>NC_090923.1:199877778-200501372 GCF_040938575.1 Ambystoma mexicanum
GTCATTCAGAAGCTACTCATCCTGTTCCAATTTTTATCTTTGCGCTGTGGCCGCATAGTTTTTTCTATTCTTATTATAAAACCAAAATGGCAAGATATATGATGAAAAATAAATAAATACATAAATACATAATTCAGACTGGGTGATCATCTCGCGGATGACACTGGGTATGCCGGCTTGTAGGGCAAAGGAAAGGAGGAGCAGCGCAATACAATGAAAGGTGGGGTGCATTGAGCCTAGGTTTCAAACCTGTTCTTTTTTAACAAACAAAAAAAAACTCTCTAATCTTTCATCCTGTCAGCACAAATGACGCAGTAGTCTACAGAAAGCAGAACTGTCCCACTGAAAGTAATGAAAGTGTTAACACTAATTTTCAAAGATATACAAAAAGAAAGCTTGCATTTTCTCATATGTAAAGTTAAGTGTAGGCATAGTTTTTGAAATCATTCTCTTTCATTGTACACTAGTTGCAATTTCATTTTCCCAGTACAAAAGCGGAACTACAAGCACCAGAATGCAAAGAGATGTGGCCTTGAAAGAATTGCTTTAGATGGGCTGGCTTTAACCGGCCCTCATTATCTGCATTTCTTATTTTTGGTCAGAATGAGGGACTTCTTCTAGCTTAGAGCTAAGAAACAACAATGTTACCGAAAGGTCTGGAAATGCACCATGAAAAATCATCTGTGCAAAAGATCTGAATCACTGGAAGTACTCAGGAAAGTAGTTTAAAAAAATAACGCGACATCATACACCTACACCCGAGGTGGTGGCAAACGCCTCAGTTGTACATCATTTCTAAGAGAGGCATTCAGTATTGTTTCCCTTACGCTATTCTGCAAAACACACCAAAGAAACAACTACCACCCTAGATAAACAGGACAGAGGTGCACATATGTGATTAGTGCAAACAATACTAAGACGTGCTATAAGAAATAAGAAGCGGCGCACAGGGAGGCAGAAGCAAGATCACGTAAGGCTGAAACTGCCAAACTTGGTGACATCAGGCTGGTCAGGGAACAACTAAGCAACAAAACAATACAACTTAAACCCGTTCAAAACCATGTAAGCACCAGTTGATAATAATGGCACACTGACCGAATGCTTCTTACTGACTGACCAGGTCCCATCACACTTCTGTCACAAGCAAATGACCCCCTATATACTACTGGCGCTGTCATTAATTCTACTAAATGGGCTACGTAAACAAATGCTGCTTGCATCAGTAGCCAATGAAACAAGCTAGGGAGTGCCACGTCTACCGTACTGATTCAAGCATTAGAGGAAATGACATATGAATGTCTAAACAATGTGTAGAAATCCCATAGTTAAAATTGAAAGTGCCGCTTCAACACTAACTAACTTGAAGTTGCCGATTTGCAAAGCATGTAGCGCTAAGATAAAAGACACATGGATATTTACTAATCCATAATAGTAATGGTGCATAAGTGGAGTTATGCATAATAACAGGAGGGGACAACACAAGAACATGCAGAAAAGATGCTACACGTAAAGCGGAACACGCTCAAGAGTGTAGCGTTGCCCCGTAAGGGCTGCGCACGCGGCGGCGTGACGTTGCACGTCGCCGCGTGCGGCTTAAATAAACGGGGCATTCCCGGAAGCATTAGAGCGACCGGGGAGCCCGAACCTGACGGACGTGTGCGTGTGAGCTCTGTTGGGTTGGGGGCTCACGGGCACGCCTGGGGGCAAAGGACAGACCCCCAACAGTGGCGACGAGTGATGTCGGATGCCCGGGCCCGGCGGTGAAAGGCGTCCGGAATTTTTTCAAACGAACGGAACGTTCACGGACGTTTCGTTTCATGCCGTGGCTGCGGAACGCACACGCGGCTGTCGGCCATTTTGCATACGAGGCCGCAGAACTTCTCGGAGCTCCGGTTCGGACCGAGAAGGTGATCCGGGTCTAATTTTTGGATTTTGTGGTTGCTGAGTGCATGACCTGCACGCCCATACCCAATTTGTGTGTTTTCATCAGGTTTTGGGACTGTTACGTCGAGTGTAAGCCAGGATAAGGACTAATATGGTAGGGCCTGCTTAGTCCAGTCCATACACGTGGCTCAATTTTTGGGACTTCTATACGGCAGTGCTTTGCTGCAAGGTGGCAACAAGGCACTTCCTCGCCCCCTTCATCATCAGGACACTCTTTTTGATCCTCTTCATCATCACGAGGTGGTGGCCTTTCTGGGAAGTTCTTTGTGTGTCTGCACCAGGCTGTGTGTGGCAGAGGGGTGCATCCTTCCGCATGGTGATGGTGGGAATCTGAGTTGCGGCCCCAGGTCTGGTAGTGGGGTGCCTGTGCGCTCAGTCCCATGTCCGACAGCGACCAGGACGGTGACACCGTGGATCCTGGGGAAGAATCTCAGGACGAAGGTCAGGCGGCCGAGCCTGCAGCTCTGCAACCGCTGCCACCGGGGAATCAGGGGCCTGCACCACAGGCACCACTAGGGGCACAGCCTGTTGCTCCACAGGGGCCCCCCATTATGGCTCAAGCTAGAGCCCAGGCGGCCCTGCAACCGATACCAGAATTCGATCCTACGGGCCCCCCGTCCAGTCTGGGGCCCCGATGGAAGAGGTGGGTGGCCCGCCTGGACATGTACTTCAGGGCTGCTCGAGTGGATGACGATGACAGCATGGTAGCCACCATGCTGTACTCGGCGGGAGCCGCGGTTCAGGAGATCTTCGAGTCGCTGACTCCGGTGGACCAGACCTATGGTGAGGCGAAAGCGGCTCTCCTCGCACACTTCCTTCCACTTGCCAACGTGGACTTTGAGAGATTCGTGATGCTGTCGGCCAAGCAGAAGGATGATGAGACCCTGGACACGTTTTACGGCCGCCTGCGCCGCCTTTCCCAAGGGTGCGCGTGGGGGGACGCGGAGGACATGATACGGACAATGCTGATCCAAGCATGCTCCTCCGGCAAACTGAGGAGACAGGTCCTCAGAGAGCCGGGAATCACTCTGTCCCGTATACTAGAACTGGGTCGATGTCACGAAGTGGCTGAGGCACGGGCAAACAAGATGGAAGCGGGTTCACGCTCGATCAAGGCCGAAGAGGTGTGCGCTGTGTGGCGGGGAGGCAGAGGAACAAGAAGGCCTGGTGGAGCCCCCCGAGACAGGGCAGGAAGATCGGGGGAGTCATGTCAGAAATGTGGCTATGTCCTCCCCCACCCCACAGAGTGCCCAGCCGCAGGAAGAACATGTGGCCGATGTGGGCTGCCGGATCACTTCTCGAGAGTGTGTAAGTCGGCTCTACCTGTCATGGTACCCAGAGGTCCTGCCCGAATCTGGACTCCGCGCCAAACCCGGCCATCCAACGTGGCCCATGTGGATCAAGCGGAAGAGGAGGCTCAGGCAGAGGAGGCTGAAGTAGAGGAAGAGGAAAACATCTTCTTCGTCTCAAGCATGGGGATCCTGAAAAGCAAAAGCAGGAGACAGCCAAGGTGCGTGGTGGAGGTGAACCGCTCGCCTGTTCCCGTGCTGGTGGACACCGGGGCATCGGTCAATGTTAGGGCGAGGGGACATTATGACGCTCTTGACCCATTACCGAACCTGGCTGTGCCAAGAGCTCGCATCTTCGCCTTCGGTGGACTCGAGCCCATACCGCTGGATGGAGCGTTCGTGGCGAAGGTGAGCATGAAGGCTCGAAGATCAGAGCCCGATTCTATGTGACCCCCATAAGCAACAACACCCTGCTGAGCTGTGCGGCTGCGGAAGCACTCGGGATAGTGAGTTTTCCGTACTCAGTATACCTGGAAGATATCAACGATCTGCTGGACAAGTACGCATCCCTGTTCAACGGCATTGGGAGAATGACCAGTGATCCAGTCCGGCTACACATTGACGACTCAGTACAACCAATTGCCCTGAAACACCAGAGAGTTCCTTTTCATCTGAGGGAGCAAGTCGACAAAGAACTGGACAACCTGGTGGCCTTGGACATCATCGAGAAAGTGGAAGGCCCAACACCATGGGTGTCCCCCATTGTCGTGGCCAGGAAACCAAAGCAGCCGGACTCCGTTCGCATCTGTGTGGATATGAGGCTACCCAACAAGGCCATAAAAAGGGAGCGACACCTGACCCCGACCATCGATGACATAATTGCTGAGGTACAGGGGGCCAGATTCTTCTCCAAACTCGACCTCAGAGCAGGGTACCATCAAGTTGTCCTCCATCCGGAGTCCCGGTACATTACTACATTCACCACCCACCGGGGACTCAACAGGTACAAGAGGTTGAGCTTTGGGGTATCGTCGGCTGCTGAAGTGTTTCAGAACATTATCCGGGGTGCACTTGCTGATCTTGAAGGGGTACTCAACATCAGTGATGACATTTTGGTGTTTGCCAACACGGAGGTGATCCACCTGAAGCGCCTGGCCAAGACCTTCGAGAGACTACAGTCATTGGGCCTCACCCTCCATAGGGACAAGTGCGAATTCTTGCGCCCATCAATAGAATTCTTTGGGTTCGTGTTCAAGGAGGGAGGGGTGTCACCCGAGCCGCGGAAGGTTCAGGACATAAAGAGTGCACAGCCCCCGGAATCTGTGTCGGAAGTGAGAAGTTTTCTGGGCATGGTGACCTACTGTGGTCGGTTCATCCAAAACCTGGCCTCGAGGTCTGAGCCGCTCAGAGCTCTTACCAAGAAAGAGACCGCCTGGCACTGGGGTCCACTGGAACAGTCGGCGTTCAAGGACATCAAGAGCGCCCTAACAATGGAAGACACCATGGCGTTTTTCGACCCGGCGCTACCCTCGGAGATTGTGGTCGACGCCAGTCCGTTCGGCCTGGGGGTGGTCCTGACCCAGGTGGACCGGGATGGAAACCTCCGGCCCGTAGCATACTCCAGCAAGGCGCTCTCGGAAACAGAGCAGCGGTACTCCCAGATCGAGAGGGAGGCCTTGGCGGTCTTGTGGGGATGCCGACATTTTCGCCTCTATGTGCTGGGGCGCCCGGTGACTGTGGTGACTGATCATAAACCCCTGCTCCCGATTCTGGCAGGCTCGTCATCTAAGCCCCCGGCCAGAATTGAGAGATGGATGCTCGCATTGCTTGAGTACGGGGTCACGCTGGAATACCGGCCAGGTGCCAACAATGCAGCGGACTTCCTTTCCCGTCATCCCGGAGTGCGTGGAGGAGTGGCGGGAGACACCTGCGCAGAAGAAGCGGACGACCATGTCCGGATGGTGGTGGAGGGAGCAACACCAAATGCACTGCCCCTGTCGGAGCTGGAGGCTGCGGCGGCCGAGGATGGGTGCTTCCAGATACTGAAGCAGTCGATGCAGAGCGGTTCCTGGAAGCGTGTCTTGGAAGCTCTCGCAGGGCGGACCCATGAGGCGAAGACCGCCCTTGAACAACTGTGGAAGGTGAAAGATGAGCTGTCCTTCTCGGAGTCGGGGCTCCTGCTCCGGGGGATCGCATAGTGGTCCCCCACTCCAAAGTGTGTGAGGTGATCGCTTTGGCCCATCACGGACATCAGGGTGCTGCCAAGACGAAGGCAAGGCTGCGGATGAAGGTCTGGTTCCCGGAGCTGGAGAAAAGGGTCGATGACTTTGTGGCAGCCTGTGTATGGTGCCAGGCAGCCTCCCCGGTGCAGAGGGAACCGGCTATCGAAGCAATGCCTCGAGGGACCAGGCCCTGGGAGGTCATGCATGAGGACTTTGGGTCCACGTCCGTGGGCACCCATTTTCTGGCCATAGTCGATGAGTACTCCCGGTACCCCGAAGTGGAGTTTGTGGAATCGGTGGCATTCGAACATGTGGTAGTCGGCGTGGAAAGATCTTTGCAACCCACGGATTTCCCCTGACGCTGTGCTCGGACAATGGGTTGCCATTTCAAAGCGAACGTTTCTCAGTTCCTGGCCAGCTGTGGAGTTCAACATCGAAAGATATCCCCTCTGTGGCCTCGGGCCAACGGCGATGCGGAAAGACTGATGCGAACACTAAACAAGACATTTCGGATTGCGCAAGGACAAGGCCAACCCCTCCAACGGGCATTGTATCAATTCCTGAGAGTGTATCGCACCACCCCACATGCCTCCACTGGTGTCGCCCCGGCAGAAGTGCTGTTCCGGCGATGCCCCCGGGGTCTACTGCCAGAGGTTCAGGAGAGAGAACCCGGGATTATCAACGACCAGCAGGTTGAGGCCGACCGACTGGCCAGGATCAGCCAAGAGAACGTGCGCCGGGGCCTGCGGCCCCAGCGGCTGGAACCCGGGGATGAGGTGCTCATCCGGAACCGCCATCCTCACGGGAAGCTGTCCCTACCTTATGAACCAGCGCCTCTGGATGTGGTCGCCGTGAAGGGGTCAATGGTGATGGCCTCCGATGGGCGAGCGGCTGTCACCCGTAACGTCAGCTTCTTCAAGAAGCTGGGGGACTCGAGAACTGTACCCCCTCTGGATCCTGGTGTCGCCGAGATCCCTGAGGAAGATGGGCCCCCTCTCGGTGTCCCGGCCTCTCCGTGTCGGGAGGCTACTGGTGATGGACTGCCGGTACCGGAGGTGAGCGGGAGGTACCCCCAGAGGACTGGGCGAGGGAAACCCGCTTACCTCAGTGAATATGTGTTGGGACAGTTGGAGAGTCGTCCGGGGTGAGGGTGGCTGACATTAAAGGGGCCTGGGTCCAGTTTGGGCAAGTTGTTTGTTGTGTGATATGTTGTGTTTAACTAATAATGTAACTGTGTGTCCTCCTGAAAAAGGAGGAGTGTGGCGTTGCCCCGTAAAGGCTGCGCACGCGGCGGCGGGCCATTGCACGTCGCCGCGTGCGGCTTAAATAAACGGGGCGTTCCCGGAAGCATTAGAGCGACCGGGGAGCCCGAACCTGACGGACGTGTGCGTGTGAGCTCTGTTGGGTTGGGGGCTCACGGGCACGCCTGGGGGCAAAGGACAGACCCCCAACAAAGAGCATGCATGGAGAAAACACGCACAAAAACACCAGCTGAATAATAATTCGACAAATAATATATATAAAGTTTCTTATATATCTATAAAGTTCAGATACAATTTCTGTGGAGTGAGTAAAGTCGGAGGAAAAAAGAGCGAAAATCAAGAGAAAAAGTGCATAGATGAAGTAGACTTGTGTGGCTAAAGCAGATAACTCATAGAAACAAGATGGCTGCCTCCATGGAAGAGCTCTGAGCTCAAAGAGTTCAGAGATGGGCAGGAATGAGTGGGGTTAGCCTTAGGGATTATCCTGGCTAGGGGCAGGGAATAGGAGGGGATCCATAACCAAACAACACCAAATACACTGTGTATCCCTCCACAAATGTCATCTCCATGTAAACGCATTACAGAGCCCCATGAAGCTGTTATGTTAAAGCTCTTATTTTAATGACACTAGTTTTTGCTTAAAGGTAGCGCTCTCAGTGCCACCTAATAGCACAAACTAAAAATGTAGCTGAGATAGGGGGCTTTAGAGAGGCGGTTTGCAAACTCTAATGGCAGGTTGGGGGAAAGTGTTGCAAAACATAGGTGGTTTTAGGGAACTAGTCAAAGCACAGTACAAATTGCAGAAACATATGGACCTGCACAAGTGCGTTCTCAGACAATTATTGGTCAGACAATCATCCGAGCTGCTAACAAATTATACAATGTCTTCCTTCTTTTTGCCATAGAATGACATAGTGTATAAAGAAATAAGTAATTGCAGATATGACAGTCAACACAATTCCTCTTAATGGTCTCCATCATATCCCTTGCTTGCAAAGTTTGTTTTTCCATGAGTGACAGCCTGGCATATTTCTTATGAACAATTTTCGATTGGCAATATCTACTTTGAAGGCATAACAGGCATTACTTGAAAACTCAATGAAAAAGGATGTCCTGGGTAGTGGGCATATTGGGTTTTGACATTTACTGAATATCTACGGAGAACACCTAACTCTAGTTGCATGTTGGTGTCTCATGAGCCTCTACTGGTTTGAATTTGTGCAATTAATTCACCATATTTGTGGTTTCTGCACTTCACATACATTGTCCCGTTACCCATCAATCATTGTCACATCTATATCTAGTAGAATGCATTGTAACTGGTCAAATTGGTATCCCAAGAACTGTGCTTGCAAAGGAGGCGATTATGATATTTCTTTTTCTTAAATTCTTATTCTGCTTTTACAGTAACACATCTTATCACTCCAATCATGTCAATGCTCAACATCACAACTTTGCAAATAATTTATTTAATTCAAACCTCTGTCCCACACACCCTCCCTTTCCACCCCCTCCGCCCTGCATTCCCATCTGTGGCAACAGGCAGCGAGACATTAACATCCCAAATGTATTATTTCAATGGTGTTCATCAGGGTGATACATCACAGTTCCAGCAATATTCTCTTTTTTTTTTATTTCAGGAGTCATCTCTTCAGTAGGACCTTTACCCTTGATATGTCTCTTAGGACTGTTACAATCAATTACATATTGCTGAGATGGACTACAAGCCATATTTATTTTAGAAAGGACATACAATCCATTTCACTTGATCCTGAAGGCACTCCATTTCATGCATTTCTCTTGCATGTAATGCCCATATTCATTCACTTGGGAAGGTGGGTCACTTCTAGCCTATTACAATATATGCCCTTGTCTCAAGGAGTGATAAATGGATCATATGCGGTAGGCGTTAGGCATTTACATTCGTTCTCCACCACCTCTACCCAAAATAAAAACGCAATGGATCTAGACTCGTTCTATCCCTTCTAAATATTTGATCCAGCCCATTACTTCTTTCCAGAAGCTGTGTACCCCTGGGAATATCCAACACATGTGCCAATAAGTGTCCCTTTCTCTGGATCCATGCCAACAAGAGGACAAACATTTTGTAGAGGTGGACTGGGTCGTACTACCATCTGTATACAAGTTTTAGACCATGAAATTTATATTGGCAAGCTATTGATGTTTTGTGGGCATTTAAGCATGAATTCCTCCACTGGCAATAATCCAATTCCCTTAACAAATCCCCTTTCCACTTCGTATAGGCATCATCTCCACCCCCTTTGCCAACAGCAATGTCTTTCATATACCTGAGATTAGCCCCTTTGTTGTTGTGGCATTACCTGAAATGGTTTTTGTGTCCATCAACTCGCTTTGTAGATACCCCTTCATTTTCTCTGACATCAGAGTTTTCCCAGGTGCATTTGTGGAGTAGCAGATGTATACATCTACAGGAGATCCTGCCCCCCTATCTCCTTTGTATTGGAGACACGAGACTGTACCTTGCCTGACACAAATCGTAACAATACCGCAGCAAGTATTTGGAAGGAGATACCCATTGAGACAAACCTATCGAATGAACCCTTGAAGTGATGACAACCTGCAGGAGGAACTCCCTGAAGTAATATGAAAAAGAGCGGAGAAAATTAACTGATGATGTCTTTAGAAATTGTGCATGACTTCCCAGGATACTGAATGAAGATGATGTATGGATCCGAGAGGAGACATGGCGAAGTAAAGAATTCAGTGGACTATTAAAGTGGAAAAGACGAAGATTACATGTTATCAAAGTATTGCAAAAAACAAAAGTTCAATGAATGTACAGACACTGAAACGCAAGGTAGACCAAGTCATCATATAACCTAGCTATGAGTAGTGAATAGAATGCAGGCAAATTCGCTATTGTATAGAAACTGGACATTGGTATGATGACATAGTAAGCCAAAAACCATGAAATGGGAATGAAAAGCTGTGTCGCAGTGGAGTAACAGGCTGGTGAAGTTGCATGGCGAGGCTGTCTGGCCTGAAGTCAAGATCCTAGAAATCGAGGTCAGCTATCTCCTCTGAAGAGAACAAGTGTGCAGAGGATGAATCCTCTCACGTTAAGGTGCAAGAATGAACACAAAGGATTCCAAGTTTTAATTCATTTAAAGTATTTAAAAGCTGCAGAATGGACCAAATCGTGGTCACTTGTCACGTGAGTCAAGGATGGAAACAGAGTTTGAAATTGGAGGTCCAGACATGATAGCGAGAGCCCTCACTCCTGTGCATTCTCGAGATGAGAATATTCTGCAAGTATAAAGACAATTTCTTGGCAGAAGGCATGGGGGATGAGAGATGTTGGGCTAATTGGGTGGTTAGGTAGCTTGATGTCCTATCTCCCTGCACCTGGGTCTTGGCTTACATGCTGCTAAATGAACTGAATGTTCCAGACATGGCACAAGGGCGCCAACCAATTGTATTAGTCCATATAACGAAGGACCTTATAGTTTAGAAGACCAATAAAACACATTGTAACTAGTGTTTCAGAAATTACATGTTTGAAGAGGTAGGCATAAGTCATCCACCTGATAAAGGACAGCCAATAACAATCCTAGATCCTATATGATCGTTTATCTAGAGTTTTCCCTTAACCAATCCGGACCTTGACAGGTTTTTTCACTATTGCCACGTAATATGACGTCACGCTGACGCATAATGAGTATATAATTATATTTTTGGTGAAAATCACTGAGGGACTGAGCGTACATCCATTGTTGTTCTTTGTAACCTCCCTTTTTTAGATAATTGTTAATGTAACTTAAACTGTGACTTTCCATCTTCTTGAGTTTGTCCGGTTATTTGGACAAGTATTCTAGTGTAATCCCTACCATTACCATATACACATTCCAAGGGCCATAAACTCACAGTACTTCTTCAAGCACCTCTAAAAGGACAAATGTGGTACCCTTCACCACCTGCCCTACCCTCTCCAGCCCCGCTTCAAACCATGACTGGAAGCAAAGGGACTCCCGAATCGCATCCTGTATCATGGGGCCCATATATGACTTCAATGGGATGGCCACTTTGTGACACTCACATCTCACTCTTTTTCCTCAAAAATTTCAAAAGGAGGCCAATTATCTTGTGCTTCTGACCTTCAGGGCCACATCTTTTGACGATGCCCATAATCATTCTCCTACATTGAGAGGGCACAGAAGATGATTTTCCATTGACACCCTTTGCTTATCCATGTCTACTCGGGTGCAGAGCTAATGCCCTATACTGTGTGTCTCTGTAGTAACAGTGACATATGAAATGCATAATTCTGCGCTTTAGCTCATAAAAATATTCCACCGGTATCTCTATGGGAAGAATTTCATACAAATATGAAATCTTTGGATTTAGTGTAATTGTTACTGTGTTCAGCTAACTCAGCGAAGATAGCGTTAACTGGAACCATACTTATATGTCAAAAAATATGTTATTCAACAGGGGAGGTTGTTCAGCCACATAGAGGTCGTGCATGTCTCTCATATCACCACCCTCAGGTACTTCATCGCCTCCCTCTCTATAAGGATCTCAAACCTTTGCAGGTCTTCAACTGACTGCTCACGATCTCGAAAGTAAGGGAATAAGACTGATTTGTTCATGTTCACCTTAAACCTGACATTATTCCATATTCTCTTAACACATGGAGGACACGAGGAAGCAAGATTCTTGGGTTTCCCAGGTGGAGAAGTAGGTCATCCGCATACATCCCGAGTTTATATCCCACCTCACCAATTCTAACTCCCTCCACTTCCTCATCTTGCCTGCTCTTTATCCCCAGTGGCTCAATCGAGAGGGCAAACAGTAGAGGCGAAAGTCGGCAGCCCTGTCTGGTTCCTCTCCCAAGGCGAATGGAACACAATCTCTTCACGTTTGTCAGAACTTGTGTTGCTGGATTTTCACATATGCCCCATATTCCGCTCATAATCTTGTTTCCAAAGCCCAACATCAAGGATGAGCAGCACATGGTCTCCCCCACTTTTGCGAGTGCATTCCATGAGGTATACTGTTTTGCACAGCATATCTGATCCCTGTCTCCTCTGTATAAAACCCACTTGATCGGGGTGCACAAGATGGGGCATCATCCCTTCCAATTGTGAGGCCGGTGTCTTCGCATAAATTTGGTCATCAAGATTCAATTAGGAGATTGGGGAATAAGACTGACCATACTAAGGATCCCTTTCCTCATTTGGTATAATGTAGATCATGACTTTGCTCAACAAAACTGGAACAATCCCTGTTACGAGGATGTTATGAAATATCTTATATCTTAAGAAGAAATGGAAGGAGAACCACTGAAAATGTGTTATAAAATTCAATTGTGTACTTGTCCTCTCCTGGCACCCTCCAATTAGGTAACCTATAAATGGCACACTGAATTTCTTCAGCTGTGATCAGGCTATCCAGAAACACTGATTCATCCCTAGTTAGCTTTTGCATCTTTGTACCCCTCAGGTACGCCTCTAATTTCCCCTCTCTGTTACGGTCCTCGCTCTTGAACAGTCCCTCGTAAAACTGTGCAAAACATTTCTCCACCTCCTTGGATATGGTATCCATCTGGCCTGTTCTGTAATGTACCACTGCTACCGATCCTTTGACTCTTTTGGACTCATCACGAGTTGGGTAATATCCCGTTGGTATTACTGGTGGGATACTGCCCAACATTAATTGCATTATCACCGCCCTGTTCGACGCTATTAACGCCGGATCACGGTTCGGCGTTAACAGTAAATCCAAATTCCCAATTGGGTCCATTGGACCCAATGGGGCTTGGGTGCTATTACCTCTGGCGGTAATAGTGCCAGCAGTAATAATGCCTAAAATGGGGTGCTAAATGGGATATTCACCTCCAGTAAAAAGCTAGAGGTAACATAGCCAATTTAGAGCCCAGCTCATGATCAGGCCAGCCATTAAATGCGGCGGTCCCAGCGTTACCGCTGCATTTAACGGCTACCGCCCAACTCGTGATGAGGCCCAATGTGCCCTAAGTCTCGTGGCCAGCAAGGTGTATACATTGTCTCACCTTTCTTGTAGTATTTCTTCTTGAGAAATCTAAGCTTCCTAGCTGTGTCACACAACCCCAATGTCTCAAATTCCAATCACTTCTGTTGCAAGGTCAGGAGATCACCTTCTCCAAAGCTGCCTACTGCGTGCATCCTTTCTTCTAACTTAAACATGTCTCTAGGGGGAGCTTCCTCTACCAGCCTGTGTTCATGTGCCCTTTCCGGCTTCCCATACCATATCTATGTCATTAAGCTCAAAGTATTGTTGTATCTCCTGTCCTACTTGTGTCGCATACAGCGGATCCCGGTGATATCTGCTACCATGCAGGCCATAACATGGTCTGACCACCCCACCGGGCAGATCTTACGGTGGCATATTTTGCTACTCTGTTCCCTGTTTAATACGAGGTAGTCTACCTTTGTGTATGTCTCCTGGGGTATGGAGTATAATATGTGTCCATTCTGAAACGAGTGCTTAGACCTCCATACATCAAATAAACCTCTTTGGTCTGTTGCACTCTGGTAGCCTCTCCCTTGGTATCTCATCTCTAACAGTTGTATTTCTCTCATTGAAGCTCTGTCTAATTTCACATCCACTCAGGTCTTGATGTCCTCCCCTATAATGACCAGTTCAGTGTGTAGGGCCAGCACCTCATCAAGTGCTTGGGCACTGAATGCAGCTTGACCTTGGTTAGGGGTATACACTGATGCAATCACTATTTAAACCCCTTCAAGTATACCCTGTACCGCTATGAGTCAACCTTCTATCAATTTGAACACTTTTGCAAGCGGAAGCCACAGACATTTGTGGAGAAGTTTACCAACACCCCTCTTCTTAACACCACTGGACACCCAAAACACTTAATTTTTGCCTCCCCTTTCAGGGGGCGTTCGTCTCCTTTTCTTTGCTCGTCTCCTGCACAAAAATTATATCTAGAGCTGTGTTACAAAATTCACGAACAACCATAGATCTTTTCATTGGTGGATTAAGACCTTTAACATTAAGGTATTCCACCACCAGTTGGTGCTCCCCCTGGTGAACCACATTCACATTGCTCATCTTATCAAAGCATGATTCTTCTGTCTCTTCCTTGCCAACTGCCCATGACCTTCCTGCTGAACATTCCTTTCAACAATTCTGACATATGCCCTCTTGCTGCTAGTTGCCCTTATAAAACCCACCATTTTACAAAAACCCACAACATTATGTCAAACAAACCAATTGGGATCAAGTCTCCTGATATGCCCTCTTTCCTTCAGAGGGCCACCAGAGACCTGCTTTGGCTCACAGAATCCCTTCATTATACCACTGTGCCCTTCAGGGCTAACAAGATTGTCAACTTCAGATTATATCATACTTGCTGGCCGGGCCTGCACTAAGGCTGTTTCACTGGGGTGGGTCCACTCAACTTCATGAATTTCCAACCTTTCATTCCTCTCTTTTGCTGAGGAAGATCACTCTGGGTGCGTGCCATCCTGTTGAGTGAGGCCTTGCTCCTTCACTGTCTCAGCCGTTAGATGACACAGGGTCTGTTCCGCCTCCACCACCATGATTTCTCTGAACTCTTCATGCCCAGCTTCAAACACCAGCGCAAATGGATAGGCCCATCTGTACGTTAGCCCCTGTGTGAGCGGATGGAAATCCCACCCCCTTGACAGTGTCAGACCTGACAGATTTTGGAACATATTGACCCTCAAGGTATTGAACTCCATATCCTGCATTTGCCTAGCTTAAGCAAGTACCTCCATCATTTCCCTGTGTCAGTGGTATTTTGCTGAAATGGACCTAGGGCCATCTCAATAAGCTCTGTATCCTTTATGCAGCCTCTCAAATTTAATTTTCTTCACTTCTTCTGTTTAGAACTGGAGTTCAATGATATCTTTCACCTTTGCTCAACCTGGGAGGTTGTCTCTCCATCCTCTTTTTTCAGACCAATAATCCGTATTTTGTTTCCTCATTCTCAATTTTCACTATCATCAATCTTCAGGAGCCTCTTTTCCTCCCTTAGTTCGAGGTCCATCATTTGGGCGCCTAGATGCATCTCAACCATGTACGCATTTAGCTAATTGATATTGAGGCCTTCTATTTTACCTTCCATTATCTCTACCTTACCACCCAAGTCCAATATCGATGACTGCATGTCACTGCAGAGAGATTTGATCTTCAGAAGTATACCCCTATTGTCCTCTTTAGTAGCCACAACCGCCATACTTGTCATGGCTGGTAATGGCACTATCCCTTTCATGATTGCCTCCCTTCTGTATTATTGGAGGGCTGCAATCACCACCTCTTGCACCTGAGATTGCACCTGTGTCGGTGCTTCACATCCCCTTCCTGCACATGTGTGACCCTGTCCGTCATTGATTTGAGCTCCACTCTGCAGTATCTCAGCAAATATGATTTTGATTCAGTCCCTTGTTCTGTCCTCCAACAGGGTGTCTGGCAGTTGAGCATGTTTCTATCACATAACACTGTAGTGTCCCCCTGTTGATTCTTGTCCATAGGCTATTGTCATTGCGACGTTCCTCCCCTGACCTCTTCAATCTATTGCCTTATCTTCAAATAAGAGGTCCAGAGCCTCCACGGGCTCACTGTTTCTACTTCACTCTGGTAATATGTCTCTAAACCCCTGCACCAGGGTCTCTCTATGGCATAGTATCCAAAAATATGTTCTGCAGAGTGCCTCTCCCCTCACATCTCCTGGTGGAAGTCTGCTGATATTACCATCTACACAGGCAGGCCCAGGCTAAGCATGCCCTGAGTATTGCCTGTGAGGAACTGACTGATTCCAGTGTGGAAAGAGGGCTGGGAGTCAAACTCAACTGCCATGTTCCAGTCCCATGCGGTGCACCCTCCCAGGTGTCTGCTCACCTCGGATAAGCTGTGCGTCACTTCGGAGCCCCTTCAGAGATCCGTTACTATCCTTTGGGCTATGGCCTGTGTGCTCCTGGAACCCCAAAACATGCTATTCCATGGGACAGATGGGGCTGCTTTCATGCCTCTGGAGCTTTTTGCCTCTGTTCGCAAGGCTGATTCCTGCTTCTTCTGTTTCACAAGACGCACGGCGTGCGCTGCCGCGTTACCACCGCACACCCTCCTCTGGCTTCCAGCTCATTCCTCGGTTGGCCGCAGTTACTCCAGCTGAAATTTCAGGACCAGGATGTCCTTGCTCACCCTTACCTCTGGGGTTACCTGCCCTCTGTTATTTCCCCCATGAGTGCCGTTCAGGATTACTGTAACCGCAGCATGGTTTTGCATAATAGCCTCTCTTTTTATAGTGGGCTCTGGAGCTAAGATCTAAGCGGCCATTGCTGTCCACACCCCCTGGTGGTTTCCTGGTTATTTCTATCTATATCATTGGGAACACATTGCTTTCTTAGTGTCCCATTTTGGGGTAACAGCCCAGCCACAGAAGAGCACGGAAGAAGTGTATCTGTCAGTCAGGCTGTTTATGCTCCAATTTGATATTTCTCTCCTTTCAGCACTAGTCTGTGTTTAACCACATGGATAGAGGAACTACCAACTCCTTCACAGCATGATGCAATGAATCCGGGCAGACTGGCAATGGTGGTGCCATTGTTGTTAGGGCAATTCCATTACAAAATCCATCTGGCACACAGAACCTCAACCCAATCACTGAAAATGTAAAGAACCCATGGAATAAATACACTGTTGTCTCACTATATATGCCCTACCAAAAGGGTTTGACAGCCATCAATGCTCTGAGGCATAGGAAATGTGATCAGATAAAACCTCCAGGTTCAGACTGAAAGTAGAAATCAAACTGGAAGAGAGGAGGGAGGAAATGCATAAAGGATAGAGAGCAATGCAACCTTATTTCCACACTGGTGCTGTTTGTTGCTTCAAGTCTTGTGTTTTAAGATGCTCTACTTGGATGTTGAGTGATACCGATGGATGTGGACCATGAAATAGTTAGAGAAAAGCTTCACAGGCTTAGGTCGTAAGGCACCCACACCTTTCCTCTTTTAGGGTGTATTCCTGCAGAGACATTGACCTCTAAGGATCCTCACAACAGCCTGTGAAGTGGGAGAATGGGAGAACAAGCTCCCCCCCAATTTCATCACAACCATGGCCTAGAGGATCGCGGCCCAGGCACCCTCCACGGGACGAGTTCATCTATCTACCAGATGACAAAATACCCTGGTTCAGGAAAATAAGGATATGCCCACCAGCCTGCCCGACTCAAGCCGACACCTGCAGCATGGATGAACTCGACTAAGACAACAGCCACAAGCACCCACCTCGTTAGAGATGCCACAACGACCTAGCCAACTGCCAAGAACACACGTGCCACCATGCACACTGGTCACTCACGCACCAGCCTACACGAAGAACATATTCAGTGCTATGACGTAGGTGACGGACACACCCACTGACGTGCATCGTTGTTATTTTTCACATAGGCCCTTTTATAGTAATGCAGAAACGCAAGACGCTTGAAGAACTTGCGTATATGCTTGCTGCTACTTCTTCCACCTCTCACTATGTGATGAGACCATCATGTAGACCTAACATTGCTTATGACGCCATGTCAAACCGCGACCTCCGTACCATGGATTATGCATCATCACCCATGAACTAGGCCCGAGTAGGCCGCAAGCAAGAGCCTCATCATGAAAACTGTATGAGCAAGAATACAAGTGCTGATCACGCAGAACGAGCCCCAGCGAGAACTCATAGCCAAGGGCACAATGTTGCAACTTGTATGCTACCAGCCGGCGCCAAGGTCACACCTGTAAGAAAAGCCAAGCACACAGAAACGAAATACAACTCTAAATGTGCAGAATTCCGCTCCAGCTACGGTCTCTCCACACGTGACCAAGCCGATCTGACAAGGTGCCAGATCCACGAGACAGAAGTCACCTGGGTCCCACATCTGGGACACAGGTTGCAACAGCGAAGTGGCAAGATGGACACCTACGGCGATGGGAATGTCCAGCTCACAAGCCTATGAGCAGACCTGTACATTGTCTGCACAAACACATAGTTACACATTGTTGCTAGTGACAGGTACACTGTGAGCTGGGAACGACGATGGTCCCAGGCTTGGGGGCTCGCGAGAGGACCAATCAGAACACGGGGGGACTCATCACTGATGCCAATAAAATTAGACAATCATCAGGGGTCTTCTTGTAACGATTTTCAAGTATCTAATAGTAGGGACAGCCCAAGTATACCACCTGACTCATCCTTAACCACTAATATTCTTCTCTATATGTATCCTATACTAACCCTACCACTCGGGGAACCAATCCGAAGAGGCAATAGGTTTTTTGCTAACTTTCCCAGGTGACGCAAGTAGCGCGTCATACAGCTGTAAAAAGTGCCTGCGAGCCCCACTAAGTTTGAGAGTCTGGACGGACGCGTACGATCCAAGACCCATCCCTGCCGTTGTTATAATAAACAGCAGAACCACCTTGCTCCTTGTGTGTGTCTCATACTCAATCACAGAAGCACGGGAGGAGTTGGGGCCTCCCAGCCCGGTGGTCCGCGGACGGCTCAGCCGACCCCGGGATAATCACCCCGACAAGTTGGAGGCACTGCTGAGATCTCTTTAAGGTCTACCTTTTCAGTTTTATTTTTCCAAGGCCTCTCGTTGCGAGGAGGCCCGGCGGCGCGGCCCCCTCTGCCGCTGCCCCCTTTTGAGGACTACAGGACCATCGCGGAACTGCGAGAAGACCGGAGAGCACAATCCGGATATTGGCCCTCAGGAGCCGGTTGAGAAGTATCTCACCCGCGGTTGGCAAGTGTCCAGACGTGGTCCACACGAGGGGAGGTGGCGAGCCGCTTGGAGGGGTGCACGCAGTCGAGCAGCCCCGCATCAAGGGAACTTGGTGAGTATGACACACCCAAAAAGCAATGCCAGATTGTGAGGGAGGGGGGAGGAGTTGTAATAAGGGCGGCGGGAGGTGTTATTAAAGTGTGTGGCGAAGATTTGATCAATTAGTGTTGATAGACAAGTGAGTGGTAACGGGACAGGCATGAGGGCCGTCCCCTACCACGTCACGGAAGAAGGGTGGGTGGAGCCAGAAGGCACCACGTGCGGTTGCTTGTAGACACTGATTGGTCTAGATCGTGGCCACCTGTAGAGGGGGTGTGTGTGGCTTTCCTACGAATTGGCGTTTTCGATCAATGAGTAGATGAGGATCCCTATTGATCGAGCAGTGAAACTCGATAGATAGATGACGTTTTCCTGTAGGAGGTAGCTAGATTGTTGCCAAGTACGGAAGATAATTGGCTGGTTAAGCCCTCCCGGCGAGGGGCATGTCACACGCGAGGCGACGCAGCGTGCGCAGTCCGATTATAAGAGTGTATTGTTGGTTACCTTGTACCGGGCGTAACAAGAGGACAGCTGTGGGGTTAACGGGGACAAGCAGTTAAAACTTATTGTGCGCTCTCTTGAAGTGTAAAGATCTTACCGGTAGTAGTTGAAAGATGTTGGTGACGTCACCCGTAGGGCCTTAATAGGACCCCTTGACCACATTGCGTTGTTGAAGGGTGGTGGGGGAGTAAACTGAGGACAAGGGCAGTAAAACGGAGGTGGGGGAAGGGGGTGCGCACAGAGACCGCCGGCCACCCCAAATACGGGTCAGGTGGAGAGGGGGAAGTGACCACGCACAGAGAACGCCGGCCACGCTGAGTGAGGTGGAAGAAGGAGGGGAGGGGAAAAAGTGGGGTGGCTGTACAAGCACGTCACACAGGGCACGCAGCCACAGGGGGCTTTGTGCGCCGTGGCCGAAGGGGGCCGTACCAACGGTATCAAGGAAGAAAAAAAACAGATGAAAAGGACTGTATATTTGTAATTGTTATATTTGGTCGTTTTACTTTTATCGGACGGTCGAAAGTCCCCAATCTACGGGGCCAGATAACAACGGCTGTACTGAGGGGAGCTAAAACACAGTGTAACCATGTCATATGGGTTGGGATCGGCAGGGTGGGGGAACACCCTGACTACCCCCCTCCAGCATATTTGTAAAACACTGTCACCCCATAGGGAGAAACTCATCAAATATAGCATAGAATGGACAAAAGGAACAGACAACAAAATGACAACACCATGGCCGCCTAACGGCAGTTTTGACCCGTACGTCCAACACTCACTACTGACACACATACACAACACGAACAAAGGGAAGAAGTTGGCACATCACGTGGAGGTGTTTAATTTGTGGAGGATGTTCCAGGGATCCCGACCAGGGCCAACCGGAATGTTCACCGTGGAAGGGACGACAGAAGGGAAGTGGAGCGAGGAAACAAAGGAGGGGAAGGAGATTAAGGAGGAAGAAGGAAACGGGGAAAAGGTGACCGGTAGTGCACAGTGCACGGGAAGAGAAAGGAAGGGGGATGAAAGGCCTGGCACTGTACATGAAGTAGAAGTAAAGAAGGAAGGGACAGACGACATGCCCCTAGCGAAGGTAGTGAAGAAGGAGGAAGGTGGGTTATATCCTGTGACGGAGCTACGAGAAGCAGCAAGGCAACAACTGACGGCAGCTGAGGGGTACTCGAACCCCACGTACAGCCCTCCACCATATACAGCTTCAGGTAGCTACCAGAGGGGGGGGGAGGTGACAAGCACAGTAGGTCTGACTTGCACGCAGGTGCGCACAAAGGGAGGGAAGAACAGCGAAGAGCCCATTTCAAACATAGAACAAGACGAGTGGGTAGCAGCGCAGGTGCTCTTAAAGCTGCGGGGGACATTAACAGGAGAAGAAAAAGAGGTGGTGAGGAGAATGAATAAGGACGACGCGGGTAGCACTGGAATAAGAGGCGAGGAGAACAACACGAGAGACGGAGGGCTGTCACAAGAAGAGGAGGAGATGTTGGAGGAACGATTGGCTGAATTAAGCAATGAGCAGAGTGCACTGATTAAGCAGCTCGAGAAACAGGCACGAGGAAGAAGGAGGGAAAGGAAGGAAAGTAGGGATGAATTAGAGAGAATGAAGGAGCGAACTGAAGAAGGGAAGAGGGAAGTGGAGAGGATAAAGGGTATAGCAGAAAGGTTATCCCGAGCAGCACAGCATGACAGGAAAAGAGATGACGAAGAGAAAGAAAAGGAAATGGAGCTATGGAAGAAGAAAATACTCTCTGAGAGCACCAGGAAATACGAAGAAGGTAAAGTAATAGAAAGCATATTAGAAAGGGATAGAGAGAAATGGGAAAGGATGAGAGAGGAAGAAAGGATATTAGAGAAGGAAAATTGAAAAAGAAAAGAAATAGGTGGTGAATTAGTAGAAAAGAAGGAAGAGGAAAGAAGAGAGAGGGTAAGGGGGGTGGGATAAGAACATATTTGCGTCGGGATGCAGAAGTAGCTTCAACATCAGCGCAAAGAGGAGTAACTGGTAAAGGAGAACAGGAAGGAACGGATTTAATAAACTTAAAAACGGTGACAATCAGGGGGAAAAGGACAGATTGGGGGTTGTCGCTCCTGGATGAATTTTGCACCGAAGAAGAAGAAGGAGCGGGGGGGGGGAAGAAGCGGTGGTAGGGAGAGCTTAGACAAATTGTACATCACACGCACAAACAGGGAATCACCATGTGCATGTAAAAAGAAGTGAAGGAAAGTGAGGAGCAGGGAAGAGAAGTGGCAGGAGGACAAACACGTGCAGTTACACCCACATCATAACGCCCAACACGCACACACACACCCGCTCCTGAACACACCCCATACGCCGGCAGGCTCAGAGACCACCCAGGACGCAGGCAGGAAGAACGGACACACACACCTGCAGTAAAGAAAGAGAGCAATAGGAGAAGGGGGAGAAATGAAGAAGAAGATACGACAAGCAGCGGTAATATGGATATGGCAGAAGATTTAGTTGACACAGAGGAAGAGGAGTAGTACACAGATTCCACCCCACAACAACTAGGGGGACAGATGGGGTACAATTTAATGCCACTATTGGAGAGGGGAGGGATTAGACCACAATATGTCCCTTGGAAGCATGCTGATAAGGAGAATATAAAGTGCAGGCTCCCATCACTAAGCAGAGGAGCGGGGAAATGGATATAAGAGATGGAAAAACACACCGCAGGACAGAAACTAGCAGTGGGAGACGTGAAGGGTCTATTAATATCGATATTGGGGGACGCGGCAGACGACATTTGGAAGAGGGCAGGATTCCCCGGAGTTACAATAACAAACACATTACATGACGGGGCGCCATTTGCGAACTGCAGGCATGCATTATGGCAAGCCCTGAGGGTGAAGTATCCAGACACATCAGATATAGGAGTAATTACGTCACGCAAGATGCGTGAGAATGAAGATACTGTTGATTATATCCAGGAGATTCAGGAGAAGTGGTGCATGGAAACTAGAGAGCAATGGGACAAGACACCGGCAATTTTTTACCACATACTAGTACAAGGGAGGCAGTACAAAGACAACTGAAGAAGATAGTGAGAATGGAAGCTAAGGCCTGGCCGGAAATACAACTAACAATAGTACACCATTGTAGGAGGTGGCAGGAAAAGATGAAACAAAAGGAAGAAGATAGGAAAGCAGAGGAGGCAAAATTAGTGCAGAAAAAACTAACTAAGTACACAATGGAAGGAGCACTAATAACTACACCGACAACAATGACACCAAACACCACGCAAGTAGTGGCTGCACAAGATCCCACACAGCTACAAATAGCACCACTACCACAACTACCACAACCACCACAACTTATAACACATCAGATGCCACCACCCCCACCATACACGGCTCCCACAGGAGGAGGGTACATGCTACCGGGAAATGGATATCATAACAACACCAGGGGACGTAGCGGAATGATGAGAGGGAGGGGATATGGCCAACCTACACAAAAGCAAGGGGGAGGATTTCGGAGTTACTACCCCAAGGGGCAACAAGGGTACCAAGACAATGCGGGGAGTTTCCCATGGCAGGCCAGGGAACCACCTGTATGTTGGGTTTGTGGAATGTTAGGACACATGTCACGCACGTGTAGAATGAGACCCACCCTACCAGCCTGGGGGGAACAGGGACCCCACGGGCCTATAAGGGAGCAGCAAGGTTACCAGCAACTACAGGGAACACAAGAGAGCAACATGCAGCAGCAAGTATCACCACAACAACAGTTGCAGACATACGCACCACCGCAGCAGCAGGTGGCAATAACACAACAACACCAAGTACAATCAGTACAACAGCTCACTCAAATACAGGACCATAAATTGACCCCCATCGATACACCGCTGCAACAAACACAGTTAGGGAGGGTGACTATCCTGGGACACAACATTACACAGGAAGCAGTCAGTCACTGTATCCACAATAGGACAGCCCACAGACATCCCTGGTGTGTCCCATCCTGTCGATAACACCTAATAGTGCAGAGGAACCACGCATTGAGGTAGCGATAGGTGACAAAAAATTCTCCTTCCTTGTTGACACTGGGGCAACCAGGTCTTGCATAAGGGAGGGTAGATTTAAAATGTCAGGTGAGGCCATGCACACCCAAGGATTTTCTGGGGCTAGAGGGTTGTTTCCCTTTACTGATAACATCTCCTTATCTATAGGAGATTATGACATGTCTGTCCCACTCCTGTTTTCAAGGGAGTCGCCAGTCAACATACTTGGAAGGGACATCATGAGCAGGTAAATATGACAATCTCCTTCACGGAGAATGGCATAATTTGCTCCACACCAGGAATAAACATGCTTACTGAACGACAAATACTGCAAGCGTACTGTGGCCAGACAGTAGCTCGAGCTGAGCCTGTGGATGGAGAGCTGTTCCAATATGGAACAGACATGGCATTTGCATGAATGCCAGGAATAGAAGGAAAGATTTGGAGAAGGCCAGCAGCATATTTGTTCAGACCTGAGACACCAGCTAGTGAACCAGAGGGGAAGGTGATTTCGGTGAGCATCGAGAGCATATAGCAACTGCAGATTACATCGCAGTACATGCCCAAGATAGTGAAGGGAGAGCATGGAGAGCAGTGATAACCCTGGCTGAGGGATGCAGGCTCACCCAGGTGTCTGATGAAGAGCTCTTTTCAGAAAACAGGGGAGAAGGAGAGATGGTATTTATGATGAGTGTCGATATCTGGTTAATAGTAACATACAAGCAAGTAGCACTGAAAATGGCTATGGCACTCAAAGCACCTGCATCTACCCCAGTACCATTTTACGAGGAAGATTTGGCTAAGGTTCCAGCATCACTGTGGACCACCAGTCCCTATGACGTGGGCTGCATAAAGAGTATTGGAGGAGTAAAAATAAAGCTGAAAAAGGGCACAATACTACCTAGAGTGAAGCAATACCCACTATCAAAAGAGACATATGAGGGCATATATGAAACAATAAAGGCCCTGATAAATAATGGCAAATTGGTACCATCAGAGTCAGCATGTAACACGGCTGTGTACCCAGTGCGCAAGGCTAAAGGAGGGTCTTGGCGTTTTATCCAGGACCTTAGGCCCTTGAATTACATTGTAGAGGCAGAATACCCCATAGCAGCAAACCCAGCCACGATACTATGTGGAATACCAGCAGAAGCATCACGGTTCACTGTGATTGACCTCAAAAATGCCTTTTTCTCAATACCTCTGCCCCCAGATTCACAAGATTTGACAAGCTTCACATACAGGAACACAAAATGGATTCACACAAGGTCACCACAAGGGTATAGCGAGTCACCCTCAATTTTCAACAGAGTAATACAGATGGATTTGTGAAAAATTGAATTGGAAAGTACAGTGCTGCAATATGTGGATGATATAATAACTTGCAGCACAACTGAGAAGAGGTGCAGGGAAGACTCAGTGAAAATGCTGGCAGTGTTGGCTGAAAAGGAGTACAAGGTAGACAGGGAAAAGTTACAGTACTGTCAGGAACAGGTACTATACATTGGTCAACTAATATCCCAGCACGGAAGAAAGATTGCACCACAAAGAACACAAGCCATATCCAACAGGCCACAACCACAAACTGTGAGGGAACTGCAGCAGTTCCTGGGCTTATGCAACTACTGTAGAGCATGGGTTTATGACTATAGCTCATACATAGGACCCCTGCTCGAGGCATTGAGAGAAGCACAAAAAGGGGACAAGACTTTGGGGTGGACAAGATAAATGAAAGAGGCGTTTGATGAGTTGAAACACGCCATATCCACAGCTCCCGTTCTAGCCACCTCAAATTACAAACATCAATTTTTCATCTTTTCCCATTGCGCCTCAGCAGTAATGAAAGCAGTATTGACTCAGAAAACTAGCATGGGACACAAGCCAATAGCATTCTACAGCGGTCACTTGGACCCTGTTATGCTAGGACATTTCCCTTGCGAACAGGGTCTCGCCGCAGCTGCATTTGCGGTGGAGAAATAATCATCGATAACAATGGAGTGCCCCACCACATTATTTGTGGAGCATGCGCTGTTTGAAATTTTGAACAAGCCTAAGTCCACACTGACCACCCAGAGGGCGTCAGGTTATGAGATCATTTTATCTAGACCCAAATTGTCAATTGTCAAATGCAGTACCGTAAACCCAGCCAGATTCATAGCGGAAGTTGTTGAGGAAGGTGATTATGCTCACGATTGCACACAGACTATTGAAATGTACTCCAGCACAAGGAAAGTGGAGGAGGATACACTTAAAGGGGTCGGATTTTGTATATTGATGGTTCGTCAACAAGTGACCAAAGCAATGGGATAAGGAGAACTGGGGCAGCAGTAGTGAAAATGATAGAAGATTTTATGTATGTCCTGGTAAAATGCGTGCATTTACCGCAGCATTATTGGGCTCAGGCAGCGGAATTGATTGCGCTGATTTTGGCACTAAAGGAGAGGGACTAACACACCCACTGACATGCATCGTTGTTATTTTTCACATAGGCCCTTTTATAGTAAAGCAGAAATGCAAGATGCTTGATGAACTCACGTATAAGCTTGCTGACGCTTCTCCCACCTCTCGCCATGAGATGAGACCATCATGTAGACATAACATTGCTTATGACACCATGTCAAACCGCGACCTCCGTACCATGGATTATGCATCACCACCCATGAACTAGGACCGAGTAGGCCGCAAGCAAGAGCATCATCATGAAACTGTATGAGCAAGAATACAAGTGCTGATCACGCAGAACGAGCCCCAGCGAGAACTTATAGCCAAGGGCACGATGTTGCAACTCGTATGCTACCACCCGGCGCCAAGGTCACACCTGTAAGAAAAGCCAAGCACACAAAAACCAAATACAACTCTAAATGTGCAGAATTCCGCTCCAGCTACGGTCTCTCCACACGTGACCAAGCCGATCTGACAAGGTGCCAGACACACGAGACAGAAGACGTCTGGGACACAGGTTGCAACAGCGAAGTGGCAAGATGGACTCCTACGGTGATGGGAATGACCTGTTCACAAGCCTATGAGCAGACCCGTACATTGTCTGCACAAACACATAGTTACACATTGTTGCTAGTGACAGGTACACCGCAAGCTGGGAACGACGATGGTCTCAGGCTTGGGGGCTCGCGAGAGGACCAATCAGAACACGGGGGGACACATCACTGACGCCAATAAAATTAGCCAATCATCAGGGGTCTTCTTGTAACGATTTTCAAGTATCTAATAGTACGGACAGCCCAAGTGTACCACCTGACTCATCCTTAATAGCTAATATTCTTCTCTATATGTATCCTTAGGCCCTTGAATTACATTGTAGAGGCAGAATACCCCATAGCAGCAAACCATACCACTCGGGGAACCAATCCAAAGGGGCAATAGGTTTTTTGCTAACTTTCCCAGGTGACGCAAGTAGCGCGTCATAAAGCTGTAAAAAAGGCCTGCGAACCCCACTAAGTTTGAGAGCCTGGACGGACGCGTACGATCCAAAACCCATCCCTGCCGTTGTTATAATAAACAGCAGAACCACCTTGCTCCTTGTGTGTGTATCATACTCATTCACAGAAGCACGGGAGGAGTTGGGGCCTCCCAGCCCGGTGGTCCGCGGACGGCTCAGCCGACCCCGTGATAAACACCCCGACACCTTCCTGGGAAGGCACTTGTCCTCTTTATGGAGCAGTCAGCTGACTTGAAAAGGGTAAGGACCCCTGCTAGCAATGGAGCTGGAAAGAAGACAATGTGAACCTCTGTGAGCATAATTCTCCTTTTCGTGGATGATTAATTCAGCTGTATGCTATGGATTTGAAACCCAAGTTTTCTGATCAAGGGTTGAAGAAACCCTTGAGAAGGACACACCCATGGTTTATTCTGGAGGGTTTCTGCAGTGCATGGACAATTTCTGTGTTATGTCATGTCTGAAGCCACAAGCTTCATCCACAGTAGATAGCATCATTGGCATATCTCGTTGCACTCATGTCAGATATTGTGTGCTCCATCACACAGCTCATTTGACTACAACGCCTAGATGAGATGTTCAAAATGATTTCCCATAGGTCCATTAGAGTGGAAACGCTCTAAATAATTCGAAAGATGCTTGGAAGATTAAATGCTGGCAACAGCTGGAAGAGGCAGCTAAAAAATCAAATCAAATATATTTTTGGAAAATAGTTTCATCTGGTACTTGTCCTCCCAAAAACAAATCGTGAAGTTCCCTAAACCTTTAGGATGGACCGCCCTCTTCTCAATACTTTTCGGCCACAGGGGAGAAACAACTGTTGCTGAAATAGATAGCTGTCCCCATCCAGTTTATGTTACAATCAATCTTCGTTCGTTCATTCCTTCATTGAGTTCCAGATTGATGAAAAAAAGGCAGCCTTGTTATCTATCCCTCTTGGAAAGGCTCCCTGTCCCGACCAGGTGGTGACAGATACATTCAGGAAGGAACATCAAATATGGGTTGTTGTATTTACTAAAATCTTTAACGCTTTGTCTAGAAGTGTTTTTTCCCAGATAGCTGGAAGGAATCTATAATAATTTGGATTTTTTTAAAACGGAGCTAAAATATATTTAAGCTGTTACGGCCAATATCCCTGATCAATGCCACTGAAAAATGGCTAGGCAGGGCGAGTTACATCTCCATAGGAAACTGTGAAAAAGACAATTGTATACTATCTGAGGAGCAATATGGCTTCAGGGCAGGGATTGGCACTGTGGAGCAAGTCCTGAACTTTAGGTTGATACTAGACAGGTATAGTAAACGTTCTGTCTTTCCAGTTTATCTGGGGTTTATGGACCTTAGTCAAGCATTTGACAAGGTAAATCGTGAAAAGCTGTGGAACCTATTACAATCCATGATCTTGCCAGCACCTATTCTGAAAACATTGATTTCACTACTTAGCTGCCTAAAAGCAGCGGTGAGGTTGGACAATGAAGGGAAATTAACTCCATCATTTGACATTTTATGCAGCATCAGGCAATCGTGCGTCCTGGCCCCTTTATTGTTCAACCGCTGTATGTAATTTGGTCAAAGAACTAAATAAAGATACACAGGATCCACCTAGTGTCAGGGGGAGAAAAATTGCCATTCTGTTTTATGCCCACGATGCAGTTTTGCTGGCATGTGCTTACTAGCACTACAAAAGCTTGTTCATGCCTACTTCAACTGCATGGACAGCAGAGATTTGTCAGTAAATACAAAGAAATCTCAAGTTATGGGCGCCGGCAGGCAAACTAAAAATCAACCCCCTATTTTTGCATTTTGACACAAACTTTGCTGGGTGGAAAAATTTACTTCTCTAAGGGTGATCTTTAATAGTAGGGGAACTTGGACAGACCATATCGTTGAAGCAACGCAAAAATGAAGCCAGGCTTGTTGTGCACTATACGGATTTGGTGTGGAGAGGATAGGGCTAGCCACTAAGCCAACACTTGAAATGTATCGGGCCAAGTCCTTTACGTCATGTATTTACAGCGCTGAAGTAGGGGCCTGTGCTCTATTCAATCGATTCAGGTTAAAGAAAATAGCTTTTTGCAGAGTATTTTTGGGGCTGTAAAGTGCACCTCAATTTATTTGCTCCAGCAAGGATTAAGCTTGGATTACATAGTTGATTTTATACATTTAAAACCCCTGTTGTTCTGGTTGAGAATATGGTCTCAAACTGAGACCCACTTACCACATGAGATGCGACAAGAACTGATATCTTCAGACATCTGTAGGAATATTAATTGTTTAAATTAACTGGGAAAAATATTTGGCGGTCTTGATTTGCTGGGTCTTTCTGCTGCCCCGGCAAGCATCTCTAGAGCCAATACTACACTGATGCAGAAAGAATATATGGAGAACTGAAGGGATCTGCATAGCCGCATTGAGATAGAGAATCGGTCAGTCGCCAGGTGCTATGATTACGGTTGCAGTGGGCTAAATGCTGATTCTATGCATTGGTTCCACCACAAGCGAATAAGGAGGATATTGCCCCACCTGAGGACTCGCGCTTTTCTGTCATTGATTAAGGCTCACGGTAAAACATGTACGAACCTGCTGTCAACTATTTGCTGCCACTGCAATGTGATTTTATCTCATCAGATGGTCAATTTTTTGTTTTTCAGTTCACTTTTTTATTAATCTAGGCTAACATTGATAATACCAAATTGCAGGTCTACTAAAGATGCAATGCGATTTATACTCTCTCTTCCATCTAGTGAAGTAGCAGTGGCCGTGTATATGTTTCTAGAAGCTACAATATACCTGCTGGCGGGCAATTTGTTAAAATGACGGTACGTAATGATGTACATTTTATGTTTTTTTATTGTACTGTGCTTTTTATAATTCAATGCATTTTCAATTGTTATATCTGTATAGTTTTTTGTATGTTGTCTTCCATGGAACTTTCCATTTGGAAATGAAGATGAATTAATTAATTCATTAGAGTGATCTGCAACTAGTCTTGGGTGCCGCACAAAATGACTATCCAAACTGCGGATGGCAGACAATTCCACTAAACGCATCAGAATCGCCAACTTTCTGCAGGCAAGCAATCCGTACATGGCGTGTCATCATGCTCGCGGGATCTATGATGCCATGCCGACTCACTCCAGCCTGGCACGATGCTCTTAGTTTTCATTAGTGATCATAGTAGGCTTTCTCCACGTTGTCCATCAACAAGGTGAACATTGAAGGTGCATCATGATCTTAAATCTTGAAAATATGGACTGGGTTGAACCTGCAGTGATTTCCTTAGGGTGATAGAGGTCCGTAATAGGGTGAGTGTAGAGTTTACAGGGAGTGGGAATTCCTAAACAAATGTAGGACTGTACAAAATGATGGAGTAAACAATACTATTCCCCACTTTGAATTTCCTGGATGGAGGTATTTCTTCTCTAGTACCCTCTGAATTTCACTCTATTACTGCGTAGGGTAGCTGAGAAGTACAGCATGCCAATAGTAACAATAATAATTCCTGAAGGGCAAACGGGTAGCAACAAATGTTTTTTTTTTTTTTTTAACGGATTAATGGAATAAAAACATTTTTAAGTGAGAAGACATTTGGACTGTGACGTTCGTGTCACAACTCTCTACTGTCGGAATTAATGGATTTGAAAAGCTGTGAGTGGGATTTTACAACACCAACATAAGGTCTGGTGATTTAATGAACCCTTCTGTTTACTCCAAAATAATATAGACTATATGCACAGTGCCTGTATGAAATTTAACATCATGCGTTTTAGTTTTCAGACATTAGGTAAATGATAAATTAATATCATCATATTTGTAAATCAATATACAAATCTGTCTTTGGAACACCATTTTTTATAGCAAAATTGCATTGTGCACAATCTGGTAACAAATCCAACTGAAATGGTAATGTTCACTAGGAACTCGTCTATTTCCATAACACACAGAATATAAATAACATGCACCTGACGAAAATATTAAAGGGATTATTAATACAAGAAACATGTGGTAAGACACAAGGTACATACTGATGCATAAAGTCATGAACACAACATCAACCCACTGGTCCGCCTAGCGCTGATCTTGCAAAGGTTGACCTGTTTCAGCAGAGGAAATGGCTTACCGCCAAGGATGTGGCTCATAGCCGGTACAGATCCCCCGGCACCTCAGGCATGGCACTCCTTTTCCTGTAGGGATTGGGCCCAGGGACATCTGCAAGAAGAGAAGAGAAATACTTAGACTAATTCCAAACCCTTGCTCAGAATTTCCCTTTCACAGGAATCTTGGCATCGATTTGTGTGCTTGACACAGCTGTGCCTCGACACCGTCGCCGCACCCTGCGCGGCACAACAGCAGGGAGCGGCCATGGGATGGGCTGATACACATGGGGTCTTGTAAGGGTGTTTCTAAGGGTGTAGTAGTGACAGCACCAGAGATGTTGACACGGAATGGGAGTGACTTCTGGCTAACCCCATACTCTCGTGGACAAAACTTTAGATTCAGAAAACATAATAGCACTATTAATTAAAGATTCTGGGAATTTAACCTATTACAGAGGACAGAAATGTGGCAAAGCAAAATTGTTCACTTTATTATGTATTAGTGTTCTCCATAAACCGCAATATACCTGGGGCCTGATTCACAGAGCGTTTTGCTATGGGATTAGCACCATTATAAAACACTTTGGTGAATCAGGCCCTTAGAGTTCCTTGAAAATGTCATGCTGAGCCCTACAGAAGTAAAAACACATTGTTCTCACAGTTCCTTCCTCCAAAATCAATTGTCTCATTTTCTCAAAATCAACATGTAAACATTGGACATGTTTTCAGCAGGTGTAAGGAGCAAACTCATCGTTCTAGGGGGACTTAGAAGGAAAGATACTGTACACACATATGCATGAAACGGATTCTCATTGTGCTTTTGCTTTATAATGTCTCCTAGGGAAAGCACTGCGCCCCAGCCATGTGCTGCTATCCTCCACGAATGGTTTGATCTAAAATTGATGTTCAGAGTCTTCAGCATTTTCACACACCACTTATGGGAAATGTAACATGTTTTGAAATAAAGTAAAGAAAACAAGCTGAGGCCCTCATTCCGAGATAGGAGGTAAGTACCGGTATTTTCCGGCATGGCGTAAAGTACAACACCGTCCTGGCGTCAGACCGCTAATTGCGGGCCATACCGACCTCGCGGACACGCGCTTTTTGCCATGCCAGAAAAGTACCGAGCGGCATGCCGCTAAATGACCCGCAAACCCCCTACCGGCATGCTGCGACACGTAAATAACAACACCGCCTTGGAAGCAGTAGCGTCTGTACATAACAGTGACCGTAAATTACGGATACCATAAATTACGGTCACCGAAAAAAAAGGAACCGGAAATTACATCATCGCACAGGAACGGGAAGGAGGGCGTCGGCCATCTTTAAAAACACAATCCATTGCCATACTCATCAGCCAGCACCCTTGGGAGCAAACTGAAGTTGGGAAAAGGGCCAGATGACTACGAACATGCCGAAAGCTCCAACGAAGGCTGCGGACCGCCTCCGCAAGAAGAAATTCAGCCCTTAGGAACTCCAGGCCATGGTGGACTACCTGGCTGAGCATGCAGATGTTGTTTTCAGCCCGGACATGCAGAGGGAGTCCATCATCCGCAAAAAGAACATCTGGGCTCACCCCCCGCACCCCCAGGGACTGCCGCAAGCGGTGGGATGACCTGCGGGTGCGGGGCCTCCTCTCCAGCAACCGGAGTCAGGCCATGCAGACGGGAGGTGATCCAAGTACCCCTGTGCAACTAGAGCCGTGGGAGGAGACATGTGCGGCTATGACTGGCACAGAATCGATAGAGGGCGTGTCCGACATGGAGTGCAGGGCAACGTCGCCTGCCGGAGGAGGTGAGTGTCCACAGTGTACACTGCCAATGTCCATTGCATGACTAAAACTGCCCCAAGGGCCTTCTCATGTTGCCCTCCCCCATCCAACTCTTCCCCCATCCAACTAATGCAGAGGCAAGTGCCACGCAATCAAGGGCCAAGTGCGAGTACATAACGCACATCAACCATAGTGCATTAACTTGCACATCCCATCATGCACACTGTGCAGCCGGCTCGGCATTGTGCCAGCCAAACTGCACATAACCAGGCCACGATGAGTCACTCCCAAACATGCGTACATGGCATACTCATGCACATGTACCACTGCCGTTGCTACACCCAAAAGGCCACAAACCACAATTGACTGAAATGTGAATGCAGCCATGTATGCAAATAGGACATCATACAATCAGTCATGTTGTCAATGGCATAATGAACTAAGGGAAATGCGGCAGACACTCACCAACAGCACCAACCGGTTGTGTGAGACTGTCACTGACAGCACAACCCATCTGTGTCACATCCTTGGCCGCATAGCCAATGCCCTTGAGGCAGCCCAATCTAATCCCCAGCCACAGCAGGCGGACACGCCCGCATCCAGTGAGGCCACACCAGCCAGCCCAGCAAGACGCACTCTGCGTTCCATGCGGCGCAGGGACATGCCTCCCCCGGGCCAGGGGAGCAAGAAACAATAGTCATTGCTGCCACATGTGGCCTTTACGTCCTACATGGGACCACTGCTGTGGAGTTGGGGGGAGGGGGTGAGGGTTTGTTGTGGAGTTGGGGGGGAGGGGGCTGATGGTTTGTTGTGGAGTTGGGGGGAAAGGGGATGGCTGCAGATAATGTTCACGCTTATTCCTTTTTCACAATACACTATTGGTGTTGCAAAGTTTAATCGTTGTGGACATTCATCATTGAGCATGTGTATAATGACATCTGACAGTGCATGGTGTACAAGTATACACACATCCAGTGCCCTGTGTGCCCATGTAATGCCACCCTCTGCTGACTTGTGTTCTGGTCATCCTGTCCACTCTTTGTTTGACGCATGACATGTCCCTCAAGTGCATTGCCTCCATGATGCTTTCTTGCCACTTCCTCCTCCACCTTCACCACATCGTCATGTGGTAGTAGCAGTCCCATGTCAGGGGACAGAGACGCAATTCTAGGGATGCACATTTTGTTCAGCTACACATATGACATGGGGATTTTGGACACCAGATAGCAGTAGCTGGGTCCCCCACCAGTCCTGCTTCGCCAACTCATATGTGCCTTACGCAAGCCAGGTGACTGCTTCATCTACACGCATGCACGGGTATGGCCAGTGTTTTAGTGCTCCCTGGGCCTGTTCTGTGGGTTACTGACAGGGGTCATGTACCATGGTGTCAAGGTACAGCCACCAACAGCTGCATGTCTAGCCAAATAAGGTGAGTGTTTGAACTGTCATGGTGGAGAACTGAACTTGGTTGACATGGCAGGGTTTCACTGATGGCCATATACACATGCCCATGGATGCATTTCGCCCATTCATGGCCACAATATGTGTCCAATTCAATGGAATGCTGTGGGGGGTGCGTCTACAAGATGTTCCGTGAACGATGGCATGGACATCTCGTGGTACATGCTTCGTTGATGCATGCAGCTGTCTTGATGTTAGATCCATGTGGTGCTCTGTACTGTGTAGATTCGTATTTGGGTGTGATGGATGTAGTCAGTGGCTCATGGTCATCATCCTGCTCTGATACATACTATGGTGAATTCCAACACTCCTATGGGTGTGCCATGCCGGTGACGTGGTGTGGTATCCCTGCTGCCCTCAGTTCAATCCACTCCCAGGGTTGGGTCACCGATGTGGTGCCATGCTGGGGGCAGCCACATTGTGCATATGCAGTGTGTCTTCCTATATGCGCTTACGGTTGTGGTGGCTGCCAATGAGTGGTGCAAGTGTAGTGGGATTTGCCCTTGTCAGATTGTGGACATGTAGTGTATTGTGAGTGCCTTATTCCATCGATGCGGGAATCTGTTCTCACTTGGCATGCCTCCATATGCAGGGTTTTCCTTGAGTGGCCGGACATGCTGCGTGTGCATGGGGGCTGCTGGGGTGGTGACTAAGGCTGCACTGGTGCTGCATGCAGGGCCTGTCGCCCCCTCCTTCTCCCCCTGTGTCTTCTCAAAGGGGGGGCCTGGTGTTGTTGCTGAAGTTTTTGTGGTCGTGCCCTTGCTGGTTCTATTGGTCTCATCGTGGTGTGGGAGGGGGTGTGGTGTGTGGGTGAGTTCCTTTTCTGCTGTGGCAGACTCCATTGCCTCCACCTGTGCTGATTGTGTGCACCTGTGGCGCTGGGAACCACTGCTCAGGGTTCTTTACTCCTTCTCTGAGATGCCTGTATGTACTCCATGCCGGTAGGGTACTTTACGGGCTTAAGGAGGCCATTATTTACATGTGCTCCTTACTTGTGATCAGCTCCGACTTACGCCATGTCCCTAATTTCGGCATGGTGGGGCGTGCGCAAGACCCAAGACCGATAATTACGGCATTGTAGTTTACGGTGCCGTAATTAGCGGTCTGAGGGGTTGAATAGCATGTAGCGGTAAACGATGCCTGTAAATCATTACCGGCATGGTTTTTACCTTACCTCCAAGCTCGGAATGACCCCCAATGTCCATGGGACCCTGTGGTTGTCCCTAAGTTAGTTGTCTTTGTTCATTCTTACTTTCTCAGCATCAACTCTATACATTTCAAACATTGTGAAGATGTTCGGATGTTCCTTTCTTTAGAATATGCTTTGCCATCTAGACAGGCAGACCACTGTTATTTTCAGGGAGTCATCAGACCCCCCTAGACATCCATACCAACTCAAGGAACTGCAAGGAGGGCCAGTCCCACTCTGAGGACCTCTAATACAGCGTGTCTCAGTGCTGCAAACGGCCAGAGATCTACAGGCACCCTCATACATATATACACATCTCAATGTGATGGGTGGAAGGTGTGACACCATTCATAATCACTGGCTTTGTTCTGGGACCAAGTTCGATTCTCTTATGGTTTTACCTCTTCTGTGATGACATAGCAGGATGGAAATCAATGGTATGGACATTTGCAGAGAGAAGTGCCAGTGAATATGATCTGCCACACTTCATCTTATGAATATTTCATCCTGAAGATGTGGGTCCTGAGCTTGGTGTACATAGAGTCCTAAGCTACACCTCACTGATAACGGCCAATGAGGGTTGTGGTCACATACAGAAGGGATGTAGCTTAGCAATTTAACCTGGTTGAAGCTCTTGGGGTGGGACTAAATCTGTTTTGTGTATGGGACACCAGGTTGAAAAACAATGGTTATGAGGATTGCTCTCTCTGAGCGATATCAGTCACTATGATTCATGTAAACCTTCCATCCTTCAGTTTGCTGTGTTGTCTATGGATAGGTGACGTGGCAGGCAGATGTATATGTATAAATTCTTTGTAGAGTTCAAGTGCTGTTGTGTAGTTGCGTAGTCATAGGCAAAAAGACAGTCTGCAAATCTTTGAAGAAGAGAATTGTACCAATTGAGCTATCCACCACTTTGCTTAATAATGCCATGTTTTATATAGCACGACATGGAAAATGCAACTAGTCCACAAGGTACTGCAATAACTTAGGTTAGTGTGTGCTCTGTAACACATGATCAGGATTTACGTTGCTGAGAGATCAAGACTATTTAATTTGCTATCAATTTTTTACCTATTTCAAACAGTGTAGTACTCGCCCCAAGGAACATCGTGCAGTAATCGTTTACAGGGAACGTGTATTGCCGAAGCAGCATCTTAAACTGTGTAGTTCTTGCAGTCTGAAGAAGTACAGGTTGCAAAAACATTGATGTGTTTAGTACGTGAGCATGCAACTCTCTTGGTCGAGTGTCAAAGAGCTCACACATCCAGGTTTAAGAGGTCAGCAACTCAGCACCCAGGGTATGGACATTCTCTTGTGATGACTTTGAGTCTATAACACATTGTTAAGTCTACAGCTAAGCAGTCCTATATGTAACCCTGGCCAAAACCTTTCAACAATCTGCTTAACTGGAGGTAGATGTTTCCTTTACGTGTGTGTGCTGGTGTATGGAAGGGTATTTACACCTTGGTCTGCTTCTCCCTCCACCGAATAACACGAGTCACAGTTCTCCACCTTATTCTCACTGGAAACCGCTCAGTGTGAAAGCTGTGGCTCCACCTTCAGTGCTCGTGATATTGGACTCAGCTTTGTAGGGCACTTTGAGGAATCTGCACTCCACATTTTAATTTACCTGCTAATCATCTCATTCAAATTACTCTGAAGGTCCTTCTGCAGACCTACAACATTATTCTGAAATCAAAGGGAATCTTCATCCCCTGATGGATGCCTAACCAATGGGAGCTGTACCTGAGCAAGTTAGAGAGTGGTTTCGGTGGTTCTCCTACACATTCTAAGGGTGTTGAAAGGAGTGCCAGGGGTTCTTATATCTTAGGCAGTCGGGTCTCTAAACCAAAGCGTCCTGCTTCCCCGTAACTCTTAGCACTTTGCGTATTGTAGTGTGTGGGGGCTACAGACGACCCCCTCCACTGAACTGCACATTTCCAGATTCTTGTTGCACAAGGTGTACAATGTATTGGTCTGAGAGAAAGGGGGAGAGAAAGAGATCTGAGTGAGACAGAGAGAGAGAGAAAGAGACAGAGAAGAGAGAGGAAGAAAGAGAGAGATTGAAAGAGCGAAATATTCTTATGACTGGTATAGCATTCATAAGTAAGACAAAAACACGGGATTAATATGCGCCTCATAAATGGTGATAATATAACATAGCACCACATAAACAGTGCATAAGTCACTGTAAAATGACATTTTACAGTTTCAAAAAGTAGCCCCTCACTATCATTCAAGTCTACAGTCGGTGAATGACACATTGAAAACGTGATTTAGAGAGTTCGAAATGTGCATTTAAAGCTGCGTTATGTAGCATAAACTAACATACATGACACGTAATCCTCTGGTATGACTCCCTCGTTACACATCATGTCAAGATATGAAAAATAACTAAACGTGTACACAGATAAAACATCTGCTGCAAAGTGATATTAAAACAATGTATGTTTCTATATGTCACTTCAGGACATATTTCCCCCACTTCAAAGTACTGCAATAACAGGTGTTGGTATTACTCAGCGTAATGCTACTCAGTTCTCTTGGTTGCTTGAGGAGCTGGTTGGGACCTTCCATGTGATTTCAATTTAAAATCCACCGCAGGCTGACAGTGAGGGGCACTTAACATGTGAGCAATTCACCAGGATCAGATACATGACATGATGTGTGCCTCATTATTTATTCTCATGTATTCTCATTGTGAAGGACTAATGTTGCATGCAGTATTTGGTTTGTGATCTCCCATGCATTCTAAGAACATAGTTTGATCCCACATCAACTTTATACAGAATGTCACAAGAAAACTGGACCCAAAAGTGAAGAGCTGCCTTGTCTGGTTGTGTGTTAGCTCACCTTGGGGCTGGAGGGTTAAGGCCCTGTTTAGAAGACCTCCTGGACTGCATGCACATGCCCGGGGGCCTGGGTGGTGAAGAGCCGGAAGCCGGTAGAAGTCCTGGTCTGCCTGATCGTGGCAGCCCCGGTGAAAAAAAGCCCAAGGCTGCTGCAGTGAATTACTCCAGTACAAGGGAAGCGGCACACCCCAGGGTCCCTCTGGCACACTGTTGAAGGGGCAGGGCGGCAAAGTCTGTGATAGCGACGGGGGTAAAGTGGTGAACATGGTGGCATCCCCTTGACGGCTCTGGGATTAAAGATGGCACTGTGGGGTGCACCGTGACATAATTTCCCCGTCAGGGAATGGGGCCATTCAGAAGAGGAAGAATTGGGCACGGATTGTGGCTTTGAGTGCGGGTGGCACCACCAGCCTATGGGTGCCACACAGAGGTTATAGAAGGCAGTAGGTTGGGCAGCTACCCAGGCCACAGGGGCTGCTGAGAAGAACCAGTGTGCCACAGGGTCATGGGCCACGCATGGTGACCTTGGGTGGCTCCATGTAGTGGACGAAAACACCCAGAAGAAAGAAGCTGTGGGGGCCAGGCCCAAATTACATCGTGGACAGCCCCTTACCACAGCCTCCAGCATCTCCTCTACATAGACAGACAATGAAAGTTCTATGAACTGGGTGGCAGACTGCAGCTGTCCCCCCTGTGTACAAAGACATGTTTTATATATGTTGTGTGTCATTGTTTGTGTACATTTATGTATGAATATATTTAAGGGTGCAAAATATTGTTAAGTGGGATACATGGTATGCAGGGAGGAGGGGCTTTATGGGAAATGTAAAGTAGGTAAAATGTTAAGTAGAGTACATGTTTAGTAAGGGGAAACGACAGTGCTGAACATTTGTTGTCTGTTATTTTGCTATGTTTGAATTCTGAACCTCCATAGTGCTATCAGACACTGACAGTCAACAAATAAATGTCAATAGTCAGAGCACGGCATTTAGCAACTGTTGCCTAGAGAGGCACGCAATCGATGCTTGGTACAAGACCTTTTATTGGTTTAGGGGCATGGATAATCGCTGTTTCATTGTGACAATATTGATGTTTTGCGTAAGTTCCAATTATTCTATGTGTTCACATCACCCACTGATAACGGATGGAAAAGCAAATGTTCCTGTGCTTGGATAGAGAACTGCCTTGGATTATTAATCATGGAGATGTTGGCAAGATAACAATACAGCATAGACCACAGACATATGTATTATGTTTTCTCTGGTTATTGGACAGGAAATTAACATTTTGCAATTGACTGGACTTTAGAGAGGCAGAGCTACTTTGAGGTCCCAGTTTAGCATCATATTGACTGTTTGGATTGGTTTACTCACATTTAATGCATCCTATTTCTTTATTGTGCTTTAAAGTTTAAATACCAACCATAAATATTACACACACATATATATATATATATATATATATATATATATATATATATATATATATATATATATATATATATATATATATATTACACAGCCACAGTAGTGGCTGTGTAGTTATGGTTAAGTTGCTGTTTCCATAGGAAGAGCACTTTTTGGGCGGCTTATAACTTCGCTCCCCCTGGACGGATCCTCACCAAACTTATAAGTATATGGCCCACTCTGAATTTCTTTGAAAAGTTTGGTGAGGATTCGTCCAGGGGGGGAAAAGTTATAGGGGGGTCCCAAAACTTTTTTTTTCCCATAGACTGAATGGGAAAAAACTGCGCACGGCTACAGCCCGAGCCGCTGGACGGATTTACACCAAGTTTGCGGCAGGAGCGGCGGCCTGGTCCCGAAAGCGCGCTTTTGCAAATTTGGTGTAAATCCGTCCAGTAGTTTTTAAAAAAATGACCAAAGTGTAAGGCAAAAAAATTAGTGATATCTGTGTTCGCTTCGCGGACGGACTTCCCTGTTCGCTCCGCGTACAGCACCCCGATTGGCCCATGGCCTTGCGTCATGTCCGCAGACATGCGACATGTTCGCTGATTGGACAGCGAGGGGTGTGGAGCGCCTCAGATATTCTGTGGCGACCGCCATCTTGTATTCGCCGTCGACCGCGTACAGCGCGGTGAAACGTGAATACAAAATTGTATTTAGTGCCGTGTGTTGGTGTGTAAGAGTGTTTGGGGAGGGTGGGGGAGTATGAGATAGGTTCAATGTTTTGTTTTTTTATGTGCTAGACGTTTTTGTTGCGTTCAATTTGTCCGCAGAGAACACGGCTGTTCTGACATTTTGTAAATAAACTAAATGGTGGGCTGTATAGAGGACGGAGTATGTGTCATTTTTGTTCGCAAGGAAGATAAAAATGAGCTATGAACACTCGCAGTGTACTTAATTGTTCGTAAATACAAAAACTGGGGGTGTCCTCAGGACGCTGTCTGTATTGTAATCTGTGTAGTTGAATGTGTTCTAAGAACACTCGCGGTGTCCCGAAATGGTTGCAATTATACAAAATGGGGGTGTTCTGAGAACGTTGGTTGTATTGTTCGTTGTCAGGGTGAAAGTGTTTTAAGACCACTCTTTTTGTACGCTAATAGTACAATTTCCTATGGGCGTCAACCGACTTTTTGTCCACTAAAGAAACGATAAATCCGGCTGGTGTGCGCCGACATTATGTGATAATCCTATGACTGGTGCTATTGACCTGGCTGACTTGCTTTTGTGACACTAAATCATATCTCCCGCCCCTAAGCCTGATATTATCAAAGGATTCATATTCCCCGCCTCTCTCTGTGCCGTTACAGGGTGCGTCATCAAACGTGCCCAGTTCTCTGCAGTCCTAAGTGACTTTACACAGAACCCGGAAGACAACACATATTATGTCACAACACAGCGCGCCACAATTCGGAAATATGAAACAGTGAATTAAAAGCAAACAGCAAGATTGTAAATTTTGTAAAGTACATTTATTTAACATCAAATGTTTAGAGAATATTCAGCAATTTGCATTTGTCTTTGTTGTCGATCCGCAAAAGTTCATTTTGAGGCACGCGATGTTCCTTTGCGGTACAGAGGGTGTTAGATCAGCTTACAACTCAGTGCGCCACAATTCGGAATATTAAACTGTGGTTTAAAAGTAAACAGCAGGATTGTACATTTGGTAAAGAACATTTATTTCACATGAAATGTTTAGTGAATATTCAGCGATTTGCTATTGTCTCTGCTGTCGATCAGAAAAAGTTTATTTGGAGCCACGCGTTGTTCCTTTGCGGTAGATAGGCTGTTGGTTTATGATAAAAGCAGTAAATGGTCGCTCTGATAATCAGAAGATTGCTCCAACAACGAGCCATTAGACCACCCTATTGGTTGGTATGTTGTTTGTAGCCGCTAGTACTGCGTAAGGGCATATTGGTCCTTGCCGATTGTCCCATAAAATGGTGAGGGTCATGAAGTTACATATTTGGACCTGCACCTGGCAGTTGAAGACCCCATCCGCTGGAGTCTGTAAATCATGACATAGGCAAAATGGGGCCACATACCTGTTTTAAAAAACATAAATTAGTCTCACCAGCCGATCTTCATTAAAAATCATCATTTTATTTATTAGGGCGTGAAACTATTTGGTATCGAAGATAGTGCAACGGAGTATTTTAATAATAAAATAATAATATTTTCCCATTCATATAGCGCTAAGAACCATGAGGTATCTAAGTGGTGCTCATTATTAACCATGGTGTGTGGTGCTCATTTATCGAACAACGGAAGGATGAAAGGCTGAGTTTGGCCTTGCCGGGATTCGAACTTGCATTAGCAAGCTGTGCACGGATGTCAAAGTGAGCGTTGTACTCACTGTGCCACTTGACAGGCTACAGTGAAGTGGCACAGCGAGTAGAGCGCTTGACCGCCTATAGACCGGTTCAATTATTTCTATTAACCCACCCTGTGTCGTCTGCCTTTTTCAGAGCCCTCTAAACGACAGGGGATCAATTCGGCGGTGATAGTGCGCGGTAGAAAACATTATGCCACTTTCAACGAACAAGTTCAACTTGAGCGGTCTTTAATGCCACGCTATTGTAATTATATTTGGTATAAAATAATCTAAAGGGTTACTTACAGTACAATTTCAATTTCCATTGTCTACGAGTGGTGCAGTCCCAAAATACGACTCTGCGTGTGCGAACGATCTTTCACATAGTGATATAATATATAAAAGTGGTTTTGTTTCAGAAATTTCATCTTTATCTTCTCTTACGTTTTAGCAACACTCCTTCAAGAGAAGTATTTCATCACAATCTCTGTCTGTCAAGGTCAAAACACAATACAACCTTATAGTCTGTTTCGTGAGCCTCTCCGGGGCCCGAGAAAAAAATGGAAGCAGCTGACCTTCACTGTGAACGAGCATAAATTCTTACTTTGCAACATTCTGTGTAAAGCCATCTGTGAGAAGTTGGTTTTTGCACGCCATGTTTGTATATTGTTTGCGTGATATTAAAAAAAGTTTGTTTAAGGGACGTTATGGTTCTAAGAACAGCCGAAAGACCCCTGAAAATCGCAAGTTACGGTAAGCTTTGAAAAATAACTCGCGCCACCACCGTACACTGCTAAGACTAACACCCAGGACGTCAAAGATGACATCGCAAATGTCATTGATGAAATCACTGATGACATCACATGTGTATGTACTTTTCATGGAATTTGTGTACTAGGGATTTTTATTATAATGTTGCTAAAAAAGTGTCAAGGATATTGCAATAAATATCATACCGTTATTAGTGCTTTGAACAATGCATTGATATAAATAGCATTGTATTATGGGATTCTATCTAGTATACTGAGCTACTAATGGAGAAACATAGCATTGTGTGCAGAGTACAAGATGAAAGTATAATATTTGTAATGTTAATATGTTAAATAATGAAATGATAATTGTCCTGAAATGTTTAAAAATTCACAAAATGGGGGTGTTCTGAGGACGTTATTCGTATTGTGTGATTGCTTAGCTGTATGCAATGAGGGAATGGCACAGAGAGTAAAGTAGACGCCGTCCACGGACACCGCGGCTGTTCGTGGACAGGCCATGCTACATCCGGGTTTTTCCAGGAAATCCAACATGGAAAGAAGACTGTACGGATCCGCCAATCAGATGTCGAGGTTGTGGATTTGTGTTGAAAGAGACTGTGTGTAGTGAAGATGGCAGAAGTGGAGAAAGTCAGGGTGTTGGTGCTCGGAGATATGTTTTTACATGGTTTACAACAGTACGCTGAATGCAGGCATGTTGCAAAGAACTTTGATGTGAAAAGAGTGGAGGTGGTGTGGAGCACTGTGCCTGATTGCAATGTACAGGGAATTGTACAAGTTTGTGAGGATATGGCCACGATGAACAGTCCGCATGTGGTAGTTTTACACTATGGTGCTTTCCATTTGGGCAACGTCAGTGCCCCTACTTTGTTGGCTGATTTGGAACGCTTAGTTCAAGCCGTAATGAAGATCCTTCCAAATGCGAAAGTCATTTTTTCTGGATTACTACCTAGGGCAATATGCGACAATAGTTCAGTTTTTTGTCCTCAGCAAAACATTGCTAGGTGTGTCATCAACCGAGGCATGTGTGCCTTCATGCTTAGAGCTGGTATGTTCTTCTGTAACAATGAGAATATTGATGCCAGTAATGCTGTTAATTTTAAAGAAGATGGCATTTCTTTATCTTTTACGGGAAATGCCTTTCTATTTTGGAATGTGAGGGTTGCTTTGAAGAAGATTATGTGAAGATTTTAGGAGTAAAGTAAGAAAAACAAACAAGAAAAAAAATACAAAATAACAGGTGTCTGTCAAGCATCTGCAAAAAAAAAAAATGGCTCTTTTCAGAGCCAACTTCAAGGGGGAAATGGGGCACACTTTTTAAATTTACATTCACCACGCTCAGATTTTCGATATGTCCGCAGACCTGGCGGTAGTCCGCGGACATGAAAATCACTACGAGGGGATTAGTATGTTCTATGTTACATGTATATGAAGTCAGGGATATTATGGTTAAGTTGTGCTACTAAAAACCTATGAAATTCAGTGAAAAAACTTTGTTAAAGGGACGTTATGGTTAAGTTGCGCTACTAAAAACCTATTAAATTCAGTAAAAAAACTTTGTTAAAGGGACGTTATGGTTAAGTTGCGCTACTAAAAACCTATGAAATTCAGTGAAAAAACTTTGTTAAAGGGACGTTATGGTTCAAAGTAAAACCGAAAAACCCCTGAAATTCGGCAGTTATGGTAACATAAGCAACCATAACTCGCGCTACTGTGCACTGCTAACACTAACACCCAGGACATCAAAGATGACATCACAAATGTCATTGTAAAACAGGGTCGCATCAGAATCACCATACTCCATTTCGAATCGTGTCCGCTAATCATGTAACTAGGCACATGTGGAACATAATAACACGATTTAGAGACCTCTCAAAACTGCTAGGCCACTATTTGGTATACCTCCTACCTACAATACCACAACATATCTCCCAATCTAAAGTGAATATTTTGGGCGTTGATTTGTTTTAAACATTTGAAAAGTTGAAGGGCTGGGGTCTACTCTTCTGTTGGATTTAATAGAAATGGCCAATTTAAAGTCTTTGGATCTATTTGCGTATATGTCTTGCTTGAACAGTATGAAATGATGTCGAAAAGTGATTAGAATTATGCAAACTAACATTTGGGAACAGCTTTGGAACTTTGACTGACTGTAATTCTTCAATTGAACACAGACTTGTTATGCCTGTATATTGAATACACCTACATGGAATTAACTGCTTAAGAGTCACTCGGATAGATACCCCCTGTTAATCTATAACTTTTTGTTCTCTTGTTCTTTTCCTTTCTCATTGTTACCTACTATCAACTACCAACCATTCAATATAGGCAAATAACAAGGGGGGGGGGGTCCTGGAAGACTCTCTGCCAGACATGAGTCCTGGTTACAAGAGCCTTACCCAGAGTCTTTAGCTCACTATCTTTCACAGAGGAGAAATATCCTAAACATATCAGTCTTTGTCCTGCCATGGGGCAGTCCAGCACCGAAATGCTAGGCAATTCTCCTCTGAACAAGAGTACCAACAGCAAACCCAGGCACATGTTTCGGTCTGGTTGAACCTCATCAGTAGGGTGTAGCTGTGCCTCTCTAAGAATTCAATATAGGCTTCTAATGAAGAGGAACTTTCCTTGAAACGTGTAATGCCACAAAGTATTGAACTTGTGAAATGTGTTTTTGCTCGCTATCACATTTTGCTTTATATGTGATTAAAATACTTGTTGCTTTTACACAATCTGTGTTTCTAGAATATCTTTTTCAATGTATATTCTTGTAATAGTTGTCAGTGAATTCAGATATACATCTTTATGAATCAACATTTATGACTAATTACCACCTGTTAGGTGGATTATAGACAGTGTGCAAGGGACGGGGGTTCCTACTTTGGATCCTCTTCTTCCTTTCATGTGTATAGTAGGACCTTGTGCCAAGGCCCTTTTTTTCCTACCTTGTACCAAATTTGAAGCCAGCCAGCCTGGACTTATTTACTAATTTGAAGATTGTACTACATATATGGTGTGCAAAGACTACCTTATCTTCTTTGTGCATCTTTTAGGGGCCTCCTGGGGTCACAGTTCTCCCTTGCTACCCCTGTGGTCTCCCTTGCTACCCCTAAACAAAGTTTATTTTTAAATAAATATGTCTTTAAAAAAAAAGAAAATTAAATGCAAGCTCCTGGGCTGTGGCCAGCGCCATGTGGCTCTTTGCTTCTGGAGCAGCTGGCTTTCTTGTTCAGGCCTCTTAAAATAAAATAGAAAGGGGTTCCATAAGTCTGTCACTTTCAGCAGTGACCCTAAATAAGAAAGAATAGGAATATCATATAATTTGTCTTTCCGGAATTCTATTCAATATTTGCTAGACTCATTAAAGGTTTATTTCAGGCACACTTCCGGGGGTGAGTGACTGAATTAGTCTGTTCTTAAACACCTCAACTCAGCCTTGCATCCTTCTGAGGTTGATAGCAACACAGGTTGGGTGATAGTGTATTTATATTTGTTCTATATAAAGGGCTTAATCGTAATTGCTATATAATAACACATCATTATCATTTCGCCATGGATGTATGCTTGCATTCACAGTAATTTGGTAAAATGGCCTATACACACTGATCTTAATGATACATATGGCGAACCATTCTTGTATGAAATGCATATCACATTATAGTGAAATCGTAACCATATTTTCCAAAGTGTACTTAGGAACAATGCTATGTGATGCCACTTACTGTTCTGTTAAGGGGTGAAAGGTTGTGTTCCATCGCTTCTCGGGATATCACTTCAGGGTGGGGACAAATGACATCACTTCCGGTGGTGTTATCAGAGGTCAAGGGACGGTGATGTTACTTCCGATACCCATGGCATTTTGGTAAAATGACGTCCCTGCCCCTCACCTCCACAGAGATGGTTTGATAAGTTTGACAAGTGCAATGTTGTGTTTTTTAACATGCTTTTACCGCAATGTAAACATTGCGGGTGTTTCCAAAAACCGAACGCACTTCATGCTTTTTACCATCCAATCAATGGGTGCATCCGATGTCCGCAGACACCACGTCGCCCTTTAGGCCAATTGGATGCCTGTCCGCAGTCCGAACAGGGAAGTGGGTCTGCGGATCAATCCCAAATATTACTATTTCTTTTTTACTTACATTTGGGCCATTTAAAAAAAAAAAAAAACTACTGGACGGATTTACACCAAATTTACAAAAGCACACTTTCGGGACTAAGCCACCATGCCTGCTGTAAATTTGGTAAAAATCCATCCAGCGGTTTGGGCTGTAGCCTTGAGCAATTTATTTTCCATTGCGTCTGTGGAAAAAAAAGGGCCCCTGTGAAATTGTCACTTTTAAATCATGAATGAAACTCAGAGCCACTACGTAGGTTGTTTGGGTTACAACGAGAACCCAATTCTTTTATTAAAGTAATAAATGTTTTCTTTTCTTTTAAATAATGAAAGGATACGGTTTTCCCTTGAGGTCTCCGAACTCCAGGCTGATGGCGTTTGGACAAAGTTCAGGTAAGAGATTACAGGTTTATTTCCAGACTTTCGTCTTTCTTGTTGCTTTTTGATTTTCTCTATAGTCTCTTTTCTCTATTTACTTCTTTCTTCTGACCTTTCCTTTGAAATATTCTTCTCTCTCTTGGTGGTCTTATTGTCCAACTCCCTACCTTAAGTCTCTTATTCTGAATAGATCAGGCTGATAGGAGCTGACGTACTCTTCAGGTTATGCTTTTCTGTAGCTTCTGAAATGCTTAACGGATTCTCTTTTACAGAACAAAAAAAATAATAAATAAAAAAAAAGTAGTGATGCTGATGTTTCTTTCTCTTTATTTTCTCCCCTCAGTTGAGTACGATTTTCCTCTTACTCATTTCACTGGTAATCTCCTCTCTGACACAGTCGGGACTTCTCCCTTTAGCGTTCACACCCCTCAATTTGAATTATTCACCATCACATTGAAGACTGAAGGGTTTGTGGGATTTATGCCACACTCTGACCAGCATAACGTTATTTCAGTACAGTCTCTGTGTAACGGTGGCGCAACGGCGCTTACTCTATAACGTTTAGCAAACAAACTTAACCACTGTCCCTCGTCGAGCTCCCAACAAAAGCGCAACGGCGCTGACTTCGTTAGACTTTACAACTGGGCTCAATACGGTTGAACTTCCTTTCTCTCCCTCTCTCTCTCTCATTTCACTCACCTCCGCCCTTGTAGTTCCTGTCGGGTTTTGGCAAAGTCAATTACAGGTAACGAAGTCAATTACAATCAACCTTGTAGCGATTCGCCGGCAACGAACGCCTCGTCCCTTTCACTCATTCCCTTGTGTTCACGGTGAAGGCAGTCAGGGAACAGCGCGCCTGAGCGGATCATCAACGCTTCATTTTCGGAAGCCTCTCATTCGACTGGGAGTAATATTTCTATAATTTACAGTTAGCGTTTCACTCCGCTGGTTTTTTTTCTCTCTTCTCCCTCAGTAAGCCCAGGACAAACCGTCGATCTCTTTCTCCTCCTCTCGCGGGGCGATCTCTTAGGTAACCAACAAGAACATTACAGGCATTAGAGGAAAGTCCCTACAGTAAAGACTTCCTGGTTCTCCCCGTCTTAAACACGGCCTGGATGGGCTTCTGTGAGAAGCTTCAGAACGTCACAGCCCCCTATAACTTTGAACCCATTGATGAAACCTCACCACACATTCCATAAGAATTGAGACAGGGCCATATACTATTTTTGTGCAAAGTTTGGTAAGGATTCGTCCAGGGGAGGCAAAGTTATAAGCCGCTGTCAGAGTTTCTAAATGGGAATAAAGGCAATCACTCTGTATAAGATGTAGAATTGAACACGTTTTATTCAAACAGAACACAAACTTTTAACTGGAACAAGGGCACTCTGTAATCTTGTAGATGTCTGGCTTCTCTTCTTTGCCAAAATTATATTTCTTTTGTTTCTTTCACAAGCTGGACCAGAGTCAGTCTTTCATCCTGCCACTTTATTCAAGTCTCTTAGGCCACCTCCAGTAATTTCTTATAAGTCATTTCTTTTTCTATTTTCTCCTCTTTCCACTTAAACTCCAGTTCTTGTTTGTAAAGTCTAGTTGAGGCTCTGTATCCACTCACTCAGCTCCCTTCCTACGAATATATATGCCAGTTTCATTTCATCCTTTATTTTCTTCTTTAACAGCGTAATATCAATCTTGGTACCTTCTTTACCAATGGCCGCTGGAGTTCCTCGCGGCTGTTCTGCTGAGCTCTGCTTCACCGCAGAGGTCATCACTTCAATGGACTCTGCTGTCACGGATAAAGACCTGCTGATTCGGGCACAGCTGATACCTCTGCTTGGATCTGCCCCCTGTAGCCTCTCCGCTTTCACCTCGCTCGTATTTCCTGGTTGTCGCGGCAATCAGCTGTTGTCAGACTGCTCTTCTACTGCGGGCCACCAACATAAGCATGTTAATACGTTTAGCAACGTATTAACGCGGAATAGCCTTATGAGTCCCTTTCAGCGCCGCTCACCTTATGCTCAACATTTCTTTCTCTAAACTGCAGCGACATCCATTTTTCAACACGTTTCTTCTTTTAATTAACTTATAACCTTTTCTATTGAACTCGTAGTTTCTTCAAGGACCACCTCTTAATATGCCCACGCATTACTGTTCTGTCCCTCTTCTTCCTCCTTAACCTTGCATCCACAACACAGAAAAAAACAGCTTAGATAAAAGCACCTACAGAGGGAAACTCTTCTCCCAATTGCCAGGTGAAGTGTCCTACATCATGTTTCTGATCCACCCTCATTCTCTCATCCCTTTATATTCTGATAATGCTGTGACACCTGATGTTATCAGATAACGTCCCCTGGCTTTAAAACATGGCATTAACGTTTCATGTGATTAACCCTTTCACAGCCGGCCAAAATGTACTCCTCCTATGAGTTGAGCAACTTAACCATAACTACAGGGCCGCTAAAGCAGGCCCTGTAATGTATATTATATATACCATAGGCCTCAGAGTCAACAATTTACAAACATACGAAAAACATGACAAAGCAAGCAACATAATCAACAAGTACAGTAAGACCTGACAATCATCATAATAAGGATCATTCTAAGCAAAATTGATTAAAAAGGTCTTATTCAACTATAAGATTTAGATTCAAGGTCCCTTTGTGCACGTAATGACAAAAACAAAGGACATATGGCAGATTACTGAACACACATCCTACCACCACACAATCCCTATTAACACCCAAGCGGGGGAAGCCAGCCAATCAAGTGGCTATGATCCGGGCTTGAACCACTAATACAAGCCCATGTTCCAGCCACCCTGATGGCCGGCTCCCCAAATGCTATCTTCGCTGCACCCTTCTCCCTTTTTTCTTAAACCTTTCCCAACTCACACTCACCTTATTTTGGCTGCTGTGGCACTCGCCACCACAGTGGCTCATTCTTCCTGGCACCAGCTGGCCACCATGGAAAGGGAAGAGGGGCTCTGTACGGAGCCCCTCTTCCCTTTTCCATGGCGGCCATCTTTGTAAAGGATTTTCCTTCATTCAACAGGGCGCGCATGGCGTCTCATTGAATGATGGAAAATCATTTTTTTCTTTTTTTGCACCCCTACCGCTTTGGCACCAGGGGTGCTAAAAACATAAAGCCCCCGTACCAAGGACTGGAACTGGGGTTAACGGGCCGGAGCCTTCGTTATCTGCCCTAGCTTCACACAGCCAATTACTTGAGCTGGCGGGCACGTGAACCCCTGTTCCAGTCCTTGGTCCTTGGAACAGGGGATTAAAGCCATGTTCTCTTGGGCACACCAGTCATCAATCTCAAGCCTATGTAAAATCTTCAGATCAGAATGTCTAACCACACATGGCCCTTTCCTTTGGCGCAGTCAAGCTAATACTTTATTTTGTAAAGCCTCTCTCGACTCTTTCCCATTCTTTCTCAATGTTAGTAATAATAAAGTTCCTGCAATCCATGACAAGGTCTCTTATGGACTTCTCCACAAGCGCTGGCATTGATGATTTTCTTATTCGCAGACTTCCGGACATGGTTGGAAGTTTTCGAGCTTTCACAGATTTATGTTGGCCTACGGGGCCAGATTTGGCAATAGTTACGGCAACAGGAGGTAAATCCAGCAATCGCTAGCTTAGTTCTAATGATGGAGGGGGCATAACCCTAGTATGAGAAGAAGCTTCAAGGTTCAGAGCTTTGGACGTTTTCTGTATAGTTCGTAGCAACTGGTCAGATTTTCCAAATTGCCAGTATGTCTGAGAATAGCTATCCGCTTTACGTGTAAAAAATCCCCCAAAGAAGTTGGAGGCTCTGTTTTGCAATATTTCTCCATATTAACCGGACAATGTTTCTCCACATGTTTGTCCAATGAGCCCACCCATAAACAAAAATCAGAAAAGTTGTTTTTTAACTCCTTAGAGATGTTAGCTTTTACTAGTGACCATTGTTCAGGTGAAAAATAAGATTGAAAACGATCATAAAGATTGGGCAAAACCTGTACTGTAACGGGTACTTGTGGCTCAGAATCAGACTTGATCCACACGACCCCAGAAGGGAGAAGTACGGTAGGGGAGAAAGGAATAACATCCTTTTTTATTTAATGCAACATTTTCAGAGTTGGCAACTCTTTGCTCACATTATGTGTGGCTTCAAAAATAGCATTATGTGGGACATCAACGGGAGCGTGCCAAGTTAAGCAGATCATGACTTCCCACATCCCCTGGATTTCAAGATTGTTTTCATTAAATCTATGCAATTTAACTGCATCTTAACTAAGATTTTTTTCAGTTAATTTTTAATGCCAGATTTCCCAGGCTACGAACAACTACACTAATGTGTATTAGTCTTCTTCGTCTTTCTTTTCCTTCTGCTTTTTTAAAAATATGTAAAGGTAATTAAATTATTAAAGGGTTGAGTCAGCCTTGTCATTATTCAAACTTGTGACTGGAGACTGCATACAGATGTCAGAGGTGAGCACTTAACTCACTGGATTATGTTATGTGCTACCTGAAACACAATACACTTATTTCACACATTTCAAAACCTGCATGATTCCCTATCCCTGCCACTCCATTTCCCCTGAAGAAGAAGACATATTTAGTTTTGGCTGTAAGGTAATGCTGTTAGCACTGTTTCTAAGCCAAAGATATTGGCATGGGAAGTGAAGATAGGCAAGGGATGGGATGTAAGGAGGGTACACAACCTTTGGTGCTGTTTCCTATCATTGATTGTCCATGGCCACTAGCTGCCTCTCGCCACCCAAAACACTCAGTGGCATCAAGTTGAGCAATGTCGGTGCTTTAAATGGAATGCCAAATGTTATTTCTTATCAGTCTTCTGAAAGATAATGGCTTAGTTGCAAATGTAACCCACTCCTGTTCTACTAAAACAGATTTAAAACAAGAATGTTTCAGATCTCTTGTTTTATAGCAACATGGGTGTCCTTTTGTCTGTCCTTTGCACTGACTTTCTGTCAAATGCATACATTAGAAAAGCCAACCGTGTCTGCTCCTGTTAAAGAATTAAATAGACGTTATACATACACTACCATAGTATGCCTTTGTACTCACACCATGCCCCAGTTGTAATCTTATGCCCAGGTGGTCCCATTATGGCAGTGCATGGGAAATGGCCATCCCATGAATACAAACATCTCAAAACTTTTGACGTTGCTAATGCTTGTTTATGTTGTTCTGAAAACTCATACAATGAATCAAATGCAATTAGTTGATGAACATGTTGCATGACGTGGAGTGGGAACAAAAAACAATTTAATTCAAGTACTTTACTGTGTTGTCACAATAACACCCGTATTTGCACCATGACTGAAATTTCCATTTTGGACTTATTACACTTCCATGATATGCATAATTGTTTTTAGGTTTTATTAGTGACGGAAACTTAAAATCGTAGTTTTTCGGAAATTCAATAGCTACCATTACCTTTAAGGGAAACAGTTGAAGTCACTGGAAATATGGCCGCCAACCATTTATTTATGAGGATTATAATAAGAAAACACGATGTGAGTAAATTATTGCCTACAGAATGTTGATGATAAATACAATTCATAGTGAAAGTGAATGAAATTGAGAAAGATATGTTGAGCTATTCAGCTCCCAGGCCTGGTGTAGTTTAGAGAAACTCTGTTTATAATTATATGCTTGCAGTCAGACTGGAAAAAGGGAACTTGGCACACTAACGCAGTATTCATCTGCACACTTTTTTTCTTAGCGCGTTTATTCATAGCCCTGCTTATGTGTATTCATATATTGCCAACCGAATCACCTTCAAACACATTATGCTATGAATTTGTGAGTCTTAATTGAATTATGAATACACAACAGTGTTGGTATCTCTTAAAGATGGTAGGAGGGGCCTTGGGAGGCAATGCTTGCTTTTCTCCTCGTAGAAGACCATTATGCTAATAGAAAGGATTAACATCCTCCCTAGTGAAGCCATAGAATCTTCCAGTTGTTGCATTGAATTTGGAAACCTATAAAGGTTGTAGATAAATGGGTGGGATAACTCAGTCTTAGATTACCTGGGGGTGGAGTGTTGTATGTTTCTGTGTTCACTCTACAGTTTCTCTATTAATGGATAACCAAACTAACCTTACCCATGATTCAAGTCCTGCATCTGATATTCACAATATGATGGATACTCTGAAACACAGATCTGGCAGCTAAGAACACTGCTATTGTTCACAGATGTAAACACGTATCCTTATTTACTGGGTAGTGTGTGGTAGGGGGGGATTAGGAAGGGTCACGCTCTGCTGCTTGTTAGTGAAATATTTGTACAAGGACAACGTGTTCACTTTAATTAGAGTGCCTGGTTGATAACTTCCAATTGTACACCTCTGAGCTCGGGCTAACCCACAGGTCCCATGTTTGAATCACAGTGGGACAATCTGTGCCTTTCTTCCTTCGGAGATTTATAAATCAAGTAGCCTTAAATTGGTATTAATAACACCTATTATTTACAGTGCTTAGAAGCGAGAGAAATTATGCATTAAGCACTATATGAAAAAACTGTTTTATCATTAATCCAAAAGGATTGTATGTAATAGTTTCGGGGAGAAATTTTGAAAGTCACTTGAAATATGGTCCTTATTGTTTTCAATGCCTAGCACTAAAGTAAGTAGGTTTAATGGCAGTCTGAAAGTGGTGCACGTTTAAAAATGCTTCCAAAGGTGGCTTTTTACCTCTTTTCAAATGTATACTCTGTTTTGGTTGCACCGAAAAAGCCTCTAAAGGCAGGATTTTGCTGACATCAGGGGGTTTGTCAGTTCAAGCATGTAGAAGCAGTGCAGCATAGCATTTGCTCTGTCTCTGCTCTGTGGGACAAAGCATGTTAGTGTGACCGAAATGCATTTCTTTACTGGGGACTGTCATGTAGCTGCTGACAGAGCTAGGACCACACTCTAGGAGACTATGGACCTCATTACGAGTCCGGCGGTAACTGAGGCGATAAAACTGCCTTGTTACCGCCGGACTCGTATTACCATTCCGCCTCCGTGATTCCTGGAATTACCGGGGCATTACAACCCCGGTGACCCGGGAAATCCGGAGGCAGAATGGTGTAATCCCCATTCCCATTGAGTCCCATAGGACTCAATGGGAATGGGGATCATGGAAACACTGGTACCATCTCGTGATGGTGCCGGTGTTTCCTCGTCCGCCTGCAGGCGGGCGGTGTTAAACCCACCAGGCCAGACCTGGCGGGATTGATGCCTCCGCCTGCAGGAGTCATGATCACCCGGTATGGAAACAACATTGGCGGCGGGTTTACCGCCACCGTTGTTTCCATACCGGGTGAGTTGTAATGAGGCCCTATGTGTGGCAGTAGCAGAGGAACATGTAAATAAACGTACAATGCTACTGCAAAGAACAATGAGATTTGTCCAGGCCATTCGCTTAGTTACAGAGAAAATAAACAGCATTCATGTTTGATTAGTATAAAAGATATGTATGCAACTGCATGGTGCTGACGACCTCCCGGTTGTGACATATATTTCTGGATTTCTTGGTGTTGGGTGTAATGGGCAGAAGGGTACTTTCTTCTGGATTTAACCTACTAAAACACAAGACTTGGTGTAAAGTAGCAGTCCCCTGGTTGCGGGTACAAATAAACCTACTAAGACACCATACCTTGGAAACCCCTGGATACTGGGAGAATCTTTTTACTTGCCCTAAAAGGTGACCATGAAGGCGGGACCAAATTGCCAGTCGGCATTTATGGGGTAAGCACCCGTGAGACATGAAGACACAAATGGGGGTCCCTACTTAGCCTTCTAATAGATTAGGTCCCAGGAACATGCCCTTCATATCATCTCATATTGATATGATATGCTCTGATATAAGTCATTCACAACGCGCCTGCACACAAGAGGGAGGACAAAACAACAATGGTACTAGGCCTTGTGTCATTCAGATTGCACAAGTGTGGGGGTGTGGTAGGGGGAGAAGTGCCAGGGACATGGAGGAGGGGGGAGCGGAGAGTACAATGCAACGCATAAGTGCTGCAAAGTGGCTCATACGTGTAGGGAATTAGGGGACTTTAGGGTTACAGATAGAGTCCCTAAGTGATTGGGAGGCCTGGAGGCAGTGCAAGGACAACTGGTCATGTGGGAACCTGGTCCTGTAAATTCAGTGGGTGGCAAGGTAACCAGTTTGTGCAGCAGACAGGTGCATCAGCAGGGGAGAGGGAGAGAGAAAGCGGAATCGAAAAGGAGGCATCTTGAGTTGCTTCTGGAACCTTAGGTGGTCCTGCTCAAGTTTGAGAGCGGCAGGGAGGCTTTTCCAGAGGGAGAAAAAGATCTACCACCCACTTTCTGCTTGGAGAAATGTCTGACCCTTAGAGAGTAGAAGGTGGATGAGTGGAGGGCTCTAGCAGGAAGATGCTTAGGAAGAGAAAGTTACATGTAGTGTTGTCCCCGGTCTCAGAAAGACTTGTGGACAACGCAGAAGGTCTTGATCTTGAACCTGCACGGAGCCAGTGGAGAGTTTTCAGGGCTTGAGATATATGATCCCTGGGCTTGAGGCCAAGGACAAATCTCACAGTCCTGTTCTGGAATTGTTGTAAAAGACGTAGAGCAGAGGCAGGCAGATTTAGAATAAGACTGTTACAGTAGTCAAGCATAGAGAGAACCAGGGCTCTGGAGACAGTGAGCTTCTGGGGGAAAGTGAGACAATGAAGAATACCTCTGAGGAGGTGCAGCTGATCGCGTGACTTCTTAGAGATGTCAGAGATGTGAGGAGAGAAGGAGAGGGTGGAGTGAAGATGACACCAAGGTTCTTAGCCTCACAGGAAGGTACAGGTAGAGAACCCAGGGTGGGCAGCCAGAGTGAGAGAGGAAAGATGTGAGCAGGTGTTCCAGTGAGGAGGATCTCAGTCTTACTGGCATTAAGACAGAGATTGTTGGAGGCACACCATTCCTGAATTGATATGATATGATATGATATGATATGGCATTTGTAACGCGCCTATACACAAGTGTTTCAAGGCGCGATGAGGCAGGGAGGGGGGAAACAAGGGGAGGACAGACAACGATCCTACTAGGCCAGGTGTCATTCAGATCGTGCAAGTGCAGGGGTAGGGGGAAGGGAGAAGTGCAAGGGGAAGGGGAGGGGGGAAGTGCAGTACAAGAAAAGGGCCAGCTGGTGGCAAGTGCAGGGTAAGTGCAGACAAGTGCTGGGAAGGGGGGGCTGTAGGGATACAGAGACAGTCCCGAAGTGCAGGGGTTGCCAGGGAGGCAGTGCAAGTGGAGAGTGGCTGGGCCCAGGACCGAGGTCGGTGAGAGTGGCCCAGTTGCAGATTCAGTGCAGTTTCAGTGAAGAATTAGCAGGGGAGAGGGAGAGAGAAAGCAGAAGCAAAGAGGAAGGTTTTGAGGTGCTTCCGGAACCGGAGATGGTTCTCCTCAAATTTCAGGGAGGCAGGAAGGCTGTTCCAGAGAGAGGCCCCTGCCGCGGAGAGAGATCTACCACCAGCCCGTTGCTTCGAGAAGCGGCTGACCCTGAGGGAATTGGAGACGGATGAGCGAAGGGCTCGGGAAGAAAGATATTTAGGAAGAGCGAGTTGAAGGTATTTAGGCCCCAGGCCCCAGAAGGCCTTGTGGACAATGCAGAGGGTTTTGAACTTAATCCTCGCAGCCACTGGGAGCCAGTGTAGAGATTTCAGTCCTGGAGAGATACGGTCCCTGGGCTTGAGGCCAAGGACAAGTCTTGCAGTTCTGTTCTGGATGAGTTGCAGAGGGCGGAGAGTGGAGGCAGGCAGATTAAGATAGAGGCTGTTACAGTAGTCCAGCTTTGAAAGAACCAGGGCTCGGGAGACAGTGAGCTTCTGGGGAAGGAGAGGAAGGGAAGAATACCTCTGAGGAGGTGCAGCTGGTAGTGTGACTTCTTAGAGACGTCAGATATATGAGGAGAGAAGGAGAGTGTGGAGTCGAAGAGGCCCCCGAGGATTTTTGCCTTGCAGGTAGGAGCAGGAAGAATGCCAAGAGAGGCCGGCCAGAGAGCTGCAGGGAAGGAGGGAGTGGGTGTGCTGATGAGTAGAATCTCAGTCTTACTGGCATTAAGGCAGAGGTCATTGGCGGCATACCATTCCTGGATAGCAGACAGACAGTCAGAGATGAGGGAAGGAGAGGAGGAGGAGGCCAAGGGTAGCCTGAAAATGAGCTGGGTATCGTCCGCATAGCACTGAAAGTTGGGGCAGAGAGCGGCGATGCGGTGGGCAAGGAGTGCCAGATACTGGTTGAACAGCCTGGGAGAGAGCTTGGATCCCTGGGGGACACCACAGGTGGAGAAAAAGATGTCAGAGAGGAAGGACACCAGTTGGACCTGGGAGGGACGATTGGAGAGGAAAGATGTCAGCCACGCCAGAGCCTGACCAGTGATACCCAGGTTATCACGGAGACGGTTGAGCAGGATGGCATGGTTGACAGTGTCAAAGGCAGAAGAGAGATCGAGCAGAATGAGAACACATGGAGTGTTGGAGTCGAGGTTCAAGAGCAAGTCCTCACGGATGTTTAGGAGATAAGTTTCCGTGCTTCTGGCAGCTCTGAAGCCAGATTGATGGTCATGAAGACTACCAACAGATTCAGCATGGAGATTAAGCTGGGAGATGGCCAGTTTCTCCAGGAGCTTGTCCAGGAAGGGAGTGATGGAGATTGGGCGATAGTTAGCCGGGCAGGAGGGGTCAGAAGAGGGTTTCTTAAGAAGAGGGTGCACAAGGGAGTGCTTAAGGGGGGATGGGAAGACTCCAGAGGCGAAGGAGTGGTTGCAAAAGTCAGCCATGGCAGGAGCCGGGGAGTCGATGTGGTCCTTGATAGTTTTGGAAGAACAGGGGTGAACCTGTTTAGACGAGACTTTCATAGATCGGACTTGTCTGGAAACCTCGTCAGCAGAAAAAAGGGGAAAGGCAGAGAAGGAGGGAGGAGGGGTGGCTGCAGAAGGGCAAGAGGAAGAGCCGGGAAGAGAGGGAGGGAGGTGATAAGAGGAGAGTGAGGACAGGATGTCCTGAGTTTTAGAGATGAAGTGAGAGGCCAGTGCAGTGCAGAGGGCCTGGGAGGGGACAGGAGAGGTAGATTTTAAAGAGTTCAGCCGAGTTGTTAGATGCCGCAGAGATGCGGGCTTGGATAAGGGCTCTCTTCTTGGTGAGAACGGAGAGACGGTATTGCCTTTGGAGCAGGCGGCAGGCCAGTTTGTCAGAGGATGAACATGAAGCACGCCATTTCCTCTCTGCCACCCTGCACTTGCGTTTTAGGGTGACGAGATCCGAGTCATACCAGGAGTTACATTTGGCTTTGGGCTTCAGGCGGATTCTCATGACGGGGGCAAGGATATCAAGAGTATCAGATATAGCAGAGTGGAGCATGGAGAGGGCTGTGTCAGGGTGGGAGTCAGCCGAAGGGGGAGGGAGGGCGAGAAGGTGTCAGTGAAAGCCTCAACTGACACGCGCTTCATGGGTCGGATGACCGAGAAGGTGGGTGGCAGTGATGAGGGTGGCTTTGCCTGTGGGGTAGGGAGGGTGAGGTGGGAGGATAGGAGAAAGTGATCACTCCAGGAGAGAGGAGTGGAGAGAGGGACGGAGAGGGGACGGTCAGAAGAGATCAGAGCATCAAGAGTGTGCCCTGCAGAATGGGTAGGCCCAGACGGGAGAATAGAGAGTGAGAGAGAGTCGCAGAGGTCACGAAAGAGTCCCGTGGGGGGACAGGAGGCATCCAAGTGGATGTTGAAGTCACCAAGAATGAGGAGTTGAGTGGTTGAGGACAGGAGTGAGGAGGAGAGGTCAGCCCACTCAGAGAGGAAGGAGGTGATTTGACCAGGTGGCCGATAGATAGTAGCCATGGTAAGGGAATGGCTAGGAGAGAGAGAGAGTCAGCAGACAAGACACTCAAAAGAGGAGTAGGTCTGCGTAGGAGTGACAGTGGCAGGAATCCACTCAGGGAAGATAAGGGCCACACCCGCCCCTGCACGGTTGGGCCTGGGCACGGAGAGGATCTTGTAACCGTCAGGTAGGAGTGTGTCAGAGCTGGTGACAGAGCTGGCCCTGAACCATGTCTTAGTGAGACTGAGGACGTCAAGGTCCAGTTCCTCAAGAAGGTGACAGATATCAGAGGAATGCTTGATTGCAGAGCGAGAGTTAAGAGTGGCAATGTGGAGAAGGTTGCCATCCTTGAAGGACTTCCGGGGAGGGGTACAGATCAGAGGTACGCCCTGCAGAGGTGTAGAAGCAGGAGGTGAAGAAGGAGCACGAGAGGGGGCAGGGAGGGAGGGTAGAGGCAAGGTAGCCGAGGAAAGAGGAGGAGGGACAGCAGGAGAGGAAAGGAAGTTGATGAGGCATGGGAAGCGTCTATCAAAGAGGTGAAGGTTGGTCTGAGGGCCTTGGACCAAGACGGTCCCATTAGCCTAGACATTAATGATGGCCTTGGAGGAGTGGAAGGAGGCCAAGAGGACATCCCAACGGGTGCCGCCATTAATGGGAGAAGAGGAGAAAGGAGAGAGCACAGAGACCATATGAAGGGTCCATAGGTCAGGCGAAGGCACGAAAAAGAGGATGTCAGTGAGAGTTTCCTTCGAGCAGGCACTAGTGTAGGTGTCAGCGATAGGGAGGCCTGGGTTGGAGACCAGGATGTCCTTTTTAAACTTTTTCCTACCAGATTTAGTGAGGAGAGCAGGATAGTCAATAGAGAAACAGTTAGAGAAGATAGGCGAGATAGAGAGCACCATGGAGTAGGAGGGAGTGGGGGGGTGGGAGACAGACGATACGACAGCACGCAGGCAGGAAGTGAGCGGCAAGCCCAAGTTTACCACATGTCAGAACAGAAAAAAGCATGTTAGGTACAGAGGCCACCTAAGTTTGAGAGTCCTGCGAGGGGAGAAAAACCCTATTTTACCACATTTCAGAACAGTAAAAAGCGTATTATGTACAGAGGCCACCTAAGTTTGAGAATCCTGCGAGGGGAGAAAAACCCTATTTTACCACATTTCAGAACAGTAAAAAGCGTATTAGGTACAGAGGCCACCTAAGTTTGAGAATCCTGCGAGGGGAGAAAAACCCTATTTTACCACAACTGTGGAACACAGTGGGGTGAAGACACCAAGCGAATGAAGTGACCAGGTGTAGGTAGGGTGGGCCGGGAGAGGTGGAGAAGCCAAGTACTGGCGCCTGGCGTCCCCTGCGGACACCTGCAGACACACAGAATTGCAGAGAGACAGTCAAGTATGAGAGAAGGAGCAGAAGAGGCAGAGGGGAAACAGAAGGAGAGCTAAGTGTCATCCTCATAGCACTGAAAGTTAGAAAAGAAGGTACAGATGAGGTGGGTCAGAGGTGCCAGGTAGTGGTTAAAGAGCCAGAAAGAGAGGTTAGAGCATTGGGGTACACCACAAGTAGAGCGAGAGATAAAAAAGAGGAAGGACCTAGGTTGAACCTGGGAGGGTCAATCAGAGAGAAAGGAGCTCAAGCAGGCTAGGGCATGATCAGTAATACACAGGTTGTCACAGAGACGATTGAGCAGGATGGTGTGGTTGACCATTGCTAAGGCAGCGGATAGATCAAGGAGAATGAGGACAGAAGGAAGGTTAGAGTCAAGATTAGAGAGCAAGTCTTCACATGTTTACAGGATTGCCATTTCCATGCTTCTGGCTGCTCCAATGCCAGACTGGTGGTCATGTAGACAACCAACAGATTCAGTATGTAGATTAAGCTGCGAGACAGGCAGGTTTTCCTGGAGTTTTCAAATAAAAAGAGTGTTGGAGATTGGGCAGTAGTTTTCCCAAGAAGAGAGGTCGGCAAAGGGCTTCTTAAGGAGGGGGTGCACAATGGAGTGCTTAAGGGGAAAGGGGAAGGTTCCAGTGGCAAAAGAGCAATTGCAGAAATCAGCCAAGGCTGGAGCAAGGCTGTCGATTTGGTCCTTAATGGTTCTGGAGAAGCAGGGGAGCACCTGCTTTGACAAGACTTTCATAGATCCGACTTGTCTAGAAACATCGTTGGGAGTGTAGGAGGGAGCATGGAGTGGTAGAGGAAGAGGAAGAGGAGGTAGAGGAGAGAGTGTACAGGATGTCCAAAGTTTTAGTGGTGAAATTAGATGTCAGAGCCATCCAAATGGCCTCGGAGGCAACAGGAGATTTGGAGACTGCAGCAGATTTTGAAAAGTTCGGTAAGTTGTTCGAGGCCACAGAGATGCAGGCTTTGATGTCGGTTCTCTTCTTAGCAAGGACAGCAAGTCTGTATTGCCTTTGCAGCAGGCGCGAGGCCAGTTTGTCATAGTATGAGCCCGATGCCCTCCACTTCCTCTCAGCCACCCTACACTTGCGCTTAAGTGAGGCGAGGTCGAACTCATACCAAGAGTTGCACTTGGACGCAGGCTTCAAACAGATCCTCTTGATAGGGGCAAGGACATCCAGAGTATTACAGATTGAGAGATGAAGGTTGGAAAGAGCTGTGTCAGAGTGTGAGTCAGCGCAGGTGTAGGAGGAGGAAAGTAGCGTTGAAAGCCACCATTGTCACATGCTTCATGGGCTGGCTGACCAGAAGGTGGGTGGCAGTGCTGGGGTTGGCTTAACCTGAGGGGCAGAGAGTGACAGGTGAGAGGAGAGAAGAAAGTGGTCAGTCCAAGATAGGGGAGAGGTGAGAGGGATGGAGAGGGGGAAGTCTGGCGAGATCAGAACATCCAGGGAGTGCCCTGCAGAGTGATTCGGGTCAGAGGGAAGAATAGAGAGAGAGAGAGAGAGAGAGAGAGAGAGAGAGAGAGAGAGAGAGAGAGAAAGAGAGAGAGAGAGAGAGACAGAGAGTTGCAGAGTTTGCGAAAGAGCACAGAGGAGGGTCTCAAAGCATCCAAGTGGATGTTGAGGTCTCTGAGGAGGAGTAGTTGAGAGGTAGAGGTAAAGGAGCGAGGGAGGTGGAGAGGTCAGCCCAGTGGGAGAACAAATGGACGACCTGGTGGCCTGTAGATGGTGGCCGCAGTGAGAGATAGGCCAGGATAGATAGAGAGCCTGCAGACTAGGCATTCAAAGGAGGAGTATGTCTGCGTAGGAATGACAGAAGCAGGGATCCACTTCAGGAAGGTCAGGGCCACTCCACCTCCATGACTGTTGTATCAGAGTTCAGAGCGGATCTTGTAGCCATCACAAGATCCTCTCTGATCTTGTAACCATATTCACAAATCTAGCAAACATCGACAGATACTGCTTGTCCTGAAACAGATATATGACACCCAGAACATATTTCGATCACTGCATAGGCGAAAAGTGAAGAGCTGTCCCAGACATTTCATAAAGAGACGATCCTTTAACGTTTGCTTTATCACTGCCTAAAGAGCCAATCTTGTTGAAGTTTCAATTTTGGATTTGCCCTCTTTCTACTTTTTCCTTAGAGACTGTTGAATGTCTGTATATATGCTCGAATTGTAAATGTACTTGTTTGTACGTGATCCAGCAGCAAGGAAGCTGCGAAACATTTTTTTAACTGTTGGCTGATACCTAAATAAACTGGACACTTTAAGGATTCCATGATACATTTGCTTTTGGTATTAATAGTGGAAGAAGTATTTTGCTGGCGTTCTCACTGTTCTTGGAGAGAAGAAATCTTTCCCTTTTTCCAAATATATATATATATATGTATATATATATATATATATGTTTTTTTTTTTTTATTCTTACACCCATAGTTTCATTTTAAATATTAACAACATTGAAACATACTATGTCAACAATCCACAAAGAAGAAACAGGGCTCAACATTTGACACTGTAGCTATGGCAAATTATTCAGATGTAGTGGTGAGTTCAGGCAGAACCCCCTCCTGCGGCCTCCTCTCCCATCATCAATTACCACACTTAGACACTTCGCAAACACCAAACTCTGGACCCTCAATGTCAAGCAATGTTCAGAGAAAGCTGGTAAGCTAATTATAAACAGATTCGGAGCAAAGAGCAATACCAGGTGTATCAAACTAGGATTGAATCCTCTCTCTCTCTCTCTTTTTCGCTCTCTCTCTCTCCCTCTCTTGTACCCTCTCTCTCTTTACCTCTCTGTGCTCTCATTCTCTCTCACTGTCTTTGCTTCTGTCTCTTATTTTCTCTCTCTCTCTCTATCTCTCTCTCTCTCTCTCTCTCTCTCTCTCTCTCTCTCTCTCTCTCTGTTGTCGAAACTCACATCGGCATGTATGGGTTTGATAGAGACGGTATGACGTTCATCCATCCCCTGTTTTTCTGTTTTTTTCGTGGCACTACTTGTTGAAAATGTGTTGCAGAAAAGATATCATGGAAAAAATATGGAGGGGGGCCTATAAGGGGTAGGGTTGGGAGGGGTGTAGGGAAGAAATGGTAGGGGAGGAGGTTTTTGGGGGACCCAACCCAAATAAAAAAATAAACAAAATTACATGAACTCTTTTGGCCACAGATTTGCGGCAAAAAAAGCAGCAAGAAAAATACTGGAGATCAAAAAAATACTGGGGATGAATGAACATAGAACCGCTAGAGACACCCCACCCATTAATGACAGCATCATGACAAGAGCGAAAAACACAGATATTTTATAAGAAGGGGAAGGGAGGTTTGAGTTTTTCACGGTTAAAATTAAAATGAGAGCAGTTGCAACAGTGGCATCCCTCAAGGCAGCGACAGGCCTGATGGGTGGAGACTTGCATTGTCTTCACGTGCATTCTGCAGGAATGTCTAGATCACACCAAGGATCAGGCTGCATTTTCAACAGCTGATTGTTTTTGTTTGTGATTGTTTCTATGTGTTTGTTAATTATTAGTGTTTGTGCAGACTTTAACAAATGCACAGTTTCAGATGTCTGTCAACCAATCATTATTAGTGTCGTGCATACTGTAATAAATGCACAGGTTCTGTCAAACAAACAGTGAATAGAAAGAAAAATTAAACACGTCCCTTGCATTCACAGAAGAAACAGGAACATTATTTAAAGTTCAAGAATTTCCAGACATAATCCTCACGGGTTCTCACCTTCCTGCGGACTACTCTCCTATCTTCAACCACCACCCTTCAAAACTTACCAACCCCCACAATGTGGGCCCTTAATGCCTTCAAAGTTCAGGGAATGCTGGTATACTGAATTTGAACAAATATGGAACTTTACCATGTGTTTCAAGGGTACAAAGTCATTTCATCGGCATGCTATTTCGTGGGTTTTTTTACCGCAGATTTTTTAAGGAAAAAAAAAAACGAATTTTTTCGCGGTTTCGAAACATATATATATATGGGATGTGGGTGCTTGGGAATAGATAAAAATGAAAGGGAATGGGTGGTTTGAGGCTGATCCCCCCAAAAAAATAACAAAAAAAATTTGATGGGTTTTTTCGTTCAAAAATGTGTGGTAAAAAAACAGCGAAAAAACATCCCGCAATGAAATGACATGGAACCGTTTCAAACAGGCATTTAGATCTCGTTCTCTCTCTCTCTCTCTCTCTCTCTCTCTCTCTCTCTCTCTCTCTCTCTCTCTCTCTCTTCTCTCTCTCTCGCTCTCTTTTCCTCTATCTTCCTCAATGTCTCTCCCTCTCTTTTTTGGCAAGATTTGCAATGTCATGTAAGGGTTTGCTAGACCCACCCAGTTCTTGCTGACATCTGTATAACAAGGGGGAAACTGAGTGTTTTTCATGGTTAAAAGTAAAATGAGAGTAGTTGCAACAGGCGGCATCCCCCAAGGTGTGGAACAGAATGGTATATTCAGAGTTACATTGTCTTCATGTGTGTCCTGCAGGAATCACAAGAGAGTTTTGTCCATACAGGGGGAGTTGAGAGTGACATGGAAATGGGAGGTGTTTGTGTTATGACAGACATTTTAAAACAACAGAGGATCAGCCCCAGGGTCTAGATCTGTGTTTGTTATTTTCTATTTGTGTTAATTATTAGTGTTTGTGCATGCTGTCACACATGCATTGGTTCAGCACTGCCATGCATCAGTGGACAGCACGCAAAATGAAACAATGCCTTTGTGCTCACTGAATAAAAAATAATTAACTTTTACCTGAACATACACCTTTGCAGAAATATAATACATGTTTGGAAACAAAGGCCCTCATTAGGAGTTTGCTGTTAACCCTCTGGTGCTACTGGCAGTTGACCGGCAAACTCCTCTTACCGTTACCGGTGCCCAATATCTCAGTGTTACCGGGATGTTACTGGCATCGTCAGCGGCCATAAGTTCCCATTCCATGGAGTTCCATAGGACTCCATGGAATGGGAACCACTGAAGCACCGGCACCATTGTTAACAGTGACCTGTCCTGCCTGTAGGAACCTGAACTTCTGGCAAGTCGGGCCTGCCAGTAGTTCAGTACCCCTACTGGCAGATTTGGAGTAATCCGGTCTGGAAGAAATGCAGGAGCCGGCAGTACCGGCCATTTTACCAGCATTGTTTCTGGACCGGATCACTCATAATGACCCCCAAAATGTTTTGTATTTTCAGCGAAAGAAGATACCTAAAATTATATTATTTAATGTACTAATAGTGTGTATTATCACTTTTAAAATTGTACAAAATTCATTTCTAAAGATAACCTCAGCATCTACTGTAGTAATAATATAAATGCTTCACTTCCCTTACTGAATAAAGCACAATATTAAAGCCTAGAATAAACATTTCAATAAGGATATATGTGACTGCTTTGCCATGTTTACTTTTCAGCTCATGTATATGTAGTGGGAGACCTCCCCTTCATCCATTATATACTATACCCATCCCCCACATATATGTGGGGTGAAAGGTGGGTTGAACTAAAAAAGAATCAACATTTTCGGGGGTCGCAGTGAACGTGGCGCGTTAATTGCATAATCTCTATTAATAACTTAATAATAGAAGGTGATAACTCAAAGATGGGCAATCTGTTATACTCCTTACGTACTCTTTTGAAATACTACTATGAGAAAGGAGTAGGAGGCAGGTAACACCAGTGAGGCTTCCTGGCTGCTTTTGAAGAGAGTTTTTGGAGGTTCTATGTTACAATGTCCTGAGGAAAATGTAGGCATGTGAAAATGTAGTCAGCAAAAAGTTGTTTTAAAAAATGTAGTCATTCAATACAAGCAATGCAAAGTTTGAACAGGCTGCCAGTGATAAAGTTGACAAAACATGATTTTTAAATGCACAAAAGTACAGGGCTTTTGCCCTAAATGTGACACAAGCCTCTTACGAAACCACTACATACCCCCTAACTCCATTCCTAAACCTTCCCCTATAGCTTATTGCAACCCTTATCTACTCTGAACTCTCAACCTTTAGCATGCTAAATCATTTTATTTGCATATTACGGAATGCAAAATGAATAAAAAAGGAAAAGTGAACCTATCTAAAACCCCATCACCAGCTCTCCAAAAATTACAAGCCCATGCCCTGGCTGAAACCCTTGCTCTAGCACTAACCTTACCCTAACTGCATCTGCTTAACCTAATGCTTACTTCATCGTAACTACTTGGTTTATCCTAACCAGTATCCTACACCAACATCACCTGCCCTTGTCAACCTCTGTATCCCTTTCCTTAACACTTATCAAAACCCATATCCTAACACTTACATGAACACTTACTCTACCCTAACTACTAACCAAACCCCAATATATTTACTCTCACCCTAACCCCTATCCTAACCCTAAACCAGGCAATCACAAGCCCAGTACACTCTCATTAACCCTCACAATTACATTAGCAGCACTAAATATCTGGTTACATGTCACCGCCATTGTTGACTACTTTTGCTTGGCAACTATTTTACTGCAGAGGTTTTTGTACCACGACTTGTTCATGGACTACATTTTTGTTGGCTACATTTTTACTGGACACCATTTTGAAAACATAAAATTGACCACAAACATTTACCTTTGACAACTATATCTGTGAAAAAAAGGGTTGTGTGCTTGATCACTAATGTACATTGGGCTTGGGGCCATCTCATTTTTCACAAGACTCAACATTAAAGTGAATGTATTCATGAACGATTTATACGCATGTGAACAGTTTCACAATTAGGCTGTGAGGATAAAATGCCTGAAACATATGGCACTCCTTTGGGGTCTGGCAAGGTCCTCACCAGCCTTTTAGAAGAAGAGGGGTACCTTTGGATGCATGTGTTCTCATGACAATAGAGAAACGCCATGGAAACAGCACAGTTTAAAACAACATGAGAAAAGACTAAACAGTGAATAACACAGACACAGTGGACTAGTGATTGCCTGCTCCTGGGAGCGATAGAGTCGATTGGAACTCACAGCTCCTTGGTTCCTGGGACACTCCCATTGTGTGCCTTCCCAAAGGCCAGGGCGGAGCGCATTCCAGAACCAAGGCTTCCCCGATGCCTGGCATGTGCAGTTGGCAGGCGGTTGAAAGAACTTCTATTTTGCTGGGAGATCAAGAGATGTAAACAGAAGCTTCTGGTTTATTTTAGGAAGGAACACAAGATGGCGAGATTCCCTTGGTGGACGGCTGCGGGAACCACAGAGGCCTGTCTTTCTCTACATGTCTACACATGGCTCAATTCTTAGCGCCCGGTTATTAAAGGGGCATCCTTTGCAAATCTCTGGATCCAGGGATCTACAACTCTGTATCTTGCATCAGTGTCTGCCTGTGCTATTACAATATCAGGCCAGATGCTGATTGGCCGAGCCCCAGCAAGGCCACAGCCCTCGTGTCAGGATGGATGGCTACAATGGCCCCCTTTCATATCTTTGTAGACTGTATCTAGACTGTATACTCTATAGACGCTAGATCTATACCTGTATGGGCTTTTCTGTAGGGACACGTCCCATCTAATACCTAAAAAAAAACGTTGGGTCTGATTCATGGAATTTTTTGCATGGTGTAAAGCAGTGCCGGCCTTAGTGACAGCAGCGCCCTGGGCATAAAAAGAACAATTTGTCGCACCTCCTTCCCACCGTGCCCCTGCGCAATTGCGGGAGGGTCTGGGAGGTGGATGATTTCAAATGTTTCTTTTTTTGGTGGGAGAAGAGTCATTTTAACATTAAATGCGCTGGCGGGAGCCTGCGCATTTAACAACAATAGGGTGCTGCAGCACCCTATTAAGATGATTATCGCCCCACTCACGCACCTGAGCAGGGTGGTCATTGACTCAATAGGGTGCCAGCACCTTATTGTTGTTAAATGCGCCCGCTCCTGCGAGCGCATTTAATTTCAAAATGACACTTCTCCCACCAAAAAAAAGAAACATTTGGAATCCTCCACCCCCCACCTCCCCCAATTGGCCAGGGGCGTGGTGGGAAGGGGGTGCAACAAATTGTTCTTTATATGCCCAGGGCAGTGCTGCCACTAAGGCCGGCACTGCTTTACACCATGCAAAAAATTCCATGAATCAGGCCCAAATTTTGAAAGGCTCCCCTGAGCTGGCGCTCTGGGGCACTACGGCACCCCAGGCGGTCGCCCGGCCCACCTTGCCCTAAGGCCGGCTCTGGTGTAAGTGACTTTTCACTGGTGCAAAGTGTCTTGAATCAGGCCCATTGTCTCTGGCCCCATGTGCAAGCCTCTGATCAGGGGCGATCTACCCAGTTCCAGGTGTTAACGTGAGTGTGGCATTTATGTAGCATGGCCGTAGCTAGAAAGCAACAAAGTGCTGTAAAATGGAGTACAATGTACTGGGAGAGAACTGTACCAAAAAGAGTGTGGAACAGGCAGAGCGGGGTGGGTGAGGGGCGGAAAAAATAGTTTAGTGCTATCCATGCCATGACCCGCTGCCATGGATGGGACGGAGGGCACGGCAACACCCTAAGCACGTCTGCAGCCTGTAAATGCAGGGAACACTCGCACTGTTTCATGCCTGCACTCGGCACCTTGTTTGCCGAGCTAAGAGTGGCTTACAAACGTTGCAAGTCGAGAAAAACATGCGACCCAAACGTCCATGACAGCTTTACAATGTGATTTTCAAACAGAGTTCTCAAGCAACAGGTGTGAGCAGCTCATTGGGTGATGTGTTTCAAGACTTAAGGAGGTGGTGGTAGAGAAACTGAATGGGCAGTGTGGAGGGACTAGGAATGTGGCGTCCATTGGCAGCCAGCCCGCATGCGCCTGTGGGAACACCGTGGCGGTGTTAGAAGAAGCCTGCACTCTTTTTGTGTACTGTACGTGGAATTCGTATTAGAGTGTAAAAGTAACACGTGTTATTTTAAGCAAACGCTTCAGATCTCTCTGAGGGAAGTTCACGACTGAAAGCAATATTCTCCAGACAATGATTATTTATTTTATTTATTAGCATTTTTAAAGCGTGCAGCAGTCCTTAGGCATTGTGGCGCTGTTACAGAAAAGAAACAGCGCCTGCTTAGATTCTCGGAGCAACTTCGAGAGTCACAAAGATTATCAACACAATAACCTTACCAAAAATAAGAGTATTTAGTTAGTATTAATTGTTTTAAAAATGTTGTCTGGGCTCCAATAAAAAACAAGTATTGGCAATGCCAATAGATTTGGCGTTTACTGTGGTCATTTGCATTTGATATGATATGATATGGCATTTATAACGCGCCTATACACAAGTGTTTCAAGGTGCAACGAGGCAAGGGAGGGGAACAAAAGGGAGGACGGACAACAAACCTACTAGGCCAGGTGTCATTGCAATCCCGCAAGTGCATGGGAAGGGGGCAGGGACAGTGCAGTACATGAGAAAATATGATAACAATAATAAGTAACGGCCAACAAGTGGCAAGTGCAATGGTAAGTACATACATCAGGTGTCAAGCGCTGGTAGGGGGACTGTAGGGATACAGAAACAGTGCCCAAGTGCGGGGGTTGGCAGGTGGGCAGTGCAGGTGTGTGACACTGGTGGGGGGAGGAACCTCTGCCAGAGATCAGCGGGTGTCCAGGTAGCCAGTGCAGTTCTGGTAACAGCCAGGAGGTCAGCAGAGCAGAGGAGGAGAAAAGGCAGAAGCGAAGAGAAAGGTTCTGAGGTGCTTCCGGAACCAGAAATGGTTCTCCTCAAGTTTAAGGGAGGCAGGGAGGCTGTTCCAGAGGGAGGCCCCAGCCGAAGAAAGAGATCTACCACCAACTCGTTTCTTGGAGAAGCGATTGACCCTGAGGGAGTTGGAGGTGGATGAGCAAAGAGCCAGAGAAGGAAGATATTTAGGAAGAGAGAGTTGAAGGTAGTGAGGCCCCAGGCCCCAGAAGGCCTTGTGGACGATTTAATTGGATTTATAGGTACCATGGTGCAAGGAGGAGGGTGCCATTTTTTAAAGGAGTATGTGATAAGGGGTGCGGGTATGCAAGAGAATGAGAAGGACGGAGAATATGATCCCAGATAGTTGTCCTTCATTTAATGATAACTTCAAACATGTGCTGTGTCCTCCAATTCTTACTTTTATTCTTGCATTCTGTGACCTGTAGTCCTGTTGTACTGCAACAAGAGACAGCCCACCATGCAGAGAGGACATGGGGTGTTGGTCTCAATCAATTCCAGTGGCCGTTGACAACCCCAAGGCCATGCTCAATTGCCTGACCCCCTTGTATACTCCACAGTCCATGAAGGCACTGGAGGCACCCCTGGCCATCACCGGGTTGGTGTTGAGGTCTGAAAGCGGAGTTCAGGCAGGGACATAAGCAAATAATGAGGGCCTGCAGACAGGCACTGAAGCTCGCAGACACTGATCCACAAGTGCAAGCCGGGCGGGCATCCCACACTGCAAACCTTTACACCTCCAGCACCCAACCTGCCACGCACACGACCCTCACAAAATGTGGAACTCACAAACACAAGCCATCCTGACTGCCACAAACCCACCCAAAGGCACACAATGCCCGCACACCATGGTGATATCCACTGCTGAATCCTACCTAAAGCCTGTTCACCCCCAAACACAAACTCAACACCCCAATATCTGCGTCCGACCTCCACCTCAAAAAAAATCTGACTCAAGCCCCCAACCTCACACAAAACTCTCCACCAGCAGGGGGAGTCAGTCTGCACTTTCTCCCCTGGGAGGATTATGCTGGGACCAAGCGAAGTCGCGAGCTCATACATAGTTTGGTTATAGAGAAATACAACTGTGCATACTTTCAAACTCTTGAAAATCAAGAAAGAACATACACAAATCGCATAACGGCGCTTGTGGCTTCTGATACTTAAATCCCCTGAGGCAAATGGCTGCAACATTGCAGGAATGCAGGTGTTATTTCATTGGGATCTACTACGGCGGGTCCCATGGAAATCCAACACTGGTGAACCGCTCACAGGTCTTTGTGGCATAATAGTGGGTCTGTTACAGTGTTTTGGTCAGAGCGGTTACTTTTGGGGAACACGACTCTGCTAGAATTTGGAAATTATGAAAAACCTACTATCTCAATTATCAATAAATACTGTGCGGGACACTTTGCTCTATGTTACAGATGTAGCGCCTAGGTGCCTCTTAAGAGGCCTACGTGGGCTCTATAAATGGTAACACCCCTAAAGGCTGTGCATCAGGGGTCCAACTGTACTCAGTCCCATTAACATATATGGTGCACTGCACCCCAACCATTACCCCAACATCATTGTATAGTGGGAGTCTTCAATGCCCTGGGGGAAAGGGGTAGAGAGACAGGTGCCTACTATGGTAGGGAGAAGAAGCAGGTGTTTTCTAGCATAAGCAGATGTTAAACAGCCTTACTTCCATTTAAGCACTTAATGCTGCGATCTACGTGTTGGGACATGCATTGCAATCGTCGCAAAGTGTTAATGTTTCATTTGCTTTTGGTACATTTCACAGATCTAGCCTATCAGCGGGAAGCCTCCACAAAAGCACTCAGCAATCATTGAGATAATTTCTCACAACCTCCAGTAATGTCCCTGTCACTCTGAGAAGTATTGGACCAGTTGTGAGTCTGAGGAATTCGGCCATCCACACGGTGGGTGTGCGCTCACCTGGGTTTTGAACATTTTTTAGAATAATGATATGATGGTGTTTGAAACTCTGTAAAATGTGTGGGCTAATCAGCACACATTCTACTACGCTCACTCACATTCTACTATACACACAGAACTGTGTACTCTGGGTGGACAAAGCCTACATGTACTAATCACCCTGTCACATTTAGTTCATATATGACATCCAAGAGTACACCATGTCATCTTAGAAGGGGAAGGGCAAAACCTTCCTCCTGCCATGGTCAGACTAATCAACCATCAAAGGCTTCATGGATCCTCCATGTCCTGTTGTGTAAGCACTGAAGATGGTGGCAGCAAAATAGCATAATAAACATATTAATAGAGTATACTTCAAACAGGCCCACATGATGCCCAGCTGCAAAGGTTAAACAAAGGATACAGGAAACCCCAATATCTCTTTCATATGCACTTTGTCAACTTGAAGCTAAATCCCGCCTTAAAGTATCAATGACAGTGAGTTGTCATGTCTTGGACTATGGGCCTCATTACAACCTTGGTGCTAAGTGCACCAACTTTACCACCATGGTGTAAACTCTGTTTACACCATGGTGGATGGCGGATTTACCGCCCCATTCCAAGGTGAGTGGGGCGGTAAATCCCCATTTCCCATTTTCCCTTCCCCATTCCCATTTTTGCCCCATAGGGCATAATGGGAGTGGGGAAGGCGCTTATTACGCCGCCGTAAATTACGGCGGCGTAATTAGCACCATGGCAGGTTAGCGCCATGGATTTTAACGCCTGCTAAAAGCAGGCGTTAAAATCAGAATCAGGCGTTAAGGGTTAACGGTGGCGTTAACCCTTAACGCCTGAGTAGTAATGAGGCCCTATGTGTTTACAGTAGGCAACCCCCACTGGGGGATATCATTCAGAAGGTACGAGGATGTGGTTTGCAGGAAACAGAAAGTTTGTTCTCAATGCAGCTTCAAGGGAGACCTGCCGCTTTATTCAGGAACCACAGAGAGCTTAATTAACTAGAGAGACCTTTTGATCCACAACAGACAGGAAGATGATGGGACTTTGTATTACATGTTTTCACCCCTTTACCTTTTCTGTTGCTAAGCACTCTAGTTATGACCTCATGCATACAGGAGATTTTTGGTGTGGACCCAGGAGTGGTGCATAAAGGTAGGCTTAGCCTACACCAATCGTTATGGCCAATTCGGCTTTAAAAGAGGGCTGAAGACTTGCAAGGAGTAACAAGAAGAACTAATTTGGACCCTGGCTGATCTGCCTTACAGCATCCGCCAGTGAAGGAAGGCCAGGATTTCCAAAGTGGGAAGCAAGATCCCTCTCCTAAACATCTCCCAGGGAATAGAGGGAGATACTGAATCCAGAGGACCCTTCAGCAGCTCCAGAACCATTACCCAACCAGCACACAGCGTGCTCTGCTAGGCTCTGCAAGCAAGACTCCTAGGTGGGAAGTGCCAGAGAGTCACTGAACATAACCAAGGACAAGACAGTTTCCTGAAACACACTCCTCAGTGTTGTGCCATCTGCTTTAAAGGATGACACGAGCCCAGTGAAGAAGCTAGAAGGAGTGCATCGACAAGCATCAACCTGTGTCTGCCTTAAAGGATATTTTCGAGCCAGTTGAGCCCGCCGAGCAGCAACCAACTGCAACCCTGACTGTTGTCACGTTGCAGTCACTAACGTCGTCTGAGACACCTCAACCAATGCTTCTGACCCACCAATTAGCACTGAGACAACGATTCCAGACCACAAGCCACCGTGTAGGCCAGCCTGCAGCCATCCGTCCAGCCTCGCTCACCGAACTGCCTGCCACTTGATACCCGCAGCTGTCTCCCATATTGAACTCTGTGGTAGGAGTCGCAAAGCGCCCTGAAACTGACTCAACCCTGTCGAGCACCAAGAACTTCTATAAGCACAAGGTACTTTGTGGTTCTGTCCCCCTGGTCCTTTTCTAAAGGCCCCTAGTGACATTTTATGAACCATTGATCCCTTTGTGCTGAAACCAAGCATCATTGAACTATTGCGATTAATTACTTCTCAGACTACCATCCTGTCAGTATCCAAAGTGCATCAATTTTCCTTCTTGAAAGTGTGCTAGAACTGTCTGTTGTGATAATAATTAAGTAGATATGTGTATACAACCTTAACTGGGCGGCCGCTTTTATCATTGGGTAATAATTGTATTTTTACTGTGTTGCAACTAAACAACGATCCACAACCAAAATTTGACAAGGAGGTTTATAATTTGCTTGTGTTTCCAATCTGTTCGGATTCGTTCTGGTGTACTAGAGGTGAGGGGCTGATTGATGGTTTAGAAACCGATATTCATCCCTGGACCACTGGCCCACCAGAAGTTGTTTCAACACAGTGAGCCTTTGCATGCATCCCTTTTGTTCCACAGCCCAAACTAGCACTCTAAAATCGAAGAGTCCCTGGTGATGGTAACCAAGCGTGTGAGGAAGAGGTGTCCTGTGCACAAAACTACTCTTCACGCAGGTGAACCCAATGCAGGTGTATTTGTAAAAGGTGCTTCAGGTGTCACCAGATTGAGAGGCACATGGCACAACTTATGCACCAGGCACTGCACGGCATGCAATCCATGATGAAAGTGCGACCGGATACAGACGGATCAAGTGTTCTCTAGATAAGGGTACTTCGAATGCATTTGCATGATCTGAATGACACAAGGCCTAGTAAGATTGTTGCTTTGTCCTCCTTCTGTTTTCCCCTCCTTGTCTTGATGCACCTAGAAACACTTGTGTACAGGCTTGTTATAAATGACTTATCATATCATATCACTTTCTGCAGCTCTGGATGCCTCAGGAATACAGCGAGCTGCAAGGGCAGAAGCTGCAAGTTGCCCCCTTTGAAGCTGGTGCATTATACACACGGTGCATGCACAATCCTGGATACATTGGAGTGCAGATTGATGCGAGAACTGAGATACTTGTGCATGCATTTTGGGTGCAAAAACCAACAAGTTGATACAAGAACTGGGGGGTGCAGGTTGTGTTGAGTGCTCCAAATATAATATGTGTAATGGGGTGTAAGAACAGTGCTACTGTAAGTGTGCATACGTTACTCACTGTATCAGAGCGTGGTTTGTCCTTCATCACTGTAAGTGCTCTGAGGTGAAGGGTTGCAGGTTGCTGCGCTGTTTGAAGTCCCCTTTACTGTGAGTGCAGCAGGGACATCCCCTGCGATTTTCCTATGCTGATGCATGGGATAGTATGCATCAGCCTACCCAACATGCATATTGAAGCATGCATATACATAAACAGGCAGACACACATTTTTCCTAGCCACCCACGGCTATGGAGACATGCACGAGGACACAGTTCACTTTTAATCCTGAGAATAGCACGTGCCTATCACATTATGAGCCAAATTTTGGGTCCCTTCCACCGGTACCTCATTGCTCCCCAGCCTCCAATCAAACAGCCAGGTGGGTCCATGCGTTATTCTCGCTAACTACATGCACAGTGCCACAAACAGCATTATACAGGACCCCGAGTGGAAGACCCCAGGGAGAAAAGGGTGCTTCACAGTCATTTCAGCAGGCAGGTTTATTGACCATGAGTGCCTAACCCGCCCTTGTCTAATCCCTGCTATCCCACTTGGACAACACAGCTGTGATCCTGGGTATGTTAGATTATCTTCCTTTTGCCTCAATTCCACGACCTCCTAAACTAGAAACAAGATGGTTTACTTGTAGAAGCAAACACAGACTGAAGAACCAATTGCATTAGCCTGACATCACTAACTAGACATCCAATCAGGTCGTGTTTGCATCGCAAGACACTTGAACATCACCCACAAAACAGCACATGGACAATTTGAAAGCCATTTTACAAAACGCATATCTTTAACAGTAACTTCTCTATTTCAAAAACCAAATACATTCAAATATGTAACATACCTTAAAAGCCGCAGTAAATATGTTTAAAAGCATCAATCAAGTCAAATACATTTTTAATAAAATTCACACATGACGGCCCCCATTTTGGAAGTAAAAATGGTTGACAAATTCAGCACATAATACAAATGCAGTTAAAGAGTGCAAAAATGGGCTGCAGTTTGAGGGAAGATGGGTTGAAATTAGAGGAAAATCATATAGATTTGACTTACAGATGGATGTAAAATGGGTGGGACACATTGAAGTGGGAGAATGGAAGACCAGGCTCCCGTCCTTCACCTCTCGCGCTTGGCCTAGAGGGTCACGACCCAGACACCCGCCGCGAGAAGAGTTTGTCCATTTACCAGACGACCAGGTACCCTGGTACAGGAACATACGGATGTGTCCATCTGCCTGCCCAGCAGCCCGCACTGGCCATGCCGACACCTGCGGCACGGATCAGCTAGACTAAAATCTACACATCATTAGAGATGCCATGACGACCTAGACAACGGGAAGCACATCTGTACAAATATACACACTGAACATTCCCACACCAATCTACACGAAGAATATACTCAGTGCTATGACGTAGACGACAGGCATATTCACGGACGTGCATCTTTATTATTTTTACATAGGCTTTCAGAATGCAGAAACGCAAGACGCGTCATGAACTCATCTATAACGCTTGCTCACGCTTCTCTTGAAACCCGTTACCACCATGAGAGGTATAATGGAGACACGATACTGGTCATGGAACTATATGCTACTATAACCTAAAGCACCTATGCACCAAACGGACTACTTATGCACCAGGCCGAGTAGGCCTCAAACAAGAGCTCCCGTGGACATTAACAAAGCAAGAGTCAGGTTGCTGATCCTGCAGAAGGAGCCCGGTGGAGCAACCAGCCAAGGTCGCAATGTTGCAAACCCACATTCCAAGAACAAATCATCAAAGGCACGATGTTGCAACCTCGTACTCCGCGCACCAACGTTAAAGTCACACCGGCAAATTAAACCAGACGCGCAGTGGAAAAACAATATTAATTGTGCAGAATTCTGCCTCTTTCACGGTCCCTCCCCATGTGACCAAGCCGAACCTGACGAGATGCCAAACCCAGGAGAGTAGAGACGTCTGGATCTATCGCTACGGGACACAGGCAGATACACATGAAAGGCTCAATGGACATCTGCGACAGTGGGAGCGGTCAGCCTTCCAGCTATGAATAAGTCCTCACATTGTCTGCACGTACCCATAGTGAAATATTGTTGCAACTTGCAGGTACACCGAGAGCTGGGAACAGCGGTGGTCCCAGGCTGGGAAGCTCACGGGCGCACCAATCAGAACATGGGGCTCCTATCACTGACGTCAGTAATGTTAACCAATCCCCAGGAGTCATCATGTAACAATTCTCATGTATCTAATTGTAGGGACAACCCAGATATACCACCTGACTACCCTTTGTCCACTAACATCGTTCTCTATATGTGTGCTATACTAACCCTACCACTCGAGCAACCAATTAAGAGTGGCGATAGGTTTTTTGTTAACTTTCTGAAGTGACGCAAGTAGCGCGTCATAATACAGTAAAAGGGCCTGCGAGCCCCACGATTGTGTGTGTGTCAGGACGAACGCGTACGCTCCTTCACCCATCCCTGCCGTTTTGTCTAATAAACAGCAGAGTCACCTTGCTCCTTGTGTGTGTCTCATACTCTATCTCATCTGGGATATACGGGAGGAGTTGGGGCTTCCCTGCCCGGAGGTCTGCGGACGGCCCGGCCGACCCCGGCAGAATTTGCCCCCGGAGCCAGTAGATGGCGAGCTATTCCAGTATGGCACAGACATGGCATTTGCATGGATGCCAGGGATAGAAGGGAAAATATGGAGGAGGCCAGCAGCCTATCTGTTCCGACCAGAAACACCAGTTAATGAACCAGAAGGAAAGGTGTTTGTAATGGACATCGAGAGCATTATTGCAACAGCTGATTATGTTGCTGTGCACGCCCAAGATAAAGAAGGGAGAGCATGGAGGGCAGTGATAGCACTAGCAGAAGGATGTAGGCTGACCCAGGTGTCAGATGAAGAGCTGTTCTCAGAAGAAAAGGAGGAAGGTGAAATGGTGTTCATGATGAGTGTAGAAATATGGCTAAGAGTGGCTCACAAACAAGTAGCACAGAAAATTGCAATGGCACTTGAGGCACCCGCAGGCACCCCAGTCCCATTCTTTAAGGAGGATATGTCAAAGGTGCCCAAATCATTATGGACTATTAGCCCTTATGACGTGGGATGCATAAAAAGCATAGGGGGTGTAAGGATAAAATTGAAAAAAGGTGCCATACTACCAAGAGTGAAACAGTACCCATTGTCAAAAGAGGCAGATGAGGGCATATATGAAACCATAACGGCCCTTATAAACAATGGCATATTGGTCCCCTCAGAATCACCATGTAACACAGCTGTGTACCCGGTGCGCAAGGCTAAAGGGGGGTCTTGGCGCTTCATACAGGACCTCAGGCCCTTGAACAACATAGTAGAAGCAGAGTATCCAGTAACAGCAAACCCGGCCACAATATTGTGTGGCATTCCAGCAGAAGCATCACGATTTACAGTGATTGACCTTAAAAATGCTTTTTTCTCAATACCATTACACCCAGACTCACAAGATTTGACAAGCTTCACTTACCGAAATACAAAGTGGAAACATACCAGATTACCACAGGGGTATTGTGAATCACCCTCAATTTTCAATAGAGTAATACAGATGGATTTGGGTAACGTTGAGGTGGAAAGCACAGTGTTACAGTATGTGGATGACATAATAATTTGCAGTACAAACGAAAGTAAATGTAGAGAGGACTCCTTAAAAATGTTGACAATATTGGCTGAAAAGGGGTACAAGGTAGACATGGAAAAGATACAATACTGTCAGGAACAGGTACTTTACATTGGCCAACTGATATCGCAACATGGAAGAAAGATTGCACCACAAAGAGCACAGGCCATTTCAAGTACTCCCGTGCCACAGACTGTGAGAGAACTGCAGCAGTTTCTGGGGCTGTGCAACTACTGTAGAGCATGGGTATTTGATTACAGTTCATACATAGGACCCCTGCTTGAGGGTTTGAGGGATGCCAATAAAGGGGAGAAAAAGTTGGGGTGGACTATGGAAATGAGGGAGGCCTTTGACGAATTGAAAGACGCGATATCAACTGCTCCAGTACTGGCATCCCCAGACTATGAGCGACGCTTTTTTATATTTTCACATTGCGACTCAGCAGTGATGAAAGCAGTATTGGCCCAAAAAACGAGCATGGGCTATAAACCAGTAGCATTTTACAGCGGTCACTTAGACCCTGTGATGTTAGGCCACTTCCCTTGCGAACAAGGTCTCGCTGCAGCTGCTTTTGCAGTGGAAAAAGCATCAGCAATAACCATGGGGTGTCCAACTACACTGTTTGTGGAACATGCACTATTTGCAATATTGAATAAACCCAAGTCCACACTAACGACACAGAGGGCATCAGGTTATGAGATCATTTTGTCTAGAGCTGAACTAGCAATTGTTAGATGTAGCACGGTTAACCCTGCAAGGTTCCTAGCAGAAGTAATTGAGGAGGGATATTACGCCCACGACTGCACCCAAACAACTGAAATGTACTCATGTACTAGAAAAGTTGAAGAAAACGCACTAGAGGGAGGAGAGCTTTTGTTTATTGATGGGTCATCAACTATTGATCAAGGAGATGGGATACGAAGGACTGGGGCAGCAGTAGTAAAAATGATGGAGGCGCCAGTGTGTGTGGCTATGAAGTGTGTACAATTACCACAGCATTACTCTGCTCAAGCCGCGGAACTGGTTGCACTAATATTGGCATTAAAGGAAAGTTTTAACAAACGAGTAACCATATATTCCGACAGTGCATATGTTACATCCACTTTCCACACAGGGTTATCAAAATGGAGAAGAAGAGGGTTTAGGAGAGCTGATGGCACTCCAGTGCAACATGCCCTCTTGTTGGCTGAACTAATTGAAGTAATAAACGACCCCCAAGAACTAGCCCTAGTCAAATGCACCGCACACACCAATGGTGAAGACCACGTCTCAAAAGGGAATGCAGCAGCAGACGCACATGCGAAATATGCTGCATACTTTGGTGAGATATGGAACCCCACAGACTCACAGAGAGGGAGATGGAGGGGAATGGCTAGGGAGATGTTAATAAGAGAAGGGTACACCCATCTCCCAGCCACACAGATTATGGAGCTACAAGCGGCTGCACCAATGGCCGAAAAAGAAATATGGGTAAAAAGAGGATGTACAATGTCACCAACCGACGCACTATGGCGCCAGGGTGGCACTGGGAAAGTTGTAATACCGTTGGCACTCTTAAATACCGCCCTGAGCCAATTACATCACCCAGCCCATACAGGCAAGGAAATAATTGCAGCACGAATTAGAGAAGATTGGTTTTGTCCTGAGTTAAATTCTCATGTGTCAAATTTTATCAGCAATTGTCTCACATGTCAACAGTTTACGGCCGGTCATACTCTAAAAGTGATAAGAGGTACCATACCCCGGCCAGAAGGACCTTTTCGGCACCTTCACATTGACTATGTTGATATGATCAACATATGTCAAGGTAATAGGTATATGATTGTAGTACTATGCCCATTTTCTAGGTGGATTGAAGCAGGGCCCTGTTCACACCCAGATGCATTTAGAGCAGCCAAATTCCTAGTAAGGGAGGTCTTCCCCAGGTGGGGAGTGTGCGAGGTGTTAAGATCAGACAATGGCCTGCATTTCGCAAACGAAATGTTCCAGCATATCACATCCCTGCTGAGCATAAAACACAAATTTGCATGTGCATACCACCCACAGGCTAATGGTGTATGTGAACGCCTGAATGGCTTATTGAAGGAGGCAATTGCAAAAATACAACAAACAACAAAGAAAAGTTGGTTGTATTGCCTTCCGTTAGCCCTATTCGAATTAAGGAATAGGCCAGGGTCCGACCACCACCTCACCCCTCACGAGGTGGTTACTGGACGTCAAATGCGCCTTCCCCTAACCCCAACGTCAAGGGCATTCACTGACCACGAAAGTTCAGCGAGTGTGTTAGGTGATGAAATGTATCAATATGTGTCTTCTTTGATTACTAGTGTCGTGTTTGTGTCTCAACAGCTCGAGCGCACACGGGGCGGGTCTACCAGCAATCAAGAAGAAGGCGCAAGTACAGAATTGGAAAAGGAGAACTTGTGCAAACTTGCCAAAGGTGACCACGTGCTACTTCGCAATTTCAATAGAAAATGGAACGATAAGAGGTTCACCGGCCCCCATCTGGTAGAGGACGTATCAACAAGAGCAGTAAAACTAAAGGACAAGCGTGCCTGGAACCACCTACATGATGTAAAGATCTACAAACTGCAGACCCGCCCCAGCGCCAACGACAGGTCCATTGGAAGAACAGCAACAACATCCCCGACAGCGGAAGGAAGTTCCACCACAGACAACGACCCAATTGTTCCCTTACCGTGCCACTACCCAGCTACCCCGGAGACAATAACTGACGAAGAAAGGGGTGATCCCCATACTGCCCACCCCATGGTCACACGTTCAAAGAGTAAAAATACTTCCGACATCTGAGCCCAAACCCTCCGCCCATTGACTCCCAAGTACAATTTTAACTTAAACTGAAAGACATTGCCTGCACAAATACACGTGAATGTTCTCTTGTTTCTCTCGCACATACAGGAACTGCGTAATATTGTATTGTCAAGAAAAAGCTAACTAACAAGTTCACTGTCCAGGCGTAGATGGTACTCCCAGACGATAACTACCCAGAAGAATTGTCACACCAATTTGTATACGAAATAAAAAGGCCAACATACCTAAAAAGGAGAAGGGTACGTGTCTACTACACAGCCTTCCTCCTGGCCATAGAATATTCCATGCCCCACCTCCGCCCATACTTGCCGGTCCTAAGAGACCGATCACTTAGAGTAGCGTGGGAGCAGCTCTTCGTCTGGGCACTGAATGACTATTTGATAGGGAGAGCTTAAAGGAAACAAAACTAACATTTAATAACGAGCATTTTTGAGAATTTTTAGGCGGGCAACTTTAACGTCGCAAGAATACGCTGCCAGGACTGCAGCAAGGTAAGAGCAAAATGCCGGTGAGATTAGCATATGTAATAAAAATAATAGGGATTTTTATGATCACCGGGTTCTTGGCTGCCTCTGTCTGGCAGTACAGCTATGCTATCAATTTTATTGCTGCACCCAAACCTAATATACCCCCGTTCCCTGCTGCAACAGGTGTTACGTCAGGTGGTAATAGTAACATTGCACCCAAGCAAAATAGAGTTAAACGCAGCACATACTCAGACAATAAAGGTATTGATAATTATATACAAGATTCAGCACACGTCACAAACAACATATGGTACCAACACATGACCCGCATTGGTAAGCAGACAACTGAGGATAGCTGCTACGTTTGCTCATTAATACCATACGCCATGAGCGCTTCACGAACATTTGTTGCCACAGAAATAGATGAAAAGACAGCACAGTGCATAATATACTTGGCACTGTTCCAAACGAAAGGAAGATTTCAAGGAACAGTAGTGCACATGACATGGAAAACACGAGACTCATACCCATATGAAAACAACTTCCTCAAGACCTATTTGAGTTATCACAAGACCAGTTTACATGCTGAAGCATTCAAATACATAACAAGTGGCCCTGCAAAAGGAGAAACAAAGAAAGTAACACTTCAGTATCTACCATGTGATTGGTACGCCACTGAAGTTCCGGGTAAACAAGGATGCTGGGAGAGGCCGCTGGTGACGATAACAGGAAAGGTGTATCTGGACAACAGCTGGGAGATAGGAGTGATTGGCAGCAACATGGTAACAAAAGAAACTATCTCAACCATCGAGACACACAATCACCGATGTTGGACGACGTGGATCAAGTATGTACCAATGCTCACGTGGGTAGAAGAAGATGAAGACCCAATAACAATACTACCATTGACTGCGCCCAAGGTATGCTACCAGCATAAAGGAGAGGTGGACGTAGGATATAACACCAATTGTGCAAGCGTGATGGAGTTACCTGAGGGGGGAGCGGGAACAGCAGTAATAATGGACCATTATTGGGCCTGTGGAGAAAAGGCATACCATACACTGCCTCCCCTGTGTAATGGTGTGTGCACAATGGTACACGTCAATGTACCATCACTAGTGGTACCTAAGAAGCATGTCAATGTGGCGAAATTTCCTAAAATGGATGAAGGGGATAAGAGAAGAAAGAGATCTGCACCACTTCAGGAGGAGCAAGGGAACAGGACCAACAGCAATGATACTGTCCTAAATAGGAGAAAAAGACAAGGAGAGCCACTGACAGGAAATTACCTGTGGGGAAGGTCGGAAACGGCACTAACATCAATACCGCCAGAACACAGACTATTCAGCAGAGCAGCAATGTTCTTCTCCTCAATAATACATCCGGGACTGCAGGCTTACGCAAACGCAAAATGGCTCCAAATAACTAGATGGAAACTAATGATGACCATCAATTCCACAGTAAATGGGTTTAACGCAATTAAAGAGGAGCTGCGAGCTGTAAGGATGGTAGCACTCCAGAACAGATATGTATTGGACCTTCTCACAGCAATGGAAGGAGGAGTTTGTGCAAAGATAGGACAATCTTGCTGCACGTTCATACCTGCCAACGATGCTGACAATGGTACACTGACAGAAGCAGTTTCACAATTGGCCCAGATGCACTCCAAAATGATGGATGAAAGTAACGGTGTAAACAAGGATAAGAGCTGGTTTTCACTATTATGGTCATGGATGCCATCCTGGCTGTCAGATGGACTGAAAATAATAGTGGGTTGTACTATTTTGGCTGGAGCTACTCTGATCATAATTAGATTTTGGAAGGCCCGGAAGGCACGCACGACTGACGAGTTGCTGGAAGTGGTGGGAATGCACCCCTTAATGCCAGCAGATGACGGCCAGCATACAGGTGTGATAATACAGGAGAGGGAGAAGTTGCGCACCCAAATCATCACCAACCATCTAGACCCACCATCAGTGAAGATCGAGAACCCGAGGAACCCCAGGAGCTACATAGGAAGATGGGTATACTGTACTCCTGGAGGAACCTGTGAATATATGTATTGGTCATTTGAAGATCATGTAAACCATTATGGACATCTCGGAGGAATAACTAAGATATGGAGAGTAAGAGGAGATAACGAGAAGGATATGTTTGTGGTCGACAAGTCGACCAGAGGGGGGACTGAAGTGGGAGAATGGAAGACCAGGCTCCCGTCCTTCACCTCTCGCGCTTGGCCTAGAGGGTCACGACCCAGACACCCACCGCGAGAAGAGTTTGTCCATTTACCAGACGACCAGGTACCCTGGTACAGGAACATACGGATGTGTCCATCTGCCTGCCCAGCAGCCCGCACTGGCCATGCCGACACCTGCGGCACGGATCAGCTAGACTAAAATCTACACGTCATTAGAGATGCCATGGCGACCTAGACAACGGGAAGCACATCTGTACAAATATACACACTGAACATTCCCACACCAATCTACACGAAGAATATACTCGGTGCTATGACGTAGACGACAGGCATATTCACGGACGTGCATCTTTATTATTTTTACATAGGCTTTCAGAATGCAGAAACGCAAGACGCGTCATGAACTCATCTATAACGCTTGCTCACGCTTCTCTTGAAACCCGTTACCACCATGAGAGGTATAATGGAGACACGATACTGGTCATGGAATTATATGCTACTATAACCTAAAGCACCTATGCACCAAACGGACTACTTATGCACCAGGCCGAGTAGGCCTCAAACAAGAGCTCCCGTGGACATTAACATAGCAAGAGTCAGGTTGCTGATCCTGCAGAAGGAGCCCGGTGGAGCAACCAGCCAAGGTCGCAATGTTGCAAACCCACATTCCAAGAACAAATCATCAAAGGCACGATGTTGCAACCTCGTACTCCGCGCACCAACGTTAAAGTCACACCGGCAAATTAAACCAGACGCGCAGTGGAAAAACAATATTAATTGTGCAGAATTCTGCCTCTTTCACGGTCCCTCCCCACGTGACCAAGCCGAACCTGACGAGATGCCAAACCCAGGAGAGTAGAGACGTCTGGATCTATCGCTACGGGACACAGGCAGATACACATGAAAGGCTCAATGGACATCTGCGACAGTGGGAGCGGTCAGCCTTCCAGCTATGAATAAGTCCTCACATTGTCTGCACGTACCCATAGTGAAACATTGTTGCAACTTGCAGGTACACCGAGAGCTGGGAACAGCGGTGGTCCCAGGCTGGGAAGCTCACGGGCGCACCAATCAGAACATGGGGCTCCTATCACTGACGTCAGTAATGTTAACCAATCCCCAGGAGTCATCATGTAACAATTCTCATGTATCTAATTGTAGGGACAACCCAGATATACCACCTGACTACCCTTTGTCCACTAACATCGTTCTCTATATGTGTGCTATACTAACCCTACCACTCGAGCAACCAATTAAGAGTGGCGATAGGTTTTTTGTTAACTTTCTGAAGTGACGCAAGTAGCGCGTCATAATACAGTAAAAGGGCCTGCGAGCCCCACGATTGTGTGTGTGTCAGGACGAACGCGTACGCTCCTTGACCCATCCCTGCCGTTTTGTCTAATAAACAGCAGAGTCACCTTGCTCCTTGTGTGTGTCTCATACTCTATCTCATCTGGGATATACGGGAGGAGTTGGGGCCTCCCTGCCCGGAGGTCTGCGGACGGCCCGGCCGACCCCGGCAGAATTTCCCCCCGACAACATATTCAAACAACACAATTCCATCCTTGTATGTCACATGGCATTGAAAAGCATTTGAGACGCTCATTCAAAGCCCCTATTTCAAGCTCCTTTGTTAAAGATCTTATTTTATTGACAATAGTTTGGCTTAAAGGTAGCGCTTTCAGTGCCACCTAATAGCCAAAACTAAAGAGATCCATAATTGAAAATCAGTTTTCATCATTCTTTGTCATAACCTATTGAAGTATTGACTTTACAGGTATTTGCAGTACAATGTATACCGAAAAGTGCTGTTACTGCATACTGTGTCAATAACATTGGTCAATAGTTCAAGCTGCAAAGGGCATTAACTGAATGAATAGCCCCATATTGTCCGAGGAATGTGGCACACATTTACCAGATGAGCCGGCACTTCGGGCAGTTCCCTATAGGTGAAGCAGAGCCTTTTTGGTGTGTTTAATACATGAATTCCTCATTCCGTATTGAATTATCAACAGAATCGACATAGGGGGTCATTACAAGTTAGGAGGTATCCATGCCACTATTACTGGGTACCGGGTCCGGGTTCCTTGAATGAGGAATTACCGGGCCATTCTGACCTTGGAGGGCCCGGTAATTCCTCATTCAAGGAACCCATTCCCATTCTCAATTGATCCTCCATAGAGGTTGTTAGCACCCTGGTGTGCTCGCGGGACCCGCTAAGGATGCCTGGTAAAATCAGTGTTTGTAGCTTGTTCCGGAGACAGTGTGTGAAGCAGTAAAAGGTCTGCTCGACAGTTCTTCCAGCTGGTAGTTGTTTGCTTCCATTCTTGCAATAGCATGACTTTTGCTGGTCTATTGACACCTGGCAATGGTGAGTTTTCTCATCCCCATAGCATGTTGTATAGGCTGTGAGTGCTTACTGGGTGATGCAAGTTATCTTGAACAGGATACATGCTTTCATATGGGGTGTGGCATACTGGAAATTGATCAGACATATGATGTAGTTTTTTGTAGTGTGCAGAATGACTTTGAGAGAGACCAAGATCTCACTTGTGACACCTGCAATTAGAGCATTGCCAACACCCATGCAGAAGATTAATAGGTTTATGCAACAGTTTCGACATTTGGGGTGGCCATGAAAGATTTGACAGATAAGTGTGAGTAGGTATCATACTGTTTGGAACTTCTTGTCAGCCTATATTTTGAGGAGAAGATCAGAGTCAATGCTAAAATCTAGACATTTTGCAATGGGCATGCTGAGGCGTGAATTTGTTGAGCTTCCATTTAGTTATGCATTTCTGGACTTGGACATGATTGGCAGGGTTTTATGCGAGAGTGAATTTGGTTTTTGTCAGGTTGAGCTTCAAGGAGGCACTTGACATCCAGGATTGGAGGGGAGAAAGGCACTGCTTAATTTGATGCATTGCATTGGTGCAATTGAGATTTAGGTTTGCTGCTTTACATTTTCGTATTAGTGTTTCTTGATGTCCATATTAGTGAGGAGATCATGGAGGCATTGCATGTAAATATTGAAGATGACTTGAGAGATGATAATGAAAGATCAAAAGAAAAATGTTGGCTTAATACCACCAAAAATAAAATGCACCAGTCACAAGTTCAAAAGTACATGTACAGTTTATTGGTCAGATAGCTATCTGGATCTCAATGCCTTGCAGTGCGTACCAGCAGACACTGTAAGGGGGGAGAGTGCTGGACATTACAAAGACACAGGTTTATATATATTTTCCACAGTCCCGTTTACATCGTCCAGCCCATCTTCGATTTGCATATTAATTAAGGGTTCGTAGCCAGTTCACATAACTATTGCAGGTTTAAACAACTATACATTGTTCAATGTTTTCCTCAAACACTATTCATGTTTTTCTGCACCTATGATACAATGGCAACATTTGTTTTCAAGCTTAAATTTAATCCAGTTTCAAGGAACGTACAAACAGATTTCTGCAAAGGCACACGGTTTCAGCAATTCAACATTCTGTTCCAGTGTTGCACGGGGATGATGCTATTGATACAGACAATATCAAAATTACTGTTCAGTTCAACTCTAGTTTAGCTCCAAGGTTTCTTAGTGAAGGACAAACAATGCACTTTCAGCAGCCACAACATGTTTATGTATGTTGACACAGTATAAAGTTATTTTTTTTCTGCTAGAGCCAAAAAGACAAAGTTTAACATGAGGCAGAAACAGGAGTTAATCAAAATGGAGGATGATTTTAAAATGGCGGCGTAGTCAGCCTTATTCAGGTTAATTCAAATGTGATTTTCAGTGCGATGCGAATGCGCTTTGGCCAATGTTCGTTATTAGGCGGTATTATGTGAAATATACTTTAGCAATAAAGCTTTGTGTACCTTCAGATGTCACTGGGTCACAATGGGGTCTGTTAGGGCCCATCTGGATCAGTGTGTTATTGGTGGGGTGGTAGGGGGAGAAACACTGCAGCATTGTTCCATTGAAACCCATACAGATGCCACGGATATTGAGGGAGAGCTTCATAATCAACAGTATTAAAGTAGCAGATAACTGAAGGTGATCGAGTACACAGAGTCCCCTTTTGTCCAGGATGGTGGAGGGGGGGGTGCTGTCATCAATAACATGGATTCTGGCATTCACTGGCATTCACTGTGATGAACGCTGCTCTGCACACTGGTTTTCGTTCCTGTAGAAGAATGAGGAGCATGATCAGTGTGTGGAACTGGGTGAAGACTTTCTTCTCTATCACCTTGCCAAGGAAGGCAGGAGCCTGATGGGTCATAGTTGGCCAGTTATTTCTGAGTCAAGTGCTGGTTTCTTCAGTCGGGGCAGTCTGTCCTGTTTTCAGTGCAACTGGTGAGAGGCTTGATCGAGGGGTACTTAAACGTATTTCAGGTGTGTTCTGAATTTTTTTTTTAGACATTCCCAGAGCCCCAACAAGGTCAGAATAGTGTAAACTGGCAGAACCAATTGAGCTGCAAGTAAAACTAAATGAGGATCAAAATAAGGGAAGCCTGTACTGAAGAAGAACTGAAGAATAATCTGACCAGGATAAAAACAGAACTGGAATTTTGGGACTGGATTACTATTATTGAAAAAAGAAACATCTAACAAACTATTACTCCACCTTCCTACGAACATTAACAAGCTGAAAGAACCAATGGTATACTGTAAAAGATACCCCAGTAAATCACTGATGTGAACTTTTTTGAAAGCCCGTCTAAACGTCCTACTGCCGCAAGAAGTTTTTGCGATCAGAGCCGGTTCAAAGGAAAAAACTTGCAGACTCTGTCAGAATCCGGAAGAGATTGAATCTGTAAAACACCTGCTGATGCACTGCCCTGCTCTGCATCAAGCCAGGACTGCCTATTTCAGTTCTCTGACGGTTACCTTATTCGCTGGCAATGAAGCTATCTGGTGGAATCGCCTTATTACAGGCTAAAAGACTCGATGGCACACAGCAGCTGCAAAACGTCTGAACCTGGCAATGGAAAAGACAAAATCGAGCACGGACGTCGGGTTCTCGCCTACTTAACACCTAAGACTGTGGGCCATACTACAAACTACAAACTGTCGTCCCCTTTGTGATGTCATCGCAAATAGTTCTGAGTGGAAATCGCTCTTGTAAAAATCTGTTTTTGATTATATACAAGTAAATCAAAAAATAAAAAATAAAATAAGGGAAGCTTGAATTAAGAGTGAGTGACATCAGCCTTTTTACACTACTCTTAAAGTTAATTTTGTTGAGGCATGGAGTGATTGCTTTCCTCACAGTTCTCTAGCTCTATTTGCATCATCGACACTAAGGGATTCCAACAAATTGCTGTTTGATTGTCAGCCAGGAGAATTCTGGTTGGGGCCCTGAATCAGATCTCGGATTAAACAGATATCTAGCGTAATCAGTGATGCAATCACAGATAGATGCATTGTGCAAGTTAAAGATATTCGATTGTCTCCCAAACACCCAAATACAAATACAGGTGGCCTTGGCGCAAACTTCCATCAGGGCCGATCATCAATTCCCCCCGTTTTTTGGAATTATTGTAGACATAAAAGATACTACATCTAACACAATTGTAGCCCGCAGCGCATCTCCTCACAGTAAATGCAGTATTTTATCATATAATGCTGTACTGGGATGGAGAAGAGGCAGAGCACACCTGACAACAAGCTGTGCACAAAGAATAGCAAGAGAAATACAGGGCGAAGAGGGGAATGGAAAGGAGGAGGTGAAAAGGAGGAGAGACAGAGATGGCATGGGGAAGAACAGGGTGGGAGTGGCAGCATTTAGTGCAGGGCACATAAAGGAGACTGAGGAGCAATGGGAGAAACCATGAATGGTGCAAGGAATAAGGCAGTTGGAAGGAAAGGAGGGGAGGATGGCAGCACACAGCACAGGGCATGGAGAGGAGTAGGAGACACGCAGGGCACGGAGTGAATGTTGAGAGAAGTAGGAAACCAAGAATGGGGACTTGAGAAAGCCAGGTGGAACGGTGAGGCGAAGGATGTCACCCCTGCACATACCTGCCACAGCACGTCTGCTGGAATCCACTCCCTACCAAGCACCCACTGTGCATAGCACCATCTGCACACCCCCAGCAGGGCAGTAGCCAAATTGGAAGACTTAACCCAGCCAGGCCTCGTCCTGCTAAATTGGTATATTTGATACCACTGATAGCTAGTACATTTCATACTGGCATTATATACTTTGCTATTTTCGCCATAGCTTATAAAGCATTATGGCAGGTGCAGCAAGGTTACTCGGAATATTAAGTGGTTGCCTCAGAAATGTGTGTGTGGCCTGCAGCTGCAGGAATGAATGGCAGCGGGCATACCTAACCCTGCATTCTTCCAAGTTTCCTATATGTGGTACCAGTACATTTGGTAATAATTACACTTATAATCACATGACATGGAAACAATAGCAATGCAGCACTACATAAAAACATTGGGATGGTCTGTTATTTTATGTAATAGGCATAGTCAACACCGTGCTAAACACTGTGCTAAACCTCAGTTTAAAGATGGTATTCATCGTAAAGTGCTTAGATTAAATGCTAACAACGCATGTCCTCCCAGAAATATGGGAACCAAATAATTGACAGAATTACTAACGGGATGGATGAAATTCTGTCAATTTACTGTGCATCTTTCTTGTTGGAAGATACGCGAAGCTTTATCCTGCTACTCTAATGATAACAACACATCTTTGAAATTGCAACATGATTGGGGAGGCAGCTCGCAATGCCATTCGGGAGAGCAGAGCCCTGCTCTCGCCTCTAGCTCCAAAAGACATTTCCCAACATGTACGCCAGTCACATGATGCAAGGACTAATGCTTCTTTCCTTTTCTTAAATTAAGTTTAATTACTGGAAAGGACCTTTATGACGCCCACGGCAGGTGTGTGCACGCGGCGCAGAGCAGAGCAACGTGCTTCATTTGGTTTCGATGGGGAGCAGCCAAGTTAATCCACATTTCTGTTGCATTGTACAGCATTGCTGCTCTCCTCTCTGGCATTGTGAGGGGGATTAATCCTTGATCACGTGCCGTTACTTAGGCCCCTTCACTAATTCATTTTAATTCGAGGGAAGGCTCCAGGTGACCAGCCGATGGCTTGAGTGTGGTGATGGGGAAAAGCATTCATCTACCAAGGATTCCTTTCATTCTGCACTCCAAAGCTTACATTTCTCTCACAGAATGTGGGACTAAAGTACCACCTAACAGCTCAAATTAAGACTGAAACATGGCCAACGCATAAACAAAAAGATAAATAAGTTAATGTACTGAATTGCCAAATTGTTGAATTTGCATTAATGGGAAAGGATATGTTACAGGGAATGTAACTGCACCCTTAAGAGGCAGCCTGTTAGAGGAAGAAGAGGAGGAGCCTCAGGGTGGAAGAGGCAGTTCGAAATAAAGTAGAAATTTAAGCTATATAGGGCCTCATTACACGGTAGGCGGTAGGGGTTTACTGGTACCGGTAATGGTACCCTGGTTTTACCAGCTGTTAAGTAGAGTGCCGCAAAGGGACCTCGGAGCTAGCACCTTCCCCATTCCCATTATGCCCTATGGGGCAAAAATGGGAATGGGGAAGAGCCTTGGTGAATGGGGAATTACCGCCCCCGCTCACCTTGGAGTAGGGCGGTAATTCCGCCATCCACCAAGGCGGACACGGTAAAATACCGGCGGCAAGAAGCGCTAATAGCGCCATGGTTACCGCCTACCGTGTAATGAGGCCCATAGTCTCGTGTGTCCGCCTTACAGTATGTGCGTGTAATAGGAGTCAACAGGACATCATTAATTTTACGATGAAAAAACATTGATACATTTTATGATGCAAATCAATACAATTACACATAGGGGACGTTTTCATATTTTTTTTGTAACACTGATGTATTCATGAGGTTTTGTTTAGTAACTTTTATTTGCATCCGGGGAAAGGTGCTCAGCCAATCAGGTGGCTGGAAACAAGGGGGAGAACACACAGTATACTACACACATTTTCCCAGCCACCCGAGGCCCATCTACAGGTGTCGCTACTCCCTGGGGGCCCACATCCACTGCTGATACCCTCCATTCTCCCAGGACACCCCACATTCTCAGCATGTCATCCCCCATTTGCCCCCTCCCAAAGTACCTGCTGGGGCTCCCAGCTCCAGATCTTCCTTCGCAATTTGTGGTTACCATGGAAACAGGACAGAGACTTGATCCCGTTTCTATTTTCTATGGTGGTGGCCATCTTGTTATTTGTTTTAATTTTTACGGCAGAGTGGCTACACACAATACGCACAGAGCCCATTTAACATTAAAAATGTATATATTTGCCCCCTGGACAAAGCCCTGAAGTGTGAATAGCAGCCAGCCCCTTGTCCTTGTCATATAAGGCCGGTAACGTCCCTGAGCCATCGCCATGGCCCTGGCACCATTGCTGGCCTGGTATGCCGGTGATGCAGGGGTGATAATCATAGATTTATAGCAAACATCTTTAAAAATGCAGACTAAAATACATGTTCACGAGGTGAGGCATACACAAATGTAAAAACACTGGATCGTGACACACATTAAACTAAAAAGAAAAAACAAACTGTTAAGCGTGTATACTTCTTACTAACGTGATTCTCTTTTTGCAAAAAAGGCATGGGTTCTGGATAATCTATCATGAGAGGAAACAGTGTGCAGAAATGAAGATTGCATTTCAGCCTGGAAATATCACAGCCTTTTCAAAGAATCCACAGCTTGAGTAGAGCAGGGATCAGCGGCACCTGCTGTGGTTGCTGATATTGCATTCCAGCCTGTCAGTGCCCACTACGTGTTGGGAGATAGAGAATGGAGAGATTTCAGGAGAAGTCGCAGGCTCCGGATGCTTCCTCGCATGTCAAACGAGGACCAGGGCAGGGGACAGCCTGCATGACAGCATGCTTGGCACGAGGTAAAAATAGACGTGTTTCTAGCTCCAAGCTGCCATTGCCAAAGTGAAGTAGGACAACTCAATACAATTCTTTTTTATCCCCACTTCAATGAAATTTCCTAAGGGCACACAGCTATTGTGGTCGGTGAATGTGAATTAGTACACCTCGGCAAATGGAACTTTTTAGTGTAAGACATGTTTCCCAAGCAGCCGAGATATTGACTGATTTACTCATGGAGAACCTCTCTCTTCCCCAGGGTGTGGAAACATCTTTGTTAGGGAGAATTCTCTTATAAGGCTAATTTCCCAAACCTAGTGAGTCCCCCAGCAGCTTTGCTGGATTTTGGGGTTTGTTTTTTTTTCTCCTGCTAAGAGTGAGACTCTTTTCCTCCCACTCCTAGGCATGATTTAAAGTATTTCTTTGACTTTTTGTGTGCTTATGGGCTATAGGGTCTTTTACTCCATAGGATATGATCTGTTTTTGTGTATGTGTTACACAGCACCCTCAGTGCAGTAACACAGAGGTGTATAGTGACTCCCAAACATAGACTCCATACCCTGGGACTGACTACTGTCTCCCAGGGCATGTAAAGTCTCCATTGTCTTTACTAGTCCAAAATTGTGAACAGAACCAGTACAAACCATCATATTGTGGAAGTACTGGAAGGGGTTAATTCGATTGCCCCCGGGTCTGTTTTCAAGGGGGCACTGTCCAGTCCCCCCTTGTTGAGTTTCTGGCTGGTCGCAGTGGTTACCACGCAAAATATTCCAACAGAATATTTCCTATGGGATTTTCCCATTGATTTTAAACGCACCACTTTTTGGTGCAATGTTAAAGATACCACTGGTTCATTTATTTAATATTAATTCAACGGTTGGGTCTTTTTGCCAGAACTCTTTTCTAAAATGGCGTTCATGTCCGTCTCTGTAACTCCAACCAAGGTCGGGCCCTTTGTTCCACTTTATGGCGGGCTTCTCTACAGAAGCCCTCCAACTGGTGCCACTCTGTCTTGGTTCCACAGGATGTGTGGGTGGGGGAATTGGCATCCTGGACTGCGTTGCCTTAGCAACTCAAGTCACACTCTGTTCTAATTGGGCCAGTGGTGAGCCGCCCGGCTCACCACTTAGCATGTTTGAGTGACAGCTAGGCTGTTGAATGGGGTTTTTTCTACATAAAAGAAGGGCTTTTGGGACTGGAAGTTTGGGATTCAGAAGTCGCCACAGGACCTAAGAAATCCAAAGAGGGAAGAAGCTGAGCCATCTTCAACGACGACACCACCGGTGGAGCCCTGCTGCAACGACCTCACCACTTTCCCGACGACAAGAGGAGATCTTCTGCTGGACGAGTCTTCTCCCTCTGAGCTGATGGGATCAACCAGTTCGCCATTTCACCTTCCAGGACGTCTCTTGGTCGAATCGCCCGTGCCAAGCACCCCGGCGTCCTGATAGCCAAGCTGCATCACTGTGACCGCGAATACTAGGAACACACCTTTTCACCGATGAACTCCGTGGCTGGTTTCTTCCCTGGGCAGTGCATCGACTCCAAATTTCCTCCTCAACGAGATCCTCTCTTCCCCGGGTCGACACCATGAATTGCACCTTCTGCTAGGAACAACTGCCACTGCTGGAGCCTCCTCACTCTTTAAGATACTGTGTTCTACCTGGCCTCCGTTTCTTCGGTTTGCCCAAGGTGACGCTTAAATCCTTGGCTTTCCAACTGGGTTGGCCCCCAGACCTTTTAACTTTGTCTTTTGAACCACCCCAACCTCTTTTGAACATTTCTACAAAGACTTGAATGCATTGCTAAACCGTGTGATCTTGGGCACATTTTGCCTTGCTCCATTCAAAGTGGGCCTGGCCTATGAACTTTGGCTCTACAGTATACCCTGCCTTCAGTAACTTGATTTTGTCTCTTAAAAGTGTTGGGATCTGCTTTATTTTTTATGACCTGCCTTTTTCTCTCCCTTTAACCTAATTATTGGAGTGCCATCTAAGTTACGCGCTCACCTCTGTTTTGACAAAAAGTAGTGTCTTAACTTAGACTTGTCTAGTAATTGCTAAGGGAGGTGTAAATACTTTTCTGATTGTGTTGGAACTTGCTTTTGATTAATAGTGCTAGTGTATTTTCTAAAGTGTGTTAAATAAATAATTATATAATTTTGATACAAAGCTCTTGTCAGCGTTTGTGGGTGCTACTGTGTTTTTGGCCCTATTGTGTATCCTCTGTATACTGCCTAACTCTTCTTGAGAGAAGTCTGACTGCTCAGCCACAGCTACCAGGTAAATCTGGGTGGTACGGACTGCTACCAATTGGGTTTACTGCTTACTCCTGTAGTCTTAATCTTCTTGCAGTGGACCCCAAGGGAACTGCACAGGATTCTGCCTAACAATCTTACCATCTAAAATGTTCCCAAGCCTCTCCTGTGAAACAGAAACCAGTACACTGAACACTTTAAGACAAAAAAAACAAAAAACTCTACAGGTGATGTTGCTTTTGGAAATGGGATAGGGGTATAGTACTGGCCATACTGCCCAAACATTTACAGGAAACCCATCGAGTGTTGTGCTGTGATTATCAAACACATTTCAATTGCGTGGATAATTACACTAGAAGCTGTGATAGTCACATCTGAAGTCAGCGGGGAAGCCTCACAATTCTAATTGTGTGGCAGACCTTTCTGTGATCCTCTTTTTTCAACTGTTTGATGTTATGAAACAACATGTGTTCCTCCAATGAAAGTGAAATATTGTAATTAATACATTGCATGTTTGATTTTAAAATGAGAAGTTTTGTTTTCATGTGGCATCTGCAAGAGAAGAATGCCAAACACATTACTATTTATCATTTATTTATTGTGTTATGGTTTCGAAATTAAAACCTTTCACAAAGAAGAAAAAACAATGGTCCTCAATCTAAGTCTGTTGGGACCCTGGCGGATCCGGCTGACTGATTTACTGTTACAGCCACTTGGTCCTGCAGAATACGGGCGGATCTGCCACTATTACCGTCCGTGCAGATTTACCTCCAGGTTTTAGCTTGAGGTAAATCTTTAACCCCTACTGGCAAAGTTGTCTCTGCCCAGTCTGGTAGAAGTGCCGGTAAACTTTATTACCAGCACTTTTACTGAGTACCGACCAACCTCTAATGAGGCCCAATATTCAGACAACTCAAATACAGAAGCATGCAATAAACTACAATAAAATACAAACTTTAAAATTACAGTAGCAGCATAATCGGTTAAGCACGGTATGATACTATACATTGATCTGTGCATGATGGAGCTCATTAGTACAGGACCTTTGACAGATCTCTGGGCAGGGTGTTATCCGCATCCAGGTTCTAGGAATTCAATAACCTTGTTGTACAACTGTTTCCTTTATTGCTACGACGTTGTCCTGTTCTTCCACCTCCTGTGCAAAGCAAACCATTCCTTCTCCGCTTCTCTAGCCTATGCTTTTCTCCCGTCATTGCCCCCACTTCTGCTTCTCTGCCAGCCTGGTCTCTTGCCCTTTGTCCTATCTCTGCTACTGCTTCTGATTACGGTCCAGTCTCCATCCTGTTCTGCGACCTCCTTCCAGGTGGGGCCTTTCTGTGTCCTACGCTTCTCCATGCACATTGAGAGGGCTGTTTCTACCCCTAGGGAATCTATGGAGGCTTTGTGGGACTGTGGAGGTTCGTCATAACTACCCCTAGAAGAGCCGCCTGCTGTCCTTGCACATTCCTCTCTGCACCAGAGCAGGAGTGACCAGGTGAACTCAGATTCAGACCTGGCTCCTGGATTCCAACAATCAGTACCACAAAAAAGCATCCTTTACTGCTGGTAAGACAGCTTAGTGGGTTGGGCACTTGTTGCTAAATCTTAGGTCGCAAGTTCGAATCCTAGAAAGGCCAACACAGCCTTCCATCCTTTTGAGGTTGATAAATGAGTACCAACTTCGGTTTTATAATAACTGTATGTGCACATGTTTTATGTCCAGGTCTTTGCTGAAAGAGCTGTACAAATAAACACTTATCATAAAGGGAAAACCTCAATAAGTGGTAGATAATAATTTCACAGATATTTCCCAATAAAAGAATTTGCAACTAGACTCCTCAGGAGTAGAACTCTTTTCCCTGTCCAGCTGAAACGATAACCAATCGCATGAGCTGTCATGGGAAATTGAGATTTTGCATATGTATACAGGTGTGAGAGATGCTACTTGTTCTACTTTGATTAGCTGCTGTAGATAATGGGAGGTTTTGACGTGCTGGGTCTAACTACACTACATTTGGTCCACCGGCCCTATCCAAAATCAACTTCCCTTTACTACAAAGAAGCCTGTGGACCTCCTGTACATTCCATGCACCATAGCCTCTCCAACATGCTGGCATTGGTCTAGTGCTAGTCTGCATAACATATGATCTTAACTCGTTATCAATTCTGTTCAGAAGTATGGGAGTTTATAAAACAATTGGGCCCATCACAGATAATATTTCCTTGCAAATGATGATTTTCAAATCCTGCATTAGTGGAACAGAGGCAGCCGAAAATAGGAGCATTTCTCCATCTTCTTTTGTCTGCAGGCCCAACGTCCATAACAACCGTTTGGAAATCAGCCAACCTTCGTTCTAGCCCACATGGCTTGGGTTTCCCTGGATATAGTTCACCAGAAGGGACTTGCCTTATGCATTGGCAGCAATGAAACAATGCCAACAGAATGACTTATAATGGTATCTATTAGATTCTTACTATGTCCAATATAAATATCTGAACTGTCCTTTCTATGCTCTGCATATTCACTCTACTGTATAGCTCGCCACCCACCAGGTCAATAATATGCCTATTCTTGCTTCCTCGATCTGTCTGAAACCAGACACTAACTTCTACACTCCAATGCAATATTGTTATTCTCTTATCTTGTTTTTGTTCATGATCACCTTTTTTGTCATGTGTACCCATGTATGTTGACAAGTTTCCATGCAACTTGAATGCAATGTTTTACTATTAGCATGCACCAATGCAACAATAACATTGATCTTGTTCTACCATAACAAGTCGCAGTTGAGAATGTATTAATTACTCCATGCTGTTCGTGTTCCCTTCTTTTTTCAGTGTGCAGGTGATATTGTGTTATCTGTTTTATGTTAAGCTCAGTGTGCTCCTTCATGGTCTCTTGCAATATATACAATGTCCCCATAGCCACCTCTCTTTCTGCCATTCTGTGTAGCTTCCCATGACGGTTTCTGTATTCATATCATTCTTAATTTAAAAAAATTAAAAAAATCTTTAGCTCAACAATAGACACTATGAGCCCGATTCATGGAATGTTTTGTGACTTTGCACTGCCGACACAAACCCTGATTTATGGAACTATGCAAAGTTTATTTTTGCAGCGCAAAGTTCGTGCAAAGTCATTTTGTTCTGCAAAAATGTTTCACTGCAAAAATACACTTTGGGAAAACAACATAGTCTCGAGGTACTCATGCAGCACCTTTTGATTATTATTTTGTGCCAGGGGGCGTAACCGAATGGTTCAACAACCTGGAAATTCCCTGCACCCAGAAAGCGACAGTCACCTGTTGCTTCTGATCCTAGGGGGATGGAACATCTCAGGCCCACATTTAATGACAGATGCACTGAATGTGAATCAGAGCAGGACCCGTCTCAGAATAAAGTCAAGGGATATTAAAAAAATTAATAGCTAAATATCAAAAGAGCCTGGGGGAAATTGATGGGGGGAGAAGATTACTCTGGATTGTTAATGCATTTCAGGGTTAAACCCCAGATTGGAGCAACACCTGAGTTCAAGAGACTGCACTATCCGAGACAAGAAGAAAATGTTGAGAGCGGACCTATAGGCCAATATCCCTGCTTGAAACTCTGGGAAAGATTTTGTCTCCTTACTTCTAAAACATCTGAATAAATGGGTACGAGACTCAGGACACCTTGATGCCAGGCAAGCAGGTTTTGTCTCTTGGGTGGGGACAAGCCTGAATCTATTCTTATTAAACATACTAAGATGAGAGAAATTGAGACCAAGCAGAAGGTGTATTTGGCGTTCATTGATCTGGAGTAGGTCTTCAATAGTTCTAGTATAACTAAACGCTGGCAGAAATTGTCGGATTGGGCTTGTCCTGCGGATATGTTGGAGACAATAAGGGCACTCTACTCTAGCACCTCAATACAAATAAAAATGTCAATCAGGGGTTTGCTAACTAGTCCAATCCTCACCCACAGAGGATTGAAACAAGGATTCCCGTTAGCACCAGCAATTTTCAATCTATAGTTATCAGACATGGCGCTTTGCCAAGAAGGGATAAGAGCTTTTCCACCGAAGTATTATGATCATCCAATCCCATGGATGATGTACACAGATGAGTTGGTGGTCATCGACCTCACCACCATCGACTTGCAAAGGAGATTGACCCAGCTTCAAGGCTATTTCCAGTCCAACAAACTTAGAATTAATGTAAAGAAAACAAACATTCTGGTTCTCTCCAATGCCTGTGGGAAGAGAAACCCCACATTTAACTGGGTAATTGGTGCTGATAAGATAGATATTGTAGACTCAATAACATACTTTGAGTCTCAATACATTGCAATATGAAGGAGAAGTTGTGGATGAATAGGCTGAGATTAAAGTGCGGAAGACTTGTGGCGCAGACCATGCTTCTACAGAGTAAATTTGGTACATTTACGTTGGTCCCAATAATTACACTTTATAAACTAATGGTCACCCTAATTCTGTTATATGGTGCGGGAATGGCCATGACAAGGCAGCTGGAATTTGGGAATTACTGGAGGGCCTTTTCTGGAGGTGGTCTTTGGGCCTTCCAAGATCACTTCCGATTGCACTGCTCAGGTATGAACAGGGCTTGCAGTCCTTAGGATCAATGGTAAAATGGAAATCCCTAAGTTTATGTAGGAAATGTATTGAGGATCGTAATCCTCTTCCATTTGATATACTTAAAAGAAAGAATAGAAGCAATGACGTGCAAGGTGATGGCATGGTGGATGCATGGAAATTGAGATGCAGTGAATGGTTGGCTTCAACTGATTTAACGAAGGAAGTGTTTCTAACCAACACGGGTAAGGTTAAAATCCAGATCCGGCATATGGATTGGATTAATACCATTAAAAAAATAAGTACTTATAAACTCAGGCTTGCCCTACGCCTTGAGCAAAGGTCGATAAATCAGGTCCCTAGATATCTAGTGAAATCCTCCAGCTACAAATATAGGACTATTTTCATGAGAATGCGTCTAAATATACCACCAACTAAGAGAGATCCAAGCTGCGAGGAAACAAATTGAGGATGCTAATCCGACCTGTAGATTCTGTGAAAGAGGTGATAGGGTGGAGTCAACGAAGCATCTTCTAACAAAATGTGAGGAATTGATGGGCATAGGAACACAATATTTTAGGGAGGCAATTTCAAGATACAAGACGCTAACTACTGATGAGTGGTGGGAAATGTTCACAATTGGTGAAAACAATGCAATGATTTTAGCAGCAATGACATTTTTGGAGGAGATATTAGATCTATAATGTAAAAGATGATATTATTTCGAATTAGATTTTAAGGGAATTGGGGAGAGAATCATGAGATGATTTGAGAATTAGTATGCGGTTTGTGGAGGATTAGATTTTATGAAATGTGATTGAGAAAGGTTTGTAATAAAATAAACATTAAATAATTCCATATATCCGGCCCACAGTGTCATGCTGGCATGCTAATGTCTTTTATAGGGAAAAACTGCCATTGCTTTCTCATCATCATGTCCTTTGTGAAAATGGATTTTACTGTGGCAACAGCGGCACACATGAGGTTAATGAAACTGGCATGACATTGATCGTTTATGAATAACTGAGAAGTCTGAACTGAATTGATGCTTGGAAATGTCATGGCCATGATCAAACTGACAAGACTGCTACATTTAGCTGAACCTTGTCATATCTGTAAACTAGCAAGTGGTGGCAGTCATTAATCTCACCAATACAATGATATCAAATATAATCTTACCCGTAATTTCAGACAATTTTCCATCCTCCAGTATGCTGGACTAGATGGTAGCTGCCTTGTCCTGAGGTTTGCCCAGTTCCTGTGGTAAAAGGGTTCACTCTCCCTAACAGAGATAGTGTTGCATGGCTACAGGCATTGATCGTTGAGTCGTGATGCTTAGGCTCCTGCAAATATATTTTGTATGAATTACGACAATCCTCAATGCCACCTAGGTGGAAAGAAAGCATGGTTGCCAAAAGCATGAAAAGTGGTCCACAGTTCGCCATGTGCAGCTAAGGAGATAGGATAGGATAGCAGGTGCCATTGCAGCTTACTCGAGAACAGTAATCCTTTCCATCAGGTAGGGGAGGATACGATCTGAGCAGCAAGCTTGCCTGCAAATTACGTATGCACAACAATGTCTATCCGAAAAACATCACTACTCTCTATAGCGCTGTGTCTGAGTATACTTCTCCAGGTTGCTCATTCCCCAAAAGGTTCAATATAGCCCTAAATAGAACAACTTCTTTAGCCCACTCTATGAGTGAGGTGGTAACAGTAGAAACAGGCAGTATTTTATATACCATCTCTTTTAACGGCCCAACTCATTATGGATGGTGTGGCTGTGGTTACATGAAAAAGGAGTAGTAGTGACTGAAGTGCCTACTCAACCCCACATTACTACTACTAAACCAACAGTGATCCCAAGCATAAAGGGTAAATAAAGCAACAACATTAATAGAATACCTCTTTTGCCTCATAGGGTAGCACCGGCCGAGGGTAGGCGATGTGGGGAAACACAGAAGCATCTAAAACAGCCATAGTACTTTAGTACCAAAATAAAGGAAATGTTCAATGAAGGACCAATAAAAATACAAAATTGATTGAAAATTAAACTAACAATGCACACAGGCTTCTTGGTCAGTTCTCTCTTTGTGTTGCAAACAAGCTCAGTTGAGGCCATCTAATCTCTAATTCTGCACTTAAAACCCACTCAACTCAAGCTAGATGACCGGGCACACTTGTAGCGGCCAATTTTGAACCTCAGTTGGCTTCAATGGTTAACCATTTTGGGAGGGGCACTGCCTCTGTGAGCCAGCCGAGCTTGGAGGCGGGGACAGACAGAAAGTCCCCCATGTGCTTTGGAACCTAAACCACACCTCTCTGGGCCAAAGCATAATTTTAGAAAGATGGATAATTCATAGTACATAATTGTCAAAATGATATCAATAATATCATGATTCCTGTGATTTTTTTTGTGAACATTTTAAGAGGTGTTAGGACTCTGTGGTATGTTCTGGGGGGTAGTAGCAGAAAATAGGGTATTACTCCAAATGTATGTATGTTAAAAATCTGACACTTCATCATCTGATGCCCATATTCCTTGCGCACATTTGTGTAAATTCTGGAAAAGTGTAGAGGTTGTGTTCTGGATGAAAAGGGCAGAATTCTGTCAGAAGTGAACATCTTATAAAGACAGGGATGGTTTGCACTACAGAAAATATGTGAACTGGACATATAATATTAGAAAATTTGTACATAGATAAATATGCATTGGAATCAAAAATAGATTTGTGTGCAAAGTGACAAGGGGAGTGTTCTTTCTGTATGCCATAAAAAGGATGCCGGATGACTCACAATTCAGTTCCCCAGTCAGGCGACAGAGAATCCTATAGCCTATCAGGATCCTCAGAGGGTTGGGCATAGAAGGTCAGCCTTCCCACCCACTTTCAAAAGACATAAAAAGACCCACTGAAACCCAGGTAGGGACTGCTCTTTCCACTCTCTTGTGAAGCACTTTGCCAGACGACTTCAAATCCAGACAATATTCAGAGACCAGAACTTAGAAAACCAGACTCCAGATTCCAGAACTTTGTAGCAGAGAGGCCTAGTCCACAAGCTGAATCCTTCAGAGGTCTCAGAATCCAGCAACCTAACCAAACTATTCAACAGCTGGGGCGAGCTGTGTGATTCTGGCTAGAACCCTGTGCCAAGAACTTTTGCCAAAACCAGAGACCAGACCAGACCGCTGTGCAGTGCCAGAACGTTTGCCAAAACCAGAGACCAGACCAGACTGCTGTGCAGTGCCAAGAACTTTTGCCAAAACCAGAGACCAGACCAGACCGCTGTGCAGTGCCAGAACTTTTGCCAGAACCAGAGATCCAGACCAGCAGAGCAGAGAGAACCGCAGCTAAACCTGACCATATCTGTGATGAGGCCCATTCCTTCCAAAATTAGGAGTGAATATCCAGCCAGAGCTGTGAAAACCAATCTCTTAGTTTAAAATAATCTAATTCAAACCATTTCAACCTATTTAGAACTGCATAGAACACGTGTGTCCATTCTGTGATTTCGAACCTGTGAAAGTGTCATTTGTCATTTGAATCTTACTTTATTTCTGAGAATCTACCTACACAAAGTCGTCCGTATCTTTTGAACCGCGTGTGCTAGGAACAAGATTTAACTTTCATTTTAAAGCTAAGATCCTCAGCTTATAGTTTTTCCGTAATCGCGCTTTACGCACTCGGAAAAAGTGCAGCGAATTGCAATTTGAATCAAATTTCTCCACCTGTCAAAATCGCTGTCTTTTGCTGGCAACTGCTGAAATCCGTTTTCAACCTGATAATCCCTCATGAATCACTGATAGTGTTGACCTGAACCAATTTCAAGTAGCTATCACCTACCCTGAATCTCCTACAGGGAATTAAATTCATTTTTAGCATATTTTCACTTCTTTGCAAATCACATTTAAAGTATTTTGCCTGTGTTTTAAAATCATCCCTGTTGCTCTAAGCTTGCTAGGGGGGAACTGAATTGGTATTGCATTTGATTGTATTCCTGAAAATTGTGCGCTCACCTTCCATCTCCTTATATTGCATAGGGGGGGAGTGAATTGTCAAAAGAAAAAGTGATCATATTATCTCTTGTGGAAACCATCTCAGTTATTTCTGTGCTGCATTCTTTTCCATCATTGCATTTCCTTGAACCCATAAACGCATTCTCAGCTACCTTATCCTCTCTATACCAACTCCTAAGTAATTAAATAAGTGTGCTAGTGTGATATTTTCCATTGTTGATCAACATTATCTTCATCAGTGTGCTATCAAATATTAATTTATTTATAAAAGTGTGATATATATCTTGTTTAATTTTTCAATAAATCTTTTAATTTGCAAAACAAACCTACTTCTTGGCTCAGTGAGGTGAGGGGGATTCAAAGAGAGGGGCGTTATACAAGGGTTTATCATCCAGATCTATGAACTTGTCATAAAAATATATAATTAAGGGCTTCCCTTGGGCATCCCAGACTCGGCACTGACTTAGTTGGAGTACTGAATTGAAGTCACTTTACATACCCTATAGGCCAGTCCAAGTCTGTTTGCATGCTGATGTCATACCAAGAGTGCATTGTCTACCGGAAGTGGGGAGAGGGATAGGAAGTGTGTGAGCCCAGGCAAAATGCAAGATGTACTGAAGCTTACAGTTTTAATTTTATACATGTCCCCCATTCTTCTGTCTTCTTGCATCAAATGGACTCCAGCAATCAAAAAACTGGTGTTATTTGAGCAATAACCCCCAATGGGCAAAGGCTTTACTGAGCCATGTAATGCCAAGGCCAGTTAACATTAGACTGGGCATTACCTGACCCATTAAAGCCCCGACCCGGAGGGGTTTATTGCTATTAACGCCTGGCATGTTATACCGGATTGCTAATCTGTTTTTTTTTCAAGTTCAGAAGCAGTGTGTTTGTCTCTTCGCAACTTGAGAAAAAAATACAAACCAAAATGGCAGCCATGGATTAGGGGGGAGGGAACTACACATATTCCCTTCTCCCTTCCAGGGCAGGTATTGCTGCGACTGTGTGTTTCTGGTGCTGGTGAGGGGCAAAGGAGCGCAATGTAAGTGTGGTGGGGGTGGTTAGGAAATGTTGAAATTGGGGTTGAGTGGTGTGGGGAAAGAGTGAAAAGGGATCATGGATGCACTCTCACCTGATTCCCCATGGGAAAGATGGTGGTCTCCTGCTTCAGAGGATTCTCGTGTCATGCTTACCTCATGCGGTAAAGATCCAGTTCCTACCCACCTGATTGGCTGGGAGGCCACCCCATCCCCTTGGTTGCTACTTATACAGTGCTGTGTTTAAAGCTCCAGCTCCCAGCTAACCCCCAAGCGAGACTTCTTAGGTACATCAACATGCTTGCTGTGATTGGAACGGAACCCAGGCAAACTGAATCTACACAGATCCTGACAAGAATAACGTCACTCTAAACCAGTTGGGCAAAACGTTACATCCATATCTTGTGGTTTTATAACTGCATAATACCAGCAGTCACCATGTCAATCCCTTAAAATGAGAGATATTTGTATTATAAACCACTACCAATTGGCTGTGTTAATGCTATTATGTACGGTATGAAAACTCAAAGCCTGGTTCTTCACCTCCAATGTGTAGCATGTGTGCCTCAATGCTTACAGTGTCTTCCTTATACAATACGCCTCTGCGAATACATCTGCTCTACGTCATTTGTAAATAACCTATGTGAATGTGAGGTTGCACATGTAAATACTACTGATTATGTAGTAATGGGATTACTTTATATGTAAATATCTTATGTCTGCAAATATTCTTATTATGATTTATGCCAAACCACTGTTGTCTATTGTTGCCTGTGGTAACCCTGTAATGGTTATTACCTGCTCTACAGCACCCAGATACCTACGGGTTTGGCGAGCACTACAAATGCTAAATAAATAAATACAAAAATAAAATAAACTGCTTCTTCACTTTCAAAGGTATTCCTATGTTTTTATTGCAAACAAAGCCAATTCCACATTATAATAATATGAGTTCTGTACATGCCAGCTAGAAATACTTTTGAGGGCATCTTCCTGGGCTACTTATGAATGAACCCTCCAAAACAGACTTCTAACACTTTTTTGGCTGCCATGAAAAGTATTCATACTCAGCAGGAGGTTTATAGGGAGTGTTCAAATGGGGATGTAGGTACATTCAATAATACACTCAATAGCCAGCAGGGCCACTTGTGTACAAACTCAACAGCACCAGTCTGTAAACAAGGACGTTTTAGGGAGACTGTTTAGCACACCTGACTTTCGTGGCATAATCTATTACTAGAGCTCTTGAAATGTGGAAACATCTTTCAGATTCTCCCTAACAGATAGACATCTGTCACAGCAGCATTTACCACATAATGGGTACTCTGAGAGTACCACATGTGGCACATACCACCTGAAAATGATTTCAAATAATTAATGTATTTCACTCACATTTTCACCTCCACCCTAGAAGTATATTCCGCTAGTGTACATAATCCATTTATTATCCTGAGAATGAGGACACAAATCCATTTCAACAAATGTTAACAGCAGCTCAGTAAGACTTTTTCGAAATACTGCCTACAGAGTTGTGGAAGTGAGCATCTTAAATGGCAGGAAGGCTGTGATGATGTGGAAGTGTTTGGGTCTCTGCATCTGGGTTGTATGCATTGGGTAATTTCATGACAATCCAATTGGGACCCTTAATGGACACCTTCTTGGTCATGCTGTCCATACAGCCACATCACACTCTACCCCTTGGGTAAAAGGGATTATGGTAAATGTGAGGCAGAATGGCCATCCTTTAACAGACGCCCTCGAAGTCTTGGAGGACCCTTTCCAGAGAGGTGGCATTCCTCAAATGAGGCAATGTTCAAACTCCTGCAGCGCCAAGCAACACAAAGCCAAACTGAGCACACAAGTATATTCTCAGTCACTGTCAAGATCCCGGGCCAAGATCCAAGACAGACATGTAATGATTAACGTCCTACGAAAGATGAGATCACTAATGAGAATTCCATGTCCATCGGGATGAAATGTCCTGTCCATATCCCCAAAGCTGTTATCCCAGACGTGTAAAAGAAAATAAAAAAAAAATACACAAAACAACAGAACAGGCTTTTATTTGCACAAACAAATCTAGTCTCCCCTTGTCTTCCTCGATGGCTTTTCCCTGTCATGTTAAATCTCATGGTATCAAAACAAAAGTAGATAAACATGTTTATGAATGTGTACAATGAAAACATGCACCATTTCACACGCTACGTGTGAACATGTAAAAATCCATACATATCATTCATTAAAGATCGTTTTCGTTGGCATGCTGCTTTGGGCTTAGAATCATTTGTCATTTATTTCTTATTTTGAGTCATCACATGGGCCAAAATACACACTTTTAATGTGACCGTTTACCCTTGTTATTGTGGCTTGTAATGCGGGCCAGTGGAGCCTAATGTTGAACCAACAGTAGAGCATAAACCTTTCACCGTTTCCCCCCGCTTCTTTATTGTTGTTTTCTATTCCTGCCCTGTACTGAATATTTTTCCTACTTTTTCGAAAGAAAGAGTTCATACTTTTAATGTTAATATATTTGATATGACCTCCAGACTTTCATGGTGTCCACACGATGGACCTTAGTTGTCAAAGTTGGGTATAAGGTAAGACATGCCCACAAATACTGAGAATATCAGTGCCGAAGGGAATGACAAAAACAATCAAGCTGTCTGCTCTGTTTTTCACCTGCACTGGATCACTGTGTCCTCAGGAATGACAAAAACAATCAAGCTGCTTGCTCTCTTTTCACCTGTACTGAATCATGGTGTACTCAGGAATGACAAAACAATCAAGCTGCTTGCTCTCTTTTCACCTGTACTGAATCATGGTGTACTCAGGAATGACAAAACAATCAAGCTGTCTGTTCTCTTTTCACCTGCACTGAATCGCTGTGTCTTCATGTTCTGGCTCGTGGAGGGTGGCTCCAGTAAAGGAGCACATCTGATATCTTGAATTCTTTTTTCTGGTGCTGTATTAGTAAATCATAAAACATGTAGAAAAAATAAACATGTCATTCTAAAATGCAAAGATCATGGGGTTACTTCCAAAATTGTGCCTATAATGTGAATAATCTTCAAAGAACATCTATATAATCTGCAGCACCTCCCTGACTGCGAGTGGTTCCCTCCTTTCTCTTTCCCTTACTCTATGTCCTTTTATTATAATACCCGTATTAGTCTGGTGTACCATTTCTTCACAATTAGGTGTGCAGAGTATAAAACTAAACACATTCCCGAGGCCATTATTTGTGAGATGGCATTAGAATAGCATCTCTTAAAATATGAATGCCACTTTACATTGATATCACACATATGTCAGCCCTGTGAGCTCAGCTCAGCTGTGGCAGGGGTATGGGTATTCTGTGCACACAGCATGGACCTGACCCTGCATGACAAGTGTATGGATGGCTTTTCATCTCCTTTGATCTCAAGCACAAGCATTAGACCCGTGATTGCTTTATTCCAATCACCTGTGGACTTGTACCTTTCAAAGAGGGGCTCACAAACTCCTTCTTGGATTCACTTTGGAACACACAACTGAGAAAGGATGTTTTGAAAATCTGCTGGGATCGGTGACTTATCAAACTCCTCCACCCTTAAATTGAATACTGGATGTCCAAGGCACAGATGAGCTCTGTTCCCTCCCAATCACCCTGGCACATTGGGGTTACCAGCTGCTGGAAGAAGACCTGCATCTCTGTCAGTCCTACTGCTGCCCAGGAACTCATTGTTGGTGAAGAACTCCTCAAAATGTGTACTTTGCTCTGTCAAATTGGGAGCCCGAGAACACATACGACAGATGAACCTGAAGACCAAGAGAGGTACTCACAGCACCTCAGAGCCAAGACAGCCAGGAATTCTGTGTTTTCACAGGTGAACCTCTGAAAGGCCAGCTTGAGTCTGTTCTACCCCATTGAAATGACCAGCACCCTCCAGAGCTGCCTTTGGTACTCGACCGATCTTCGAGATGCTATCTCATGCACTCAACCCAGTTCTCGTCCACTGCATCTGTACCCTCTTTGCAACCATCAGCATCTTCTCCATGGAACTTCATCACCAGTAGTACCAACCCTGGTGGCTTTACTGAACAGGACAATTGAACACTGCATCAAACTGCCTCTCTTGAACTGTACTTTCAGTCACCACTATTTTCACCATGGAACTGACAATTAAACCAACCCTGGTGGGCCTGATGATGTGCACTTCCTTGAGCGCCTCATCAAACTGGCTGAAAAGAACAGTGTATCCACTCACCAGCATCTTTCCCATCAAACTGATCATGAAACTTACCCCGATGGCCCTCATGATCTGCCCTTCTTTAAGCGCTGCTTCGAATTGCAACAAAAGCCTTGTCAACACTTGCTCGACATTTTTCCCAGATTGTAGCAATGCGACCACCGCATTCAAGCTGCTTCGAACCCACACGAGCTGCATCTAGAAGCCTGGTTCACCATTATCAAACCACCAAGACCAGCAAAAGGTACTATTGACTGGTAACAGCACCTATTTTCCATCTTTGGGCACTAGATACTGGCTAGGCCATAATGCATCCCTTTAAGCAGCAGAACATACGCTTTTTTAAATCCTTGTGGTTAAATATTGCCTTTTTCCCCACTGCAACATTACCCAAAGTGCAGCATCTTTCTGGCTTTCATATTCTCTTTTCTTTCCATGGGGGTACGTTTTGATAAGTGTTTTTCTATTTAGTTATTATTGCAGATGATTTATTTAATCAACATGTTTATATTGGTATAAGATCTTGACTGGACACTCCCTTTATTTTGGAATGTGCTGTTTGAGTCGCTACTGGATCATATTCTCACCCCTCTTGAGAGTATAGCCATCCCTCAGCCCACACAACCACAAAAGGCAAACGTGAAATATCTCTTAATAGTGTCTGTTTTACCCTTATGATTGGGTTCAATCTTGTTTTGTATGAGTGTGAGGGCTGAGTAGGCGGTTTACTCTCAACTCCTCATTGAACTCCTGCTGGGCAGTAGTCAATTTGTCACAACCTTGAAGACAAAAACATCACCATTATTGATCAGGTCCTACATGTGTCCTCGCTGGAGAATATACCTAGGAAACAAGGCACACACATAGAAATAACACCCATTTCCTGAATAATTCATATGTCTGCATGATAGAAATCTCCTTATGTTCAAAAGATGGCAAAGTTTATGGTATAGGAAACAAGCTGGTATACCCAATTGATTACTGTGACCCAGGCTCGAAGCTTGTGAAATGTCTAACCATGTACTAAACTACACTAAAGCGTTTAAAATCATAACCAATAGAGTACCATTCTAATTAAACATGCTAAAAAGTAGCCCCAATTCTCATTGGAGATTAGGAGATTTTTGCCAATATTATATTTGGGAAAACAAAGCAATGTATGAACACTGAATCAAATGGCTGCATAAATGCATATGAAACTATTGCACGTGTCTGTGGTTGAAGAAATGTAATGATAGCACGTAAAACATGACATGTCTCCCAGTAAAGTACAGAGTTAACATCCATTTCTTGTGCGGCATACAGAAATTCAGGGAAAAAGCCCCAGCTATCTAGAGAACAGGAATCCGATTAAATCCTAAAGAGAAAACACAGAGCCACACATTCTGCTTCCATTGCCTGGTCCCATTCGAATGGCATAAACACGCTAAGTAGAATTCAAGCATCTTCTTTCTGGAATGTACCTATGCCATTTTTGTGGTCATAAGTGAACATAAAAACTTCAGGCATGCCTAAAGTGGAAATTGTTCTGGCTGGCCATAATATGTTAGTCAAAAAGAGCAACACTGCTAACCTCAACCTTTGAATGGGCCTCAGAATCCAAAGGGCACCCCAGGCATTATGAAATGTGTGCATGATGTGTAAGGGGCATTATATCTTAAAGGGCATTATATCCTTGCTCACCGCTCAGTGCATGATGTGTAAAGGGCAGTATATCCTTGCTCTCCCCTCAGTGCATGATGTGTAAAGGGCAGTATATCCTTGCTCACCCCGCAGTGAATGATGTGTTAAGGGCATTATATCCTTGTTCACCCCACAGTGCATAATGTGTAAAGGGCATTATATCCTTGCTCACCCCTCAGTGCATGTTGCAGTGCCTTCTCACTTTGAACTGCATGACAGTATAATGATAACATAATCATGTCTTGATATAGTACTTCAGGGCAGATACCTACAAAGCGCTGTGATAATATGAGTTATAAATAACACATTATAATGGCCTTCCCTTTATGAATGTTTAATGTTTAGTCTTGCTGGCCTTTACACCTGTATCCTGCAGGCTGAGCGTTGATGTCTGCAGCAAGTGTTTAACTTCCAGATCTTACTAGCTGGTTACATAGCCCCATATGAAATAATCATGCATCTGATCGAAAAGAAAGGCCAATGGACTGTAGGGTGTCTTGACCCACGTTTAAGCTACCCTGCTACGACATTTGGTGCTGTGGGCTTAGGAAATTCAAGATGGCGGAAAACCCACATGTGCGCCGAAATCCAGGAAAGCTGCGCAGTTGTGCGCACACCAAAATGGTTACCTAACTTGCCACCCACCAGGGTAAAGAAAGGTCTTTGTTAACAAAATCCACTTTTACTGATGTCAAAAAGTTGCTGAAATCGTGACTCATTGGACCACTTTAAAGATTCAACCCTTTTTGTGGGGTTCCACATAACCATCTTACTGTAAGGAGCCCCATCAAAACAATGTTAAGCAAGGATTTACTACCATGTAAGAACCATTCCTGTTTAGAATGCATTAATCCAAGAAAATCCCAAAAATGGGTGCAGTACCAGTACTCACCACTATCCAAAAGCCGGCGTTTTAAAACCCACTGTGTGTTTTTCTGAAGGCAAGCAAAATGCCTATTTCAAACCTTGCAACATGTGCAAAATATTCACTGAACACCAGCAGACATTTGGCAGAATGGAGTTTTGTGTGCCTACAAAATCTGGGAAATGAAGAGCCCAAAAACAATGCTTATAACAAAAATGCTATGGAGTCAGCAGCTTAAGCCTAACTGCAACTGGATTTAAAACCACCAAAATCGAAAATGTTAAATTAAATGAGTGACCTATGTTTGGTCTCACATGCCTTTGTAACTGTTGAAATGTCATAGTTCTGCACTTAGAATCAGCATTCTAGCTGCCTGTGTAAAATTACAAGTTATTTTAAAAGCAACAAAAAGTTAGCTGAAGGTCTGGTTTAAGGAACTTGATTTTGCCTAGCAACGGATCCCATCAGGAGTGAAACTTGAGTCACAACTATGTTCCCAGGCCAATGTTCCTTTTGCTGCCCACACTAAGGATATGCCATCTATCTGATAATTGAATTTCCTGTGCTCTGCCAGAGAGTGAACAAAGCCCTCTCCACTCAGGCAAAGGTTTTTATTACAGACGTCGTAAAAAGTGGCTTCCTCCTGGAGAAGCTGGGAGGGGCACTGCCTGTGAGAAGCAAGCTGGCTTGGCAGAAACTGGAAAGACTGGCTTCTGTACCATGTGACCTGAAAAGACACACCCATGCAGCAAGGATATGGTTTTATAAAAAGGGGGATAATTCATAGTGCGGACATGTGAAAATTTTATAAATGATACCATAATTCTTGTGATTTTTCTGCCCACAGTTTAAGACGTGGTAGGAACCGGTGGTATGTTCAGGGGGGTTTTAGCGGAAAAGTGGATATTACTCTAAATGTGTGCATGTTAAAAATCTGAAACTTCATCAGTTAATGTCCCTACCCCCTGCACACATGTATGTAAAGTTGGGTCCATGTCGGAAATTGAAAAAGCAGTTAAAAAGTCAATTATGTACACTCTTTGAATGCAAGCTCCGAGAATGAGCAGATTTGGACATAGACATGGCTAAATTCAGCCACACCATGTATATGTAATTTCAAACAACTGTGTAACTCTGAAGTATGGATTTTGATCATATATATATTTGGGTGCACAGATGATAAGGGAGGTTGTTTCAAAAGATCATAAAATGACATCAATCTGACTCACAGTTCAGTTTGCCAATCAAGCGGAGGAATGGAAGCCTGACCAATGACGAATGAGAGGGGCAAGTCTAGTGATGCAACACACACACCCATTCTCAAGAAACAGATAAAAGCAGAGAGTCAGGACACATAGGGACATTCAATTTCATCTGCCGCTGGAAGCCCTGCCGGAAAAATCCATACTTACCTCCATCAAACTCCAGAAAGCCAAACTAGAGACTTCAATCTATCCAGAGCAGAGACCAGACCAGAGAGAAAGCAGTGCTGTGCCGAGCAGAGACCAGACCAGAGAGAAAGCAGTGCTGTGCCTAGCAGAGACCAGACCAGAGAGAAAGCAGTGCTGTGCCTAGCCGAGACCAGACCAGGCGCTGTGAGCAGAATCCAGAAAGACCTGACCAGACTGAAGATCGTGACCAAGTCGCTTTCCTGTTCAAAATCTCTTGTGAGTACTTAGCAAAACTCAGAACACATCTCTTAGTTTAAATTCATCTAATTCAATCTATTTAACCTAAGTAGAACTGCCTCCTATCTGTCACCTGTCATTTCTAGTAAAATTTGTCATTTTGAAAAAGTGTGCGTTTAAAATTTACAAAACCAAAAACGACCTTTACTAAATTACTCATATCTCCGCAACTGTTGGGGCTAGAGACTTGCAATAACTTTCATTTGGAAGCTGAGATCCCAGGCTTTCCTAGGACCCCGAAACGGTAGAGATAGTCCTTGCGGTTCCTTTGTAATAGCGCTCGGCGCATCCGCGAATTTTGCCGCGATTTGCAATTTCTTCACATGTAAAAAAACTGCTGCTGCCTGATTTCATTTGCCAGAAATTCGTTTAACCTGCTAACTATCCCTGCATCATTGCTAGTGTGAGCCTGGACTAATATTAACTAGATACCACTCATCCTGAACCTCTAAAAGGGAATTAAGAGCGTTTCCAGCATATTTCTCATTCATTGCTAGCACCTATCAAAGCATTTGCCTGTGTTTTCAAACTTCTGTTTAAGCTTGCGGGATTGAACTGAATTACAGTTGATTGCATTTCTGAGAACTGTGTGTTTTCCTTCCATTTCCTTGCCTTGCATCAAGGGGGGGAGGGGAGTAGCCAGAGAAAAGTGATTACATTGTTTGGTTGAAATCATATTGCGTATTTTCTGTACTGCATTCATTGAATATTGCATCCACCTGAGCCTACATAAAGCATCCTCTACCACATTATACTTTTGTTCCTATTTACCAGTGTGCTACCTTATCCATTTCATGTCAACTCATTAGTGATTAAAGAAGTGTGCTAGTGCCAGATTCTCCGTTGTTAATATTTACCATATCAGATTAAGTGTGATATTCAATTATTAATTTATTAAAAAGTGTGATATATATTTTAATTTATCAAATAAACCTTTTAAACTTGCAAAACAGAATTACTTCTTGGCTCAGTGGGGTCAGGGGGATTCCAAGAGAGGGGTGTTATACAAGGGTAGTCATCCAGAACGCATGAACTGGACCTAAAGATATATCAATAAGGGTTTTCATTCAGTATTCTAGACTAGGCGTTAACTTGGCTGTAGTGCTGAATTGAATCCTCTTACAGGACTTGAGGCAAACAGCTCAGGGGGTTTTAGCACGCTGCAGGTGCTGCGAGGAGACGCTCTAGCACCCAATAGTCAAACATATATGTCACAAATGAATGAAGCCTCCTTGCTGGAAGAAGCAGTGGCCACAGAGGCTAGAGATCTGCAGCCCCTGCTGCCAGCCGCCATCATGTAACATTGTGGGAGACCTCTGGTTATCCCTACAATGCAGGTCCGAGTAATACCCCTTTTGCTGTATAGTCAGATCACTGCACTAAGTAGAAGTGCATCGGGGAACTTGGGAGATGTAATTTAATGCTCCTCCGCTGCCTCCCCCACGTCCTCCTCTGAACAGTAGAAGAATTAAAGTGTGTCAGAGAAACACACAATGTGTAATCTGGTCTGCGTGGATCAACAGGCTCTATGCCAGCCAGCATGGCATCAGGGAATTCGGATGACAATATGGAAAGGGCATCCGGCAGTATTCTGGGGAAATGCCTGAATATAGTTTGGTAGTCATTTGACGTGCAATAGCGGAATCATTACTTATACAGTTGCATCCATTTTTGTTGAACAGCTAGAACGAGAACAATGCTGTGCTCAATATCCCCTGGCATATTATTTAAAGGCATATGTAATACCCATATCTTCCCTGCCATATTTAAACCTGGCTTAAAATGGTGGTGCATATGATTAGTGAATAGCCTGTTCCCACTGTTACGGTGATATGACACCAATGTCTGCCTACTTCCTATCCATTATTTCTATCAGCTTCTGCATCACTTTTTGAGGGTAACCGTCATGATCTACTCTAGAGAAAGGTGTTCTGCTGTGGCAGACCTGGTATCAGAAGAATTGGGATACCTCATGTATTCTTCAAAACACACTCTGAAGTAGGGCTGAGGATCGAATTTATTATGAAAATTTCACTACAAGTTATAATTTTTGTAAGCTTTTCTTTCCTCCAAAAATGATCTTCTCTCCGTATTTATCAATCTCAGCTGGTGCGTCCATCAACCAAATTGCTCCAAACCCAGCTGAATCTCACAGATCAAGACCGGGCTTGGCGCAACTCGCGCATCGCAATGTTACCTCCCATCACCTTCCCCTTCACACATGCAACCGGCACGCACTTTACCACACCCCTCCTCACCAGCCAGACTGGAAATGGAAGAGGGGCTCTGCATGGAACCACACCCCAATTCGATGTCAGTCATGTTAGGTGAGACTAGATTTCTCAGAAACAATGGGTCAAGCGCTCATTGCAACACTTTGTTCCTGACAAATGTTTTGCCAGAAGCACCTTGCGTGTGGGGCTGTCACTGGATGCTAATGTCACTTGGGCCCAGATCATCAGTCTGGTCTATAACTTGGGCCCTGGGCTGTTACTACATGACGGATCCCCTAAAACAGGCGCTTATTGCTTAATTGCTATCCAATTCTGTGCAACTCTATCAATCTCGCAAAACAGTATTCATTGTCGTGCAAGCATGCCAAACTTTCTTTTAAAAAAACACACCACTGCAGTCCTTTTAATGGTAATAATAAATGGTTGGACCATCATTTCAATATCTAAGTGTCTTAATAACAACTTTGAAAGGCTGAGAGTTATGCAAAAGTAATTTGCGTGAATGCAATTAACGTACATTCTACTTTTGGGATCGATTCCTCATCACAATTTTATAGCATGTAGAACAGGAAAGCTCCCAGCTTATCCACACAGGATGTGACATGAGGAACAACGCCTCTGAAAATACGTAGATTAAAAAGAAGCGTGTCTAACACCTTTATACCATTGTAGTTATAGTTGGCAACATTGCATGTGCTGCGTGAACCATACTGCTGTAGCTGAATCTTGGATGGCTGAATCTTCTATGATAAGCAAGGGGGAGGTGTTGTAGCTGAATAGAATGTAGAATGTTTGGTGGGTAGAACTTGGGAAGGAATGGAATGGAAAGGAGTCAGTTATGATATGGGAATAAAGGAGGTCAGACATGCAGGCTGACTCCTATCATTATTTGATGAAGATACAATAATTAAAGTGGTGTCCATGAAGCACACAACACATACATTAAGAAAATCGTGGAAACATGAACTAAAGAAGTTATTATGCGTATCCAAACACAGATAAGCATTTTCAGATACCGGCTTTGACTGATCATTCGCACAAAATAGCATTTGGGTCAAAGAGTAGTTGTTGACTAAACGGGACTTAACTAATAAACTATACCTGTATTCCATATAGTGGTGTCTTTCTACAGTATCAGTCCTCTATAAGCAGTGGTCACACAAGAATTATTGGATTGTTGAATATTTTAATTCAGGCTAAAGATCAACTTCTTCTTTCTCAAATACTTTCCCTTTGCCAAACTGTGTTGCTCCCAAATTTGCAGGTAAGGTTGTAAGTGCCTAATACCAAACAGTTAATCGACAAATTATTACATAATTTCATCAGAACATCAATGGTGTAGAGTTTTATCTTGAGAGAGAACATTTAGAATCCCATATTGACATGTAAGAGCATTGTCAGAGAAAACAGTTTATTCAAATTAAGTGACCCAAGACTACAGGCCCCATAATGCATTTGGAAGAGAAATAAAAGCCCAGGCTGCTTTAGTACTTAAGAATCACTCAAAGGCAATAGTTCAAATACAGTCAATAGGATTACCTCTAACAGTTTACGGTTAGAGGTACACACCATCCCATCACCTGACATCGACTACCACTGTTGGGAAGTCATCCCTCTCTAAGTGGCATCGTTAACTGGCTGCAAAAAACATCTATCAAATAAGTAAATAAAAGAAGAACACCAGTTATGGAGTTTGAACTAAGTACTCGTTGATACTTGCTGTACCGTGCAAGTGTTCAAACTTATGATTCAGCAAGTCCTTGGCTACAATGAGCATAGTTTGTGTTGGTGGCAATATGAATGGTGTATCCAATGATCAGTGGGTTAACTACATTGAATGCACTATTGGTGTTGGTCATGGCAAACTTATGGTGTGGCATGAGCTCATGAGTGGGGGATGTTTGGCTCTTGTGCCTGAACTAATTAAGTTGATTAAGACTTTAACAGGTGCAAGAGCAGCTGGCTCGGATAGGTCTTGCAATGCTTTGATTAAAAAGAATCCTGAATTGTGGCAGTGGCTTTGCATGGACTATTTAGCTGCATTGGTAGAATGGGATGTATTCCAGACTTCTGGAGGGAGAGTGTAATCATCCCAATACATAAGAAGCGCAGCTGGCGAGAGCCTGGAAACTCTTGGTTAATGCAATGCATTTACACACATACAACACTCTGGTAACCTCCATGATGTGTTAGCATTGGTTTCTTTAGTAGAACATTCATGGAAGGTTCGTCAATGTCCAGTTTATGCCACGCCTGGTTATTTTGGCGCACCGTTTGACACCATAAACAGAGAGCTATTAAGAAGGAAAATGGTTTCTACTGGGCTATCATCCATGATTCTACTACTTTATAATAATACGAGTGTGAACATTCGAATGAAAAGAATGGGTCAAGTAACACATTGGGTCAACATGGGGCTAGGAGCTAGGAAGGGATGTATTTTATTCCTGGCTTAATTCAGCCTCTATTTGGCTGATTTGGATGATGTATTGAAGGAATGAGAGTGTTCCCAATCAAATTCGGACTGAAAAAATAGTATGGCTGGGATATGCTGATGATTTGCTTCTAATGGACCATGCCCCTATGTGCCTGCAGGTCCAACTGGATTCACTAGGGGTATATGCATTGAATAATGGATTAGGAATTCATCTGAACAAAAAGACAATTCAGAGGTTGTGATTGACAATAAATAAAATTGGAAATGACATCAGGCATAGACTCAAAATACGTTCTCGCAGCCTCTGGGAGCTATTGATACACTTGTGAGTATGCAGGGTAGCTTTTTGCCTGAGAATATGGATTCTATATATATATATATATATATATATATATATATATATATATATATATATATATATATATATATATATATACATTACTTTCCTTGGTATTGCTATATAAATCAAAATTATTTCACCTATTATTGCATGGTGCTGTGATATGGGTGCTCAATTATTGCAGGGATGTGGAGCACTAGGAGGGGACAGCAAAGAAATCATTGTTTAGAATTTCACTATCAAGTGTGGTTGCCTATATATACCTGGAATTTTTACTACAGTCCATTGCAACCATAGTGTTATATAAGTGGATGATGGTGTACCCGTTGATGGTTGGATCCAACACAAGCATGTTATTAAACAGACTAATGTAAGCTCATGTCAAAATGAGTGACATCTCTGGGGTTGATTATTTTGGGAGAATGAAATCCATGTTGAAATCTTGGTTTGCTGATGTGGACTCTATTTTATCTCAACTATCTTCCTTAGCTTTCAAAGTCATGGTTAACACTAGATTGTGGCACTATAATAAGGAGAATGTGACAATAGGGTTGGCTTCCAATGTACATAGTGGCAATTGTATCCATTACATTTTGAATAGAAAGGGATTGCCTGCTTATAACAAGGCATGTCCAGTTCATAGTAAAATTAGAGTATATGTAATGATTAAATTCAATCTCGCAAGCTCTGTTGAAGTTGTCAGAAAAGGCACACCTCAGAGTGTTAGACTATGTAGGATATGTTGGATTGATTGTGGTGAAACAACCAAAACATCTCTTGACAGAATGTGAATCTGTGTTGGAAAGACGTAACTCTTATGGCAGATCTTATCGAAATGGAAATGTTTTTAAGAATCAAAATTATTTGTGGAATGTTTTTATGGAAGGGAATGATGGTAATTTTATATTTTTATGTGGTGATGTTTTGGAATCATATCCTGTCGATTTTGCAAGATTTAACTTTTTAAATGTTGGGAATGTTTGTGGACTTAATGTGTACAAGATCTTTCTGACTGTAGTCTAGGTAAATAAATACATAAATAAGATACACCCAAGTGCCATGTGCCTAAAAACAGTGCCCCTGTGTGCAGTGGCGACTGGGCACTCATATGCCAGCACTTCAACAAATGTTGAGCGACAGAAAGACACAGAGTAACAAACTGATAGACATCAGCTTGAGCAGCGATATCAGTTCCATCTAGGAGCTATCCTGGAGCCAAAATAGAAGCAACATGGATCAAACGAAAGGTCTATTTTTCCACAGAAGATAGAGCAATATGTCCAAACGCTGCTCTCATGTACACTGGGTGGCTGCTTATTAGTACCCGGTGAGGGACAATCAGATTGGGTCCGGCTAATGCCCCGGGTACCTATGGCTTCACTCAGACGTGTAACTATTACCACAGGTGCATTACCAGAACGGTAATGCCCCCCTCCTCGGTTTCTATTGCTTTAGCAGTACCTCTGCAAAAGTGGCCTGTTTATTTTTATTGTTCTTGATGTAGACATCTAGCATGCACTTGAAGGTCACAAGTACAAAAAAGTGAAGACACAACCATGCCTTTGATTTTCCTGATGTGGGAGAATGATGCAATCCTAGCTTTGGCAACAATAACACCTTGCATGGTATGGTGGCCAGAGAATGAAGTGGTTAATGCTGAGATCTGGGACAAATCCTTAGGCCACAGGTTCAAATTGTAGAACAGTAATTCAGATTTAAATCTGTCTGTGGTGTATTGGGTTCCATTGAATTGAGTACAAATGCCTTTTGTTACTTACAGCACTACAAAATGGAAACAAGGTGGGTGTCAAGTTCTACATAACAAACGCGCTGTTATTGACCATTAATATTCTGATGCTTTCTACAAAAACTGTCACTATAATTCATTCGCCTTTTCCTTCAGTTACTGTCTTCTACCTGCCATGCTGACTTTAGTTAGTAAGATAGCTCAGTGCGTTAATTAACCTTTTGCAGAGAGCAGTGTCTGTAGCCTGAACATGCAAGGTTTGAAACACATAGGTTTTGACTAAACTTGTATTCTTCTGAAGTCAACTAAATGATTACCAACGGGTTGTGAATAATTTCACCTATTATTAAGAGGGGCGCTAGAGAATCCATTTGGCAGAGTTTGCTGTGGCTTACATGCACGAAATTTCACACGCATTTTTCAAACTGAACTTCTGACAACATGTGAATCTCCACAGACCACAGTGCGCTGAAATAAGTAGCAAAGGAATACAAGAAGAATGTGAGTAGGAGGATTGGACACTTTTCATCTAGCTAAAAATACACTGAGGCATTTGTATTCCTCCTTTTCAAAATGAAAATCGGAATCACAAAATGCAGTCACTAGACTCTGGCAGGCCACTCATGTTCCCCACTGTCTGGATGTCACTGCCTGCTCTCCTGTGCCCACACCTTGAGATCTGAGGAGACAGCAGCTGATCAGCAGTGTCAGACGCCATTACAGAGGGATCCCAGTCCAGACCAGGAGAATCAAATATGAGCCCTTTCTGAGGTTCTAAATAAACTCACCCTATTCCACCTACGATATGTTCAGTTATAATTTGCTTCGAAAGTCAGCATGTTCTAATGTGGGCTGTGATTTTTTTGTTTTTGTAAGTTGTTATCCTTTTTAATGCTTCCTCCTCGATGTCTTACCTTTACGACCACTTTCAAACCTTGCCCTACACACCTCTCTTCTTCCTACACGCCTCATTCCCTGCAAATCTCTCTTCTTCCTACCCGCCTCATTCCCTGCACATCTCTCGTCTTCCTACCCGCCTCATTCCCTGCACATCTCTCTTCTTCCTACCCACCTCATTCCCTGCACATTTCTCTTCTTCCTACCCACCTCATTCCATGCACACCTCTCTTCTTCCTACCAGCCTCATTCCCTGCACATCTCTCTTTTTCCTACCCGCCTCATTCCCCGCACACCTCTCTTCTTCCCACCCGCCTCATTCCCTGCACATCTCTCTTCTTCCTACCCGCCTCATTCCCCGCACATCTCTCTTCTTCCTACCCGCCTCATTCCCTGCACATCTCTCTTTTTCCTACCCGCCTCATTCCCTGCACACCTCTCTTCTTCCTACCCGCCTCATTCCCTGCACATCTCTCTTCTTCCTCCATGCCTCATTTCCCATCATTTTAACCATAAATGCAGTGATATAAGTGTACCAAATAAAGTAGTCGGACAATGCCCCGACACGGGACAGAGTAGGCAGGAAGGGAGCAATGCACAAAACATTATCCAAGGATTGTAGTCATGCTGGTTGACAGCCAGTTAAGTTGAAACAGATGTCAGTTTAGCTGTAACTGCTATCTGATGGTAAAGTAAAGAAGTGTGCTTCAACTTCACAAAGAGCCCTTCCGGAATGGTGAAAATGGCCGCAAAAAGTAGTGAAACTGTTAACAGTAAACAATAAAAGTAGCAGAACTCCACTCCCGACCGTTTCCGCTCACTTCGACTGATGCATAAATGTGATCTTCAAGCAACGCTTGACCTGAACAGTTAACACTAACCCTACCCTAATCCTAACCGTGTTAGTCGACCTGACATTTACTGCTGGTTAATTGAGTGTGCTATGACTTTGAGGTAGTCAGCCTATACAGCCTCACTTTTAAGACTATTTTTGAATGTAATACTATTGATGGACCTGCGAAAACAGATAATCAATCCTGGCGGATTCCTAACATTCTCCCCATTCGCTTAAGGGAATTAAAGTTTGTGGATGTGATAGCCGAAATGGGAATGTGTGAAGCTATTGAACAGGTCCCTTGTTGAGGCAGGCGAATATAAACGTAATACATAATTCCACAAGAAAGGGAGCAGGCCATTCTTGAGGACACGGCAAGCCGTGAACTGGAAAAGCAAACACATGCGTATTGTGACTCTGATTAAGCAATGCATAGTTATGTTGCTCTTTAAATAAAGTGGGGTGCGGCGATATGGGCAAAAGGCAGCCTTGCAAACAAACCCCCAGGACTGGTTAAGTAATGAACTGCTGTGGTTCAATGATATGGACAAGTAAATGATAAACATTTAAAGGTGTGAATATTGGACTCATGTTAATGAGATCACAGACACCTGTCATGGAGGTCTAAAGTTATAAAGGTAAAGGAATCCACGCATTGAGTGCCTTAGGTAAATCTGTGCAAAACTGATCAGAATGTAGATGAGTTATGTACTCCAGGCAGGGGGCCCTTACTTCTTAGGAGTCTGTGCAGGATGGTGCCCTCTCGGGACAGGTAATTTCAGCCTTTCCTGATTGCTAACTCTGGGAATGGAAGCACACTCAGGAAAAGCTCATATTTAAAAACTGTCTTGAATCATTGCAGAAAACTGATGCCGACTCACAATGAAAGGAACATTACTTAGTTAATTAATTATTTATTGAGCGGGGCCCTAGCTTCAGGAAGCAATGGGGCATTGCACATCATCAGGGGTTAGTGGCACACATGTGATGATTGCTGGTCTTAATGGTATGCTGCATAGTTAACATCTACAGGTTGTGTGGAACATGTGACAGTGCTTAGTGAGGGTGCAGGAGTGGAATTTGGGACTTTCTACTAAGGCCAGTGTTGATAAGCGCAGCTTTCTTCACGGTTCATAAGGGGACACCAGGTTTCTGATATACCAGATACTGAGCCGTGTAGTGCTTTATGAATCAATGTTGCTGCCTCAAACTGTAGGCGGGCTGTGAATGGGAGCCAGTGAAGATCCTGACGACATTGGGTAATGTGTTCTCTTCTTGACTTTTTTTGATGATGTGCACAGCATCATTTTGTGGGCCCTGTTGATCGTGTACAATAGGGCATTGCCATAAATCAATCTGGCCAGAATAACAGCCTCTGCCACTGAGCCACAATTGGATTCTGAGGGAAAAGGTTGAAGGTTTCTTAGAAGTTTCAGGTATTATGGGCAATTGTGCATGGTTTTACTAATGTGAGCCTCTAACCTCACCAAAGAGTCTAAGTGGAAGCCTAGGGTTTGGTCTTACTTGAGATTTGGAGCTGCATTCATGGATATTAAAAGCATGGTATCTGTGGTCGAGTTTGGATCTAGAGTTTTCTGAACCAAATATCAGTAGCTTGGTCTTTTTCCGTTAGAGCTCATCCAGGATTCTATAAGACTGTCGCAAAATAGCAAGTTCTTTGAGTCGAGACCGTAGTTGGCTCTGAGCTCAAGAACCAGCTGGGTGTCATCAGCATAGTTGGTAAAGAACACCTTCAGCTCATCGAGATGGTCATACAGGGGTCTGATATAGAGATTGAATAGCAGTGGTGACATACAGGCCCCATGTGGAACGCCGCAACTAATCAGGGCAAGGGGTGAGGAGGAGTCACTCCAACATATTCTGGAGCTCCCATGGGATAGAAATGGTTGCACACAGTTGACAGAGTCTGGACTGCAAAGTCCAGTATCTCTTAGGGTAGAGAGAAGCCGATCATGATCCAGAAGATCAACTGCTGCTGATAGATCTATTAGGATAAGTATTCCAGTTTTTCCCCTATCAATGATGTTCAAAATATGGGTTTGGAAATCTAGAAGGGTGGTCGTGGTACTGTGATGGGGACAAAAGCCTGATTCTCTTGAGTGTAGGATCCCAGAAGTTTCCACAAACAACTGGAATTGAGCGGTGGCACTATTGTCCAAGATTTTCAACAGACAATTACAGTTTGTTATGGGCCTGAGATTGTTTGGGTCTGTAGGGTCAAGGCCAGGTGTGATGGTAAACTTTTTATGACATCAGGAACCTTATTGGAGTGAAAGGGAGAGTTAACAAATCTAACAAGAAATGGAGCAAAAGTCTCCTTTTGCTCGAGGATAAGGTTTGGGGAATTAAGTTTTCTATACACAGAGATGGGCGTAGTGTAGACAGGGTGTTCATCATGTCAGAGATAGTAATGGGGGAGAAAGAGATTTGTTTTTTTTACTGTGTCAGTGCATGGTTATTGACCACGGGTGTGTAAGACAGGTTTTTGTTTAGTTCATGTCTGATCTTTGAGCGAGCATTGTCTACCTTAGCTTCAAAAGCTTGTTGAGTTTTAAGACAGTCCTGAGCGGATGGACAGAAAGGTGTACCCGAGGTACTTGATTTTGCTAGGTTTTTAATGATTTCAAAAAGCTTCTGTGGGTGGTTATTGGCATCCTCTATCTCTTTGTTGAAAAAATTGCTTTTTGCATTGTGTCTTGCAGTTTTGTAGATTTTATCTAAATCTTTCCAATTTGACTTGTCAATATTGGAGGGGTTTTTGAGCCATTTCCTTTCTGCGCTTCTTTTTTTTTTATCTTCATTAATGTGAGTTGCTGTGTACACGATATTTGATGGATGGTGTTGTCCCTTACTATTTTGATTTTCATAGGAACCACTCTGTCCAACATGCCGCCTATGGTGTGATTGTAATCTTCTCCCAGGACTTTGGGATGGTCTCATTCTATGGTAGCTTAGGCATTCCATCAGGTCTGCAGCCGAGATTTATTTTAAATTGCGATTTGTTATTGGTTTAGCTGTGCCATTTTTTTACACGAGGATTTTGTAGGAAGAGTTGAAAAACCTATGGAGTGGTGGTTTGACCAGATACAGGGAGTGGCGCTATCAAGCTGTACGGTCAGGTTCCTCGGCCACTTTAGTCCAAGCCTAGGTTAATAGTACATACCATTAGTAATATAACTTAGTTTCCAATCACAAGAAATATTCTGGTTCATCTTCAATGCAAATTGATGGCGAAGAACTTTAGTCATAACTCTGCAAAATGTTTGTACAAGGACATGCATAACAGATTTGCCTGACTTTTAATTTTTAATTCAAATTTTATTGATTCATTATCAAAGTATGGCCAGTGCATCGCTTTAAACTCACAATCAACGTGCAATTTGACTGTCCCCCATATCCAAACAATGTGGCAGGTTTTAGGTTATAAGGCTACAATTGCTGTCCCTGGGGCCCCATTACTTATTGTGCCCAATTTCACTACTTGGTGCCCCATTACTGGCTGCGCCCTAGCCATCTTCCTGCATTTGCATAATAGTAGCAGCTGCCATGTGTCATAGGACTGTGCCCGGTGGAGAGATAGGTAAAGTGGCATAGGTAGCTGGTGTATTATTGTAGCAGCTGCCACCTGCCATAGGGACGTGACTGGTGGAGAGCTAGGTAAAGTGGCTTAGGTATTTGGTGGATTATTGTAGCCGCTGCCATGTGTTATAGGATCATGCATGGTGGATAGATAGATGGTGTATTATTGTTGCAGGTGCCATGTGTCATAAGAGCATGCCTAGTGGAGAGATTGGGAAAGTGGCTTAGATAGCTGGTGTATTATTGTACCGGCTGACATGTGTCATAGGATCATGCCCAGTGGAGAGACAGATAAAATGTCTTAGGTAGCTGGTGTATTATTGGAGTGGCTGTCATGTGTCATAGGATCATGCCTGATGTAGAGATAGAAGAAATGGATTAGGTAGCTGGTGTATTATTGTAGTGGCTGCCACGTTTCGTAGGTTTATGCCTGGTGGAGAGATAGATAACGTGGCATAGGTAGCTGGTGTATTATAGTAGCAGCTGCCATGTTTCATAGAATCATGCCTGGTGGAGAGATAGGTACAGAGGCTAGCCGGTGTATTGTTGTAGCGGCTTCTCTGTGTGATAGGATGATGCCTGTTGGAGGGATAGGTAATGTGGCTTAGGTCGCTGGTGTATCATTGTAGCAGTTGCCATGCGTCATAAGATCATGCCTGATTGAGAGATAGGTAAAGTTGCTTAGGTAGCTGGTGTATTATTGTAGCAGCTGCAATGAGTTATAGGATCATGCCTGGTGAAGGGATAGGTACAGTGGCTTAGGTAGCTGGTGTATTATAGTAGCAGCTGCCATGTTTCATAGAATCATGCCTGGTGGAGAGATAGGTACAGAGGCTAGCCGGTGTATTGTTGTAGCGGCTTCCCTGTGTGATAGGATGATGCCTGTTGGAGGGATAGGTAATGTGGCTTAGGTCGCTGGTGTATCATTGTAGCAGTTGCCATGCGTCATAAGATCATGCCTGATTGAGAGATAGGTAAAGTTGCTTAGGTAGCTGCTGTATTATTGTAGCAGCTGCCATGAGTTATAGGATCATGCCTGGTGAAGGGATAGGTACAGTGGCTTAGGTAGCTGGTGTATTATTATAGCAGCTCCCAAGTGTCATAGGATCATACCTGGTGGAGAGATAGGTATAGTGGCTTAGGTTGCAGGTGTACCACTTTGCAACTGACATAGGGATGGGAACAGACACCATGCAAAGTGTTTTCAACTGAAAACATACAGTCTAATTCACAAAAGGAAAACAACACTTTTCTTACCTAGATGCATAATTTACTAAATTCAGAAAAAGAAAACAAATTGAATTTTTGTTCAAACATTCCTAAATCTGCACAATGTGGCCCAGTGGTCAGATTCACAAAAGTTGCTCTTCTACAACCTTTTGTAAATCTGTTGCTGTTTGCACATCTACTTTGGCCGCAAGTACTGTTTTCATTCTCTGAATCCTTACGCAGATTCCGTGGTGGCCAGTGCAGCTTTCCTTTTCTAAATCACCTCTCCCGCTTTCAACAAGCCGTGCTTCATTTGGGTGTTAATGTTAATCAACTCTTATAAGCCGCAACTCGCCCAAAGGCCTCAGTGCGCAGAAAGTAAGAAGAAAGAAAAGGGAAGAAGACCACGGAAAAGACAAGAGAGGATGGCAGAATCACTAAAAAAGTTTAATCATCAGAGTGATGTTGGCTTATTGAAGCAATTGCCAACTCTCAACCAGATCTTCAACACAAGATATTCTTCACAGCAAGTTATGTGCACTTGGTTCCGAAAACGTTGTCAATGTGTCTCAGGTAGGTACCGCACTATGGGTGCTGGATTGCATGTAGGTGCCCAACACCCCCAACCACAGCAGCTTGCTAATATGACGGATGTGTTCTCTATCACAGGCACAGCAGGCTTGAAGGAAGGGCTCCGTGGCCCTTGCATCCTATTCTTCACATTCTGTGTGTCCCAGAGGGCCCATCTCCCCTCCATGTATTGTTGACATTGATGGCAATGATGGCAATGAGCAAAGTCTACCTGATCCTTTGTCGCCACAGGGGCTCTGCAATGTTTGTGCCGGCCGATGTTCTGACCTCCATTGCTCATCAGCCATATCCAGCATGGTCAATATTGAGGTTTCATGGGAGTCATAGCCAAAAACACCTAGCAAACCACAGGCCCTTGGCCTAAACATTTGATAGTGATGCAAAAGACACCCGGGTCCTTGCAACAGGGTCAGCAAACGCTTCTATAGTCTGTCTCTGTGTGAGTATCGGTCAAGTATTACCATAACATGACATTGGCCATTACACCTCACCCCACAGCTATCGGTGAACCCAGACTTTCTAGTCTAAGTCGTTGGTTATCTGGTTCTAGCCTGCCCCCTGCATAACAAACCTCCATTCCTATATACACCCAAAGTGTACGTTCAAAATGCCCTCGATATTGGGCTATGCCATTGTACTCTATGGACCTGCCCATTCTTCAGTATACCCTGAGGGGTCTGTAGTGCACTCGGTGTGCAGCAGTCACTATTTGACATTGTTTCATGCAGAAACTGCACATGTCCATGTCATTGGAGATATTGCGTTGTTTGCCAGTTGCCAATACAGTTCAATGCAACGCTCTCTGCCTCCTCCCTTACGAGTACATTTGAAGAAGTGATGCTGGTGCAGTCAGTGCCCGCCTACTTGTTTCTCCTGGTCATAAGTAACTAGGAGGAACAGGGCTGGAGTAGCCAGCAGTGCCTTCTGGGTACCTTAGTCTGGCCTTGTGCCGCCTCATTCTGTCTGTTATTGTGCTATCTCTGGTCATAACTATTTCGGGAAAGGATTAAAGAGGGGACACATCATACCATTTGCAGAAGGGTCTGCTTGGCCCTTGGAGCTGACACTGCTAACCCGACTACAGGCAGCCACCTTCACAATGAGTCTCGGGGTACATTCTGGATAAAACACTCTTCGAAACGGTTTGCATGTGCTTTGCTCTGCCTCTGGTGCTATACCCGATCTCTTTAAGTATGTGGCTGTGATAATGGTGGTGATAGGAAGCTCAGAGCATCTGCTATGTGGTTGAGGTGCTGATACGTCTAATTGACATTGCTAGTAGAGAGATCATCTGTGGCAGAATGGTCAACTCTTCCCCCTCTTAACGACTACTTATGTGCAATGGTCGAAAGTTTCTCTAGCATTTTTCAGGGCAGGGCAAATTGTAATATATAGTGCATAGCAAATGTTTACATACAATGGGCCTCATTACGACCAAGGCGGTAAGGGGTTAACGGTGCCGTAAAAGGTGGCGGCGCCGTTAAACCCTTAATGCCTGATAAAGAGGTCCCTTTGCGGGACCCGACCTTAACGGCTGGTAAAGACCAGCTGTTAAAGTAGGGGCCTGAAAAGGGACTCTCGAGGTAAGTACGGTACCGCAATTTGCGGTACCGTACTTACCGCCTTACCCATTCCCATTATGCCCTATGGGGCAAAAATGGGAATGGGGAAGGGCCATGGTGGCATGAGGAATTAATGCCCCGCCAACCTTGGAATGGGGTGGTAATTCTCCCATTCCGCCATGGCGGACGCCGGCATCAACCATGGTGCTAATAGCACCATGGTTTTCCGCCGGAGTCCTTATGAGGGCCAATATCACCCAACCGAAGTTGTACTCATTTATGAACCATGGAAGGATGAAATGCTGAGTGTGTCCTTGCCTGAATTGGAACCTGCAAGCTGCAGATCACAGCAACATGTGTCCAACTAGCTGAGCTATTTTATCAGCTATATAAAGCATTCAAGTGATGGCCAATTTTTCACCAGTGGAGGAAAGTGTTGCACTATTGTTAGGCAATTCTTCACAGATGTTTGCACCAACTGAAAATTGCCAAAGCAACATTTGCAACAAACCTCAAAATTGATATTTTGCACCCGTCCTTTATTCCACATGTCGGTGCAGATTGTTCCGGCATCCGGGCAATGCTTGCAGGCCTACAGCTATATGCACAGTTCAGCTCTAGGTTAAGAATAAATGCGTGAGCTGCTGATGCGCTTGTTGCGTTCTGGCAATGCACCAATTCGTGGTTCTCAAGAGGAGTTGGAAGCGAATAAATGGCCTCTTGTTCATTGGCCGTAAGTCTCATCAGCCAGAGCTGCTGACACCTAATTCCTGATCTGAAGGAACAGTGCAAACAAGAGGCATAAAGAGAGGGAACTTTGTCTTCCTGAATAGGCCCCTATTGCCAGATTGTGGGATGCACCTGGCACTGCTCTGCCAATGTCGCCCCATTTGTCACGCAGACAAACCGCAGCCCTTTGTGCGCTGGCATTATGGTGGCGCACAAAAGCAGAGACTGGGCGAGCCAAGTGCAGGAGGTCAGCCTAGTCCAAGTGACAACAGGCATAATGGAAAGCGGAACCTCAGCGCATTCCTTGGCTCCCTTCCTTCCTCGCACAATGTGTGAAACGGCGATAAGGAGAGGCCACTGCTCGCTTTTGGAACGGGGCAGTGTCCCTGGAGCACGGAAGACTAAAAAACAATCAAACTATCCCTGAGGCATATTTGTAATGTGAATACTAATGTCTACATTAACATATTTGCTTTAGGCAACACATTAGAATGTGGGTAATGGCAGAGCTCTCAAGTTCCCATGAGCGCGAAGGCCATCCAGGCTTATGTTCCCTTCGAATTCTGGGCATTGTAGTTTTCCTAAATGTTAAATGGTAAACAAAAACTACAAGTCCCAGAATTCAAAGGTTTTCACATATGGCAAACGTGTTTCCGGTGCTGCAGGTTGGTAGTAGTAAACATAGTTGCAATTATACAGTTGTGTCCCCAGGCCTGGTTTCCATTTAACAAATGAATGCATTCAGGGGATTGTAGTCATGATTCACCTCCTTTGCACCAATTGGTGTCAAATTGCAAGCGTTTGGGAACGGGACAGGGATATAACATCCTTTAACCATGGGCAATAAAGTCACTCTACACCAAAGAAGCATCAATAATGCCGACATGCCCCATTCCATATGGGATATAATAGCCCAGTCCCGTATTACCTGCATTTCGGGAGTTGTAATCCTGGATTTATAACAGGGTAATCCAGGTCTTCAAGTGACAGAATGCAAAGAAAACAAATAGGTATGGCTACCCTCCCTCCTCTCCTGGATCTAATGGGGCATTGTGTGCCCAATGTTTCTTGCAAAGATCTGCTCTAGCAAGATTCTAGAGCCCAAAAACTAGCACATTTGAGTTTTTTTTGTTTATAGAATTCTGTGATTTTATGGCTACCTTCTACCCATAACACATTTTAAAACCTTAGAATTCAGGTTCTTGCGTAGCTCGTAGCTGCCCGGTTGCCCCGTGTCATCTGTGACACATCGGGCCAGGCAATGGGGAAAAAGCAGGACTAGCCCAATGTGAAACAAATGCTGTGGCAGAGCCGACCACTGGCTTGGGAGGGCTTGACTTCTCCCACATTGATGAAGTAAACGGCAGAAATCACCACTGAGTCACTGAGCAGAAAGGGGGTCTACGGAAACAGCGGGTCCAATCTTTCACCCGTGGAAGTAGGCTGTAGATGTTTAAACATCAGTAACAGTCAACAGAATCCTCCACTGGCCATATCAATATCAATCAAATCATTTGGGTTGAGAGGGTAGCTGAGGGGCAACACGTTTCTTTCGGAAGCAAGAAGAACCCTCATACTTAATCTTTAGAAAAAAGCCTAAAAACCTGGTTCCATAAATATGACTGGAGTGACTATAGGTGACTAGGGTAGACCCCTCTGATCTCTCCTCTCCTAGGTTATAATAACTGGTGAATTTCTGTTTTTTTTTTTTATTTTACTTGTAACCATAATATCCTTTTAGCACACTTTTTCCACTGGTTTTGATACGTTTTTATTAGTGCAAAGTAACCACAACGTCCCTTTAACAACATTCTTCCACTGAATTTGATAGGTTTTTATTATTGCAACTGAACCATAACGTCCCTTTAACAAAGTTACTTCACTGAAATTTCACAGGTTTTTACCAGGATACCCTTAGTTTGTGTATATGTACCATACAACATACTGACCCCCCTGTGTGACTGTCTGCGGACGTTGGGCAAGATCCACACTTCCCAAAAGGTCAGGGGTTGTTTTATATTGTTGTAGCATGCAGCAAACAAACAGAATATGTTTAAAGAGCAACACATATGTGTACTACAAGGAAAAAATAAGTAGGTCTACAAACTCTGTACTTATAAAAGCAAAGGTGCAATTTCATAGGTTGTGCAACATAATTGAATGCACCAAGCAGAAACATTACCTGTGCATCCAACAATATTACCTCAGTGCTGCTTTGCATACACAAGGAAGTGCAACGTACTAAGAGGAGACCAATACAAAAAAGTGCTAAGTAGACCATATTTATTCCTGTAATTGTGGAGTTTGTTCTGTGTACATGACTAGTAAAAAGCATCTTTTTTTACACAGTAACGGCAAGCACCCTGGAGTGGCTTGAGGAAAATTTCCCTCATGATGAAATGAGTGATGATAGTGTGGGGTGCATTTAAGGCCCTAAGCAGAAAGCCCTTTCAATCAAAACCCGCATTAAACAGTGCCACAAAAATGGTTGTGCTTTTGTGTTCCTGGCACATGTGTGGCAAACATTGAACACTGCCACCTAAAGAATGGCTCTGCATTTGCTTTCCTTTCATTTGCATCAGAAGAATATGACCTGCATTCAGAACAGCTCTACATTTGCTGTTATGTCATCTGAATACTAAAGCTGCGCACGGAATTCAAGATGGCCCTGCATTTGTTCTTTCTGTCATCTGAAATAACGCAAAGTTATGCGCTGCATTGAAAAACAGACCTGCGTGCTTCATTCCATCGGAATGCCAAAGAGTTAAGCAATGCATCCCAAAAACAGCATTGTTTTACTGATAAATCACATGAGTAGAAAAGATGTCTACATTTCAAACCGGCACAGCTTTTGTTTCACTTTGATGTGAACCACCATGCTCAAAACATTGTTAATGAAAGAAACAGCATGGTTTTGCCTGTGTATTAAGTGTCCAATCAAAGAATCCTGTGCAGGACCCCTTTGTGTCCATGAACAAATAGTACATGCAAACTCACTCAAAACGACAGAACCGCATTTGAAACTTTAAATTAAATATTGCCTGCACACGTGTAGAAGGAAATCAAGAAAAATGACATTTGAAAGCCAACATGAAATTACAATTCTGCTTCCACAGAAATGTCAGTGAATATGTGTGTGGGAGGTTTGGCTACACATGCACATTATATTCTTCCCCACTGGACTTCAGCTACCTTGAGAACCAGTATAACCAGGTGGCTCAGGAAGAAAAAAACTCAATTGGAAGTCCTGCATCCCCAGGAAGTCACGCTTATAAGTAAACTATTTAGCAATGGCATATGAGGTGACCAAGAGTGTGAGGATTCTTTGCACTGCCAGACTAACAGGCAGTACTGGAAGAGGGAACAAAGAATGCCAGTGTGGCTAGTGCGTGACCAAGAAATGTGATTTCCTCCAACATCCACTCTGAAGGATGAACTGTCAAACTTCAAAGAGCATCATAAAAGTCCTTTGTTGCAAGCTGAGCCAGGAGGAAACAGTTTGCTGTGGGGGGTTGCAGCAACGCCCCCACTTGTGACTAATATTCCACATTGACATTAAAGGACTTCTTCATTTTAGGACATTTTTCCCTGCACCCTGAATAAGTAATAATTTTGTATTATGCTAGTGATTTTTCTTCAGATGTACAGACACCAAGTGCATGTTTCTAGCACTTTGGGAACTGAAATGGCCAGGAAAGATGCATTGCTGGCTGATTTATGAGTGAGAAAAACATGAAACTAGGTGGAGAGATGGAAAGTGATGTTATGAACATGTCTAATCATTGGCAGAATTTGAGCTATTGTGCATTTTCAAGAAAAGGGCAAAAATGTGCCAAAAGGCCATGCTACCTCACATGGAGTTGGCGGTCGGCTTGTCTAATTCTCTGTGACACACTGAAACTTCATATTCACTTCTTATGGCAGTGGCTATTATAAGTTTGGAGATATGACCCATGACTAATTTTTTCTGCGAAGTGGACATCAGAAACAAAGAAGTGTCATAAATGCAAATAGACAAATGATGCTCTCTCCCCTGAACCAATAGGCCCAGGGGCGGCAGAGAGAGGAATGACAGACTGTCCTATCTCAGGATAGGAGTAATTCCAGAGTATTTCCCCCCAGATTGTAAAATGATTATGGTCATTTGGGCTATATAAGGGGGACACAGAGAGACACAAATGATCCATCCATCCCCAGCAGGATACACAGATTCCAGATACAGACACACAAATGAATCCGGGGAGTCAGGAGAGGAGGCAGCTGATCCCATCCAAGAGAGTGCAGTGACCAGATCCTTGTCTAGCTGTCACCATCCAGGAGAGCGCAGTGACCAGACCCTGGCCTAGCTTTGCAGAATCCCATCCAGGAGGGCACAGAGACCAGACCTTGGGCTAGCTGTCCACTAGCCCATCCAGAAAGTGCAGTGCCCAGATCCATTGCCCAAGCTGTCCAGAGTGACCAAAGACCTCCCTTGCTTCCCAGAATCCCAAACACAAGCTTACATTGTAAGTAGAAAATAACTGCAGTCCCAAACTGCATATCCCTCTCTTTTGAATCTTGTATCCCATTGAGAATCCCAAAAGCAAATTTGCCTGTATATTGTGTGCCTTCCTAAGAATTTCGATTTGCATCTGTATCTATTGAAAAACCCAAACCATCGTCCCATTGAGTGCCACCCTTCATGTTAGAATACTATCTGTATGTGCCTTGAGATTCACACTGTGAGTTGGTTGCAGTTCAAAATTAACCACCTTGCATATATAGCCATTAAAGTATAGCCTCAACATAATTAGTCTTGGTTTAACAAAAACCGAATTTGCCTGTGTATTGTGTGCCTTCCTATGAATTTCGATTTGCATCTGTATCTATTGAAAAACCCAAACCGTAGTACCACCCTTCATGTTAGAATCCTATCTGTTATGTGCCTCTGTTCCTTGTCCTTAAAATCGATTTACAATGTTGACAGCTAAGCCCTTTCTGTGGCTGCCTGTCATCACAAGTCATGTGTAAAAACGAATTTCCATTCTGCCGCGTGTGTTTTTCTTTTGCATTTGTTTTCTGTCCCAAAATCGATTTCCTACCTTCTGTTCACGCTGTCTTGGAATGCTGAGCTTTAGTCTTTAGGCTTCCTTATCTTCTAAAGTGTAGCAACCCAAATTTACTTCCTAGCTGTCCCACCGCAGTTGTGAGCTGCTGTGCGAGTAATAAGGACATCCGATTCTGCCGTTTTGCTTAAACATCAGGTTTTCATTTTCTTTTCTGACTTTCCATCTTGGGGTGGTGGGCTGTATTCAAAATTTGATTTTTCTCTCTTTATCGTTACTCCTTGCCACTGCCTTCCATCCAAAGGGAATTAAGTTAGTTGATGTGTGGGGGTGAGTGTTGCAGGGGGAGCGCTTAACTTTAATGCTATCAATTGCCTCAAAATTACTTTTCCTGTTTGCCATTAAAGATTCATGAGAATTGTGGGGTCTTTCAAACTAACTGTGTTGTGGGAATCTTTGCATTTGTATTGCCACAACATGGGTGGCTGCGCTCCAATTGTTTGATTTTGCTTTTATGTTCATTAAACCATAACATTAATAAATATCTTATTGATACACATCGGCCTGGTTCCTTGTGAAGGTGGATGCAAGACGGGTTGGGGGCCTACTCAAAATGAATCTGTGGTTTATTAAAAATAAAAAGCACTTTTATTTTGCGCCACATTTATTGTCCGGGGAAGGAGTCCCTTGCTGGAGTGTGGCGTGTTACAAAACAGTTTCAATAGCAACTCTAATGGTACAGAGTGCAATTTCTGAAGTAGGAACATTAATGCACATTACTTCACATGTAACTGAAACATGCTTCTTTTTTTAACAGTACATACTACTGCAAATGAAGGTAATGACTGGAAGCCCCAGCTAATTTACAAGAGGATGGGCACAGACCGACCCACAGTGCAAATGTCGGAAATGAACTGATGAGCCTGTGTGCAAAAATGGACTAGCTGAACAACAATTTTGCAGACTTCAAAGTATGTGTAGAAAGTCATGTAATGGGTATTATTAAGTACCACTGTCCCACTTGTACCTGTACCTCTTCCCCCTGTCCCAGCCAACCATCCCCACAAATACCCTGTAGTCAAAGACGCTATGATGAGACCTCAATCCCTTCCTCCCCTGATGACCAGCCTGTGCAAAACCCCAATTGCCATGTATATATTTCTTATTCCTCTACCCCTTCCGTTTCCTAATAGAATGTTTTTCGTCTGTGTTAATACATTTTTACGTATTTACTACTGCTGTGTGGGTGTGATTTTTTTTCTAAAAAAAGCCCTGTTTGGAGTCCACGGACAGCGTGACTGTCTGGCATGTCTGCAATAAAAATGGAGGTTTACTCCAGACACCGCGCCTGTTTGCGCTCTCCGTAATCAAAATTGATGTGTCCTATGGACAGTGTGCCTGTCGGGACTTGTCCGCAAAATTTTGATGCACCTTTATATGATTCGGGGACCCACACCCTGTCCTAGGAACACCTGGGAGCATGCACATCGGATCCCCTGTGCCCACCGAACACTGCGCCTGTCTGCAAAGTCCATAAAGTTGTGTCGCACTTTTTATTAGTTTGGGGGTCCCGCCCCTGTCCTACGGACCCCTGCTGTGCATCGGTGCATATCCGCTGACATTTTCTCAGCCCCCCGGATACCTAAAAAGTGCTTTTCTGACCACTTCAAGGTGTTTTAAAGTGTAACTTCACCCTTGCAGAGGATCTAGACCATGCCATTGGAGATCTAGAGACGTTTTGCAACTTTTTGAGACCATCTAGGGGTTCAAATTGTCCACAGAGTGTGTGACTGTCCGTGGAGCGCTCCCCTGGAATCCTATAAAAGCCACACACCACTGCTGCTCCTCATTCTGTTTCTGGCTGACCAGGACTACTGAGCACTGCTACAGGTTGCTGTTTGGCTGTTTTGCAGATTGCTGTGTTCCTGGTTCCTGATTGCCTTTACTTGGATAATGGCATCCATTTCTGCTTCTGCTGCTGCCTCTGCCTCAGCACCACCCCCACCATCCCCACCACCATCACCATCTTCTGGAGGGCCTGGGGAGGGGAACAAGTGTGGTGATGTAGAGGGGGTCAAGCAGAGGAAGATAAGGTAGTGGAAGTCCACACGACCAGCTACCAACATGATTCCTGGGTATGGAGGCTCTTCACCACCTTTGGGGCGGTACCGAAGGTGCATGCAGGCAAGGTTCATTGCTCTGAGGGCAGTCGCAGCAAGCCTGGGCTGTACAGCTACGGGACCACCTCCATGCGGCGACAACTGAGGTCGAACCACAAGACAGCAGTTCGGAGGGTTGTCCCCTTCTAACATGGTAGCAGGTTGAATTCTTCCATTGCATCCCCCGCGTCTGCTCCTTTTACCACAAGAGACACTCCTGTGGGGCAGCGGATCCCTGACCAGGCCTCACAGACCATACACAATGCAATGGACCCTTACATTTTGAGGTTCAGTGGACTTTGTATGTATTGCGACCTGGTATTCTGCCGGGCGAACCAATTCTAAAGTGCTTTAAAAGCTTTAGTTAAGGAGCACGAGGAACAGTGCCCACTACCTAAGTGAGGCCCATCCAACATCTTCCTCTATCCACCTGCCTCTTCGTCCCTGTGCTTGGTGCCCCTTTCCTACCCTCCCTTCCCTTCCCTTCCCTTCCTTGTTTGCCATGTACAAAAAACACCAAAACAATTATAAAACAAATACCAAAAAAAACTGCTCTTTTCAGAGCATCTTTCACAGTTTAAAAATAGAAGTGCCAATGAAATGGTGCAGGCCCCTGTACAGCTTGCGAAGTCTGCAGACAGTACGTGCCTACTTAATATTCCAGAAACCTAAATTTACTCACTGACCTGCAAAAGTAGCATAACCTACTGCCCGATAGACACCAACAAGTATGTAAGTGCAAACGAAAAATACTCTTGTGCCCTGTAAAACTGTAAGAACTTAACATACACCAACTGGTCCGTGAGTACATCAGATGCGCTGCTATACAGTTTTTTCTCAATGACCCAACGATTACAGACACAGAAACAACAAGTGTGGAAAACATGCACTAATATTGTTTCACCCATAACTTAAAAAGTACTGAGTATGAGAGTCTACAAACTGTCCTCACTAACCTGTCTAACTGTGCCTATACCACTGCAATGAATATGGCAAGTTGTATCTAACTGCACCCATAATACTGCAATGTCACTTGCCAATAGTGATAAACTTACATCCACCAACAGGAATGAAAATACTTCAAAACATACCCTGTGAAACTGTGAAACTGTGAACAGTTAGAAGATGCCAACTGGTATCAAACTGGACCCATGATACTGCAATATTACTTTCCATTACTACAAAAGTTAAAATCCACCAGCAAAAATTAAAGTTCGTCTGAAGATGCTCCTCAAGACACATAAAGTATCACCAGTCAGAATATGCCACAGGCATATCAGTACATCCACAGTACAAACATGTTACTTCCAGTGGTCAACCTGCTAAAATCCACCTCAAGAATGAAACTGCTTCAAACCATACCCTCGAGAACTGTGAAACTAACAACAGTTAGAGTATGCTAATAGGTATTTAACTGCCCCAAAAATAATGCAATATTAGTTTTCAATAGTACAGTACTTACAATACACCAACAGGATTCAAACTGCATGAACGGATAGTGTAAAAAGTGAAAAAGGATAAACAGTTAGAACACACCAACTGGTATCTAACTGCAACCATATCACTTCCGAAAAGCAAAACACATACACCATTTCAATTCCTCCTACTGCAACAGTGCTTGTAACAGCAAAACCACGTAGTTGTGCACCTTAAACATTCCTGTAAGTACTGCACACCTCAATGAAACATAGTGTGACACGTAACGTCAAATACATTTACTAGGCTTTTTTTTTTGGTTCTGCATGGATTTATTTTTCAAAAAGACCCAATGATTATGCAACCGGACACAGGAACTGATCACATTACACAGTAAACTTGTTTGAAGCATAGGATTTGCAATGTACTAATTATGAGGGTCTACAAAGTACATTGATATGTGAAATTGTGTAGAATACGACATTATGAATTGACCTTGCCTAACATTTTACAGACAAAGAAACACAGATTTATCCTGCATTTCCACATGTAAGAAACAGAATGTGTGCCAGCAATGGCACAATATTCTAAAGTTATAGTTCCACTTCAATGGTATTCCGTCACTGTGTTTCAAAAAGTATGCAGTGCCCGGACAGTATGTATAAAGATTATATGCATATTAGTGTCATGCTTCTATCTATTGGGAAAATTGCATTTCTATACACATATTTGTGCAATGCTAATGCCAGTGGGCACATTGTTTTGTGCATGGCCGTATTATGCTGTGGTGGTTGTGGCCAGCCCCTATACCCTTGGGTGCATGGCCTACAGCCTCTGGCACACATCACTTAACCCTTACCTTCTGAATTTGAACACCATCTGCACATATTGAAGCAGCCCACCAACCCTATTTTTCCCCAATGCCAATATCACCATAGCATCTAGACTCCACTCCCCTACTGTAAGAATCCCTCATGCAGTCACCAAATAAGCCGAAACATGTTTCTGTAACTGCCCACCGAACACCAGCTACTGCAATTGTTGTTGGGAAAGTCCTGGTTGCATGGCCGTATGATAGTGCACTAATTCTGCCAGTCCCTAGATTCTTTCAAGTATGGCACATTTCTACCTATCCAAACAATCTCCTATCCTCTACATATTATTGAAATGGTTTTTCCAAATAGCCAAATTCCACTTCTGTACACATACTATTACAGTACTTGCAGCCAGTGGCCAGACTCTTAGGTGCATGGCCTCTCTGGCCATGCACCCAATAGTCTAGGGGCTGGCGACAACCACCACAGCATAACACAGCCATGCACCCAATAATCTGGTCAGTGGCCGCAATCCACACACATAAGCCAGCTGCCCGAGACCCTGTCCACTTTCTGGACACATACTAACAGTACTTGCGGTCAGTGGCCAGACTCTTGGGTGCACAATCTCCAGCCATGCTCTCAAGAGTCTAGGGGCTGGCCACAACCACCACAGCATAATGCAGCCATGCACCCAAGAATATGGCCAGTGGCCACATCCTTCACACATATGTGGGCCGCCCGAGGCCCTTACCACTTCTGGGCACATACTATTACAATACTTGCAGCCAGTGGGCAGACTCTTGGGTGCATGGCCTACGGCCACAACCCACACACATAAGACAAATGCAAGAAACAGAATGTGTGCACGCAATGGCACAATATTCAGACGTGTTATTTCCACTTCAATGGTATTCTGTCGCTGTGTTCCAAAAAGTATGCAGTGTCTGGACAGTATGTATAATGAGTATACGCATATTAGTGGCATGCTTCTTTCTAATGGTCAAATTGCATTTCTATACACATATTGATGCAGTTTGTATGCCAGTAGGAACATTCTTGGGTGCATGGCTGTATTATGCTGTGGTGGTTGTGGCCAGCCCCTAGACTCTTGGGTGCATAGCAAGCTGGCAACAACAACCACAGCATAATACGGCCATGCACCCAATAATCTAGCCAGTGGCCACAACCCACACACAACAATTAACCCTCACCTTCCCAATTTGAACACCATCTGCACATATTGAAGAAGCCCGCCAACCCTATTTTTCCCCAATTCCAATATCACCAGACTCCATTCCCATACTGTATGAATCCCTTATGCGGTCACCAAATAAGCCAAAACATGTTTCTGCAAATGCCCACCAAACACTAGCTACTGCAATAGTTGTCGGTAAAGTCTAAACGGCCTATTTTTAACATATGCAAACATCCTCCTATTATGTACATTCCACTCCCCTAACCTAATAAAGCCTGTCTGCAGTCATCACATAAGCAGTCTAAAGGCCTGGTCTATGCACTACTGTACACATATTATTGTAATGTTTTTTTTTCCAAAAGCCAAATTCCACTTCTGTACACATACTATCACAGTACTTGCAGCCAGTGGCCAGCCTCTGGCCATGCACCCAAGAATCTAGGGGCTGGCACAACCACCACAGCATAATGCAGCCAAGAATATGGCCAATGGCCATGACCTACACACATAAGACAGCCGCCGAGGCCCTGTCCGCAGACTACCGCTCTCTGCACGGTTTTATTCCACCTAAACAAATACATCCTATTAACCATCTATCACTCCCCCACCCTTCCCAGCCCCTCTTCCCAATACCAAATGCCCCAAAACATGTTTCCCAGCCCTATTCCCAACTGCGCTATATGCGGATATCCGCGAATACAACATGGCGGGCGTTTCGGAAAAATATGACGCACATCACACTTTCCAACAGCCAATCAGTGGGCGTTTTGAGTGTCCGCGGAAATCACATTGCCCCCGGAACAATCGGAGTCCTGTCCACGGACGCAGAGCGGACCGAGATATGACACATTTTTTGGGACCTCATTTTGCCTGTATTAAAGAAATCTACTGGATGAATTTACACCAAATTTACAAAAGCAGGCTTTCGGGACCAAACCGACACTCCTGCCGCAAATTTGTTGAAAATCTGTCCAGCGGTTTCGGCTGTAGGCGTGAAAAAAAAAAATTCCATTGCGTCTATGGAAAAAAGAAATGTTGCGACCCCCCCCCTACAACTTTGCCCCCCCTTGACGAAACATCACTAAACTGCACCAATAAATTCAGAGTGGCTCATATACTTTTTCTTGCAAAGTTTAGTAAGGATTCGGCCAGGGGGAGTGAAGTTATAAGCCATCCAAAAAGTGCTCTTCCTATGAGTTGAGCAACTTAACCATAATTATACAGCCTCTGCCACAGGCCGTGTAATGTGTTCTCTACTTTGTATGTTTTCCCTTGATTAAGTTGTACCAGCGCTGAGATATTTACGGGTCGGGTGTTGTCAATCTATGCAATAAATAAATAAATAAACAACAAAGGTTCAAATCCCAGTCCCACAATTAGGGACTGGTCTCCACTTTTTGGCATGTTATAAATGATTAATTCATGAATTAGATGAATCCAGGACCAAGTGGACAAGAAAAGGCATAATTGATAGTGTGCATGTTGGGCATGTGATCAGGTGGTTTGATTATAACTCCTGGCCCCACTCATGAACTGCTTTTTAAAACTGTCCTGCAGCCCCCTCAAAATGTTGAGGCGTGGTCCATTCCAGCACGCATGACACAGGGTAGTGGCAGCCATGCGCTTAAGCCCTATTTCCTCATTGTGATGTACCCTTGGTGACAACTACCTAGAATGCTTCCATGTGATACATTAATTTATTGATTGGTTATTTATATAGTGCCTTTACACTTAAACAAGCATTTCAAAGTGCTCCAACGCAGGGAGGGTGAAAGACTAAACAGAGAATAACATTTTTAAAAGACATTCATAAATTCAGAATGGGCAAGTGCATTGCGTTTTAGTGGTACAACATAGGACATGAGGAATCTAAACTGCTACAATACATGATATGATATGATATGATATGACATTTATAACCTGCCTGTTCACAAAATATTGCACGTGCCTGACGGTCCTTACAAAATGCAAGAATGAAGGAGAGAGGAGAGGTGGGCTGTAGGGTAGGACGAACAAGCAAAGAATAAGTGCAAGAGACAAATGGGAGGAACGGGATAGAGGGGCCGGGGGAATTGCATTATGTACATCCCACGGGAGTGGATGCAGATGAAAAACGTGTACATTAAATGTCAAGCAAGGCACACTGAACACATGAAATCAAGTACTCACAATGTAAAGTCACTGGAGAACAAAACGTCATTGAGCTGCCTACTCATGACAAAGCCTGCAGGACTGGCTATGGATCCAGTGTGCAAGGCGCGAGCAATACAGTCAGTCTCTTAAGTCCCGGTGAAATCATATAGATGTGTTGCGGTGCTGGAGGGAGGAGGGACCCATCAGGACAGGTCAGACAGGGGCCTTTGGTGAGGGCCTTAGGTCGATGGGCCGGCTGACCCGCCTACCAGCTGCTGATTGGCTAGATGCTGTTGAAGTGGGCCAATCAGCACTGCCACAAGGCAAACAAAGGCACTCCAGTGCTTGGAGAACAAAGGTGCTGGCGGCCATGATGGAGTGGGGAATGCCAACTGCCATGAACCCATCAGGGTCACGAGGCAGCACCTCTGCAAGTGCTGCATGATGTATGTTTGTAGCCACACGCATGCACATCTTCAGGAAGGAGCCAGGAATACAGTACCCCATTCAAATGAAAAAAACATTTTGGCATCAAAGGTGCACAGCAAATCACAGCGGAGCCCCACTGGGTTTACCTTGATGTTGGTGGGAAGTCTGCCTGGTCAGATCATCTCATGGGAGGGAGGCGGGGAGAGTGCCAGAAAGTTGTCCCAAGTGAGAAGGGGAGAGGAAGTGAGGTCCAGGGATGAAAGACTGGTGTCTCAGTGCAATAGATGTATGGGGCACTTCAAATCATCCTGCCACCCCCATTCTAGGAGAAAACAGTTCAAGCTGTTGATTAGCAGCATTTGTCTGAAGTTAAACACGAGACTATTTTGAGACCATCAACCTTATTTCCCTACCCACAAGCTTTCGAGATTAGTAGTCTTAAGTGGCCAGTGTGAAAGGAATCAGGAATTCAAAGCAATTGTCAGGCCTTTCTCTTGGCGATGTGAGCAGTTAAGAGTGATAGCCCATTAATTAAATAAAGAAACCTGTGTTTCCAGGCGTATCATCTGTAAATAAAGTTCTCTCTCTTTCTCACTCTATGCGCTTTTTTCTTTCTCTGTCTGCTGCTATTTCTCTATCTCTAGGTCAGACTTGCGTGGTCAGATGATGACTGCAAGCCTCACCCTAGGGGTATCAGAGAGCAGCAACAACAACTATGTCTTTCCTTGGTGCAAAGTGCTTAATTATGGTTAATAATTGAATGAGATCAACGAGACATAATATAGACAACCACAGAGGTGGAGAGCATCCTATTATTCATAGACATTAATTCTCATTGCGCAAGACCTGCAGAAATGTTGTCATCCCACAGTTGACTCAAAGTCCATACTGGGGGTCCCTATGGGGTGTTCGGATATGCTGATGTGCTAGTTTTCTGAAAAAGTATATGAGACCAGAGTCCCACACTACAGGTTCTACAACTGCATTTGTTATATTCTATTTTTGGTTATTTAAAAGTATTTTTACGTACTGTAAGAATATCCTGGTGCTTACTGAAGAAACATACCATTTGATCAAATCGGAGCATGACCCTTTCCAAGAAGAAATTACATTTTGCGAGAAAAAATATTGTGTAATCGTAACAAAAGACACTGTTTAAAAAAACATGTTTAATTACAGTAACATAGCAAACTGTCTTCCATTTAACATTTTTACAATAATCATTTCTAATGATCACTTCCAATATATATTCTAACCACAATAAGAACAGTAGGTTTGTCTTACAGAGCAAAGTTTATCATCCAGAGCTAGTATAACCATATACAAATGTTTCTTAAAGAATCGTATGTCTGCAAGACGGACAATCTGGTACACTCCCATTGTCCTTTTTCGAAATACTCGTATAAGAATGGGGGATGGTACAAATAACACCAATAAGGGTTCTTGGTTGATTTGAATAACATTAAAGAGCTTTTGGGGAACGGAAGAAGTACTAAAGATCTTTATGTTTTCAAACATGTCAGTAAAATATTGTAAGATTCAGTTGAAAAACCCTTTTATCATCACCAAAAATACCATATGTTCAATAATACAAATGTCTTTCTTTTAAACAATAGCCCAAGGCACATGGTTAAATCAATATCCATAATAGTTCTCAGAAGTCTCAAAGACAAACAGTCAAATATGAGCAATATATTTTCTCCAATCAGAAACCTATACCACAGCCTGTCAACATTCAAAGCACTGGATTCATGTATGTATATATTCGGATGCTTCTTCCAAGCTTGACCAATGGCCTCACATTCTAAAAGCACCTGCTGTAGAATTGCAACTTCACCTATTGTTTTACAGATTTGGCAGACACGTTGTTCTCTTTTTATTTTCATTAATGCACCTGTAATCACAAAGGCCAGCATTGCATTAATAGTCATCCATAAGAATTCTAACAATTTCCTAATACAGAGGAAACTATTTATGAATTTCGCTGTGGTCCCGAATTGTGCATATACATATACATGCATTCCTGGCATTTACATTTGTTTTTAAATGCTCCAAAGTTTTGTAAATAGTCTTGTTCTCTTAAAATTGTATTTCAGCTGCCCAAACTGATCTACCCATGTGCATTCATTTAACGTCACCCACAGAAGGCCTAGCATCTCTCTATACCCGAGGTTTTCCACTTTTTGCACTAAGAATTTGTTAAAGATCCAGGGTTCTTCTAGATTCATAGGTATGTATAATCTGCAAACAGCAACTACTGTATATAAATGGTGCCTTATGCAAACAAATTGAGTGCTTGAATCGCTAAGTACATAATTCACACTGGGCTTGGTACTGCATTTTCACATTCACCTTATCATTAAAATGCTTGAAACTATGAACCATATATACTTATTCAACATCATAAGGCTGTGTATGTGTGAATAAATTGACTGCACAATCTAGCACTCACTTGAGTTCTGAAGGCCTTCCTTTTGCTCAGCTCCTGAGTATTTGTAGGCTCACAGAATTTCAATCAGACGGGGCTGGGGCTGAGGTTAAACATTGCTGAGGGCAGGCCAAGTGCCATTGCACAGACATACAGACATCATTAGAATAATATATATATATATATATATATATATATATATATTCTGTAAAAAACTTTGTTAAAGGGACGTTATGGTTCAAAGTAAAACCGAAAAACCCCTGAAATTCGGCAGTTATGGTCAGATAAGCAACCATAACTCGCGCCACCGTGCACTGCTAACACTAACACCCAGGACATCAAAGATGACATCACAAATGTCATTGATGACATCACATGTGCATTTACTTTTCATGAAAACTCTGTAGGAGGGATTCTTATAATGTTGACCAAAAAGTGTCAAGGATCATTTGAATAAATATCATGAGCTAATTAGTGCTTAAGCAATGCCTTGATATAAATAGCATTCTATTATGAAGTTCTATCCAGTATACTAAGCTACTCATGCAGAAACATAGGCAGTGTGTGCAGCATACATGATGAAGGTGCCATATTCATAATCGTGCCATGTAGAATAATGAAATGATAACTGCTTTCTTATTAAAGTTTTGCGTACTGTGAAACATGTAATAAGTAGCTAATAAAACCCACTTAATACATAATTACAATACTACAGACAAAACACAAAGAGACAACAACACATACAAATATGAGTATATACAGGGACAGAGAAGTAAGCAAAAAAGCAGAAGTAGTAGCAGAAAGAGTTCATAACCTAACTGATTATCTTTATGCAGAGAAATGATTGCTCTGTTTCAAAGCTGCTACTTACTGTATGTGTAACGCTCATCTGACTCCCACGGAGGCGCTGGCCTGGTTCGCGCTGCTGTGACCTCTTCTAAGGTGATGCGCAGGGTTCGGAAGACGGACTGGACCGGGCCCCCAAATCTGGCTTGTCTGGCTCGCAGAAGTATCCCTCTGTAGCCCAAAATAGGGGATTAACTGTCTTAGTGTCTGGAAGGACGAGCTCTCCACCCTGCTTCTTATGCAGGGGCGCGTTGGTATCCAGTTACTTTACTGGTTTTTCGGATTGGTGAGAACCAAACTTGCTTGGCTTCCAGGTAAGTTTTTTGATAAGAGGTTCCCCTTGTGTCCATGCATTAATGTACTAATGCTAGTGTCTTTTTCCCCATAGGGGCCAGGGTACGGAATGCCGGGGAACAGGCACCGACCCGAGATGAGAGGTGAAATCCTTGTAGAAATCAGGTAAGTCTTTAATGAGCGTTTTTTGGTAATGTCTTTTCATTCGCTCATTAACGCTGATGTCTCTTTTTCCCCTTAGGGGCCGGGGTCTGGAAATGCCAGAATGCGGCGGGACCCGAAATGAAGAGGGAATGAATCAACAGGTAAGTCTTAACATGGAGATTTAGCTTTCCTTATTCCCTTCTCTCTCTCACCTTTTGTTCTGGTCTTTTTCTCCCTAGGCGCTGGGGCGTGACTGCGAATCCGGATGATCGCTGCTGAACATGGAGGCGCTCTGTAAAGGTGAGTGGAATGCGGCGCTGCAGCGATCGACGCGATGAGCTTTTAAATAAAAGTCTTCCTTTTCAGGATTGTCGGCGAGATGTCTCCGGGATGCAGATTTAGCAGGTAAGGACTTTCCTTCTTCTGTTCTCTTCTTCTCTTCCTTTGCAGGTGATCCAGGATGCTGGCAGGCATGGCAGAAGTCAGAATGCAGTAGCAGACACGGTGAGCGCCCAGCTGCTAGATGCAGAACAACGCGAAGCACGTGTGGCTGTTCGGGTGGGGTTTAAATAGCCTTGGAAGAAGTTCCAGGTATGTATCCTTCCTCCAATCAGGTATGTATCCTTCCCTGACCACGCCCGGATGGTAAATTAGTCCCACAGGTAAAGTAGTTCCTTTCAGGCCTCAAGGAGACCGGGATCCTACAGCATGGTCTGCATCAGGTAAGTGCACCCAAGCACTTCCATAATGAGCCTGGCGCCTGTGGCGCCAGGACTGATGTCTTTTATGAGCCTGGCGCCATAGGCGCCAGGACACTGTCCAAAGGGCCCCTATTTGGGGTTGCTGGGTCCTTCCTTGGGGACTGGATGTCCGCTTTCGGGGACGCAGGGCTTGAACCGGCTCCCCGGGAGCGGGCATCATGACAGTATGTATGTGTATCAAATGATGTCAGTGAACCCTAAGGAAAGGAGTGTGAGTACAATGTATACACATATGAGCATATACAGGGAAGGTATAGTAATAAAAATAAAACTAGGAGAAAGTGCTGATAACTCTAATGATTATCTTCATGGAAAGAAAGGATTGCTCTCGTTCAAGCCTGCGTCTTCCGCTATATATATGTTTCATATGATATGACTTGACCCTAAATCTACAAATATAGTACCTTTTCAATTTTTACTTCCTGACTGTTACTGAAGAAAACTATGTGGCTTAGATATGTCAGTAAAGGAAAAAAAGGGAGAGCCAGCCATGTGATGTCATCAGTGATGTCATCAATGACATTTGTGATGTCATCTTTGATGTCCTGGGTGTTAGTGTTAACAGTGCACGGTGGCGCGAGTTATGGTTGCTTATCTTACCATAACTGCCGAATTTCAGGGGTTTTTCAGTTTTACTTTGAACCATAACATCCCTTTAACAAAGTTTTTTTACTAAATTTCATAGGTTTTTATTAGTGCAACTTAACCATAACGTCCCTTTAGCAAAGTTTTTTTACTGAATTTCATAGGGATTTATTAGCGCAACTTAACCATAGGTTTTTATTAGTGCAACTTAACCATAACGTCCCTTTAGCAAAGTTTTTTTACTGAATTTCATAGGTATTTATTAGCGCAACTTAACCATAACGTCCCTTTAGCAAAGTTGTTTTACTGAATTTCATAGGTTTTTAGCAGCGCAAGTTAACCATAAACTCCCTTTAACAAACTTTTTTCATTAGCACGCAGACAATATACAAAGATGGAGTGTAAAAAGCAATTTCTCAGGGATGGCTTTACACAGAATGTTGCAAAGTAAGAATTTATGCTCGTTCACAGTGAAGGTCAGCTGCTTCCATTTTTTGCTCGCGGGCCGGAGTGGCCCACGACTCGCACTATGAGGTTCTATTTTCTTTTTACCTTGACAGACAGGGATCGTGCCAAAAGACTTCTTTTGAAGGAGGGGTGCAAAAACGTAAGAGACGATAAGGATGACATTTCTGAAACAAAACCGCTTTTATATATTATATCGCTATGAGAAAGATCATTGGCACAGACGGAGTCGTATTTAGGGACTGCATTACACGTATACAATGGAAAATGCCAATATAATGTAAGTAACCCTTTAAATTATTTTATACCGAAATATAATAACAATAGCGTGGCGTTAAAGCCCGGTTAAGTTGTACTTGTTCGTTCAATGTGGCATATTGTTTTGTACTGCGCACTATCACCGCCGAAGTGGTCCGCTGGTGCTCAGACGGCTCTGAAAAAGGCAGAGGAGAGAGGGTGGGTTAGTGGGAATAAGTAAACATACTCCGTTGCGCTATCCTCGCTAGCAAATAGTTTCAAACCCTAATAAATAAAATGAATGTTTTTAATGAAGATCGGCTCGTGAGACTAATTTATGTTTTTAAGACAGGTACATCCTTCCCTACTGTCAATGCCACGATTTTCAGACCCCGGCCGACGCATTTTTTAACTGCCAGGTGCAGCTCCGAGTAAACAACTTCATGACCCTCACCATTTTATGGGACAATCGCCAAGGACCAATATGCCCTTATGCGGTACTAGCGGCTAGAAGCAACATACCAACCGTTATGGTGGTCTAATGCCTCGTTGTTGGAACAGCCTTCCAATTATCAGTGCGACCACAGTCCTTCTTTTATCATAAACCAACACCCTGTGTAACGCAAAGGAACAGCGCGTGACTCAAGATGAACTTTTGCAGATCGACAGCAAAGACAAATGCAAATCGCGGAATATTCTTTAAACATTTGATGTCAAATAAATGTACTTTACGAAATGTACAATCTTGATGTTTGCTTTTAAATCGCAGTTTCATATTCCGAATTGTGGCGCGCTGTGTTGTGAGATGATGTGTGTTGTTTTCCGGGTTCTGTGTAAAGTCGCGTAGGACTGGAGACGACTGGGTGCATTTGGTTATGCACCCTGTAACGTCACAGAGAGAGACGGGGAATATGAATGCTTTTGATAATGTCAGGCTTAGGGGTGGGAGATAGGATTTAGTGTCGCAAAAACAGGTCAGCCAGGTCGATGGGGCAAGTGATAGGATTATCACATAATGTCGGTGCACAGCAGCCTGATTTATCGTTTGTTTAGTGGACAAAAAGTCGGGTAAGGCCCTTAGGAAACTCTAATGTCAGCGGACATAAGGAGGGTTCTTAGAACACTTTCAACCTGACAACGAACAATACGAACAGCATTCTCAGAACACCCCCATTTTGTTTAATTGCAACCATTTCAGCACCGCGAGTGTTCTTAACTCAATTTTAGCTTGCTTACGAACAAAACGGACACATACTCCGTCCTCGGAACACCCCATCATTTAGTTTATATAGAAAATTTCAGAACAGCCGTGTTGTCCGCAGACAAATCGAACACAACAAAAGCGTCTAGCACATAAAAAAAACAGAACATTGAACCTATCTCATACTCCCCCACCCTCCCCAAACACTCTTAAAAACCAACACACTCCACTAAATACAATTTTTAAACCAAGTACCACCGCACTGTCCACGGTCGTCGGCGAATGGAAGATGGCGGGCATCACAAAAAATCTGACGCGCTTCACACACCACGCCGTCCAATGAGCGAACACGTCGCATGTCCGCGGACATCACGCAAGCCGCTTGGCCAATCGGGGTGCTGTCCGCGGAGCGAACAGGGAAGTCCGTCCGTGGAGCGAACAGAGATATCACTCATTTTTTTGCCTTACATTTTGGTCATTTAAAAAACAAATACTGGACGGATTTACACCAAATTTGCAAAAGCACGCTTTCGGGACTAAGCCCCCGCTCCTGCCACAAATTTGGTGTAAATCCGTCCAGGGCTCTAGGCGTGCGCAAAGTTTTTTCACATTATGTCTGTGGGAAAAAACAAAAGTTTTGGGACCGCCCCTATAACTTTGCCCCCCTCGACCAAACCTCTCCAAACTTTGCAAAGTGGGCCATATACTTTTTTTGCAAAGTTTCGTGAGGATTCGTCCAGAGGGAGCAAAGTTATAAGCCACCCATAAAATGCTCTTCCTATGGAAACACCAACTTAACCATAATATTCGGTAGCGGCCCTGTAGTTAAGGTTGATTTGCTCAACTGATAGGAAGGGCCCTTTTTTGGCGGCTTATAACTTTGCTCCCCTTGGACGAATCCCTACCAAACTTTGCAAAAAAGGTATACTGTCCAGTTGAAAATCGTCTGGCAAGTTTGGTGAGGTTTCATTAAGGAGGGTCAAAGTTGTAGGGGGGGTCCAAAATGTCTGTTTTTTCCATAGACCCAATGGAATAACATGTTTGCTTACGTCTACAGGCCAAACCGCTGGATGAATTCTCAGCAGCTTTGCGGCAGGAGTGGTGGCTTGGTCCCAAAATCATGCTTTTGTAAATTTGGTGTCAATCTGTCCAGTAGTTATTTTTAAAATGGCCCAAAAGTAGATAGAAAATAATTTGTGACCTCTGGGTTAGGTTTGCAGACTCACTTCCCTGTTCGGTCCACAGGCAGGCCTCTGATGGGTTCAGAAGGCGATGTGAGGTCTGTGGACAGAAGGCGCTCCCACTGATTAGATGGTAAAAAGCATAAAATACGTCAGATTTTTCGAAACGCCCGCCATGTTGGATTCACGGACATTCGCTGGTGTCCACTAACATCACAGTGAAAACCTATTAAAAAACATAAAATGTCATTTGTCAAACTCATCAACCAATCTCTCGAAGGTGTGGGGTGATGTGGATGGGATGAGATATGGCCGTAAGAAGCCAAAAAAGTAGTTCTTTTTCAGCATATCAGCCAGCAGCCGCAAGCAGATTTTTTTTCCCATTTAAACCTACATCTTTGGCCATTCTGCATGCCCCAATAAGTAAAACAGAATAGGCATTTGTCCTTGCCGAGAGCCAGGCCCATTGCCCATGTACCAAACTTATATCACTATTTTTGTGCCACAGCCCATGGCATAAATGTTTTTTCACTATTGTTGTACTTACATTTCAACACTTTCAAAAAAATTAGAACACAAGACATATTTGCAAAAGCATCCTTTCAGGTACTTGCTTACGCTCCTCACCCAGGTTTGCTGTAATCCCGTCCAGCACTCCAGGCTCCAGCTACAAGAAGAATTTGTTTGCCATTGAAACCTAAAGCTTTGTCCATGCCGCATGCCACAATAAGTAAATCAGAGTGGACATTCATCCTTGCCCAGGTCTAGGCCTATTGTCCATGCACCAAACTTATATAACTATTTTTTGTGTTTACATTTGGACACTTTGGAAAAATAAAACACAGATTTCCAAAAGCATGCTTTCAGGTCCTTACTGATGCTGCTCGCACATGTTTGTTGTAATTTAATACAGCACTTCAGGCTGTAGCCACAAGCACACTTTGGGCCTCATTACACGGAAGGCGGTGAGCCATGGCGCTATTAGCGCCATGGCTCATGCCGCTAAAATACCGGCACCGCCTTGGCGGAAAGGGGATTTACCGCCCCATTCCAAGGTTGGAGGGGCGGTAAATCCCCCTTCCGCCATTGCCCTTCCCCACTCCCATTTCTGCCCCATAGGGCTCTATGGGAATGGGGAAGGCGCAAAAAGCAGGCGTTAAAGCACCAACCCGCTAAGGGACCTCGTAGTAAGGCGGTAATGGTTAACGGTCACCGTTACCATTAACGGTGGCCGTTAACCATTACCGCCTTCCGTGTAATGAGGCCCTATGTGTTCCCTTTCAAACCTAGGGCTTCGGCTATGCTACATGCCCCAATGATCAAATCAGAGTACACGATTACCAAGAAATTGCAGGGCAGTAGAATGGGTTGATCACTATGCTTCATCTAGTAATTTAAACGGATTACCCTGCTGCTACTGATGGGGTTCTTTTGTGAAGCTACCCTTTCTTCTTCAAGTGATAGGTTTCAAATAGGAGAGTGAGCCCTGTTCACCTTAGCGCTGGGTTATTCAATAAGTAACTAATGTCGTAATAAAGCAGTCTTGAAAACCATTGTCACTGCTTTATTCATTGTTAGAAGTCAGCCGACACATGCTTCGACTCTCTAGGGACTTTCTCAATACATGTGGATTGTGGGCCAATCATTGCTGTGAGGTTGTTGAAATGAGTCCGGCATGCAATCCCAATATTGTGCCCCGGTAAAAAATAATTCCCATTAAAACCTATCCCAATTTTAAAAAAAAACGTTATCACTTAGTCATTCCCTGGTGGCCCACTTTAACCCCATTGCCAATCCCTCGTGGTCATAGCCAGTAGCCAAATTGTCGGAGTCATGGCCTATGGTCTTGACTAAGACAATCTGGCAACTGCCCATGGCCATAGTCCGTGACTCGTACAATCTGGTTCACTGCTCATGACCACAGGCTATACCTCAGTCACCAAAAGTATATCACCATTTTTTGTACCTACATTATGACACTTGCTGCAAATCCGACCATTTCTTTTGTATTTTTTGAAAAGTGTCAAAATGAACATACATAAAACAGTCATAACTTAGCTCACACTTGACAAACTCCCTTCAGAATTTGCAAAAACATTCAAGGGTGAGTCAATAATCTTTCTAAAATCGTTTGTACACATTTGTCAAACTGCAACACAGTTTTAAGCCATCTAAAAATGTTCAAACAGCCCCTCTAATTTTGCCCCTCGTGACTAAATCCTACCAAACTTTGGAAAAACATTCAAATCTGTGTCTTAAATCTTTTGGCAAACATTTGTGAAGATTCGTGAAACGGCACTTATCTTATAAGCCCTTCAAATATTGTGGCACGCCCTCTAATTTTGTTCCCTCTCGGCAAAACAGCACTAGACTTTGTAAAAGAATTCAAAGTCAGATTTAAAATGATATCACAAAATGTCATGCAGTTTCATTCAGTGGTGCAAAGTTATAAGCCATTCAAAAACTGCTATCCACCCACTCTGTAATGCAAAAATATGTATGGATGCCCCCGATTACCTGAAAAGTTTGCAAACATTACAGGGCTACCCGAACTGTTCGGGAACTTGAAAGGTGGAAAACCAAGTGTTGTTTACCTTTTTATTGCCGTATCACATCCTCATCACCCCTGACCTCCGCAGAGATTGTTTAATTAGTTTGACAAGTGCAATGTTGTGTTTTTTATATATTTTTGCCACAATGTACTGGCTGGATATAGACCAAATGTACAAAAGCACACTTTTGGGTACAAGCCAACGCTCCTGCAGAAAATTTGGTGAAAATCCGTCCAGCAATTTGGGCTCTAGGCATGGGCAAACTTTTTTTTCCATTGCATCTATGAGGAAAACAACACATTTTGAGGCCCCCCTTATGACTTTGCCCCTCCTATACAAAACCTCATCAAACTTTGCAAAGTCAATGCCAGGAGGCCATATACTTTTTTGCAAAGTTTGGTGATGATTCGTCCAGGGGACGGGGAGCAAAGTTAAAAGTCTGTCAAAAAAGTGCTCTTCCTATGGGTTGAGCAACTGAACCATAACTACACGCGGACTACCACAGGCCGTACAATATATAAAAAAGTTGAGTCTTGTATTTCACTTCACCAATCATAGTCTAACCACGAAAACATTCAAACACAAAACCATGGGAAGGTAAAAATGCATCTCAAACACAGGACTGGGCTAGGCCTCTGGGGTCCTCTCCGCTCGAGGGTGATTTGCAGTGCCAGAAACCAGCCACACAAAACCTCACTGTGCTTCAAGCTTCCTGACACTGCTTTGTGAAAGAAAAAAAAAAGGCCCAGCGCACTGAACCCACTGTGCAACGTGGCTGTAAATATTTACTCTTGCCGGGCTCTCTGCCAGCTCTTCAAGGGTGTAATTGCAAGGGCTGAAGAGGGCCGGGTGGCAGCTACCTTGATTTAGAGCAGACGAGCCAAGATTTAGTAGCCACCACCAGGACAGGCGGGGAAGCTAGCTGTGCCTTCAGCGGGAAGATGAATGTAGAATGGGTGACACATTATACCATATTATCAATGGTCAAGTAGGGTTGCTACAGGCTAAAACACAGGCCGGCCCCTCCAGAGGGTTGACAGATCTCCAAGGGAATGAGCACCAGGGGACATATGTGGAAAGTGGAACCTCATTGGATAATGGATGGGTTGCAGTGTCGCTAAAGTTGCAGGTTAAATTTAGTTCCCACGGCAACAACGCATCGTCTTCACCAATGATGGCCAATTAGCTGTTTTAAAAAAGTTTGAGCATATAACATAGAGTTTTGCTTAAATGATCGTTGTCCTGCATTTTACAGTACACAATCGGCGACGTTGACAGCAGATATTTTTTTGTTGGAGTTCCCAAAGCACTAACACATTTTCGGATGCGTATAACTGGTTCTGTTGGGCGACACTGTACTAAGTATTCCAGAATAATATAAACTCAATTATGAATATGTATTTGGAAAGTTTTGTGAAGTTTAGTCCATTGGGTGAAAAGGTATGGGGGTGTTTCAAAAGTTGAATTTTCATGCAAGCTACTGCAGGACATGTGTGTTCTCAGCTACAGTAAAAACCAGTGGGTGGATTTGTACCAAATCAGTACAAGAAGCTGGCATGTGGTGCCGCTCACTATCATCACTTGTGAAAATCCATTCAGCGCTTTTCATAAAATAACAAAAAAAGTGTCACCAATTGACAAAATCGAGTTACATATATTTGAGGTTGCTTACCTATTATTTGACGGGCCATTCCAACATTATGGTGATCTAGATTGGCCCATTTGGGCCCCACAGATTTTTCCAGGTCCAAGCAACTGAGGACAAGTCAATTTGAAAGGCTATGCAATAGAAATCCATTCTGATTTTCTAGAGGCAGAGAAGACATTTCTTTTGTACCAGCCATCTTGGTCCAGGGACTGGAACATGCCCTTTGGGCACATTGGGTCTCTTGGATGTTCTCAGGGCATGGCTGATGGATATTTAATTGTTATTTTATTTAATTAAATGTTTTATTGTTTAATTGTGGACTTAAGTCGAGAGCAGCACAGCACTGTGCTGGGTGTGGGCAGCCAGTGTATGGGTCGGCATCTTGTAACAGCAGTGTTTTACTATGATTTATGGTCTGTGCATCTAATGGGATTAGGCCTTGGTCAGGTGTTGTTGAAAAAGCCAGCTTTTGGTAAATATGCAAAATTGGAGCATTGTGTGGGCATTTTAAGCCAATACCGGGATCGAGTTTCAAATGGGTGTGTGACAGGAGAAGTATTGTTTGCAGGTCTTCTCATTGTGGTAAAGTTGTGATTCGAGCCGGGATGTATTTGCGGCGCAAGAGCATGTGCCGAAATATCTGCAGCTTAGCCGCTAGGTAATCTGGTGTGCTATCCGTGACTTCTTTGTTGATAATGCATGCAGTCTTGAGCAATAATGTAGCCTTCAGAGGACGCCAATGTAGTTTGCATAGGATGGCAGTGTTTCGATCAAACTTCCATGCACCCATAATAAAGCATGCTTGATTGTGGGAGCCAAGTGAGTGGCTGGGAGCCCCTTCAGAAGGGCATCCATGACTGCATGACGGTTAGTATATTTTAGAGGCGACTGATGTCCTGTGGGCTTTTTACTTTCCTGATTATCGTCCGCATGTTGAGACATGTCTATATTGGGATCTTTGAGGAGTGTGCCCAGAGGCTCTGTGCCGCAAGTACTATGTCACTGTCAATTGTGCATGGACACTCTTGGTATGTTAGTGTATATGATCAAAAAAAGAATTAAAATACTTGTAATTAGTACAGTTATGATTAGCCTTCTGAAATGAATACCCCAGGAGCTCATAGATAAAGGTTAGATAAAGAGATGATATGGTTTCAGCCAGTGATGGCTTGTGAAAAGTAGTGGCTGCTCTCCGCACCCAGATCTACCCGGCCCGGAGGAGGTGTAGCCCTGATCTTTCCCGAGTGGATTAATGCCACTATCTTTTCCACTCAATTTACGCCTCTATTGAATGCCTTGTCTGCAGGCTCTCAATCTCTCCTAGCCACTCTCTTACTGTTGCTACTCTCTACCGGCCCCCTGGGCAAATCTCCTCTTTTCTTTCTGAGTGGGCGGATGTCTCCTCCTTCGTCCTGACCTCTACCACTCAACTCCTCCTTCTTGGTGACCTCAACATCCACCTCGATTCCACATGTTCCTCATCTCTGCTCTTTCGCGACCTTTGTGTTTCTCTCTCCCTGTCTATCCTCCCCTCTGGCCCGATGCACTCAGCAGGACACACACTCGATGTCCTGATCTCCTCTGGCCTCCCCCTCTCTATCCCTCTGACCACTCCTCTCTCCTGGAGTGACCACTGCCTTCTTTCCTCTCATCTCTCACTCTCTTCCCCCAAGCCAAGTGCACCCCAACACTGCCACCTACCTTCTTGGACATCCGATCAATGAAGCATGTGTCAGTGAGGCTTTCCCTGCTACCTTCTCTCTCCCCTCTCCTCCTCTTGCTGACTCACACCCGGACACAACCCTGTCCCTTCTCTACTCTTCCATTTCTGATACTCTTGGTGCTCTTGCCCCTGTCATGAGGATACGCTTGAAGTCCAAAGCCAAGTGTAATTATTGGTATGACCCCGACCTAGCTACACTTAAACGTAAGTGTAGGGCAGCTGAGAGGAAATGGAGGGCTTCTTGTTCATCCTCTGACAAACTGGCCTGTCGTCTACTCCAAAGGCAATGCCGACTCTCTGTCCACACCAAGAAGAGAGACCACATTCAAGCCTGTGTTTCTGCGTCATCTAACAACTCAGCTGAACTCTTCAAATTCTGCAAGGAGCTTGCCAACCCTGCTGCAGTCTCTACCCCTCCTCTTACATCCCAAGCACTCTGCAATGACCTTGCCTCTCACTTTATCTCAAAAACCCAGGACATCTTGTCCCCCTCCTATTCCCCCTCAGTCTGCACTTGCTAACCCCCTTTTAGCCCCCTCTTCTCTTCCTTTCGTCTCTTCTCCCCTGATGAGGTCACTAGACAAGTCCGATCTATGAAAGCCTCATCAATACAGGTTCATCCCTGTTCCTCTAAAACCATCAAGGATGACATTGACACCCTCGCTCCAGCCCTTACCGATTTTTGCAACCATTCCTTTGCTTCAGGATCCTTCACCTCCCCTCTGAAACACTCCCTTGTGCATTCTCTTCTCAAGAAACCCAGAGCTGATCCTTCCTGTCTGGCTAATTATTGCCCAATCTCCATTACTCCCTTTCCGGGCAAACCCCTGGAAAGCCTGGCCATCCTTCAGCTTAACCTTCATTCTGATTCTGTTGGCTGTCTCCTTGACCACCAATCTGGAGTCAGAGCAGCCAGAAGCATGGAAACTGCTCTCCTGAACATCCGTGAAGATCTGCTCTCCAACCTTGACTCTAACATTCCCTCTGTCCTCATCCTACTCGATCTCTCTTCTGCCTCGGACACAGTCAACCATACCATCCTGCTGAACCATCTCTATGAGAACCTGAGTATCACTGATCAGGCTTTGGCCTGGCTGACCTCTTTCCTCTCTGATTGACCCTCCCAGGTCCAACTGGGGTCCTTCGTATCCTCTATCTTCCTCTCTTCCTTTGGTGTTCCCCAGGGGGTCTAACCTCTCGCCCTGGCTTTTCAACCAATACCTGGCAACTCTGGCCCACTGCATTGCCACTCTATGCTCACATTTCTAGTGCTACACTGACAACACTCAACTCATTTTCAGGCTGCCCTCGGCCACCTCCTCTCCCTCCCTCATCGCTGATTGCCTAACTGCAATTCAAGATTGGTGTGCCGCCAATGATCTTTGTCTGAATGCCAGCAAGACAGAGATCCTCCTCATCAGCAACCCGTCTCCACCCTTTCCCCTCTCTCTCTGGCCGGCCTCGCTTGGCCCTCCTCCTATCGCCACCTGTCAGGCTAAGACCCTCGGGGTCATCTCTGACTCCACACTTTCCTTCTCCGCCCACATCTCTGAGGTCTTTAAAAAGTCAAACTTCCAATTGCACCATATCAGAGGCACTCTTCCTTTCCTCTCTTCCCCCAGAAGCTCACTGTCTCCCAAGCTCTGGTTCTCCCTAGGTTGGACTATTGTAACAGCCTCTTTCTAAATCTACCTGCCTCTACACTTTGTCCTCTGCAACTAATCCAGAAGAGGACTGAAAGACGTGTCTTTGGCCTCAAGCCCTGGGATTGTATCTCTCCAGCTCTGAAATTTCTCCATGGGCTCGCAGTGGATGCAATGATTACATTTAAAACCCTCTGCATTGTCCACAAGGCTTTCTGGGGATTGGGTCCAAAATACCTTCAGCTATCCTTCCGCAAATACCTCCCCTCTCAAGCTCTTCGCTCCTCTACCTCCCTCAGGGTCAATTGTTTCTCAAAGAAACTAGCCAGGGGTAGATATCTGTCTTCGGCCGGGGCCTCCCTCTGGAACAGCCTCCCTGCCACTCTAAAACTTGAGGAGAACCATCTCCAGTTCCGGAAGCACTTCAAGACCTTCTTCTTTGCAAATGCCTTTGCTTTCCCTCTCCCTTGCTGATCTGCTCTATCTTGGCACTGTGCATCTGGCCACCCCCCGTCCCCTTGGCCCAGTTACCTGCTCACCCTGCCACCCTTCTGCACTGCGTCCCGGCCACCCCCTGCACTGGGGACTGTATCTGTACTCATACAGTCCCCCATTCCCCCATTTTCTTCTTTTTATGCACTTATCAGACTTACCCAGTTCTGCTGCCATAAACACAGCACTTGCCACTTGCTGGCTGCACCATCCCTGTTTATTGCTCCATTATATATTTTATTTGTATTTATTATTATTTATCTGTTTATCCTCTGCTCTGAACTTTCCACGCTCCCCCTTCCATGCACTTTACCCATTTCCCTTTCCCATGCACTTGCACGTTCTCAATGTCACTGGGCCTAGTAAGATTGTTGCTCTGTTCTCCCCTGTCCCCCTCCCTTGCCTTGTCGCGCTCTGAAACACTTGTGTACGAGCGTGATACAAATAAAATATCATATCATACATATGCCGCTCATTAAGGTTGGATCTCGCTGATTTGCCATCCGAGAATAAAATAAAATATATAGATTGAAATGATGTGTTGGTAAAATAAATCATTGCTATTCACAGATATTGGCCATGCACTATTTTTGGAGGTGCTGTTTATCATTTCACCACTAGGGACCACATACCAAGCAAGGAAGACCCGCACATTCACTCATCCGGCCCGGGCCACATGCACTCTGCAAGTGAGACTGGATTGTGATGCATTCAGTCGCCCATCAAGCTCTGTAGCAGCACTGGCTCTGATGGTCAAAGCCTTCCTGCTGTACACATGAATGTCTGGTGATTAGGCTTCAAATCTGGTGTGAGCAACATCAACTGTGGGAATGCTTCATCGGTTGAGTGATTCCTAATCAGCATGGTCCAAGGATTCAATCTGCCCAACTGCTCTTACTTTTAATGTATTCATGAATGGGTACAATTTACACCTGTGGCATTTGATTGATTTTCATGTTTTCTTTACCCCTTTCATTTATCCATGCGTTTTTAGATCTTCTAATGTTTGCAGTGCAGAATATAGGCACCAGAAAAAGCACCTGAGAATGTGCGCAGTGTTGATTGCATTTGAAGCACATATTAAATGGATGCCTCCATGTAATACAGACAACACAACCAGAAACAATACGCTATACAGCACGATTCTCGATAATCCCACATGTCACTAACGTTCTCAAAAGTGTAGTTCAGCTCAATAAGCCTTCCGCTTGCTTAACTCCCCTCACTAAAACCTTGACACCTTGCAGCAACAGTACCTCATGTGACAAGGAGTCAAGCACTCTGCAAGAGATCAACATCTCCAGATGACTGCTGATTCCCTCATCCTCACCACAAAGCCACCGAAAACGCCCAGCTATTGTATGGCACTGTATGGCACTGTAAACCCAAAATGAAAAGCCACTGTAAGAAATGTGTGCAATGAAGAGATAACAGTCTAATCAGTATTATTTTACCCCCCCCCCCAAAAAAAAAAATAACATTGGCTGTCAAGACGTTGCATCCCTCTGCTATATGGCACCTGGAGGGATTATTATAAACCATCCCTGGGTGTCTTAAAACATAGAGAGATTATTGCATACAACAAATCCGCCAATGGAGCATAACAACTGGATGCACCTCCAAATGTGCATAGGCCCACATATAGCACTGTAAAGTGTAGCTATTAAAACAAAAAAAAATGTTTTAACAAAACTCAATAGCAAAAGCCATTGATAGAGGTGGGATTTGACCCCTGGCTCCTTGGGACCAGGGATGAAAGCTCGTCCCACTCAAAACCAATGCTGTGAAGAAGAAGATGAAGCTAGGAGGAATGTAAAAGAGCATCACCCCATTACCATACATCACAATGCATTCGGCGACAAAATGACAAACATATTTCACAGAACTACAGCAGACAAGGGGCATTGCCTCTCCGAGCGTATCTGTTCTCATTCATACTGTTGCAAAACAAACAAACAAACAAACAAACAAACAAACTAACTAACAAAAAAAATATTGATATTGCTAGTTTTGTTTTTAGTATAGGCATGTTCCAGACATTTACCACACACCCGTTATTCCCCTCTTTTTTCGCTATTAATCACATGATATGAATGAGATTATCACACATACCAACCAATGCAATAGAAAACAGGTATTTACACCATTACCAGGTTTTAACACCACATATCTAGGTGCCACTGCCCTCACATGTGCAGGCACTGTCGTAATGGAATATAACAACTGTCTCTATTCTCACACTCTGAGACCACAAACCAGAGCCCAATCAACGTTTGTGTGCAGTATTACTTTTAGAATGGCTGAGAAGGAGGTACTTACTCTTTGCTTTTAGTTACTACTGTCATCCCTCCACAATACCACGCCACTGCCACCCATGCACCCAACACGTACATGCTCGATTGGCTCTGTCTATGGCAGCTCTTATAGCAAAGTGAAGCATACACAGCTGACCTATTTTAACCACCCATTTCTGTAATGTAAAGTCACTGCCTTTGGAAATGGCTACCAGTGGACATTTGGCAGAGGTTCTCAGTAGTTAGATACACAAGCATCTATGGTGACAGATGGAGCATGGTTAGTGTTAAAGTTGGGGTTAATGGTGGCCTGATTTACAACTATTAAAGGTTGATAATTTACATACTACAATATGCTATATTTCTGAGCTCTTTATTTTCACACATGTTCATTACAATACTCAGGGCCTACATGTTGACAACCACAAGAGGAGATTAACAGTTATTCTGATTGGGAAATGTATTGCTACTGCATGCTGTGTTATGCCAATGCTTAGTGTTATTAAAAAAGGAACATTCAATGATAGTACAGGTACACCACTGAGGGTATTTTCAAATGGGACAAAATGGTCACCTCATTGCAGACACTTTTCAATGAACAGCAAATCCTACTTTGTTGTGACATTCTTTTAGATATCATCTTTTAAATAAATAAATAGTTTAACTGTGTGTCCCTTTTAAAAGTGATCTAACATACTATGTATATTATTATACTCCAATGTCTGCATCCTTGAGTCTCCAGACTTTTGGAGTACAACTTTGATTAGCCCCAGCCAGCGCTGTCAATTACAAGAGATCATGTGAGTTGTAATATGAACATCAGTAGGATCATGGGTTTTTATTTTGCTGATTTTGTAATTATTTAAATAGAAAATGATAAGTTCATAGTGGCAAAGAGCATTGAATGCTGGGGTATAGTGCCATGTGGTTGTCCCTTTGTTGTACAGTGCATTGCAATACAGGGGTCAAATTGGAATTCATGGAGCAAGACCTTACCTCCTGGGTGTCCAGATTTTCATCTGGCGAGGACTTTCTCATCGTGACATGGGAGCTAGTAAACCCCTCCTCATGAACAGAAAACCTGAACGATGGCAGAACTTGTTTTTTTTGCTAAAGTGTGGCAATCACCTAAAAACGCACATTCCTTTAACTGCTCTTAATATTGGTGTGTTGCTATATATTGTACTCTTTTGATGGCTGGCGAATGCTCCGTTTCTTGCCATGTTGCTTATCATGTCATCACTTTTTACGATCTCTTTAATTTATTTTTTCTTGTGTTTATTTTCTGTTGATTGTGCCTTATTGCTGCTGCTTCTCTATACTTTACCTATGTGTGTTTCTACTTCATAACTCGACCACTACATCTGTTACTGTATTCTTATGCTCCTGCCACATCGTTTTTCTCTTCTGCCACATCGTTTTCTGTAATGCGAACATGTACACTCTCATTTTCTCTGCGACTTCTGCAGAATGAGGTGCTAATACATAGTACAAAACAAATCTAACTTCAAAAAGACATACAACTATAACTTTGTGTCCATAACATATGACCATCCATGCTTTAATGTTGCACCTTTTACGCAAATTCCTAGACACATAGTTAATGCCAGATAAGTATATCTAATTGGCATCTATTGGCTTCGGGGGCCAAAAGTAGCTTGTGGTAGATGTTGCTGTCAGGCTAACCAGGCTCGTTTCGGCCCTATCCAGAAGCAAAATAGCTCCCTGTGCCCAGCAAATTTGAACCCTGTAATATATTTGGATGGGTTGATGCTCTCCTATGCCTCTTCTGGATTCATCTTCATGATGTTGGTAGTTAAATTGTTGGCATCTTTGCCTCGGGTGGCAGACGGCCACTTGATCAGTATTTGACTCTCACCCCTGTGCAATGCCTTTTTGCACTATCTTTTGTTTTTAAATATATTCTGGTTCTTTTCTTTTGTTGTATTCAAGGAATTACATGTCATGGAGAAAAACAATTGGATAGTAGTTTCAAGCTACGCTGCTGTGTTCATGCTTACATGTACTTGGAGCATTAGATATGGTTTCTGCGTGTTTGCCCTGGGGATTTTGTGCATTTACTTGATAACTGAAGATAATCTTTCCATGTTTAGAAATAACCAAGGGCCGTTTAAAATAATCCCTCAAGCAAAGGCTCTGAACCTCTTGACAGCCAAAGTCCTTTTAGCTTTAGGTAAAATAATAATAATTGCAATGGTGTCTTTGTATCATGACATCTTTATAGAAATGTGTGCTATAGGTTGGCCTGCACAACAAACTTAGAGAGACCAGAGGTAATATTTTTAAGGACCACTTGTAAACAGCCCTCTAACAAAACCTTTGTTTAACAATACACTATGTTTACAGGGTCACTTACTTCCCCCAAAACCTTTTGTGATTATTCCTTTTTATATATCATTAATACTCATTAAATTCTCATATACTAAAACACTTTGTATCAAAAAAAGTTATTTATTTTTTTATATAGCATATTATCAATAAAAAAAAATCTTTTCACATCTACAATTATAGAAATGTATCAAACAATTTATGAACAACAAACATTATCTCAATAATTTTCAATTTAGCTGTGCACTTTCAATAACATGTAGTACTCCATTATTTAACAATTTTTAAGAATAAAGATGTCATAGGGATCTGTTATTTGCTCTCCTCTCTCATAGAGAAGTACATCCCAGTCCATACAACATTTCACTATGTGTTCATATCACCCATGCTTACTTTCATACTGCATTCATACCATACCCAAGGTTGGGCTGCATTCATCATTTTCTAGGTTTCTTGAAGTACCTTTAACTTTGGGTTAGGTACCTGTTTCAGTAGAGAGGTTAATCTCCTGCCGAGTGATTATTACCGCCCCTGTTCATATATTGCAGCTTTTCAAGCTGTCAGGTATAAATTTCTGTGAGAATGGGAGGTGATCAACGAGAGGGCAGCTTGAGCACTCAAAAACACTTTTAAAAGTCCCGCCTAACCACTGTGCAGCCCACAACATATCTGTTCCTGTTTCCACAGATTACAAAATTAAGTTTGACTTTATAAAAGCAAATACAATTTAAAAAGTTAAATACAATTTGTGTTGGATGGCAAGAGGTTGCAAAATGTGACAATTATCACTGAGCAGGAATTCTTACTCCTTTATCAACCTTTCTCCTTCACCATCCACGCAACAAGATTACTTTGCTACGAATCACACCATTCTGCTTAGTTTAATTCTGTAGTTCTGTAATTAGTTAAAAAGATGACAATGCGACTAATTCGAAAAGGCAATGGCAGGGGTGGTATTTGAACCAAGCCCTCGTCACTACTCCCTATTTTAAGGACCACATCAAATCTGCTTGCCTATCCAGAAGATATCCCCATATGTCACCAAGCACTGATTTCAGACAAAAATGTTCACAGGTAATGAGAAAACCATGTAGAGAGGTGCAGTTACTTTGTCTTTAGACATATCAATGACTGTAAAAGAAAAACAATCAAGCAGAGGACAATAGACAACCAATGAGTTTTGATTTGGCCAAAAGCGCAATGTGTGTTGGCCGATGTTAGAACTATTGAGGACAGGTACTGTATGCCAGTTCGGCCTGTGTGTTATGTTTGGAGTTTTTTTTTTATTCTGCGGAAGTTCTCTATCATCACTGAGACGTGTCTTGAGAATGGAATATTATTAACCCCACAAGGTCATAATCCTACCCTGATCCATGAGAAAATAAAAACAGTCAGCAGAGGAGGTACCTGCCAGTATGCACACTATCTGCACACTATCTGTGATTTGGTAAACTCAGAATGCTGTTTTCTATTTTGCTGGAATGGAAATAGACAATAATGGAAGATTTCGACTGCAAGGATCAAGCACTCTCCTCAATGGATCCTGCTGCCTGCTCATTGTTTGGGTGGTCTTGAACTGTGGTGAGGTGTATTTGACTACTGATGGCAGTATGGTGCCCCATGTGACACTATGTCCTGATTATGGTGTGACCGAGGCTACAATCCGCCAGTTTTCTACAAGTGGAAACAATTCTCTTTTAAGGTTGCACTAAATCAGCTTTGCAGTGGACATCTGCCTGCAGAAAGCTGGAAGAAAATTAGCCAGTCTCCATGCATGTCAATGGGGTCCTAATAGATGTTCCGACAGATTTCTGCCAGTGGATTCACAGTGTAAAGCTAGTGTAAGGCTTACTTGAAATAAGGTACAATTGGTGCAAACGGGCAGGTGGTGTGGACTGGGGGACGCTAGAAGACTCAGTGGATCTCAGATGCAGAGTCAGCAGAGCTTGAGGATTGGCTTCGATCAGAACTAGAGATGGGGAAGTGGGCGAATGTTGTGGTCCCTCTGGTGGTTCCCTTGCAGTAGCTAGGATGGCACTGTAGGTGCCTACACTGGTGGTGATGTGGTTCAGAAATGCAGGGAAAACCAGGGGGTTGCTTTCTTGGTTCTGTTATTATGTTGTGGCCTAGTTCCGGGTGTCAAGGGCACAGTGACACCCTGGACTAGGCATGTAGAGAGCACGAACAGGGTTCTGCCAACTCCACTTTCAGGATACTGGGTACCATGTTCTCATTTGCAGTAGGGCTTGTCTAGCAGTTTTACAACCCAATTGGGACCTCAGTTAGGTAGGAAGAAGAGATGTCCTCTTCCTTAGAGCTCCTGTCTTCAAATCTCTGGCAGAGTGCTTTTGAATTTACTGTATTCCCAATCAAGCGCCAGGGTCCAGAGATGAATCAGTAATGGGGAGGGTCATCCCATTTTATTGGCAAAATGCAAATGTGTATTGGTCCCCAGCAAGCCTATAGCTATGGGTCTAATGCTGACTGCTTTAAAAGTGTAATTTGCCTGCTGATGTCATACTCAGAGTGTCTTGTCTGCAAGAAGTAGGGAAGGGGACAGAAATCTGGGAGCCCCAGCAACATCCAAGATGTGGAGACCCTTCAGTAGACTGATGCTCTCCCCTGGCTATACTAACTTCACCCCCTTCCTCTGTGTGCTTACACTGAAAAGTCTACAGTAATCTGCACCCTCGTTTGAGGTGGCAATAGCAATGACAGGGTTGTCTTTGAAGCACTGGTTCCCAGGTGCCTTCCCAGGGAGTGTTCCTGTTACCTGGAGAATGTTAAAATCCCTTATCAGTGGGCAAAAAAGAGAGGGAATCCTGGGCTGGACCAAACATGGCTTTTGTGGGTGCACTCAGCCCAGACGGCATAATGCACATCAGGCCCTGTTATAAATGAGTCACTGTCCACCAATGTGACAATAGTGTGATATCAAATAGATCATAGTTGTGCAATTTAAGTAGCCACTATGCCAAAACCAGACATACCTTGTATTTAGATATGAATCTGCCACTATGCTGATGAAGAATTTGATATTTATATTTTGTACCAGAGCAGCATACAGTTAAGCCACCTTCTCTCAGCTGGAACTTTCTGTTCTGTCAGCTGTGTTTAGGAATGCACATTTGACCTTTGAACGTGCCACGCCCAAACTGGAGGACCCTGATTGAGAGATGGTCACAGCAAAGTACATGTGTGCATTATACCTTTAAGCTTGGCGCTGCATGAAATTGGAATACGATTAGCAGATCTCACTTTCAGAAACCTAATTACCTGCATCATTTTATTATTAAACATCAAACATCCTCAGGTGATACTGCCATCCCCAGATAGCATTCTGTCGTGGGAGGTGGTATGTGGAGTCAGTGTAGAAGGATCAACACATAGGGCCTCATTACACGGTAGGCGCTAAGGGATTACCGGCACCGGTAAGGTCAGCGGTGCCGGTAATCCCTCAGCGCCCTACTACGAGGTCCCTCAGCGGGTCCCGTCCTTAACACCTGGTCTGAACAGGCGTTAAGGACGGGACCCGCTGAGGGACTTCAGAGCTAATAATGGTACCGCAAATTGCAGTACCGTTATTAGCTCCTTCCCCACTGCCATTGAGCCCTATGGGGCTCAAATGGGAATGGGGAATGGGATTTGAAATGGGGACTTACCGGGTCCTCCAGGGTCGGAATGACCCGGTAATTCCCCATACCGCCTACCTGGACCCGGTATGCTGTAAGGGAGTAGCCATGCCGCTAATAGCGGCATGGTTACCTCCTACCGTGTAATGAGGCCCATAGTGCTGGTCAGAAAAGGGCAAATGTGTAATGGTCCTATAAATTACCATCTATGCATGTGGGTAGTCTCTAGTACTATACTAGCACAATGTTATGCTGGCTGTGCCAAACAAATACCAGTATGGCCACTGTTAAACATGCTTAATAATGCTGGCTGTTCCCAATGAAAGGTACCATTGACTCCGAATGTCCATCCTGCCTCTGCCCAATAAATATGGCGTTGCCCTTTAAAATATATATACACACACACGAAACACAAGTGCTCGCATCCATGGACACATGCCTCCACACATACACCAGTGTAACTCATGTGGGGTCGCCAGGGGTCGCAACTGCGACCCCTGTGGTCTTCCTTGCTACACCTAAAAAAATATATATATATATTTTTTTTAATGTTTACATTGAAGCTCCTGGGTTGTGACCAGTGCCATGTGGCTCTTTGTTTGAGGAGAGGCTGGAATGTATGTCGAGGCCTCTCAGAAAAACAGGGGGTTCCACAAGTGTAACACTTTAAGCAGTAACCCTGAATAAGAAAGAATAGGAATAACAAATAATTTGTCTTTCTGGAATTCTATACAATAATTGCTAGACTCATTAAAGAGGTGAAAGGTCATGTTCTATCGCTTCCCATGATGTGACTTTTGGGTGGGGTCAAATGACATCACTTCCTGTCATGTTGTCAGAGGTCAAGGGTCATGTGATGTGACTTCCACTACCCCTGGCATTTTGGTGAAATTACGTCCATGACATGCACACTTTTTTTTTACTTATTCGGTCTGCTAGCATTCCACAACACCAGGTTGCCACCAGCTCTCCTAATGGACTCATCAGGACTGCCGGCAATAAGCAGGAACATGTGAGAATTGTCAACAAACCCTCCCTTTGAGTCAAGCTACCTGTGCATGCACAGGGCCCATGAATCTGTCATCACATGAACCCTTTGACAGCGAGAATGTACACGAGCATGCTAACAAGGAAAAGTTGCATGCAGTACCCAGTTAGCATGCTATGTGGGCCATGCAAAGCTCGAGAAGCAAAATGTTCATGGCCTTGAATGATTGGGGCAGGCTGGGGCACTGCACGCAAAGCGAGTAACAGATATCCAGGAACATCAGCTGGCACAAGCGCTTTCAGCTCAGCTGCTTGTTGAATCTAAAGGCAGACTTAGGTGTTTAGGGAATTCCTCCTGCCTGCCCCATATTTAGTGGAAGTGCACCACTGTCGCCCATTATGTATCTGCCTCCACTGCTTGCAGCGCAAGCAAACCACAGAAATGCACAAGCTTTGGTTCATAAAGCACTGATAACTCAACTCAAGTCACTTCACACGTGACATCACAGATGACATATGTATACAAGTCCAGCAGGCCATGGGGAAATAAAACAGCCAAGGAATCCCGTGTTCACATATACTGCTCCTGTGAACATGTACTTTTGACTCCAGAAACAAGTAGTAACATAGAGCACATGGACAGTGACGCGTATTTTCATGAGTCTACTGTGCGTGTCATTTGGGTGATCACGTGGTGAGTGGTGCATAACAGTGTTCATGTTGTGGTTGCCTAAAGGACCCTACTGATGAATGCTGTGGTTTTGATGTTTTCAGTGTCAACTATAATAACCCTTGAACTAGTGCCCTATTCAGTGAATTTCTAAAGGTATCAAGACAAAAAGATTGACATAAGAGAACCTATGTCTTTTTTTGTCTAATTTATATAAATCAAAAATTATCAGGGCAAGCCCGGATATTCACAAAACCCACTGTTGTATTACACATTGGGCCTCATTACAATCCTGGCGGAACGGGTTAAGGGGTGCCGCAAAAGGATGCAGAACCGTTAAACCCCTTCCGCCACATTACGAGGTCCTCTTGCGGGACAGGGTAAGCACGCCTGGTAAAACCAGGCATGCTTACCGGGTCCCGCGAGGGGAAGAGAGAGCAAACAACGGGCCACTCGTAATTGGCCCGTTGTTTGCTCCCTCTCCCATTCCCATTCAGCCTTATGGGGGCTGAAATGGGAATGGGGAAGGTCCGGGTTCGAGTCCTTGGAGGGAGGAATTACCGGGCCCTCCGAACTCGGAATGGCCCGGTAATTCCTCATTCTGGAAAATGAACCCAGACGCGATTTCGGCGGCAGCCATGCCACCAATAGTGGCATGGCTACCGCTGAGGTCGTAATGAGGCCCATTGAATACATACAAGTGACAATTGGCACAGGTTAATCAACAACATACATTCCATACATATAAAGGACAACCAACAACACAAAAAAAGACTAATATACTAATACAAGCCTAGATCCTAGCTAGACAGCCCCTTGACATTATCTGGAGCATTATCTGGAGCACGGTATTACTGCATAGATGCCTCCGGGTTGGGTGCACTATATAAATTGCAAAATAAATAGATAAATGTGCCAAAGTAATCGGCTTGATCAAGTGTTGAGTATTTAGCACTGTGTGGAAATGGAACTCTTCCTTTGTTTTGTCCAATACATATTTAGGGCCTGATAGAAAGATATGTTAGCTTAAGTAACTGGCCTCATTACGAGGTGGGAGGAATGGGTTTAACGGCACCGGTAATGGTGCCGGTGCCGGTAAACCCATTCCACCCTATTACGAGGTTCCCTTGCGGGACCCGCTCAGAACATCTGGTCAGACCAGACGTCCTTTGCGGGCCCCGGTAGCGGACCAGGGAGCTAATAACTGGCCTGTTAATAGCTCCATCCCCATTCCCATTGATCCCTATGGGGGCTCGAATAGGAATGGGGAATGGTTTTGTGAATGGGGAATTACCGGGTCTTCCAAGGTTGGAATGACCTGGTAATTGCTCATTCAAGGAACCCAGACCGGGACACGATTTTGGAGGCAGCCATGGCGCTAAGAGCATCATGGCTACCTCCAAACTCGTAATGAGGCCCGATGTATTATTTATTTGCTTTGACTTACACCTCGCTTATAAGTCAGGAGTATGTTTTAGTAATTTCTTTCTGAATCAGCCACTTAGGCGTGTTTATTTTTCTGAAAGTCCCGGGGGATACAGAGGCTGGCAGTTGGTAGCCCTTTTCCACACTTTTGATGTAGATTTCTGCAACTAATTGGGAGCAAACAGCCACCGTGTATAGGAAGGCACATCAATAGTGGCAGTGTTGGTGGAAGAAAGTCCTCTTTTGAGAAGGCCTAGTTACATGCCTTTCAGAAGGGAGGGGTGCTATGCAGGGCGATCGCTAAGTACACAAACAAGCCATACCATTCTGCAAACTCCAAAACACTTCCTTCTTTGTTTTCGCTAGAAGTGCAGTGTGACGCGGCAACGTTAAGAGCACCTATACACGTTGATGTTGCCCTCTGCCACTGTATATTTGCAGCTGGTGCCACCTTCATGATTGTTTAATCGTAAATCCTCTGCTCTCCCAGGTGAGGCGCGTGGCAGGCTCTTGCGGCAGCGGCGCTTTCCGATGGTGCCCCTGTCTGGGAGCCACAGCGGAGCGATCCCGCCCGCCTGCAACCTCCTGAATGCGGAACGGTTTGGGCCACCCCAGGCCTGGGACTGTAGCCGCCCCTGAGCGAGTCCCTCCAGCTGGAAGGCTCTGGATAGACACTAGAGGCAGGCTGCAGGGAATCATTGGAGACAAGCGTGCCAGTTATCACACTGCACCACCCTAATCCACTCCTCCCTCTTAAACAAAACGAAACCCACAAAAATCAATACGATGACATCCACTCTAAAACAAAAAACGATGAAGGCCTTGGTTAACAAGTCGTAATTTCAAACTAAAAACCCTGCAGCAAAGGACGCATCTCTTGTCGGAGACTGAATAATCGTCCTACTCATTATTCGGTTACACACTTCCCTCCTGCATCTCTGAAATGGACGGAATGATTTTTCTGTCTGTGAGCACTGCTTACCAATGCATACAAGCAAAGCATACATAGAACTAACACTGCTTCGGGATTTGCCGGGAGAATTTCGGAAAGCGTTGACACCGCCCCTCCCCATCCTCATAGGCTCACACACACCACCGTCCCCAAGAGCGCTGTCGCCGAGTCTCTGTACTGTGTGGCCGTGGTTCAGCGCCCCACCCCCATGTGCCCAAGAGCATGTTTCATTTACTACAGCATCCATACAAAGCTCTCACTCCCGGGTCCCCTGTACGCGAACCAGGGCATGGTCAGAGTTCTGCAATCGGCAGTACTGGTGCTTAGAGAGGTGAATAGACATATGATAACATGGTATCTAGGTGCGCTGTGGCCCCGTACAAACACTCCAGGGCACAGGGTCGAATACTGGCAGGCTGACTCAGCCTTTCATCCTTCTGATGATGATCTTTATTTAGCCCGTTCTCGCTGGATTACCCTCACTTGTAAGTGATTTGGTAATGTGCTATCATTGCTCACTTGAATGCGTATCATTGCTGTGGTTTATAATCGCGAGAGGGGTAGATGGGGAGAACAAGAGAGCAGGGAGGCAGAGAGAGAGGAAGAGAGCATACAGGCAGAGAGAGGGAGAGAGAGGGAGAGATGGGAAGCTGGGGAGAGCAAAAGAGAGGCAGAGAGGGAGAGATGGGAAGCTGGGGAGAGCAAGAGAGGCAGAGAGAGAGCGAGAAAGAGATGGGAAGACGGGGAGACCAAGAGAGGCAGAGCATAGAGAGAGAGCGAGAGAGATGGGAAGCTGGGGAGAGCAAGAGAGGCAGAGAAAGAGAGAGAAAGAGAGAGAGAGAGAGATGGGAAGACGGGGAGAGCAAGAGAGGCAGAGCAGTGAGAGAGAGGGAGGAAGAGAGCATAGAGGCAGAGAGATAGAGAGAGAGAGAATGACTGATTGAAACCACGAGGATGCCATTGGGAGAGTGGCTAGCCAATGTCTCCAGAACCCGACTATGACATTATGAGAACATAATGCACGTTACAGCAGCAGCTACGTGTGTTGTATATTGTGCGTACATATTGTTTGCATACCATTTCGATTCGTTTCTAGTTTATGGGAATACCATTATACGCATACAATACAGCATTTTAAAGGCACATTGAATATTAAAAAAATGTAATTATTTTCATTGATTACTCTATAGTGCTTCCTTCTGGATTTCAGCACTGTTATAACCGAGGCTATTATTAACGAGTTGAATGATACTTAAACCATCATCCTTGGAAGGATTATAGTAGTTGTTCTTTTAAAGCGTGCTCAATAGCAGAAATTGGTTTCCAAGCGCAGGATCAGGATTTGAATCTGTGTTGTGCTTTACTGTCTTGCTCTCACGATAAACGCGTTGCCCCTGAGCTATCCCCCATCAAGGACGAAAGGCTGAGTCCGCTCCTCCACAGGAATTGAACGTCAAAGTGCACTCTGCCCCATGTCTAATCACGCGCTTTACGTACTTTACGGATTTGCGTAAGACAAAAAGGTGCAATCATTGAAATACATCCGGGTTGGAAAACATGAATGTTAGATATTGAAAGGCGTGACCATCTAAGCAGACACGGCTCTGATAGTTTCCTATGCAAGTCATGTTGTTGCTAATGTCAGAACACGGGTTCCTGCTGTGTGTGTTGTAGTGGAGGAGAGGTTCTGCAGCTGTGTTTCAAACCCCAATGCAGTGGATCAGTGTAACTCGATTCAAAGTTGCAGCTCCGAGGACTGTGCAGGAGAAGAGGGACTTACCTTCAGCACTCCCGCACTCACGTCCATCCTGGCGTATGCTGTCCGCGAAGCCCACGAACCCTTGTTTTATACGGACTCTTTTGCCGGATTAGGGAAGTAGATACCACGGATCCCTGAGAGGGTGAAGAGGGGACGTTGCTGCTTGCAGGCTCGGGGTGCACACGCAAAACAGGGCTGGGGGTTGCGGAGCAGGACTGATTCATGCAGCTTTAACGGAGGGCACGGAACTCCCTCCACACAGCTGCCAGCCAATCCCGGGCTGCTGGCACGCACATGTGCAGCTTATCATGGCGGGAGGTGTGTTGGGGCTTGGTTTTTTCCGGGAGAGAACAGTCATCCAGTGAGCTCACCGCAGGCAAGGCAGAGAATCCGCAAGTGTTATACGTATTCAGGGGCGCTGAGAGGCGTGCGGGTACGATGGCCCAGGGGACTGCCCGCATCCTTCCTTCACTTTATAGACTACCCACCAGTCCCGTGAGAAGCGAAACCTAGCAGTCAGCCGAACGCTAATATTCTCTCTGTCCCATTTTACCTGCGTTATGACTCTGTTTTGACTCATTCCTTCTTTCATGTTTTTAAATTTCTTTCTTTCTTTCTTTCTTTCTTTCTTTCTTTCTTTCTTTCTTTCTTTCTTTCTTTCTTTCTTTCTTTCTTTCTTTCTTTCTTTCTTTCTTTCTTTCTTTCTTTCTTCTTTCCTAGGGTCGATCCTTCCTTCCTTCCTTGCTTGCTTCCTTCCTTCCTTCCTTCCTTCCGCCCATTGAGTTCTATGATTGAAGTGATGTGAAGAAGTGCACATTTTTAATTTGTAAAGCACCTGTGCCCAGAGGCATGAAGGCGTTGCTTCAAACAGTTACACAAGAAAAGCATATTACGTACATTTTAGGGTGTCATAGAAGACATTATGGTCCATTTGGGCATGTACAGCCAGGTCCAAATGATAGGTGAAAAGCAAGGTTTTGAGGGCTTTGCGGAAGGCCCAATAAGATTCCTCAGTGTGTAGGTTTGGGGGGAGGGAAACCCAGTAATTGGCTGCTAAGGTGAGAAAGCTTGAGCTACCTCCTTTGATCCAGTTAAATTTAGGTATCAAAAGTCGATTTGCATGCATTGACTTCTCTGGTTTGAAAGTTTTGTCTCTCACAATGTTTTGTGACAGTTAGGCTGCAACTGTGTCAGAAAGGCATTTGTGAGTGATGGCGAGCGCTTTGAAGATGATCCTCTCTCGATGTGGTGAGCCAGTGAGCTTGCCTTCTGGCTAAGGATATGTGATCTCTTTTGGCGATGTTTAGTGCAAAGCGTAGGGCATTGTTTTGAGCTAGAGGGTGTAAGGACATTTCTGGCAACATTTAGCAGTTTTGGTGTGTTGGCGGATGATGATGTGATAGCATTTACTTCTGAGTGAGTGAGAGGGAGGTGTCTAAATAGACCCCACGTGTTTTTACAGAGGGTGAGACTGGGATCCGAATTCCATCAATGGTGAAGGATGTAAATATTGGGGTGAGCTTACTGAGCATTGCAGGGGTTCCTACCAGTAATATCTCAGTCTTGTCATCGTTGAAGCATATGTAGTTAGTTGCCATCCATACCTGGATTGTCGAGTATATCTAGTTGATGGTCACAGAGTCATTTTCATAGTTGCCGGTCAGGGGGAGGGCGATCTGAATATCATCAGCATAATTCGTGTTTGAGATGCCAATGGAGCCCAGGAGGTCGAAGATGGGTTGGTGAACATTTTGTAGAGGATGGGTGAGATGCAGAAACCTTGGGGGAACGCACAGGGGATGGGGAGCGGTGGCACGCAATCTGTTTTTGAGAAGACTCTCATTGATGTGCTATTAGCACCATGGTTGCCGCCGGTACCATACCGGTACCACCATGGAGAAAAGGGGAATTACCACCCCATTCCAAGGTTGGTGGGGTGGTAATTCCCCCTTTCTCCATGGCCCTTCCCCATTCCCATTTTTGCCCCATAGGGCATAATGGGAATGGGGAAGGAGCTAATTACGGTACCGCAAATTGCTGTACCGTAATTAGCACCAAGATTCCTTTGCGGGACCCAACTTTAACGGCTGGTCTACACCAGGCGTTAAGGTCGGGTCCTGCAAAGGGACCTCGTAGTAAGGCGGTAAGGGTTACCGGTCACTGGTACCCTTACCGGTGACAGTTAACCCTTACCACCTTCTGTGTAATGAGGCCCCCTATATGTTAGGACGTGTTTAGTGTTGCTTTGCTCAGAATTTCTATCAATTTGAGCATTTTGCACCCTTTTGCATTATTTTACAAAGCAATTTTCACCTGTCAGTTTAAAAGTGTCATTTTTCAAAAACGGCTTTCTCACTTGTTTGGGGAGGGAAAATTGCATTTAAACTCTGGACATTGGGCCTTATTCCGAATAGGGTGGTAAGGGATACCGGGCACCGGTAAGGAGATTGGTGATGGTAATCCCTTACCGCCCTACTACGAGGTCCCTTAGCGGGTCCCTTCCTTAATGCCTGGTCTGACCAGGTTTTAAGCATGGGACCCGTTAAGGGACCTGGGTGCAAATAACGGGCTTGGCATACGCCGGCCCGTTATTTGCGCCCTCCCCATTCTCATTGAGCCCTACGGGCGATCAAATGGGAATGGGGAATGGTTTGGTGAATAGGGACTTACCGGTCCCGCCAAGGTCTGACTAGACCGGTAAGTCCCCATTGCACCAAACCGGACACAGTACCATTACCACCAACCTCGGAATGAGGTGCAGTGTCTTTTATGTTATTTTTATTTTCAAACGAAAAAAATCCCCTGGAACAGGGCAAATCCGGCGGGTTGCACTCCCGAGAGCAGCTGGGAAATGGACATTCAGTCTCAGCAAGGAAAAGGCATGACAGCAGGTCCAGGCAGCACAAAAATATCTTTATTGTAAAGGTGCAACAGAAGGGAAAACCTGGATGGCAGAGGACGCGTTTTGCGGTATTCTGACCGCTTGTTCACGTAGGTAGGATGTATATATATATATATACACAGCCACGGTAATATATATTAAACTTATGTGTGATTTTAATATGAAATAAATAAAATCAATATTTACCTTTACAAACTAGCCTGACTTCTGGTTCAGTGTGACCTGGGGGTATTTGAAACGGTTATGATATGAGTGGTATATCATTCAGAATATTTAACTTATGGACACAAATAAAATAAGGGTTTCATTGTGCCCTACGTGCTAGGCGAGACCTGGGTGTGTGCCAGATTGAAATCCTTAACAGCTAGGGGGCTTGTGCCGTGATTCTGAATTAATAACACCACCCGTGACAGTCTAACACAGCATACTAGCCTGCAGGGTACACACACCTTCCTGGCTTGGGGTACTGTGCTACACTGTACAAGCACCTCTCAAAATAAATGCTCCAAAATTCAGGCCTGTTTGCAAAAGTAAATTAACCCTGAAATAAGTCAAAGGAAATTGATATTTCTGAAATGGCGATCCCAGATTAATACTGCTAGGGAACACTCCCTGCACAACCTGTTTGTCAGGGGTGAATGGTCCAAACAGAATGAACAGGTATGGCTACAGGAAATAAAATAACAGGTCACTGCCATAGACCTAGATACATGGCAGGATAAGGGTCCATTACATTAAGCGCTTAGCGAACTGTACATGGCCCAAAAATAAAAGAGGAGCAGTGTACAATTGCCAAAATAGTGGCCTACCTGTACCTCCACATACGAATAATACAGGAAAAGCATGCAGACAACATAGATCTGGCAAAGAAGCAATGGGAAACACTGCTGAAAATCCAAATAATCTGGACTCTGCAGAGCAAAGTCTCCAGAAGAGCCAAGAATCAGAAACAGAGGCTAGGCAGTATATCACCAAATTTAAGGAAGATCTGGCTTTCTTACACCAAAAGAATGCACAACAAGATACCAAATTACAGACACTGCAAGATGATTATCAGGAAAAAGCTGACTCTTTACAACAGAGTAAACAGAAACTGGAGCATCAATTAAATTATAATAGAGTCTGCGCAGAACAGATAGTCACATTACAGAACCACATAGAATCCTTGAAAGAGGAAGATAATAAATTAATTATTAAAGACATCAACTCTCAAGAGGAATTTGATGAGGAGCGCCAGAAATCTAGTGCATTTAAAACACAGAGGGGTGACCTGGCTGAACAGAGGGGCACTCTAAATTAGGAGAGAGACGCCTTATGCCAGGAAGTCAGCTTATTAAAAAAAAAGTTATAGGAAAGAAAGCTGGCCCTTCAGGAGTTTAGTGAAGTTAAAACCGAATATGAGAAGCTACTAGAGCACACCAGGCGGGTGGAGGATGCTCTGGAAAAGAACACTCAGACCAATAATGACAAAACTCAGGAGGTGAGTCTCCTGCAGCAACAACTGGCCCCGTATTTCCAAACCAGGCAGGAAGCACAGAGAGACAATGAGGCTCTCTGTGAAAAGAATGATAGGCTCCACAAACAGATAGCCATGCAAGAGCAAATCATTGAGACCAGTAAGGCCTTAATAGAGTAGTGAAAAAGTCAGGGAGATTTTGGCATGTCACCAGGGAATAGGGGCTGAAAGAGATGAGGTAGGAATGGACAGAGTAACCCCTGAGCATAACATCAGGACCCCTATCATCAGGGACTTTAAGTACCATGATGACATAACATCAGGACCCCTTCAGTACCATGGACTCTGCCGCCCTCATGTCCCCTGGCTCATATGAACCAAGGGCCATGGGGATGGTAGACTTCAGCAGAATGGAAACATGGCACTGACAGATTAGCACCTCCCAGAAATGGACGGGCAGGCATCTCTGTACAGATTCCCAAATGTTAGGGCTAGCCTCTCTGATCAGGAAGTCTCCAGTGAGGGGAGAATCAGGGAACAGGATCCTCAAAAATACCACCTACCAAAGGATCAGTCTGTAACATTTTGTGGGGAACTCCATGAAACTAGGCCCCCAAAGAGTATCTTAAAGACCTCTTCCCAGCTAGGGCAGTGGTGGGAGGGGGTACTCAGCCAATCCTGGGAACAAGGGAGAGTCATAAGACTCTTCTGAGCACCACAGGTCTCAAGAAACGAGGCCCCCACATTCTGCGAGCCATTCCCAAGCTCGCAAAATCAGGGAGAGCCTAGAGGATCAGATAGCCACCTCCTGTAGCAGTGCCTCTGAGACAGAAGATGAGTGGACATGGGTGACTAAGACTAAAAAGGCCCACAAAATGAAGAGGGCCCTACTGAAAGATCCCCTGAAACAGATCAAGGCCATTAGGAGCGTCATAACTCCCTATCATAAAAATGCTAAGTATTCAGTTTGGGAGCACCTCGAGTTATACAAGAAAATGATGGATACTTTCCATTTGAAAGACACAGATAGCCAGAGTTGCATTCAATATGTCAAATGGACATATTCCTCAGAATACTCCAGCTTCTTTGCGCGGCTGGAGGATCAGCACCACTCAAGGTGGTCCACCTATAGGGTGGCCATCTTAAAACATTTTTCTATATATAGCAACCCCCAAGAGGCCCGCAAGGTGGCCTACAATCTGCAATGTGGGGAAGACAAGGTTGCACAAGAATGTGTGCAAGAATTAAAATGTGCCTTTACGCAGACCACCAGGAGGGTGAGCACAAACAGTAGGGAGTTCATTAATACCTTCTTTCATGCACTCCCTAAATACATCATGACCCAGCTGGTGAGGGACTTTCACAAGAAGAGATCACTAGACAGGGTCATTGGACAGGCGACTCGTATTTATGAAGTGCAGAAACTGGTAGAGAATAAAAATACAAATAAAAACCCCAAACCAGCCAACACCCCTGCTGCTGCTAAGGTGGGGCTGGTAAAGGTTGTCCCCATTTTAGATCTGGAGATGGGGGTGTTTAAAAATATTCCTGTGCACAATCCTTTTAACCAAAGACCCAGAAGGCCCTCGGGCCAATCCAAAACAGGTATCCAGGGAGGTAATCCCACAAAAGGGAACCCTAACTCCCCTGATTATACAAGCCCCCGTTACAAGAGCAACAGACCCATCCTCGGGTATGTGTGGACTTCCCCAGCCCACCGAGGTGGGGGGGAATCCAACCAGGTAGCTGCCAAACCAGGAAACTTCCATCCTAACTTTCCCCAGGAGGGCAGTAATCCCCCAAATGCCAGGTTGAGCTTCTTCCCCGGTACCTGCCAAACAACCCCCAAAACAACCCTTCTTTCTTTACCCACTTTCCTGAGCCCAGACAGCCCAATCCGGGAGAGGGGAGGCCAAGGGTGGAGGGTTACCAGAACTATCCCAACCAAGGGTATTATGGGAGAAGAAACAGTTACCTTTTTTTTGTTTTACTCCTTTTTTTTATTTTGATTGGCTGAATGATCAACCTTTCAACATTACAACATATTATTTATACAAATGCCAATAAAACAAATAAAGAATTAATAAAAGATTTCATCAATACATAAAACAATCATATACAGTCTTGAACATTGTTACTGAATTCTGAGAGCATAGGCTTCAAATTAGAAGACACACAGAATGAAAAAGGGGAAAAGGAGTACAATAAACTACAAACATAAAACCTTCATGAGTCCATAAAGGCATGATTACCTCTCTCTTCCACCATACTCAAAATCCCATTCAGTGTCAGCTCTCAAAGCCTCTGCAATAAGTATTACATTAATTAATCTGGAATTACCACATTAACAAATTGGACCAGTGCTATCTGTATCGAGTTTTTGGAACTAGACAAAAGATGAGCCCAAATTTCCTCCCTAGTCCGAGGTAAAAGGGAGTGGCAGCATTTATCAAACAATTTATGCCGAAGCATACTCAAGACAGGACAATCAATTATCAAGTGAGACAGTGATTCGCTTTGGGCAGGATCCTTACAATATCGACAATATGTCTCTTCCTTAGAGATAAGACGTCTCCTTCCTAGAATCTGCCTAGTGGCGCATAAGTTTAATCGAATGCGCAGCATTTGAGATCTCACGTTACCAGAGGGAGATTTCACTAAGTAAGGTTCCATACAACGCATTGTTTTATGCCTTAGCAGTGTGATACCACCGTCCACATAGGCCATACATTGGTTACGAGTATGAATCCAATCTACACAAAACAATTTAAATTTTGCTTTAGTTGGATTCAAGATTAATAGTTCAAGTGAGATGTCCGCCTCACTTAGCGCCTCCAGCACGTACTCAGTCCATTTTTTGGAGAAAGCAAGAGATGGTGAAAGCAGATGATTTGCGAGAATGCCCAATGTGTTCAAAGAAGAGGCACCCAATATACATTTTCTATATAGAGAACAAAATTTCCATACTACTTGAATGTACAAAGAAATGCTGCCCAGTTCGTGCCGAAGTAATGGTAAAGGTGTAGATTGGGGGAGCCTTAGTACATTTTTCCAAAAGGATGCTTCATAGTGGTCCCAATACGATCTTAACTTTGGGAGTTCTGTTTCCGCTCCATAGGAAATAATAGGCACCACTTTTTGTTGATAAAAACTCATTATATGAGTAACCGTGAATTTTCCATATCTGGCCAGCAAAATTCTAGCTTGAGAAGATAAGGAACACATTTTTGCGTCCAAAGTTGCTGTATATATAAGGTTGTTTTGCAGTTCCGAGAAGGGCAGCCCCAAGGCAAACAGTTACCCTTCCTGTGATCCACCTAGGATGGACCAGAGACCCCCCTACCAGCCAGAGCGGGTGTCCCAACTAGAGCACCAGGTCCAGAACTTGTCACAGGAACTGGGTCACATGTTGAGGGCTCAGCAGAACCCTCAGATGAACATGGCAGCCCAGAACCCTTCAAATCAAGGGTCTGGTACTCCAGAGCAATGACAGGGAGAGAACCCTGACAACCCACAGGTTCCAAGGAGGCATAGTGGGAAGGGGGGTGTAAAGCCTTAGAGGAAGCTTCCTTCCCCACTTGTGAAAAGTCCCTGTAAACCCAGGAACTGGAACCAGAATCTCATGTCCCCGAAAGTCTGCAACCTAAGGAACAGAGGGCAGGTAGGAGAAATAAAGGGCCTAAAAAGACCCATTCTGTGGAGGAGGTTAGAGTCTTCCAATTTGAAGGCAAGGGGTCCTTAGAGGACTCTGGCAAAAGGATCTTCTCCTTCAGGAATGGGGGAACTCCTCCCAAAGAAAAAATGGGTCCCAATAGATCCTAATCCATTGATCCCCAAAATGAAAAGCCAGAAAATCAACTTGCCCAAACAAATGTTGGTGACTGCCTCCAAAAAGGGGGGGCTAGCCCAGAATTAGAACCAGGGGAGCCCACAACTTCCCCAATATCCAACTGTCACCTTTTTCTTACAGATTCCCAAGATCCCAAACAGAATCCTGCCCAAACGACCCCTCTGTCAGAATCAAGAGTAAAGAAATTAGCCCACCAATTGGCCCAAAATGCACATTATATTTGCCCCATTGAGGAGAAGGAGGGAAAATGTTATGCCCCGGTCCAAATACAGGGGCAATGTACATTTTTGGCACTGGTGGACACTGGATCCCAAGCCACCCTTCTGTCAAAAAGGGCCTTTGATCAGTTGAATTCAGGAAGGGGGGAGAGATACCAGATCCCTCTCACCCCCCCTTCCTAGACAACTTCAGAACTTGGATGGGAATGAAATTCCTGTCGAGGGGACTGCTGATTTGGAAATTAAAATTGGGTGACACAAGGTGAAACACCCGGTCATAGTTGTGACTCCAAAGGGCACACCATGTTTACTGGGGAATGACATCCTGCGTAGATTGTCTCCCCTGATAGATTGTGTAAACAAGGTTCTCTGGACCCAGACTAACCGACCAATAAAATTAAATATAGCGTCAACCATGTTAGTCTAAGTGGCACATTCCACATGGTGGAACAAAAACCTGACCAAATTGAATTCCACTTTCAAAACAACAAAAACCCTGACGTGACAGTAATTGCAATAGGACAACAAACTGGTAATGGGGAGTCCTCTCTATTTCTAAAAATCACCCTTCTTTCCACTCTAAAGTGGCATTCCACACTGGAAGCAAATACGCTGAAATTCTATACCAATTCACAATCAGAAAATCACACTTCTATAGTCCAAAATGATGAGAAACCAGCTCAAAGCTTGGCTGACATTCAGAAAATTGGAGAACAGTTGTTCATCCCTATTCAGTTAAATGGGGGGAAGGACTCTGTTCTCGCCCGAGTGTGCGTGAACAACAGTAAGAGCTTCATCAGCGAAGCCATGTTCCGAAAACTCCCAAAAGATCCACCCATTGCCACCTTTAAATTAATAGACACATGGGAAAGGGAACTGGAAACACCCAATTGCAAACATCTCCTGCCTAGCAGGTGCATGCTCAAAATTTGTATAGGCAACAAGTGCATTGGCCATAATTGTTGGGTCGTGCGAGATGTCCCTGCTGCATTTTATTTAGGCAGTGACATTCTCAATCGCTTTGCCATTAGTTTGGACCTAATAAACATCAAAGCCTGGTCCCGATTAGCGGGTAATCCCATGGACTTTGATGATCCAGAGAAAGCATTTTGGTCAGCTCAATTGCTGCCATATGCAGTTGAAGTTCAGATTGGAGAGGAAGTCACCATCCCAGAACGGACCCGACAATTCCCACTTGAAGTCAAAATTAAAAGAGGACAGAAACTGAAAAATCCTGACGCATATGTTCACCTCAATGCCCATTTCCAACAGCAAGGGTTGGAGTTAAACCCAACACCACTAGTCAATACAGAACACAACACCATTCCAATAGTGGTGGATAACAGTGACCTTAGGAGTATCACTCTGGCCGCAGGCACCATTATTGGAATGGCAGTTGGTGACCAACATTTTTCCATAGATTTAGGTAATGAACTGATAGGACCAATCCCCAATGACTGTCTTGACCGTGATAGCGACAATGACACAACACCAGACAGGATCTTCACCCGGCATTCGGGGAATGTCCTGGTGTACTCTTCCTGCCCTTATGGTAAGGAAAAGGTGACCTGTGACTTCAGGAGGGATGAGGTGATCTTTCAAGTCCACCAGGACTGCCTTCCCCACCTGAAGCCATCAGGTCCAAGTCAGTACTTTAACTAGGGATTTCTCCACCCAGCTCGAGGAGGCCGCTGAGATGGCGAAAACAGAAGTCTTTCCGGGTTTCAGGCAAATGGTTGAAGAGAGAGTCAACCTAGCTGATCCCTGTGAGACGTGGAGCAAAAGCAAAAACTGAAACAAGTTTTCTTACATTTCCAAAATCTCTTTGCAGTGGACTCATATGACTGTGGTCGCACCGACATCCACACCACAACAATTCCCACGGACCCTGGCATGACTCCAGTGTTTGTGAAGCAATATCGCTTGCCCTTCGCAACTATGGAGTCCCTCACAGAAATGATTAAAAACCTTGAGCCCTGGGGGATAATTCATCCAGTCCACAGCACCTTCAATAATCCGGTGCTGGGGATTTTGAAACCAAACGGCCAGTGGAGACTCTGTGCTGACCTGAGGGAGCTAAACAAACGGGTCCACACTTCCCGATGGCCTCTTCCCTACATTGACCAAGGGCTTGCCCAGATCCAGGGGTCAAAGGTATACACTGTCATTGACCTGACCAATGGGAACTGGACTGTACCTGTCAGTAGGGAGGACCAATACAAGCTGGCCTTTACCTTCGGGGGGCAGCAGTACACAGGGACCCGAACTCCCTTCGGATACATCAGCTCCGGCAATTAATTTAATATCTTCTTGCATAAGGCCATGCCTAACTTGGGTGAAAGGGGTAACCTGGCCTATGTAGATGATGCTCTAATCAAAAGCTCAACTGTGGAGGAACACATATCGGAGATCCGTTATGTTCTGACACAGTTGAGGGCTGCCAGAGCAAAATTATCTTTCCAAAAGGCACAGTGGAGCAGGACCCGTGTCAACTTCTTGGGTCATGAGACAACTCCTGAGGGTCTCTGTCCCCAGGAAAAGAAAGTAGAAGCACTCCATAAACTAAAAGACCCCACAACTCTGTGTGAGCTAAGGAGCCTCCTCGGACTGGCTGTCATGATTCCTGCCCTTCATGTCCCCAGCCCTCCAAGATGTCAGGATGGAGCCAGGCCACAATCACCTACATGGCCATCAAGGGCCTCTCCATCCCTCCAAAGACCCACTTGGAGTGAGACTTGGCGCTCATAGGATAACATTGGGATTGGACTTGTAGTGCATTGATGCGGACAAGATGGGTGCCCCCACATATTTCGGTTCCCAGAACTGCATGTGCGGTCTTGTCTTTTGGGTGTGGTTCAGCCCAGAGACACCTGGGATACCCAGAGACTATTTAAGCCACACCAGGGCTGAGAAACATGCTTTGCATTTTCTGCACCTGCAGCGTGACACTCACCGTGTTCGGATCGGTCTCCAGTAGGCCTGCATCTTTCTTCTGCGCTCAGCTCCTGCAAGAACAAGAACACTGTTAATAACAGCCTAACCTTGCGGCTCTTCTGCCCATCATTTATCGCTCCTTCTGTTCTGCGGGCATATTCGGCAGTGTCATTCCCATCCCGGCACACCGCTTCCTAAGGAAATGGGAAAAGAACAGAAAAAAGGCATTAGTACGCATTCTGCAAATCTTCGCTTATTTTTAAATACTGTACGAGCTTCAAACGCTTACCTGAATCCCAGCCGCTCTGGGGGAAATCTGTCTCCGGAACTTCTCATCCATCTGCAAGAGGGAAAAGACAATCCAGGTTAGCATGGAAACACCGCATTTGTTCTTCATAACCGGCATCCACACTGAAAACGTCAGACACAGAAAAATAACTCAGTTCAATGCAAATATGAAAGGGGTGCATCGCGCTCTCACTCACCTTCAGCGCTACTCATCTCAGCAGCACGCCGCCATCCCCGGACGCCGGCCATCATCTAAGGAAGGAAAGGAACGAAGTTAGAGAACTGTTAAAAAGACTCATTAGACTTACCTGTCAGACTCTTGCCAGTGAGTAACTAGGCAGCAATGAGCACGCATCAATCAATGCGCCCCTGTGCTGAAAGCAGGATGGAGAGCACACTATCCAAGAAAACAAGGTGAGCCGTGGATCAAAGGGAAGGGTTGGACCCCGGGGAAGAAGGGGTTCAAGCACACAGAGACAATAGGGAGTTAAACTCTGCCAATCCTGTGTTTGAGGCCCAGTCTCCAGTCGAATTGGCTCCAGGGAAGGGTTCAAGGTCGTAAGAGGTCGGAACAGGCTGAGTGACGTCCCCGTGGATACCAGGTGAGCATTACACTGACTAATTACAACAGAAAGTTGATTGAGGATTACGCAGAGATCACAAGACCCCTGATCCATCTGTTGAAGGGGGGAGTCAAGTGGGAGTGGGGCCCAGAACAAGTAGAGACAATAAGACAACTCAAAAGAAGCCTCTTACAAGCACCTTGCCTAGCTTACCCTGTCAAAAACAAGGAGTTCTTCTTGAAGACAGGGTTCTCAAATACATGCTTGACTGCAGTATTATACCAAAAGCATGACAAGGTCAATAAAGTAATCTCCTATACGAGCAAAACTTTATCCTCTGTGGAGGAAAAATTCAACGATTGTGAGAAGGCACTCCTGGGCAACGGGGTGGGCATTGTAGAATTACCACCCGTTCAGCCAGGGGGAACACATCATAGTGGAGACTCCACACCAGCCTCTGTAATATCTTCAAAGTGACAGAATCCAGAACGGAAATGTGAGTAATTCCTGAATTACTTCCTGGATTCTGTCAATTCAAGGCTTTCATGTGGAGGAAAGATATGGCCAAAACAAGAAGATTCCCCTAGCGCAAGGTCTGGCTGATTTGCATGATTGATGCCCCAGAACCTTCCGCTGGGTACAAAATCGGTCCCCGTAGTAGTCATGTGGCAGAGCTGATGGCTGTGCATCAAGCCCTCCTCACTGCTGTCCAACACCAACTCCACAAACTGGTCATCATCACTGATTCAGATTATGTCAGGAATGAACGGGTTTGTGGAGCACCTGGTTAATTGGAAAACCAGAGACATGCTATGTGCTAACAATAAACTACTAAAACATGCAAAACTAATACATAATATTGATGATCTGGTCACCTCTAGTGGGATGACCATCTACTGGAAAAAGATCAAGGGTCATTCTAAAGTAGAGGGACCAGACAAAACTGGAAATTACTTAGCTGATCAGCTGGCCAAAACCGGAGCCATCCAAGGGGATCTACTTGCGATCAAGTCCCTGTTCAGGATAATCCAGGTCACTGCTATTACTAGGTCCCAGACAAATGCTCACAAGGAACTCTCAACTGCCAGTAGAGTAAGGAGACCCCAGATACTGATTTGATTACGGCTCAAAAATGGGATCCAATAGTTGGTAAGTTTTATCAACACATTGAGGACCCTGAGAACTTTTCCCTGATGGATTCTGATTGCATTGCGAAAGAGGACGTCAGAGTGTTGATGAAATGTCCAAAAATGTTCTGAATCCAAGATGGTTTGTTGTTGAGGAGATCCATATCTGGCTGTGACCAGTGGGTGGTCCCTACCTCATTCCAAAGCCTGATGATAAGTCACGCCCATGATGCTGCCACAGCCGGTCATGGGGGATTTCATGCGACATTAGAAATCTTGCGAGAGGTTGCATACTGGCCACACATGGGGCAGGATCTTTACCAATACTTGAAGGTGTCATGACCCACAGAACACGCCGCTTTTGGACCTCATGGTCCTTGTCACAACGGGGCTTGTACTCCTTGATACTCCCAACATGGCCGTCAAACGTGCAACATCTTCCTTGTCCTTATGTCAGACGCAGCGTGTTTACAAATAGGCCGCGACCTGCGGGCCCGCGCGTCTCAATGCTACTGCAAGCAGCGACTAGATGTGTGCTCCGTAGTTCGCTACTCTGTTGTCCTTGTTCCTGGACCTCCTAATTCCATTCCCATTACCCTCTTCCTTCCTCCTTGTTTCCTGGACTCATTTGCTGTGTGCTTACCTTCTTCGCTCCCGGATCCTGGAGTGTCTGAATCCTGGAGCTTTGAACGCACGCTGGAGCCAGAAGAGGCTTGCACGGGCTTATACAAGACCAGGTCCGTGCATAAGAAGACACCGCCCAAGAAATCCTGCAAGGATCGCTCCCAGGTGAGAAAGGGGGAATTCAGTTAGTTCTATCCCTTGATTCTGCCACAAACGAAAGCGTATTGCTGAGCGGCATTGTTGACAAATACGATGGGTCGGCAAAAACCCTTCGTGGATTCCTTGATTCTTGTTTGGTCCACTTTACTTTTAAGCCCTACTACTTTTCAACCCCTAGGGCTAAGGTTGGCTTCATAATTTCACACCTTTCCGGAAATGCTCTAACCTGGGCTACACCCTTAGTCAATTCTGGTGATGCCCTCCTGGATGACTATGATGGTTTCATACAAGCCCTTAAAAACATGTTTGACTGCCCTGAGCAGGTCTATAGTGCCCAGGAGCGCATGCTAGACTTTCAACAAGGATCCCAGGATATGCTTACGTATGTAACCCGATTCAAGCAATTGGCCATGGAAGCTGACTGGTCTCCTGAAGCAAGTTTTACACTTTTCAGAAGGGGACTGAATGAGGAGATCAAAGATGAGTTGGCCAGAGTGGCTCGCCCAAGCCCGTTCCAGGCTCTTTTGCACCTTGCCATGCAAATAGATTTTCGGATCCAGGAAAGAAAGGCAGAAAAAAGGAAACCAAAGTAACCCCCCCGAAGGCATCCTTCGAGACCACCTCCAAGACTGACACAAATCCAGGGTCACCTGCTGAACCAGAGCCTATGCAGATAGGAGCCTTCCGTGGACCCATATCCCCGCAAGAAAGGATGAGAAGGATTCATACGGGATTATGCATGTACTGTGCCTCGGATAAACACCTGGTTAGAGAATGCCCTCTAGCCCCTCCTCGGCGTTCGGGAAACACCAGCTCCCAATCCTAGATGGAGCAAGGCTTCGGGAGAGAGATGTTTGATCCACGTCTATTCCATCCTTGAATTCTCCTGGACAAAACAGCCTAATGATTGTACAGGCCCTTCTATCCCCATCCAAGAATAAGACCTACTCCATTTTGGACTTGGTTGACTGCGGAGCTATGGGAGTATTCATTGATCAAGATTGGGTTACGGCTCACCACATTCCATACGAGACACAAAGTACCATGCAACCGGTGGAAGCGATCGATGGAAGACCCCTCTCTTCATGGCCTATAAGCCTGCAGACTAAAGAGATCCATCTTTCAATAAACCATCACCAAGAGCTGATCAGACTTGACATCATTAAGTCTGCTTATTATCCCATAGTCCTGGGTATGCCCTGGTTACAGAAGCATAATCCTTATATCATCTGGGCAGCAGGATCCTTATTTCTTGGATCTGAGTTTTGTATGCCTCACTGTCTATTCCTGGAATCATCTGTGACACCTTCCAAAGAACCATCAATAGATCAGCAAGTTCCACTCATGGTTTCCAATATCGTATAAGTTCCAAAGGCCTATCATAGTTATGCTGATGTGTTCTCAACTGCCATAGTCCAGGCTCTACCCCCTCACAGACCTGAAGACTGCACCATAGACACAGAACCCTCAGCAGTGATTCCCTTTGGGATGATGTTCATCCTATCCGAACCTGAAAAGAGAGCCGTACGAGAATACTTGGATATCAGCCTTGAAAATGGCACCATAAAACCATTGAAATCCCCAGCTGGAGCCTCACTGTTTTTTGTTCCCAAGAAGGACACCAAGGAACTTAGACCTTGCCTCGATTATCGTGGATTAAATCAATGCACCCTCAAGGACCGCTACTCTTTACCCTTGATCTCGAATATCCTGGAAGCGGTGAGAGGAGCTGTAATCTTCACGAAACTGGATCTCAGGGGTGCCTATCATCTGATCCGTATCATGGAAGGAGACGAATGGAAAACAGCCTTTCAAACACCCTTTGGACACTTCGAATATCTGGTAATGCCCATTGGACTTGCTAATGCCCCTGCCGTCTTTCAACGTTTCATGGATTGGGTGTTCTCCGATATGCTGTTCATCTTCGTCATCGTCTACCTGGATGATATCCTGATCTATTCCAAGGACCTTCTAAGGCATGAAGAACATGTTAAGGCTGTTTTACAACGACTACGTGAACATAGACTCTTAGCCAAACCCGAGAAATGCCTGTTTAATGTGAACTCAGTTCATTACCTAGGATTTGTCCTTAGTCCAGAAGGAATTGGCATGGATCAGTCAAAGGTAAAAGCCATATTATCCTGGCCGGCTCCCACTTCTGTGAAACAAGTTCAATCCTTCCTGTGCTAGTCAATTTCTACCGGAAGTTCATACCCACCTTTTCTGAGATTGTTCAGCCGATCATTGCACTCTTGAAGAAAGATACTCCCTTTCTCTGGTCTACACCTCAAGACAAGCCATTCCAATGTTTAAAGAAAGAGTTTACTCAAGCCCCCATCCTAGCCCAACCCAACATAAATCGACCATTCATAGTGGAGACGGATGCCTCTAAATACGCCATAGGAGCAGTGCTGAAGCAAGAGTTCGAGGACAAGATGGAACACCCCATTGCTTATCGTTCAGGAACTCTGACTCCGAGTGAGACACATTACTCTGTCCTGGAAAAGAAACTGTTAGCCATCCGTCAAGCCTTCACCTAATGATGACACCTACGCCTGGGAGCGAGACATCCAGTCCAGGTCCGCACGGACCATCGGAATCTTCAAGTTCTACAATCCTTGGAGTATAGGAACAATCGTCAGGCCCGTTGGGCCTTCTTCTTTGCCCAGTACCAGTTCCACATCCATCATGTCCGCGGATCACAGAACATAATTGCTGATGCCTTATCCCGACGTCCTGACTATGAAACAATTGAAGTCCGGACCTATCCCAAGATGTTTTCCCACACGATTTTCGTAGCTCAAGCAGTCAGTCTCCTCGAAGAAATTTGGATACAAACCCAATGCTCTGAGCTTTGTAAGGATGTTTCAAGGAAGAATCAATGGAATCTAAGAATCAAGGATGTATACCTGTTCAAGGATAATGCTCTAGTCATCCCCACACAGAAATTACAACAAAGGATAATCAACCTCTGCCACGATACCCTTCATCGTGGCGTCACCAACACCTTCCGTCTTATACAAAGACAATTTTGGTGGCCTAGAATGAAGACAGACGTACAACTGTACATCCAAGCCTGTTCTATTTGTAGTCAGAACAAACACGATAACAAAAGACCAGCAGGTCTGCTACTACAACCTACTTGTTGTATATAGGTTGTGCATTTGGATGTCCTTCTATGCATGCTTGTTAATACCTTTTATGTCAGTGACACTATGGCTTGTGACAGGGCTGTACCATTCCATTGTTAGAACTTCATTATGTCATCAGCTATGGAGTGCTAGTGCATTAGAATGTTGTTCTTTGACTGCGAGCAGTTGGACCCTGGACACAGCCTGTGCTGGGGGTCTCTCTCTCTACGCTGCATAAAATAAAGACAATAAAGCTGACCTGATATAATGATGGTGTTACCTGCCTTCAGCTTTACAATGGCGACAAGGATGGGATGAATAGAACATTCCTTTTTGAAGGCGAGCTGAAGCAGAGACCCCCGACACGTAGCGCGGAGTGGCGGTGCTACGTTTGGCTGCAGAATCGGAGGAGCCAAGGGAAGGAGGAACGATGTTCAGGTGGCTGTCTGATTTTGGCTTTGATGTGCCCCACTGTGAAAGCCGCTGTCTTCCGTTTCTGAAAAACTGAAACGCATCCACTCACAGGCGCAGGCGGGCGCCGACAGCATTCGTTCCGAGTGGCTTAAGCTGCCCAGAAATCAGACCGCAGTGCAGAAGGCGGTTCTGAAGGCTGTGGGGAATATTCCTATACTACGCGGACTGAACCGCGACACAGAAGACCCTCCGGAACCCCATTTCGCGAAGGTACGTGCAGGGCAGAACCAGCGCGGCGGCTGCAGAGGCGAGCTTTCGGCTGCTCCCGAGCGCGCTGTGAGAGGGGCTCGCTCCTCCCATCACACGGAAGCGGCGTGACCTAACGTGGAAACAGGCTCCCCAGAACGAAGGCTGCTAATAGGGCCAGGCAGGGGATTCACCACGCCCCCACCATCACGTGGTCGCAACGTGGATCTAAGTAAAGAATAACAAGGAAGTGCGATCTCTTAACGTGGCTGTGGCGCTGCCCTTTCTTTATGTTTGACGTGATTATGACTGTTTATGAAAAGCGGAGTTTCTGAAATTTGCCCAGGGCCCTTGTGGGAAGGCAAATTAGGTTTGGATCATCATAAGGTACCACAGGGGAGGAACGGCACATTACCTGTGTGTCAACTGGCCATATGAATATTGAATTACAGAGTGCCTTATTATTTGCAAGGACCTGGATAATAATAATAATCCTGTTACTGTAAGCCTGCACAGAATTGTCTCTTAGCATCTTGGGAGTGACTTACCTGGTGGTGTACTTACCATTGTGAAAAGAGGATACTGTAGTGAGTTTTATCTGGAACAGAAAATATGGCACTATCTGGAGTTCCGGGTCCACAAGTGTTTATGCCCTCACCAGGTCCCCCAAGAATTAAATGGGCGCCCTGGAAAAGGGGTTTTCTTCACTACGTTAAAGCTACGTGCGGAAATGGCATGTCTGTTGAGCGGAAAGTAGCAAAGTTAATGCATTTTCTGGGTTATGAAGGGCAGAGCATATATAACACTTTACCTGATGTTTCGGAATTAGATATAGAAGAAGGCGCAAATGACTTTGATCTTGCTCTGATCAAACTTGATAAGCATTTTGAGGCTAAGACCAGTACGGTGTTGGAAAGATACCATTTTGGCATGAGATGCCAACATGAAGGAGAATCTGTTGAGGACTATATAACTGCCTTGAGACATTTATCTTTACATTGTAAATTTGGGAGTGGTTTGGAGGAACACATAAGGGATCAGTTTATGATACATTGTGCAAATGATAAGATACGTGAAGAGATCTGGTTAAAAGATGATCCTAATTTAGATGAAGTTATTAACATTGCAAAGAGAATTGAACACACACTACAATGTGTGGCAAAGTTGTCTGTAAAAGAAAATAAGTCGGCAGTAGGAACTGAAGTGTTAAGGGTGAGCGATAAAAAGGGACCTTACCCAAAAGAAAAGAAGAAACAGAAAACCAGACCCAATAGGCGTTATGATAATACCCAAATGAAGGGTGGGGGGGCTGAACAGGCAAATAAACGTGCCCAGAAGGATCATTTCCAGTTCAATGCAAAGAGGGAAGATAGATTATGTTTCTGTTGTGGGAGTGCACGCCACCTATCAACACACCTCTACCAACAAGACCATGGGAATTCATCGCTACAGACTTCATTGTGGAATTGCCACCTTCCAGGGGATACACAACTATCATGGTTACCAGTGACTTGTTCACTCACATGGCTCACTTTACACCCCTGCATAAACTATCATCCTCATCAGAGCTAGCTGGAATCTTCCTGGAACACATTTTCCACCTGCATGGACTTCCTTCCAAGATCATATCAGACCGAGGACCTCAATACGTCTCACAATTCTGGAAACATTTCTGTCGCATTCTGGGAATCCAATGCGCTCTCTCATCAGGTTATTATCCACAAACCAATGGAGCTACGGAACGTGTAAACCAGACCCTGGAACAATAACTTCGCTGTTTCGCCACTAAGGTTCAGGACGACTGGTCGCTCCTAATACCCGTGGCTGAGTTCGCGTACAACAATTCCGATCATTTGGCAATCAACACCAGCCCCTTTTATTGCAGTCAAGAATTCCATCCTTCAGTGTTACCCTCTGTTCTTCCACATCCCACACCTCTTCCTACCATTGACTCCTGGATGGAAACACTCATCAATGTACACAAGGAAGCCAAGGAACACTTAGAGAAGGCCAGAATACGAACTAAACAAAATGCTGATTCTAAAAGAAGACAAGGGACTTCATATGCAGTTGGTGATCAAGTCTGGTTGTCCTCGAAGCTACTACCCCGACACTTACGGCCAAACAAACTGGCCCCCCGGTTCTATGGTCCATTTCCCGTCAAGGAAATCACAAATCCTGTCTCATACCGACTCAAGCTACCCGACTCCTGGAAGAAGATTCACCCAGTTTTTCATACTTCTTTATTAAAACCCTACATTCGATCTTCCCGGAAATCTTGCAGACTCCCTCCGGTGGTGGTGGACGACCAAGGTGAATATGAACTGTCCCGAATATGCGATTCCAGGTATATACGGGGTCAGCTTCAATACCTGGTTGAATGGAAAGGATATCCTCCAAGTGAAAGAACCTGGGAACCAGCTTCTAACCTGAATACCACTCGATTGCTCAGAAGATATCATCTCATACACCCGGGCAAACCCGGTGGAACAAGTCTTCGGAGGGGGCATGCTGTCATGACCCACAGAACACGCCCCTTTTGGACCTCATGGTCCTTGTCACAATGGGGCTTGTACTCCTTGATACTCCCAACATGGCCGTCAAAAGTGCAACATCTTCCTTGTCCTTACGTCAGATGCAGTGTGTTTACAAATAGGCTGCGCCCCGCGGGCCTGTGCGTCAAAATGCTACTGCAAGCAGCGACTAGACGTGTGCTTCGTAGTTCGCTACTCTGTTGTCCTTGTTCCTGGACCTCCTAATTCCATTCCCATTACCCTCTTCCTTCCTCCTTGTTTCCCAGACTCGTTTGCTGTGTGCTTACCTTCTTCGCTCCTGGATCCTGGAATGTCTGAATCCTGGAGCTTTGAATGCACGCTGGAGCCAGAAGAGGCTTGCGCGGCCTTATACAAGACCAGGTCTGTGCATAAGACGACACCGCCCAAGAAATCCTGCAAGGATCGCTCCCAGGTGAGAAAGGGGGAATTCTGTGACAGAAGGGGTGTCTTGTGTGTGCAAAATTTCAGCCAACATCACTCACACACCGTGCACCCCTCCAAAAGAGGGGATGTCACTGCCATGGTCAGATTTTCAAGTCGATTTCATCGGGCCCGTGATTTTCTCCTCTAGGGGGAACAAGTACATGTTGAACGTTACATGCTTGTTTACTAAGTGGGTGGAATGTCTCCCAACCCCAAATTACAAGGCAGAAACAGCAGTTGCCCTGATGATCAATCACATCTTCTCGCATTTTGGACTGCCCCAAAGGATTGAGTCAGACCGAGGTAGTCACTTCACCAGAGAAGTGATGACAAAGATGTGGGAGATACTTGGGGTAAAAAGGAAATTACACATTGCATACCTGTTGTCGTCTAGTGGTGGAGTTGAGAGGTACAATAAAACAATTGTGAGCATATAAAAAAAATTGTGGCAGATTCTGGGCCAACTTGGGATATTCAATTACCCCCTGTCCTGATGGCCATAAGATCTACCCCTTCTTCTGCAACAAAAATGTCTCCATTTGAGTTGATGACTGGATGAAGGATGGTGGTACCCCAGCATCTGCTCTATCAAACCCAAGAGCAGACCTTGATAAATGCCTCCTCAACTCATGAGTATGTTGAGAATCTGAGAAAACACCTTCTACATGCTTTTGCTTATGCTCAGCGGAAACTAGAAAGATCTGTAGACAGTATGAAGACCCACTATGAACTTAAGACAACTTAAAAGGAATATCAATAAGGAGACAGGGTCTACTTGTACAATTTCCAGAGGAATAGAAGCCAAAGAGCGCAAATTTCTCCCAAGTTGGCAGGTTCCTTTTGAAATTGTGGACAGAATCTCACCAGTCGCCTACAGAATCCACATACCCAAGGTAAATTTGACAGAAGGGGAAGACAAGTGGGTCCACATAAACGAGCTAAAGAATTGCCATCCCAGGCATACTTCGCGGCAAATAGAAGAGCCTACCGTAAACCCAGAGGGGGAAAATCCGGAGATCTAAAAATAATTATTAAAGGTTCATTGAGTATGTGCAAGGAGAGTGTTAAGACCCTTATGGAATATAGACGGGGAAAATTGTCAATTGTTATTAAATGCATGCATCCACCCCTCTACACCCCTCAGGGAACAGTAGTGGGGACATTTCCATAACGGTGCTATGTTCTGTTTTCTAGTACTGGAACTAAAACCACCTAATCACCAAAGAGGACTCCTTGAGGACCGGAAAAATAAAAGCAAGAGCCCGGAGTGGCGCTCCACTCTTCCAACCAGAACCAGCAAGCAGAGCGTGTTGCATCCATCGCTGATGGTAGAAGCAACCGTATTTCTTCACATGGACTGAAGGAAAAATAATCCCACATGCCCGACTCCCCCATGACTGGACGTCACGCTGGAGTCAGGGGGGGATGTGTGGAATAATTGTATCCATGCCAATGCACCCTACTACACCCCTTTGCCAATGGGGAGTTAAAAGTGCCAAACACTGAGGCGATAACCCCTATGCGCGCCAAATCTACAAAACTGCACATGGTTCATAAACCACAAAAGAGCTGCACACCCTGACACACACAGGCAAAGTTGGTGTAGAAACAGGAATCACCGCTGTCACCTGTCATCTGAAGCAAGGCCACAGAAGGGCTAAAATCCGAAAATGCCCTTAAAAATTCAGTCATTTTCCCAGTGTATTATTGAAAGGAAAAGTGAGCTGAAATCAGAGATTTTCCAGGCTGTCAGAGGAATCCAGGCCTCCCTGCAAGACAGCTGCTTAAGGAAATTAGCTGTCAAACCCAGTTTAAAGATGTTCTTTTTCTGGAAGAAATTGCAAAATGAGCCTATTTAGAGCATGAAAGAATTCTTAATTCTTTTAAATGTTCAAATACCTTATATATTATTTGTATATGTGTTGGTGAAAAAATACTTTATTGTGAATGTTACCGTAACCCAGTGGAAGTAACTGCTTAATTTTGATTGGGCTGTGCCTGACCTGGGAAAGTTGACATCTCAGCTTGACACTCCCTTGAAAACAGGAAGCCTAATGGTTCCCCCATAATGACAACAAGGAGTACAATGAGGCCGCATTAGACATTTGTCTCTGGCTGAGCCAAGAACAAAGGACAGGATGAGCATTGACCTCTGCTGGGAGGGGCAGGAGTTTCCCTCTCCAGGAAGCGGACACACCTCCCTGGTCAAAGGACTGGACTGGACAGCTGCTGCCTGGGAAGGGGAGGTTACAAAGGAGAACTTTGATGTTAAATCCTTTTTTGTGATTAAAGCTGTGCAACTGAAAGAAGGATACATCTGAAAATTGGTAGACAGTAACCTAATTTCAGGCTTTTAATTTGAAGACATTGATGAAACCTGTACCCTTTAAGGAACTAAAGAAAACATTCTCATTGTAGCAGACCCATTAATGTTGCAAATCTAAGATTGTATGTACATGATTCACTGATAAGCGCCCAGAGATGTACCGAATTAGAAATCATTAATCCAAACTGTTACGGTAAAATGCTGTCGAATAAGAAAGACAGCTCACACAAAGATGGGGATTGAATGCAAATATAGACAATCAAATATGAAATGTATGTGTCCAATTTTATTAGGGTACATAATTGTAGAAATGTACATGTGTGCAAAAGTTATGTTTTGGTAAAAATCAATATGGGAGTTCCTAAGTCCCATCGTAAAGATGACAGCTCTGTTCTGACTGCCAACTGAAACAAAGCACATACTTGCAGCCACTCACAGCCATGGGGGTGTGTTTTGAAATTCTGCCCACACCATAAAACGTGTTGATGACATTTGATAGTATATATATAGGAACTTTACTCCACAAAGATACTGCTTCCAGAACCCCTCTAGATTTCTGCGCAGCACCTTGTTCCAGAACTCTTCATCTTGTAGCTGACTCCAGACTTCTCTGAAGATCCAGATTTCTTTGCAGACTCCAGCCTTTAGCATTGCTGAACTCTTGCTAGCTAGACCCAATTTCAAACATCCAGAACTTAAAAGAATAATTCTGATTCAGCTTGGCTTGCTAGCATTAAAGCTTTCCCGCTGAAACTTGATTTCTGTAATCCACTGTGTCCAGTGACCAGAAGGGCCATCCAAATCCAGTCTGAGGTGCAGTCCAAAATTGACCAGAACTGCGCTGCTGATCCAATCCCTCCAGAAGTGCCCTGCTGCCGGTAGACCTGACCCAATCCAATGACCAGAACCGTGATGGTCCAATTTAATTACAAAGGACCGTAAGTATTAATAGGAAGAACAGTGACCCATAGTATCTCTGCATTGTATCATCCCAATCTCAACCCATCCCATCTTTACATTCAGAACCCTAGTATTTTTAGAATCCTTCTTGCGCTGATTTTTCTCATCTGTGTTACAAAACCATAACTCCTTAGTGATTTTGAGTAACTAAAGTAAATCCCAGAAAGAAATTGAGTATCCACCATGTGCATGGTTGCGCTGGCCACATAACTGTGAAGATTCATGTGTGGCACCTCTTTTTCATAGTCATTTATATAGTATAATAAAACCTATCTGTCATTTTTAAAACCAAAAAAACACCTCTCACTAAAACCTCTATAACTTCTTCAATTTTAAAGATAGAAACAAAATTTCAACTCTCACTGATACCTAAGACCCTTGGCTACATCCACAACTAAACACTGCATCGTACTGTGTACTTGACCCATTTTATTCTTAAATATCGCAGAGTAAAAGTTTCCACGAATTTGCAGTTTTCAAATGTTTTGCGCGTGTCTTTTCCCATCCTAAGATTTCTTACATCCCATCCTGATCTAAAGTGTGTCCTGTTGTTTATATTATAGATCATGTGTGTTAGGATCTGTTTAGCGTTGCTTTCCTCAGAATTTCTATCCATTTAAGCATTGTTGCATTCTTTTGCATTATTTTACAACGCAATTTTCACCTGTAAGTTTAAAAGTGTCATTTTTCAAAAATGGTTTTCTCTCTTGTTTGGGGAGGGAAGATTGCTTTTAAACTCTAGACATTGTCTTTCATTCCTGAATACTTGCTGATTACTTACATCTGTGTAGGATTGCTCATTTGTATCTAAAAACTTTGCAGGGGGAATATTAAAATAAACGCTATCTGTTCACAAACCAAAACTGTTCTTTTTTTCTGTTTTCTATTCTGCATCATTATAAGCAAAAATCAATTGCTCTGCTTATTTTCTGAATGGTGTTGTCACTGCTTGGTGATTGCTGTCTAAATATATATATTTGTGGCTGTGTAGTTATGGTTAAGTTCCTGTTTCCATAGGAAGAGCACTTTTTGGGCGGCTTATAACTTCGCTCCTCCTGAACAAATCCACACCAAAGTTTGCAAAAAAAGTATATGATCCACTCCGAATTCTTATGCAAAGTTTGGTGAGGATTCATCCAGGGGGGGGCAAAGTTATAGGGGGGGTCCCAAAACTTTTTTTTCCCCCATAGACTGAATGGGGAGAATACTTTGCTCACGCCTACAGCCCAAACCGCTGGACGGATTTTCACCAAATTTGGACCAGGAGTAGCTGCCTGGTCCCGAAAGCGTGCTTTTGGAGATTTGGTGAAAATCCAACCGGTATTTGTTTTTTAAAATGACCAAAAAGTAGGTCATAAAAAATTAGTTATATCTGTGTTCGGTCCACGGACACACTTCCCTGTTCGCTCCGCGGACAGTGTCCTGATTGGCCAATCGGCTTGCGTGATGTCCGCGGACATGCAATGTGTTTGCTGATTGGATGGCGTGGAACATGAAGCACGTCTGATTTTCGGTAGCGCCCACCATCTTGGATTCGCGGACGTCCGCAGATAGCGTGGTGAAACTTGGTTTAAAATTTTTATTTAGTAGAGTGTGTTGGTGTGTAAGAGTGTTTGGGGAGGGTGGGAGAGTATGAGATAGGTTAAATGTTGTGTTTTTTAATGTGGTAGATGCTCTTGATGTGTTCGATTTGTCTGCGGACAACACGCCTGTTCTGAAATGTTCTAAATAAACTAAATGGGGAGGGGTGTTCTGAGGACGCAATATGTGTCCGTTTTGTTCGCAAGCAAGCTGAAACTGTTCTAAGAACACTTGCGGTGTCCTAAAATGTTTGTAAATAAACAAAATGGGGGTGTTCTGAGGACGCTGTCCGTATTGTTCGTTGTCAAGTTTAAAGTGTTCTAAGAACACTTGCGGTGTCCTGAAATATTCATAGGGGGTGTCCAGAGGACGCTGTCCATATTGTTCGATGGGAAGTTGAATGTATTTTAAGAACACTCGTGGTGTCCTGGAATGTTCGTAAATAAACAAAATGGGGGTGTCCTAAGGACGCTGTCCGTATTGTTCGTTGGGAAGTTGAATGTGTTCTAAGAACACTCGTGGTATCCTGAAATGTTCGTAAGTAAACAAAATGGGGGTGTCCCGAGGACGCTGTCCGTATTGTTTGATGGGAAGTTGAATGTGTTCTAAGAACACTAGCGGTGTTCTAAAATGTTCGTAAATAAACAAAATGGGGGTGTCCTGAGGACACTGTCCGTATTGTTCCCTGGCAAGTTGAATGTGTTCTAAGAACACTCGTGGTGTCCTGAAATGTTCATAAAAAAACAAAAGGGGGGTGTTCTGAGGACACTGTCCGTATTGTTCGATGGCAAGTTGAATGTGTTCTAAGAACACTTGCGGTGTCCTGAAATGTTCGTAAATAAGCAAAATGGGGGTGTCCTGAGGACGCTGTCCGTATTATTCTCTGGCAAGTTAAATGTGCTCTAAGAACACTCGTGGTGTCCTAAAATGTTCGCAAATAAACAAAATGGGGGTGTCCTGAGGACGCTGTTTGTATTGTTCGATGGGAAGTTGAATGTGTTCTAAGAACACTCGCGGTGTTCTGAAATGTTCGTAAATAAACAAAATGGGGGAGTCCTGAGGACGCTGTCCGTATTGTTCGTTGTCAAGTTGAAAGTGTTCTAAGAACACTCGCAGTGTCCTGAAATGTTCGTAGGGGGTATCCTGAAGACGCTGTCCGTATGGTTCGCTGGCAAGTTGAATGTGTTCTAAGAACACTCGCAGTGTCCTGAAATGTTCGCAAATAAAAAAATGGGGGTGTTCTGAGGACGCTGTCCGTATTGTTCTCTTGCAAGTTGAATGTGTTCTAAGAACACTTGTGGTGTCCTGAAATGTTCGTAAATAAACAAAATGGGGGTGTTCTGAGGACGTTGTCCGTTTTGTTCGTTGTCAAGTTTAAAGTGTTCTAAGAACACTCAATGTGTCCTGAAATGTTCGTAGGGGGTGTCCTGAGGACGCTGTCCATATTGTTCGATGGGAAGTTGAATGTGTTTTAAGAACACTCGTGGTGTCCTGAAATGTTCGTAAATAAACAAAATGGGGGTGTCCTAAGGACGCTGTCCGTATTGTTCGTTGGGAAGTTGAAGGCGTTCTAAGAACACTAGCGGTGTTCTGAAATGTTCGTAAATAAACAAAATGGGGGTGTTCTGAGGACGCTGTCCGTATTGTTCTCTGGCAAGTTGAATGTGTTCTAAGAACACTTGTGGTGTCCTGAAATGTTCGCAAATAAAAAAATGGGGGTGTTCTGAGGACGCTGTCCGTATTGTTCTCTTGCAAGTTGAATGTGTTCTAAGAACACTTGTGGTGTCCTGAAATGTTCGTAAATAAACAAAATGGGGGTGTCCTAAGGACGCTGTCCGTATTGTTCGTTGGGAAGTTGAATGCGTTCTAAGAACACTAGCGGTGTTCTGAAATGTTCGTAAATAAACAAAATGGGGGTGTTCTGAGGACGCTGTCCGTATTGTTCTCTGGCAAGTTGAATGTGTTCTAAGAACACTCGTGGTGTCCTGAAATGTTCGTAAATAAACAAAATGGGGTTGTCCTGAGGACACTGTCCGTATTGTTTGATGGCAAGTTGAATGTGTTCTAAGAACACTCGCGGTGTCATGAAATGTTCGCAAATAAACAAAATGGGGGTGTCCTGAGGACGCTGTTCGTATTGTTCGATGGGAAGTAGAATGTGTTCTAAGAACACTCGCGGTGTTCTGAAATGTTCGTAAATAAACAAAATGGGGGTGTTCTGAGGACGCTGTCCATATTGTTCTCTGGCAAGTCGAATGTGTTCTAAGAACACTTGCGGTGTCCTGAAATGTTCGCAAATAAAAAAATGGGTGTGTTCAGAGGACGCTGTCCGTATTGTTCTCTTGCAAGTTGAATGTGTTCTAAGAACACTCGCGGTGTCCTGAAATGTTTGCAAATAAACAAAATGGGGGTGTTCTGAGGACGCTGTCCGTATTGTTCTCTTGCAAGTTGAATGTGTTCTAAGAACACTTGTGGTGTCCTGAAATGTTCGTAAATAAACAAAATGGGGGTGTCCTAAGGACGCTGTCCGTATTGTTCGTTGGGAAGTTGAATGCGTTCTAAGAACACTAGCGGTGTTCTGAAATGTTCGTAAATAAACAAAATGGGGGTGTTCTGAGGACGCTGTCCGTATTGTTCTCTGGCAAGTTGAATGTGTTCTAAGAACACTCGTGGTGTCCTGAAATGTTCGTAAATAAACAAAATGGGGTTGTCCTGAGGACACTGTCCGTATTGTTTGATGGCAAGTTGAATGTGTTCTAAGAACACTCGCGGTGTCATGAAATGTTCGCAAATAAACAAAATGGGGGTGTCCTGAGGACGCTGTTCGTATTGTTCGATGGGAAGTAGAATGTGTTCTAAGAACACTCGCGGTGTTCTGAAATGTTCGTAAATAAACAAAATGGGGGTGTTCTGAGGACGCTGTCCATATTGTTCTCTGGCAAGTTGAATGTGTTCTAAGAACACTTGCGGTGTCCTGAAATGTTCGCAAATAAAAAAATGGGTGTGTTCAGAGGACGCTGTCCGTATTGTTCTCTTGCAAGTTGAATGTGTTCTAAGAACACTCGCGGTGTCCTGAAATGTTTGCAAATAAACAAAATGGGGGTGTTCTGAGGACGCTGTCCGTATTGTTCGTTGTCAAGTTGAAATTGTTCTAAGAACTGTCACGGTGCCCTGAAATGTTCGTACGGTGTGTCCTGAAGACGCTGTCCGTATTGTTCGCTGGCAAGTTGAATGTGTTCTATGAACACTTGCGGTGTCCTGAAATGTTCGCAAATAAAAAAATGGGAGTGTTCTGAGGACGCTGTCCGTATTGTTCGCTGGCAAGTTGAAAGTGTTCTAAGAACACTCATAATGTCCGCGGACATTAAAAGTTTCCATAGGCAATAGTTGAAATGTTTGACTCTATGGGTGTGATATGCTGCAGTGGTTGTGGCCAAGGCATAGAGTGTTGAGTGCATGTCCATTTGGCCATGCACCCAAGACTCTATGCCCTGGCTACAACCACCACAGCATATCACACTCATAGTTGCTTATAACTTTGAGTCAAAAACAAATTTATAAGGAACAAAGTTGTAAGCCACTATGGGTGTGATATGCTGCGATGGTTGTACTTATTATAATATACCTACTGTTTGGTTTAGTAACTGGAGTACATGTATTTCTTGATAAAAGAAAATAGCATGTTAGTATTAGTATTTTGTAATGACTTATTACATTGTATAATTAACATTCTTTTTGGACCCTCATATTTAGTAGATTACAAACCAGAGTACTGTGCAATTTGTTCAGTTTCTGTGTTTGTTGCTAAAATCATTGTGTCTGTGGGAGAAAAAAAAATCCATGTTGGATTAAAAAAAAACCTTTTTCTGTTATGCTACAGTTTATTTATTTGTTTTTTTCAGTGTTCACTTGTTGTTTCTGGCTAATGCTTTATACATTGGCTTGTTGCAGTTTTTTGGAGCAGTAACATATTATTTATTTGTTTAGATATTGTAAAATTTTGGAGCAGTTAGATACCAGTAGGCGTATTCTAACTGTCTATTTTTTGATATATTTGAGTGGTATTGATTTATCTGTTTGGATATTGTTAAATTTTGGAGCAGTTAGATACCAGTAGGCGTATTCTAACTGTCTATTTTTTTGATATATTTTAGTGGTATTGATTTATCTGTTTGGATATTGTTAAATTTTGGGACAGTTAGATACCAATTGGCGTATTCTAACTTTCTATTTTCTGCTCTAATTTAGTGGTATTCATTTATCTGATTAGTTGTTGTAGAATCTTTGGGCAGTTAGATAGCTTTTGGGATATTCTAACAGTTTATATTTTTTTATTATAAGTTTACTTAAGGTTTAAGTACAGTTTAGTTATCAAATTTTGGTTTTAAGAACATTAAATAAGCGTTTGTAAGATTTGCTGGTAATCTCTGCTTTAGAGTAATGGTACTATAATTACATTCAAACCATCCACATTTCTTTTTTATATATGCAGTGTAGTGCCCTGAATTGGTTGTCGCTCCTGCATGGTAGATTATGCCTATTGTTGTGAAGGTTTTCTTACCAAGTGATATTTGACCATGTGTGAATCCATTCAGCTTGTTTTTTTTTTGGTACCATCTGCATTGTAACGTAGAAGCATTAGTATTACGTATTTACTATGTGTTTGTATTACTAACGTGGAGCGATTATCCGAAATGCAGGTAGTACATAATCTACCATGGTTTGCATTTTGTACAAGTTGCTGAAATGGAATGGATTCACAATTAGGTATTGATATATATATGAAGCGTTCACTGGGGATTTCTTCTTGTGTCACATTGTTGCAGAGAGTGCATGTATGTTTCCACATGTATGAAATCTGGAAGATTTCATTTATAGGTATGTTTTTATTTTCCAGTACTTGTAGTAAGTACATTAGAAATTCTTGTGGATCTTCCTGTGAGTTTATAGTGAATTTCACCATTCCAGCACAGTAGTCAAATTGTTGTCTTATTCCATAAACACTATACGTGTTATCATTTCTGTGAAGTACTAACATTTTCAAACACAATTGGTCTGTACTGTCTAAGAAAATGTTGTCAACAATTGGTGGCAATTGAAATAGAATATTTATTGCTACATTTGTGTAGCAACTTACTCCAACTATATTTGAGAGTTTAAATGGACCAGGTAGTTCTGTATCTGATTTATTTGTTTTTAGTTTGTCTTCCTTCTTTGATGAAGTACCTGGTTTACTTTCCCTAATGGGTTCTTTTATGTTTGTGGTACTTGATGAAGTTTTAGTTTCTTTTACTCTCTTTGGAGGATTTGCAGTGACATCCGGTTGCATTTCTGTTTGATTTAGTTTTCTTTTACAACGTTTTACTTTTTGTGGTACAGAATATGTGTTTAGATGGGAGTGTATAGTGAGCGAAGTCTATTGTATTCTAAAATGCATGGAATATCAGCGTTTACTTTACTTGCATCAAAGTTGATTAGAAATAGACCGTCAAGTATACATAAGCGTGATAGTGCTACGTAGCTCATGCCTTCTTTAAAGACTGTGTTACCAATGTCTATCATTGCTTTGTCTAGGGTAAGACCTTGTGATTTATGAATGGTGACTGCGTATGCAAGAGTTAGAGAAAATTGTTCTCTGCGTACATACATGTCTTTGAAGAGAAGGATTCAAGCTGTTGAACATCCTATCCTTTTTACTTCTGAAAGTTTGTCAAAGAGAATATTGATAAACTGAATTGTGTTGTCACGTGGGTATGTTTGAAAGCCAACAACTGTACCCAGTGCTCCATTAACTAGTCCTTGGTCCACGTCAAGGTTACGTTTAAGCATTACTCTGCAATTTAAGGATCATTTTAATATCTTTTCCAAGCCTGCTCTGTTTGAGATTGATTTTTCTAAACTATTTAGTCTTGTTGTGGCTTGGTCACACAGGGGTAGTGTCATACCATGTACATCTATTTTGTCTGTGGCGGTAATTTCCATTATTGGTTGCATTTCTTTACTTAACATTATTTCATTGAATTTGAAACAGCTTGCAAGAGTTGGCATTAAGGCCATTCAATTGACATTTTTGTGGGCTAATTGTTCCATAACAACTGTAGCACATGCATTATCACCATAAAGCGCATGAATGTGCCGGGTTTTCAATATTGCTTCTGCTTCTTTAGAACGTATACCAACTCTGATACTTTTTAAGATGTTGGCATAAGTGAGATCTGCAGATTACCGCATATTTTCGGTTAATTTTCTGTATTGGAAATGTTGCCAAAGGTTGACATTTCCAATGCTGCCAACAGTTTTACGGCAGAGTTTGTGTCCTAATGTGTTAAAAATAGGCACACCTTTTACTGGTGTCAGTTGAAGAAAATCTCCGAAAACAATAATGTGTTTTCCTGCAAAGAGCTCTTCATAGTTTGTTTTGAGTACTTCTTGTAATCTGAGGTGAATCAAAGCCAACATTAGGTTGGACACCATGCTCACTTCATCTATTAGAAGCATTTTCATGTGTTTCAATACTCTGCGTATTTCCATTGCAGCTTCTGTAGAAAGTTTGTAATAGTGTAATTTGTTTCGGTGTTCTACTGGCAGGAGTACTAATCGGTGTAAAGTGACACCACCTATGTTGTAGGCAGCTAAACCTTTGGGGGCAGTGACAACTGCTGACAGTTTGTTGTTTGTCAATTGTTGAAGAAACTTACTGATGATTTTGATTAGGAATGTTTTGCCAGAACCAGCTTCACCACTGACGTACAATAGTATAGGTTTGTAATTTTGGAAAGTGCATTCTTTGTTTTCATGTTGTACACCATGTGCAATTTCTTTTGTTACTTCTTGAAAAATGCTACGTTGCTCATTGTTTATTTTTGATTGTAGTATAGTTAAATCTTCTTTATCTTCATACTGACACATGGTGTTTTCTACTTCTATCATAGCTAATTCTGCCTCATTTGTTATTAGTGGCTCTCCCAGTGGTTCTTGGCTTCCTGTTATAGAAGGTTGACTACTGTCAGGAGTGTCCTTATCTAGTTGGGCCTGCTGTTCATTGTGCAACATTGTTTTGTACTGTGTAAAGTTTACATCAGTTATGGTGCTTTCATTTGCTTTGAAAGCGTCTTCATATGGTTCATAGTTATCTAGTATTTCTTCTTTTCTCCATGGTTTAAAGAGTTGTAGCAGGGACATGTAATATACTTCTTTATGTTGAGGAGTCTTTAATGACAATTTGATATGATTAATTAAATTTGGTTTGGTGAGTTTTACTAAGCTGCCTTCACAGTTTGTCACTCTGTATTTACAATTCTTTTAATCAGGTTTTATATTATTTTTGTATGTGTAGTTTTGGGCTATGTGGTATAGAAACATGGTTTCCAAAGTGGCACACCTGTTTGGGTAGTATGTGTCCAATAAATTGTTTTTTAAAATGTCTTGGCTGTTGGGATCATGTTTGGCTATTGTTTCTATATCTTCGTATTATTTTAGAACTCTTTTTCTAGATTTAGCTGGACCAAGACTTAGCCATACTATATTTTCAGATTTACCATACAGTGCAGTACCAGTTAAACGATCAGCTGCTTCACAGGATCCACATTCTCTATGGGACAGCATTTTTATGCCCAAGCTGTATAATTTTTGAGACACTGTTTTATCTGATGACAGGTCATTCCAGAGGTCTTGCAGCTCTGTCTTTTCTGCTTTGGTTAAGTATGCTGTGACATATCGTGCAATTGCAGTGGAATTGTCTGCAATGTACTGCACATCTATGTTTGCATTCCATAAGTGAGCAATGATTGCATTGTAATCATTGATATATTTTTCTTCTTCTTTTCTTTTTATGTAATATGTATTTTTAGGTGACTTACCTTTAACACTATGTCTAACTGAAGACATGAGGTTGTTCACTTGACCTGTATTTGAAACTGGTCTAGGGAAACCAAATCGGCATTTGGTGTAGTATTTCCCTTTGTTTTTGTATTTGCGACCACACTATTTGCCACATTTGTGTCTTTGAAATTGTAAAATTTGTGCATGCAGATCACTATTTTTGGATTCCTATGAAATTTTACAAGTGACATATTTTTCAATAAACTGTAAAACAGTGGCATCACTGTCTTGACCAAATTTAGGAGCATCTTTAATCCATAAAAGCATTTGGATATGTGGTGCTCCTCCGGCTTGGTATTCTTTTCTCCAAAAGAAGTGTTGCACTTCTCCAAGGGGAGGAACAGTTTTATTACAAATAGAATGTAGCATAGCAATGAAGCGGTGGTGAAAATATCTTGAAACATTAACAGGATCCAGAGAACAAAGTTCTCCAGGTGTTAGTATATCTATTTTTGTTTTGTTTTTGTTTGATATGCGTAGGAAATCATGTAAATCATCCCATGCATATTCTGCACAACTTAATGTAACAAACCAAGTGGGTGGGTCAAGGTTTCTGATCATACAACGTACATCTCTGTGACGTCGAAAGCAGTACTCTTTAGTACCACACATATTTGCTAATAGATTTGTAATATTTGATTGTAAAACCTCATCTTTTTGTTGCACTTTTTGTAATAATTGTGTAGCTATCATATTTTGAAAGTGTGATCCTGATTTTAATATGTGTGCAACTCTGTAACATAAAGTTGCTAGTTCACTTTCAAAGAGTAGGTGGAATATGTATTCCACATTTTGTCTAAATCTTGGATCTTCAGAATACATCCGTAATGAGCGGTATTCTGATGCTGATATTTGAATAGGTCTATCATCGTACCTTCCTCCTTTGCCAGTGGGAAAGATTAGAGGAAAAGCATGTGCATCTATGCTTTTTTCCCATATGCTGATTGGTGATCCTTTTGTTTGACGCATTTGGTACGTTTCCAGTGCATCTTCTATGGTGTCATTAGAATGCAATGGATGAATTGTATAATGGTCTAAAGTGTTTGATATTGTAGCAGGATCTAGGAGCTCAAATTGACCAGCTTCTTGTGTCTCTTGAATTATTTCAGTTGTATCCTTCAAGTTTTTTTCAATATTCATTTCTTTGTAATATTCATTATTCTCTTTAAGATATTGCAAGGATTCTCTAACTTTATGTAAATCTTCGAGCTGTTGCCAAATTTGTTTGTCTTTTGTAGGTACTCCATTTACCAAGATAATTAAAGATTGTTGCATTGGACGTTGCACTCCTACAGTGTGCACACTTTCTTTTAGATCTAATGGTAAATACACTACTTTTTCACGAATACCTTTCACTAATTCAGAGGGAGGTAATTTTGCAGTTTTTGGTTGAAGGAGTATTATTGCTTGAAATGGATGCACTGTTTGAATTATGATGCTCTCATATAAATTAAGTTGTTGAAGGGGTTTTGGTAGTCGATATAATTCGAAATTATTTGTGATAGCATGTGAAGGAGTTTGGTTGTTGTCAAGTTTTATAGTGCAGTAACTACAAAGTATTACGGGGTCCGTTATTTTATATTTGTTTTCTGCTATAAGGTAGGGAGCTAATTCAAACCATTTAGAATCTTCATTGTCTTCTATTTTGGATGATAGGTCTACAGTTTTTGTGTTACTTTTATAAAAAGTTCTGCGGCAACATACACACACTTGGTTTGGTACTTCAGCTGATGTACTTTTAAATTTTAGTATTTCTTTTTTGTATGTGTGTAGTAAAAGGTTGTCATGTGTAGAATTGTTACTAATTTGGTTTACTGCTATTTCATTCTGTAAGTGGGTTTCACTTCCAAAATATTTATTCTGGATATAGTCGATTTCTTCTAGTAGGTCTTTTGCTGTACCATGTAGAAGAATGTTATTTAAATTGGCTAGTGCTAAAGCAGGGCTTTTAGCATAGTACAGTTTATAAACTAGATTTCTTATAGTTGAATAATGTGTTGATATCCTTTTGATATCATGGAAGGTGGTTTTGCAAGTAGGTCCTGTAATGCAGGCCAATGAATGTCCTTGTAGTCCTGTGTACTTGCGTACTGGACAGGTATCCATATTTTGCAGTAGTTTAATTATGATTTTGTCTTTGCTTTTCACATATTGATTGAGGAATTGGCGTAAAGACTTGAAAAATTGTTTGGGAATGTTACACATTGACATGCATGGCCATTTGTACACTAGACGTTCTGATTCAGTTGAATGGAGGGGTAATTCTAAGTTTTCAGGACATATTTTTGTGAGGAGTACGTCTTGTTCCATTATGGTATTATTAACTTTTTCATAACCTCAACCACTGCTATGTATGGCAATTGTATTTGTTTGCTTTTGTTTGTACGCTTCTTCATTAAAGTATGGTTCTGTGCTCGTAGTGTGACTCCATTCACCTCCGCAGATACTTAATAAGTTCTTTCTGTTGACATTTTGTTTATTAAGAAGTCTTTTTTGTAATTTAGTTATTAGTTTTGTTAGTGGTTTCATTTTGTTTAACACTAAACTAAATAACTTTCTTTTGAGAAGAATTGCACTGTCTATCAACGCTTCTAAGATTAATTTCCTACGATAGGTTTTAAGCGTTGAACCTGGTTTCTCTCCTGTTTTTATAAGATTTTGAAGGACTTTGTGATGGAACATTTTGGCTAAAATGCTTTTCTTGGTATGCTTACTTTGAACTATATCAAGATTTAAAGAAGCAGTTTTACCTGTAGTGATAGCTGATTTTCTGCTAATTGTTTTTTGGTGTGGTTTACATTTTGATAGAGGAGGCAACATTTTTGTACATGAAACTTCTTTTGTTTCACTAAATGGCTGTATTAGCTGTTTTGTTTCAACTTGTTTTACAAATTGTGCTAGAGATGGACTCTTATGTTGGACACTTTTATTTTCATTTGCTCTACTTTTGCTGAGAGAATACAAGATAACTATGGCTGTCTGTTTCAGAAAACAGATTGTTTGGATTTTGGGAGGCTCGTGGATACATTGGTTGAAGGTGCATGCAGAAAACTGTGGAGTAGCTGTAGATCTTGGATTCCCACATGTGGAAGTACACTGGCATGGAGTACGTGGAATTAAGTGGTTGGACTTGTTACCTCTCTGTGCTACTTTGGAGACAGAGCAACATAAAGATATAAATATAATTCATTGTGGAGGGAGCAGTTTAGGACATGTGTCTGGAATTTCTTTGCAATTTGCAATGAAAGAAGGACTTGGGAAGGTCATGGACATGTTTCCAAATTCTCAAGTAATTTTTTCACGGATTGCGCAGAGACAAATGTGGCTTCGTTTTTCTTCATTTGGTCCACAAATGGAGAAAGCAAGGCACAATGTCAATAAGGCTGTTTGTGCCTTTCTAAGAGATTTTGGCATGTCCTCTTTTCACAATGAAAATATTTTGTTTTGTAGTACATACATTTTTCGCAGAGATGGAGTACATCTAACTTATGCTGGCAATCAGATTTTTCTAAGAAACATACAAAATGCATTGCAACCTTTTTTTAGAATTACAGCATCCATTCTGAAGTAGGATTTGAGTATTTATAATTTTTGAAACACAAACACCTCCCAAAGGCTCTTTTCAGAGCCACCACTTCCTCCCAGAGAAAATTGCAATGGTTATGATAGGGTAGCACCCCAAAATTCTAGATGTCCTGGGACTGTCCACGGAGTTCTAAAAAATACAAAGGGCCCTGCTTCATTTATTTTCACTTCTATTTTTTAACTGTGAAAGGCGGCTCTGAAAAGAGCCTTATTTATTTTTGATTTTTGTTATTTTATATTTTTTTGGTTTTATATACATGACACACTAGGAGAGGAGGGGAAAGGAGGGGAAAGAGGGACACCAACCACAGGGATAAGAAAGGGTAAGCTGAGAGAGGAAGATGTAGAGTGGGTTTTATTTGGGTAGTGAGCAGGTCTTCTCGTGCTCTGAGACGATAGTCGCTCCCCCGTGCAGAGTACTGTGGTGCAGTACATACACACAACTTGGACTGGCTTGCAGACACCACCTGCAACCTCTCACTGACCGACATCACTCTTTGTGCTTGGACTGACCACCACCTTATTACCTTCTCTCTACCCAGATCTATACCATCTACCACATTACCCACTAGGTTACCTCAAATAATCTCCAGAAATAACCGCAACATCACTACAGAGAACCTTAGACCTCTTCTCGTGCCTATCTGTAAAACTAATCTACCTAAATGACAACCCATCAGCCATTGTAGACCTATACAACAATACCCTATAACTAGCTCTCAACCAGATAGCTTCTCTTAAACAACGAAAAGCCAAACCCATTGCCCACTCCAACAAATGGTTCTCAGCAGAATTAAAGGCTCTCCGTAATATCAAAAGAACTGCAGAAAAGCCCCTCCTCTTCCCACTAAAGATAGGTTTGCCTCAGCAGCCTCCACCTACAAATCCGCCATCTTAAATGCTAAAAAAGAGATCTATAACAGGACTGCATTAAAGACAAGGCCTGCTGCAATAATATCCAGCTGGCCCTCGCTAATAAAATTGCCCTCCTACAAACTAAGATAGAAGCAAAAAAAGCCAACCTTGCCTCCAAACAGAATCCCATCAGCATAATAAACCACACCACCCCCAATTGCCCTTCCTTCCACTTCTCACCAGTCACAGAAGAGGAAGTAATCAAGATAATCGCCAGTCTCAAACCATCCAACTGCAAAGGTGACATTTGTCCCGCCTCCATCATCAAAGACGGGGCTAATGAGTTAGGCCCTCTCATCACCTCCATGATCAACGCTTCTTTCAAATACTCATTGGTCCCCAATAAGTATTTGAGAAGCGTGGGTCCTACCCCTGCTCAAAAAACCCAACCTAGACCCCAACGTCCCCACAAATTACAGGCCCATCACCACAGTCCGATTTCTCCTCAAAATCTTAGACAGGGTAGCCTACCTCCAAATACAACAACATTTGGAAGACAACAACCTCCTAGGCCTGCGACAATCTGGATTTAGACCAAGGCACGGGACTGAAACTGCCCTCTTGGATCTAAAAAACAAATGGATGATGCCAAAGATAAGGGCAAACTGGCCATTTTGCTCTTGTTGGATCTGCTGCCTTCGATCTCGTTGACCACCAGATCCTCACTCAACACCTCTCCTCGGCTGCTGCATTCTCTCAGAATGCCACTAAGTGGATCCAGTCATTTTTGTCTGACAGGTCGACTAGGGTCTTCGCCCCCACCGCGGCTGCGGACCCTATCCCAATCACATATGGAGTGCCCCAAGGCTCCTGCATTTCCCCCACACTTTACAATATCTTCACGAAGCTCCTCTTTGGCCGTTTTGACGATCTGGGTGTCAGCTACACTAATTATGCAGGCGACACCCAGGTCCTCATCATTCTCACTGGCAGCTATGAAGAGGATGCTGCAAAGCTTAATGAAATCTACTTAGAAATCCAAACCTGGATGGCCACACACAGTCTTTGTCTCAGCGACGATAAGACAGAACTGCTTATCACAGGCTCCCAGGCTCGCCTCAACAAACTAGGCCAAAGGTATCAATCCTTTACCATTGACGGCAACATCATAAAAGTCTCCAAAGAGGTCAACACACTTGGTGTGTACCTTGACTCCACCTTGTCACTAAAAAAACAAATAAACTCCACCATCTCAGCCACCACCTACACCAATAAATTGATCAATGCCTGTAGGCCTTTTCTCTCCACCTCTAGTTGCCTTACCTTATCTATAGCGTTGATATTGTCTTAATTAGACTATTGCAACACACTCTACCTAGGCACTACCACAAAAAACTTGAACAGGCTCCAGATCCTGCAAAATAATGCACTAAGATGTGCCCTTAACCTCCCGCGCAAGGCTCACATATCCACGGCCAGCAAAGAAGTCCACTGGCTCCCGATCCGCGACAGAATCAAGCTAAGAACCCTGGTCATCACCCATAAGTGCCTGTCATGCACTGCCCCTTGCTACCTCTCAGACAAATTCGCTAGACATTGCTCCACTAGACCCACCAGAACCCCTTACCTGCACCAACTAAAGATCCCCAACTATAACCTAAAAACAGCAGGAGGTTCAAGCTTACCAGTGCTCGCAGCACAATGCTGGAATACCCTCCCTCTTGCAATTAGATCGGAAGCCATATTCTGGCCATTCAGAGCCATGGTGAAATCATGGTTACTAGCCTAAACATCCAATCTCTCGATGACACGTTCGGCCAGCCACCGTTCGCCACCATCTAGTAATGTTCACCCTGGCTTTATCCGATTCAGGACCACCCTGTAACCCGGTCCTCACTCTCCACTGTAACTATCTTGTACACTGTTCTCTGTATACTTTATTCTTGTATGTAACTACTCAGAGCCTGGACTAATGTATGCTCTGACTGGTGTATTAAGGTGTTTGTGTAACGATATGTAACTCTGCTGTGCACATGATTATGCGCCCAGCTACCTGAGGGTTCGGACGCGCTTTATAAATAAACAAACTAAACTAAACTAAACTAAACTGTGACCCTCGAAAGGTAAGGGTCATCAGCATTATGTATGGCCTGTGAGGCAGCTTGAGGAAGACGTTGTCCCACGGAGGTGTTCCTTGTGGTGACATGATCAGAAACGGAGGATGAATTAGAGGAAATCAACCTACTACGCTACTCGCAAGGTACAACCTTGTGAATGGCCCCAGAGTGACTTGACCATAGGTGTCGCTTCATGGTAGTGGTCCCAAAGCTGTACGAACTATGCCTCCTTCCACTGAGTACAATTTTACACTCATTGCAGGTGACTCGGTTCGCACGAGCCTTAGGACCATCCCCATGAATGGTAAATAACCGCCACACCCAAGATTCACGCCGAGTGCGGGTAGTAGGGATTTCCACTACCTCATTCTCATCATCCTCTTCTTCCTCCTCTGCATCCTCACTCCTGTTCCCCTCTTCAGGCCCTTGGGGAGGTGGTGGTGGTGGAGGGGGTGGGGGTGGCGCTGAAGCAGGTGCAGCACCAGGTGGCAGTAGTGCAGCCATGGATGCCATCTTGATGAATCTGTAAGTTGCAGGAAAAATAGCTGTGCTCTGAAGAATAGCCAGAAACACAATGAGAATAAGCTCTAGGGCGTGGTCTTTTATAGGGGTGCTTGTACGTGGTTTGCGGACATGCGCGCTGTCCGTGGACAGATCGAACACAAAAAAAGGTTAAAAAACTTTCAAAAAATATGTAGAAACTCAGGATTAGTATGTGGGACTTGTGCTATGGTGAGTTTTTATTGAGAAATATTGTGGATTACTTGAAAATGAACTTTTAAATTGTTTGGGGACACGAACACAGTGTCCGCATTCAGAACACGCGATCAGCATGGGCGCGGTCACATGTTCGCGAATGAAGCGGCTGTCCGCAGGACAGCAAATGCACGGACATTGGTTTGCGCATGCGCGTTGATGTTCTACGGACACTGTTCAGGTCCTGAAGTAATTAAAAGTGCGTCACACGTCAAACGAACAGTTAAGGACAACCGTTTGTTCTTAGAACAGTTTATCTTCCTTGCGAACAATACGGAGAGACATAGCGTCCTCAGGACACCTCCATTTTCGTTTATTTACAAACATTTCAGAACATCGTGTGTGTTCTTAGAACAGTTTCAACTTGCTAGCGAACAGTACGGACAGGTATACTGTTCTTCAGGACACCTCCATTTTCATTTATTTACGAACATTTCAGGACACCGCTTGTGTTCTTAGAATAGTTTCAACTTGGTAGCGAACAATATGGACAGGTATAGTGTTCTTCAGGACACCTCCATTTTTGTTTATTTACGAACATTTCAGGACACCACTTGTGTTCTTAGAACAGTTTCAACTTGCTAGCGAACAATACGGACAGGTATAGTGTTCTTCAGGACACCTTAATTTTCATTTATTTATGAACATTTCAGGACACCGCTTGTGTTCTTAGAACAGTTTCAACTTGGTAGAAAACATTATGGACAGGTATAGTGTTCTTCAGGACACCTCAATTTTCGTTTATTTGCGAACATTTCAGGACACCACTTGTGTTCTTAGAACAGTTTCACTTGCTAGCGAACAATACAGACAGGTATAGTGTTCTTCAGGACACCCCCATTTTGTTTATTTACGAACATTTCAGGACATTGCGTGTGTTCTAGAACAGTTTCAACTTGCTAGCGAACAGTACAGACAGGTATAGTGTTCTTCAGGACACTTCCATTTTCGTTTCTTTATGAACATTTCAGGACACCGCGTGTGTTCTAGAACAGTTTCAACATGCTAGCAAACAGTACGGACAGGTATAGTGTTCTTCAGGACACCTCTATTTTCGTTTATTTACAAACATTTCAGGACACCACTTGTGTTCTTAGAACAGTTTCAACTTGCTAGAGAACACTACGGACAGGTATAGTGTTCTTCAGGACACCTCCATTTTTGTTTATTTACGAACATTTCAGGACACCGCGTGTGTTGTAGAACAGTTTCAACTTGCTAGCGAACAGTACGGACAGGTACAGTGTTCTTCAGGACACCTCCATTTTCATTTATTTCCGAACATTTCAGAACAACCGCGCTGACCGCGGACACCTAAATTGTTTTGTTAAAAAAAAAACTGAAACTAATTACAACACAATATAAAAATTTAACTTTATTTAACAAATATTAAGAATTTATGACAGAGAAGGTGAGGCAGAAACGGAAACAAAAACAGGAGAATTAGGGGTGTCAACGTGATTGGTATCAGGTGAAGAAGGGATGGAAGTCTCATCAAAACGTTTTGGGTTATGGAGAGGGTTTGGGGATAATTGACTGGGATATGGTGAGGGGGGACAAGTTCATGTGGGACAATGGTATGAGGTCAACAATATATCCATTTTTTCTTTTATGCTGTCAAGTATTATCCGTAACAGTTTCTTCAGAGGTATTTTCTATTTTGGTATGCTCTGTACAAATATATATATATATGTTAAATGTATATAAAATAAAAATAATTAAATGGTTTATATTGTAAAGTGTGTACCATTAGTTTCACTATCTTCTGACATTTCCTCATGTGGGAAATGCTCCTCTAGCCATTCCAGAGTACTAGACATTTCTGTGAGAAAAAAAAAGATAATGTATTTGTTTTAATCTAATACAGAAAGTTTATAAATATATGAGTAAAATGAAGTACACTTACTATTTCAGGTAATATATGTTCTGAGTACTCTGTAGGTCTGGTCTTGCTCTTAGTTGTGGATTGTCTGTGAGGTCATTTTGTTGGAAGCCAATTTATCTTCTTTTGGTATATTCCATTATAGAACATATTGTATTTAAATGAATGGGTAGTGTGTTACATATATGGGTTACATTTCTTATGTATTACTACATATAATATGTATGTGTGCTGCTTTGTGAATTTTTCAAATGTTACTATGTTATGATATAACAATTAAACATACCCCCCAGAGTTTTTAGGTAGTGGTACTGTTGTCCGAACATGTCCACGGACATCAAAAAAGTTTGTGGACATCAAATTCAGTAGAAGGGGTTCAGTATGTTCCATATCACATGTACATAAAGTCAAAGTTATTATTGTTAAGTTGTGCTACTAAAAACCTATTAAATTCAGTGAAAACACTTTGTTAAAGGGATGTTATGGTTAAGTTGCGCTACTAAAAACTTATGAAATTCAGTGAAAAAACGTTGTTAAAGGGACGTTATGGTTCCAAGTAAACCCGAAAAACCCCTGAAATTCGCCAGTTATGGTAAGCTAAGCAACCATAACTCGCGCCACCACCGTGCACTGCTAAGACTAACATCCACGACATCAAAGATGACATCACAAATGTCATTGATGACATCACTGATGACATCACATGTCTGGCTCACTCTTTTTTCTTTTGCTGACATATCTAGGCCACATGGCTTTCTTCAGTAACAGTCAGAAACTAAAAATGTTATTTTATTTGTAGACATATCCTTCAAGTAGGTCCTTACAGTAATTCCCTTAGAGTCCAGTCAGATCATATGAAACATATACATATGGGAAGACACAAGCTTGAAAGACAGCAATCCATTTTGTGCATAAAGATAATCAATAGAGTTATCAGCACTTTCTGATTGTTCTGTTGTTTTTTATGGCTGTACTTTCCCTGTATATGGTCATATTGGTATACATTGTACTCACACTACTTTCCTTAGGGTCCAATCACATCAAGTGATACATATACATAGGGTAAATGGTAGCTTTGAAACAGAGCAATCTTTTATTTGCATGAAAATAATCAGTTAGGTTATGAATTGTTTCTGCTACAACTTAAGCTTTTTTTGCTAACTTCACTTTCCCTGTATATACCCATATTGGTATGTGTTCTTGTCTCTTTGTGTTTTGTCTATAGTAATGCAATTATGTAATACATGGGTTTTATTAGCTACTTATTACATATTTCACAGGACACAAAAATCTATTAAGAAAACAATTATCATTTCATTATTCAACATATTAACATTACGAATATTATACCTTCATCTTGTACGCTGCACACAATGCCATGTTTCTGCATGAGTAAATTAGTATACTAGATAGAACCCCATAATAGAATGCTATTTATATCAATGCATCGTTCAATGCACTAATTAGGGTGTGATATTTATTGCAATGATCCTTGACACTTTTTACGCAACATTATAATAAGAATCCCTTGTACACATATTTAATGAAAAGTACATACACATGTGAAGTCATCAGTGATGTCATCAATGACATTTGTGATGTCATCTTTGATGTCGTGGGTGTTAGTCTTAGCAGTGCACGGTGGTGGCGCGAGTTATGGTTGCTTTGCTTACCATAACTGGAGAATTATATATATATATATATTACACGGCCATGGTAATATATATTAAACTTATGTGCGATTTGAATATGAAATAAATAGAATCAATATTTACCTTTACAAACTAGCCTGACTCCAGGTTCAGTGTGACCTGGGGGGTATTTTGAGACAGGTGTGATATGAGTGGTATATCATTCAGAATCATTGCACACTACATGCTAGGCGAGACCTGGGTGTGTGCCTGATTGAAATCCTTAACACCCCCTCTCCTGGTCGCTTGTGGGCAGAATGCTCCACTCTCCCCCTCCCCTGGTCACTTGTGTGCTGACTGCTCCACTCTCCACTGGTCGCCTGTGTGCTGAATACTCCCCCTTTCACTCTCCGCTGGTCACCTGTGTGCTGAATACTCCCCTCTCCCCCTCCCTTGGTCACTTCTGTGCTGACTGCTATCCTCTCCACTGGTCGCCTGTGTGCTATATGCTACCCTCTCAAGAAAGTATTGGCCGTCATGTTTATGCCACCTACTTGAATTTATGCATTGCCTGATGTTGCCGCCCTTCAAGATGGGGTTGGCCCTCATGTTTATGCCACCTACTCTGACTTCTTGCATTGCCTGATTTTGACGCCCTTCAAGATGGGGTTGGCCCTCATGTTTATGCCACCTACTCTGACTGTATGCATTGCCTGATGTTGCCGCCGTTCAAGATGGGGTTGGCTGCCATGTTTATGTCACCTATATTGACTTTAAGCACTAATGTAACTAAGTTAAGCCTTCTTTATAGCGCTGCAATGCCTGAGAGCAGTTGTGTGCTTTACAAATGCAAATAAATACATACAAATAATTAAGCCTACGAGAAGTCAAGGAGGAGAAGAAGGTCCGGCTTTCCCTGGTCTCTGAGATTGCCATGTTGGCTTTTCACGTCAAGTACTGCTTTTCCAGTGCCATGACCAAGCTTAAACCTGATTTTCGTGAGCCTAGGACATGATGAGTTTCCAAGAAGTGTTGTATTTGGATATTGGCTTCCCTGTCTAGTATCATAAGGAGTACAGGGAAAGTGGTGATGGAGTTATGGGGGTAGTTGTATGGAACTGCTGGGTCGAGGGTTGTTTTTTTGAGAAGGGGTGGACCCAAGATTCTTTTAGGTTGGCAGTTACCAGGCTTGAGGTGAAGGAGGTGTTAATGAATTTGGTGATGACAGGAGTTAGGGTTTTGGAACCGTCGTTGATTATTGTGGCTGGAAAGATGTCTCCCTTGCATCTTGATAGTTTAAGGCTTTTGATAATGAGGGATTTTTCTGTTTCCTTGATTTTTCTGAATTGAAGGGGGGAGCGTGGAGGTCAAGGGGAGGCGGCACAGAGTGGGAAGGCTGTTGTTGGCTTTAATGTTAGCTCGTTTAATAGCAAATTTGGTCTGTAGGGAGGATATTTTCTATCTCATGGCCTCCTGTATGTTGGCACACCACCGACCATCTTTAAAAATATTGGTAGGGGGAGCTGAGGGTTAATCCAGTTCCCTGATAATTTTGAAGATTCCTTGGGGGTTAAACTGAGGCTGTACTGGACATGGCAAACATTAGCAATTTACCAATAAATGCCACAATACATAGATATTTATGTTCCCTTAATCATGACAGATCTGTGGAACTTACTTTCGTTTCGGCAGGGTATTGCACATGCAGGCCATGTTATTGTTTGCCCTTTATGCAAAACTGAACATAGTTGGGAATGTGACATGTTCTACCCATATATTTCATTTATTAGGTCACCAGCTCTCCAACTTTAAGATTCAGGACATTTTTGAGGAAGCTAGTGTGATGCTGGAAATGCACTGGTGGGACAGGGCTTCCATGTCCTTGTCCTGCACTCCCTTATCATATGTGTTCTGTGTTAGTTTCTGTACAGGGGTCCAGTTGGATTCCCTGGAAGTGCAGCTCTTCCTCATTTTGGTTGTGGTGAAAAGACATCCTTGGGACAGCCTTGGCAACCATAGGTGGGGGTACAACCCTGTGCCCTAGTATGTTTTTGGGCACTTGCGTGTTGCCCAAAGAGCAGGGTATGGGCTGGTGGCAGCTTCATGCTGATATGACAGGAGCGCTGAATAACCTCCATTTCGGGATACCCAGGCCCAGCCGTAGGAATCTGCCGATTACTGATAGAAGTCAAGATGGCCCCTGGGGGCCTCTTGGTTTCCATTTTCTGTTACCCTTTTTCCCAAAAGTCCTGGGAAGCCCTGAATAAGTCCCTTACCATGCCTGGCTGTTGGGTGGAAGAACCATATTTGGTATTTTGGGGAAGTCCAGGCCAGACTGGCTGCAGACTTCCAGTGACTGTATTTTGTGGGTACACCCTTGGGGTGGGACCTGGGTGAATAGAGTGTGTGACCAATATGCATTCTATGTTATGGGTAACTGGTTTCTGTGTGTGTGAGACACAATGAATGATACAGCCATGCCTGATACTGACATGAATGCAGAGTGGTGTGCTGAAAGGCTGGGTGCTTGCCCCAATCCACATTCCTTGTTATGGATGTCTGGGGGGAAGTGAATGGCCTGAATGCCTGTGAGACTGATTGGCTTGCCGCCTGCATGTATGCCCTTCTGTGTGATTGGCTGACTGATCCTTGAAGCCCAGCTGGTGAAAGAAGATTGCTGCTGCATTTCCTTTGATGTAATCCAAGAACTGTCAAGGACTGATCCAAGAAAGGACTGGGCTAGCAGACTTCTCAAGGAGCTACGAGAGACCATTATGTAAAAAACTGCTATTCTTCATCAAGGCACCTTGGAAACCAGTACTGTGAGTCTGAAGCCTGGAGAAGGGGTCTGCCGAGAATCCTGAAGAGAATCACTTGAAAATTGAGGCCATCAAAGTCCATTAACGTTGACCAGGGTTCCGAAGATTTCCATGACAGTTGGAAGCCAGTTTGTATAGGGTTGCTCAGAAGCACGGTAAACTTGATGCCATGCTGTTTGATGCCCAGAGCCGAAATGCTCTGCATTGCCTAAGAACATTTGACAGAGAGCTCCATTGCCATCTTCGCCGACCACTTTTTCCTGCCAGAGAAAGTCGAGGTCGCTGGCTGCTGAGGAAAGTCCACCAGTGTGTTTTCCGCCAGGAGAAGCCAACAAAGATGTCCCGAGGACACTGACGGAGTGAAGATCTGAGGTCCAGCCCATGGTCAAGTCCTGATAGTCAGAGCTATCCCGAGGTAGATGCTGCAGCTGCAACACCAACAGGCCAGAAGACTGCCAAACACAACTCCTGACACCTGATGCCCGCTGCCAGGCCTGCATCCATCACCGCCAAAGAGTTTTCAAGTCCACAGAGTCATACTTGCAGCACTGAAAACTAAACTTTGCATCAAGGTCTACCACACACCTCACCTTCCCAGGTCTACCACTATTGATGAAATGATCATCAAAGAGCCCCACAAAGGTCAAAGCTGCTGTATCGGCATTACATTTCTGCAAGGTTTTTCAACGCCCCGTGGCTCCTGCTTTAAAGGGAGTGCATCCTCGAAGGATGCCATCGATGAACCGTCTAAGAAACTCTTCCACTTCAGATACATTGGGGTGGTTGAGCATTTTAACCAAGAAATAAGGCTTATTAAGCAGTTATGGACTGGGCTAGTTAATTATTTTATTACAGGTTGCCCAGGTGGGCGGATCCTCATTCAAAATTGTGCATCTATATCCAAAGAAAGCATTCTTCCATTGCTTAACCTTAACCTTAACCTGCCTTCCTTCCTTATTATGTATGTTGATACACGTTTATGAATGATTTGTATGCTCTATTATTACTGCCAGCAGTTGATACATTTTAAAGGAATCTAAAGTCTAAGTGTGGTACCACATAGACTTGTATAGAATTGTATATATTTACCATTTTAGCATTCCCAGAGTACAAAGTGTGTTTTTGAATTGTGTACATATCTCTGAACCTTACTTTTATATAAAGAACTCTGTTAGCATTCCTTTGTGGGGGTTTGGGGACTCACTGTACTTAATAACCAGCCTGCATCACTTCATGAGAGCTTAAGCCTTGGTTGCTCATCCATATCTACCACATAGAGAACCTTAGCTGGGGTGCTCTGTGTTTCTACCCTACCATATAGAGGGCATAAGTACAGATACCCTGCCTCCAGTCTTTACATCTAGAAGCATATTTTCAATTCTAACTTGACTTTGAAACAGCACATGAAGATACAACTGACATCTGCATGACAGGCTCGGGACAAGCTTTAAATTATATGTGTCCCCCTTTTGTGAGTATCTTGGTTCATACGTTACTAGGAAAAATGACATTTCGAACGTAAGCCTATGGAGGCATAATTAACATAGATAATTGCCAGTCTCATTTCTTCAATTAAAATTGAACAGAGGCCACGGCATCTGTTACAGTCTCTGGGCCTAATGTTGACTTAAGGATGGGGTTAATTCATTAGCTTTTGCTTCTCTGAGAGCTAATGGGGACTGAAGAGATTTTCATCCTTCAGCATATGGCTCGCCTCTGCCCTCTGAACATGAGGCTGTGCTGTCATTTGTCGTGTGTACTTAAAATCTTGACTCCACCATGTTTCAGATCTATAGTTTGAATTTCTTTTAAGAGCTGCAACGATTCAGGGCTGGCCCTGTTGTTGATTTGGCGGCCATACATTCCTGTTATACAGTAGCCAAGTACCTCTGCTTGAGTCTCAAAGAGGCCTGATTTCCAGATAAAGATCCAAGGAGATCTGCAGTGGGGGGTCACATTTTGAGAATTCTGCTAGCAACTTACAGTCATGTCTTTCTTGTGCCCATCCGGCCTCTGTATGCTGCATTTGCAAGAAAATACCCTTTTAAATTGTTGCATTAATTTTCCATGTGCAGCCTTTATTCCTTTTAATAGCTTTGTTCTTGCTATCTTTATTCAATTCTCTTTCTAGTAATATGTTCATTTTAGCAAGGAATAATTTCTTTCTCGATGTCTCTATTTAGCAATGCAAAATGCGCACACTTCTGGACATTGTAGTTTCAGTATTTGAAAACACTGCTTTTAATTTAGAATTGTACTTTTTCCCCTTGGCCTTATCAACTACATGCAAGGCCCTTCTGCATCAGTGCCTTTCACTTGCTTTGCACTTCTATTTTTTTTAATGTGGCAGCAGAAACCGACTGGCTGCCCCTTCCTTTGTCATTTACAATGTGCATTTTCCATTTTACAGTGTTCCTTGTATCACTTTCAGCAAGACACACACTATGCATTCACTAGGCACCTTTAGGTTTTGGGTCTGGCATGTTATTTTTCCAATGTGTCCTTTTCATCAGACCAATCTATTTCACATTAGATGCCTAACATGGCAATTATTTTATTTTATTGTTATGGATAAATGATCAACTTTTTAATATGAAAAAATACAAGTATCCAGCAGTTAACATAAGCATCATTATAAATCCTTACACATAACATTTCTCTACAATAAGAATATATGAAATAAAAATGCTAATTCAAACCTTACATTAACTGTCACGCAATAGTTCACAATCATTGGTGCCTTCTAGGTGGTACCTTATGTACTTACAATGTTCATTAAAACTCAATTCCTTCTAAAAATCAAGTGCTTGCTAAAACCAATGGGACATATTCCCCACAAAAATCATTGCCCAGGCTTTATCTTCTAATAATTCTTTACAATTTTCAAAATACCTTCTCATGAGTAATTGCTTTGGTGCATTCAATTTTGGACACATTGCAATCAAGTGTCTTAATGTTTCCTTCTCGTTTCCACAAAAACAACAACTTTTTGATGCCATCACTCCTTTTTCTCTAGTGTCACTTATCTCCCTTGTTAACCACACATTTAACTGAAGTTTTAAGAAACCGCTACAATTTTTATCACATAGGAAGTGACTTAAATACTCTAAATTTGTAAGCATAATTCTTAGAAATCTTAGATTTCTGACACTCCTCTATAATAATGCACCTCTATAATAATGCACTAATCGAATCTCCACAACTGCTCTGCTTACTTTATGCTTAGTTCAAAATAACGCAGGCACAATGCATTCTGGGAGCGCTCGCAGCTATGTTGGATATTTACTTCACTCCGCAGTGAAAGGCTGCACACATTTTGCTGAAGTGTTAGATTCCCAGTGCGCAAACAAACAAGCTTTCAAACTTCGTATGCAGTCAAGGCCATTTCTGCTGGGAAAAGCTAACGTTGTTATGACTTGCGACTGTTCTCCGTGGAGCATGTTTTTAGAGCAGGGAGGCCCTGCATTCCTTGGGGGTGAGCTCTCGATTGACCCAGCTGGCAACCGACGGCTGTCCCTCAACTGTGCAGGTGCAATTCCAGAAGGTTCGAGAATTAACTCCTTTTTTTGGAGTTCCTATATAGGTGGAAACCTGGAGGGGTCAGGTGAGACTTCAGCCAGAGAAGGACGCTCTGTCTGGCCTTCCTGTGAGCTGTAGCACTCTCTTCCTGGCTGTCCCCCCGGAGTCTTCCAGCCTCTTCTGGACGAGATGAGGACAAAACTTACGCTCACAGTGATGTATTTCTTTTGATTTATTTACTTATGTCTATGTTAGTTTTATGAGTTATTTCTATGTACTTGTAATCTTTGAATAAATAAGCCGTAAAGAGCTGATTATCTTCTAGAGGGTGCGTGGCTGTGAGTTATTGTGTGTGTCTGTTTTTTGGGTTGAGGTATTTGCTCTATAATTGCATTGGTGATTTATGGTAGTTCCGTGCACGTTTCAGAGGAGAGCAATACAACAACTTAAGCTTTCCACTCTCAGGTCTCTCGATTAGGGTTTCAAGTGATATACCTGCTGCATTTAACCAGTTAAGGCATTCTGCCTTTCATTCTGACATGAGCCGTATTTGATAGTCCTTTATTAGGTATCTTATCAGCGGAAGAATAGAATCTAGTTCCCCCATCACGATTTTTCTAAATAAAGTAAAAAACTTCCATTTTACAATCACTAACACAGAGTAGGCACATCTCATAACCAATCATCTGAATCGGGACCCCCTTTGGCAATCTTAAAACCTTCTTCAAGAATTGGCCCTCAAGGTTATTCCAATCCAGGTTTCCCAAAAATGATTTTCCTTCCCCTCCATATGTTATGGTTGGGACCACTTTCTGTTTATAAAACAGCAGTAATGGTTCTTAAGAAAACCATCCAAATTGTTTATGTAAAATTAACCACTGGGTAGCAGCTATGGTTATCTTCAATCTTAGCTCGTTTCCATATGGGGTTGACACCCATTTATCATTTGGGGGGATCCCTAGGTAACTATACTAAGGCACCCTCAATAGAGGAGATTGGTTAACTCTCATGGTTAAGGTTTTTATAATCTTCAAAGATTTTGGCTTAAAACTCATCGGGCCTCATTATGAACCTGCCGGTTCGGAAAGAACGGTGGTGGTAAATCCTCCACTACCGTTCTTTCTGGACCGGCTGATTAAGAGTCTTGCAGGCAGAAGGTTTAACACCACCCGCCTGCAGGTGGACATGGAAACACCGGCACCATTACAGCATGGTGCCGGTGTTTCCACTTCCCCATTCCATGGAGTCTTATGGGACTCCATGGGAATGGGGATTAACAGAATTCCGCCTCCGGAATTATCGGGTCACCGGGGTTGTAATGCCCCGGTGATTACGGCAATCACGGAGGTGGAATGGTAATAGGAGTCCGGCGGTAACTTGCCGGAATTTCCGGCACAGTTACCGCCGGACTCATAATTAGGCCCATCATGTGTGATTTATTCGTTTTGACTGTAAACCCGTTTTTAGGCTAAATAACTCTAGCATTGTTAGCTGCCTTTTTCCAGGCCCACAGAGGTTTGGTCTATAAGGACAGGTCATCCACACACAAGAGCCATGAGACTAGATACACCGCCAATTTAGCTGGAAAAACTTTTGCCTTCCTCTGATAAATACCAAAGTCAACAACATCAAAATTTAATTAAGCAGGTTCTTGAATGCAACCCTGCTTTAATCCTATGGATGTTAGGATCGATTTTAATAATTGTCATTAGCGGTTTAATCTTACCTGCATTGATGTTTCTGAGTATAAATCTTTTATGATCGCAAACAAATGGATAGGGCAGCACCATTATTCAAGTTTAATCCATAATTTAGAAATATTGACTGAATCAATTGCTATTTTAAAATGGATACATTCCAATAAAACGGGTTGGCCTGTGCAGTATACTTTTTCCTTAATTAAGGCCAAAACAGCCAACTTTACTGAGGTTCCCAGTCCCAAGACAAATCCTGACTGGAAAATTTTGGATATTTCTGCTTCTTTAACCCAGTCCAAGCGTTTAAAACCAGCCTGGCAAGCATCTTGTCCCATACATTGGGCAGGGCGATTGGCCGATTATTTGAAAGCTGGCTCCGGTCCTCCTTCTTAAAAATTGGGATTACCACTGTCTTTCTCCAGAAGTTGGGGACCCTTCGGTCCTCCAAAATAGTCTTAAACATTATTGTTAATATTTTTGCCCATTTCTCAGGTTGGGTTTTTAATTGGTGAGCTGCTTAACTTTACTGTGATCATCTTATTATCCTCCTGATTATAAGGGAGTTCCCAATAAGTTCTATACCATTTGTCTTTTACCGTTTTCCCTCCATTAGGGGCAAAGGAAAGTGCCTCAAAATGAGCAACCCATACTTCCTCTGATATAACGTTTAATTGAAGCATCTACTGGTTAGAATTGTTATTGGAATTGAACAGAGCCCATGTTGATGCACTATTTTCTCCGGTCAGATAGCACAGTGAGTAGAGCACTCGCTTTGACATCCATGCAGAGCCTGCCGACGCAGGTTCGAATCCTGGCAGGGCCAAACTCAGCCTTTCATCGATAAATGAGCACCACAGACTGTGGGTAATAATAACCAACACTCAGATGCCTGAGGGTTTGTAGTGCCATTGATATTAGTATTATTATTATTTTTAGAAGCTAGAGCGCTCAGCATTCTTTATGCCTCTCTTTGCATCATTAAGACTTTATGACCTCTAAGGCAGTTATTATTACTTTTTTTTTTTAAGGGACTTGATTTTATTTAGTCCTCACTCCCTGTAGTGTAATCTCACCCATCTAATTTCCCTTCTAGTTTCTTTCTTTTTTAATTGACCGTCTTGATCAGAAAATGTTTATGTGATGATACCAGTCAATTTGAGCAGGATCTTTTAATTATGAACTGGATAAAGAGACTTGGGTTAATAGTCCTGTATCTGATTGGCTTTTGCCTACAGCTGGTTGCTAAAGACCTGAGTAGATTTGTTGGACTACATAAAGCGATTGTTGCCTATTCCCACCAGCAACATTTTTCTATATTTATCACTTACATGCAGAGAGATCAGAAAGGACCAAGTCGTGGTGGCTAGGTCCTGATCACGTTTTCATGTGAAATCACCGCTAGGTCCTCTATCTGCCCATATAAATTCCTGGAAATTAAAAAGTAATCAAGTGTTGAAGAGTGCTGGCCTCTGCAACATGTGGCACACAGGGGAATGTCACCTTTCAGAGTACCTTTTACTATAAGAAACCCTCTAATTTGTATTAAATCCATCCAGGCTTTTATTCTTTTTTGTCTAGCACCAGTTGAATTGGACAGACAGGAAATTTTCAGTTCCCCCACTATAACCACCCCTTGTAACTAGGGGTTCAAAACACACACATCCAATAGGAGCACCAGTCTCACCATAAAAGCATCCATGGTTATCCCTAAAGGTCTCCAGTATAAATTAATCAGGCCCAATGAGCCGCCAGCCTTTCCTTTCCCAGTCATCCAACAGAGTCTTGATTACTGGGAAAACCCATTTGGGGACAACCATGTATGCAGCCCTAATCCCAGACCATTTCTACAAGCCATCAGCAGGCTTGATGTAGGTCAGCTGAGTAAGCCTTTACTGGCACTTATGAGGGAGCGTGAGTATTTATCCAGGACTATATCATCCTTAACCATGTCACTTGTTAACAAAATATATCTAGGAGACTCAGGGGGTTAACCTCTTTCAGTAAAAGATGTGTATATCCTCTGGTGTTCGTTCTCCCCATCTGTATATGTAAAACATTTGTCCTCCTTTGTGGATCATTAGTACCACTGGGAACGAGGACCACTCATTGTCCCCCTGTGTCTCCTCATTATTATGGACATATTCAATGTGTCATACCCTGTGTTGTTTCCTTGTACACATGTAACCCTCAGTGGCAGAAATTGTGACAGTGGGCTGACTTTGATTGAGGTGGGGAATGGGTGAGACCACAATTGTTGCTTTTCCCATGCAATCACTTTAAAAAGGACATAGCAAAGAGGATGGAAATATGAACCAACCTTCATAATTATGTCCCTTATCACACTAGATGGAATGTGTATAAATACTCTTTATAGATCTTTATCATTAACAAACTCCACCTGGCCTATGTCCCTTGATTGAACAGATAAGAGTTGTGGGATCATTTCAAGTAATCCAAAAACATTTGATCTATTCTGTGGGGTGAAACATAGCCCCTGGGTGCCAGAAATAAAGATGCCGAATCACTTGTGCATGCCCAATGAAACATAAGTCCGGCACAGAAATCATGCCAGACCTGCGGACTAGGGAACCAAATACAGGCCAAAAATCTAAAGAAAGAAAGTGGGCCTGACTCTAAAAAGTGCAAAGGTGTGTGCAATGCCTTTCGGGAAGGAAAAGAAAGACATGTGCAATGAGTTTTTTTTTTATTTTTTATTAATAGTTGATTTGGTCGCGACCAAAATCGAGACCTTTCAACTTTAAGAACAAATGATAAATCACATATACACAAATTTACAACAATTTACATGAATAAAATATATACAAAAAAACAAGAACTTTGTACAGTATGCTATACATCGCAAACAACTTTTGACTCTGCATACATTGGTATTTTGAGCTGATGCAATGATGTTTTTATTCAATCCATGGAGAGCTTCACTTACACATCAAGAAACGGCAGTGCACAGTATCTTCAATGGGATACCAGAATGTTGCTCCCTGCTGCTAAAGTGAAACGGAGCATTTTATGTGTAACAAATAAAATAATGTCATTTTCATTTTTCCCTTCAAAGTGACAGTATGCTGAGCAAAATGCCCACAAGACTTTCAAGCTTGGGTATGGTGTTCTCAATAAAAATGGACAACCCAGAAGTAATCTGCATGTCTTTTGAAACTGTGTGCCTTATAAGATGTCATTTAAAATTGAAATTGTGTGCGAGTTTTAAAGGCAATTTGCAGATGGGTGCCTGAAAGGCCATTTCTTCAAAAAGGAAACTTAAACTCCAGGACCTCCCTCTGCTTCCCTGAAGGGATGCCTGGGTGTCATCATCAATCAGAGCCCTTCCTTAAAAATACAAGAAAGAACATACTTCTTAGATTAGAAATGCGGTGGAGACCAGATAAGGTCAGGAGTGTTCTGCAACAAGAGTGATCGCCAGGTCACAAGCCTCATAAAAAGTAACAGAACTAGAGTAGATAAGACTAGAGACCCAAGCTAATACAATTAGAATATATGCCAAATTAAAGGCGTATGTACAATTCTGGACAAATCGCAGCAGGTGAATGTGTTTGTGGGTATACTGCTCAAAACACCACAGTCTAGTACATATACAAGCGCGGATACATTCACAGATGTCATAGATTATTTTGTAATGCTGGGTCGCAAATATATTTATTGCATTCAGAGTCAGCCTGACACGTGTTTCAAGTGTATGCTCTTCCTCTGAGGCTGAGTTAATACATCAGCAGAACCATACATAGATATTCATAAACACACCAGCATCACAAACCCATGACAACAGGGTTGTATACCAACAAGTTGGCACAATTCAAAAAGAATTTATTTAATCACATTATTTGGTACCATCCATTAAAGGATGTCAGAGGTCAATACAAAATGTTGCCCAGTTCAAGGCCCCTCCTGTAAGTAGAACCACCCCAAAGTCACAGATTATGTAGGTCCTATATTTCTCCAGCAATGTTTTAGTTATTTCCCCTTTGAAAAATCTCCTGTTTGTCTGTGTGGATCCTTAGCATATGTAATCAAAATCCATTAATTCCCCTATAGAAATCACTGGGGGTGTTTGTTGGCATTCAAAACTAACAAACTCTTCTCAGTGTGTTGTGAGCTGGTATAGTCATAAATATTTGCCAGAAGAATTAACCCCAAAGCCCTGTTCTTCGTGTGTGTGCAGAGTGTAAAAACGAAAATTCCCTATAGATCGTCTTCATTCTAAATCAGAAGTGGGAAGCCTAGTAGTGCCTGTGCAAGCACAGGGTGCAAAACAAAATTGCCCCTTTGTTCCCATTGTGCTCTGAAAAATGTATTTCACCTTGTTTTTCTTTCTCACATTTCATCAGTGATTCCAATTCCAAAAACAATTTTCTACTGTGTTCTGACGAAAAACCCCAAAGCCCTACCTGTTCTTTTTGTATGTAGCAGAACAAATTTCCCCTTGTTTTTCTTTCTCATATTGCACCTGTGATCCCAATCCCACAACCGATGTTCCCACTGTGTTCTCACCAAAACCCCAAAGCCCTACCTGTTCTTTTATGTTTGGCAAAATGAATTTCCCCATTTGCCTTTCTTTCTCACATTGCATCTGTGCTAAACATTCTAAAAACCAATTTTCCCCTCAAGCCCTACCTGTTCTTTTTAGGTGTGGCAAAACACATGTTTCCCTTGCTTTTCTCTCTCCCATATTGTTTCTATGATTAGAAATCCCCAAATCCCATTTTCTCATTGTGTTCCCACTCCCTGTGTGTGCCTTCCATTCAAAGGAGTCTTGCCTAATTTATGTTTGGAGGGTGAGGGTTGCTGGGAGCAAAGGTATCATAACATTGTGTTTTAAATCAGAAATCAGTGTGTGTCTTGACTTGTTTTGTTTCTGTCTTGGTGGGTGATTTAAAAGGAAACAAGTGTAGCTGCATATGTTAGTGTCATCTCTGTGTTGGTACGTTACGGAAGTTATTTTGTTCTTGTGTTGCCACAGCCTTGGGGGTTGATGATGATCTGTTGTCAAATTTGATTAAAATAAATGAATTAATAAATATATTCTTAATACACACCGGCCTGGTTCCTAGTCCACTTTGGAACTGGATATTTGTTGTGGCTGTGTGCGAGACAGTTTGAAGGCCTTAACAAAAATAACCTGAAACAAATCATAGTGATTTGTTCTGCACCACATCCATTGGGTGAAAGTCACTCCCTGCGTTGAGTGTGACCGCATAAAAAACTGTGACAATTAGACACAATGGGGACATTACATTCTGCCAGGCATTCTAGAAAAGGCAGAAACACTAATTTGCATCGTACCCTCCAGATGGTTGTTCCACAAATGGGCCCTCCCTTCATTTTGAGCATTCCTGAAGAGCATACTAACTTACTTTCTGACATTTTGATGGTGTTCTTAGAATCAAATGTAGATTGTTCGTCTGTAATTTGTTTTGGTCTTTGTTTTTGCTCACTTTCCAGGCTAATCACATTACTTGGAATGGGGGTAGTCATGGCTTTGGAATTAGTTCATCTTAGTCATCTCTGTTCTAGAGTCAAGAAGGCTGTGGGTTAAACTCCTCTTATCAGGTTTGTAAGTTCAGGTAATGATGACATCCCCACCTGACCACAGCCTAAGATAATGTGCTGGTTTGTAGCGGTTACACGTGTGTGAATGGCTGGGTGAGGCACAATAATGGCCGTCAATCTATCTGACTCTTCCTCTGCTGGGTGAGTAGTTAAGTCTAACATGTCTCTGGTCAGAAGGATGTTTGAGGTTTCTACTTCTTGAATTGTATCCTCTTCCCTAGGATGGGCATATTCCATACTGGTGATCATCATCTGTTTGCAGCAGTTTTCTTTTTCTACCTCTCAATTTCTTCCTTCATAAAGGAGTCTTCATCTGGCCTCTCATTAGGACTGATGGGGCTCTTAAGAACTAGCTAGAACCCACTGCTTGGACTCTGCCCAGAGGCTTTTAATTATTAGGTTTTTTGCTCTCTGTTTTTTGACTTACAAGCCACCTTCTTATTACCAAATATTTCAAAGACGGGTTGGGGAGGGCTCTGATCTTTTACTTTCCATCCAAATTCAGGATGATGGGTTCTCTCTCCTCCTGGTCCTCTTCACTGATTAAGCTTTTTCCATTATTCAGGCATACTCTGGCAAGCACTGGCTCCTCCTCATCATTTATCTGAATGGGGAAAAACAACTGTTCATCCTTTTTCCGGATGTCAGTCATACTTTGTGCTGTTTCATCATCATCTTTTTTCATGGGACTCAATAATTCTTCTGACTTTGGACAAGTGTAAAACTCAGTGTGTTATTTTCAAGTGTGGAATGCCCCTCGAAACTGGGAGGAAGGTAGATTTTCAAGAATGGAGGAGGGTTCCCATCACCAGATTGTTCTTCTACTGAGATTACAGTGATGTCTAGGATCTGATTATTCTTGAAATGAAACTACACTTTCTCTGAGCGTTAGCCTACACAATTGGTACTATTTTCAATTTTATCAACCAGTTGGTCTGGGTCCAGAGGATCTTATTTACACAGTCGATCAGAGGTGATAGCCTCTACAGGAGATGGTTCCCCAGTAAACATGATGTGCCCTCTGGAGTCACAAATACCACTGCATGATGTAATCAATGTCACCCAATTTTTATTTCCAAATCCGCAGTCCCTTCAACAGAAATGTCATTGCCATCAGAATTTTGGAGTTGTCCGGGAAAAGGAATGAGAGGAATTTGTTGACCCTCCCTCCTTCCTGAGTTGAGCTGACAATACACACTGACCCTGCACTTTGACCAGGGCATATTATCTGCCTTCTTTTTTCTCAAGGGTATAAAGAAAGTGTGAGTTATTTGCTATCTATGTAGGCATTTTCTTGAGATTGCTCTCTGACATTGTGCATCTTGGGTTATTTTCCATGTCGGAGATCGGGAATCTGTAAGGAAAATTGTAGAATAAACAATGGGCGGATTTGGGGGATCCTCTTTTGCCCCAGATTATTTGCTGTCCCCCTTTACCTGGAGCCAGAACCTGTTTGGGGGAGGATACCTCTTCATCTTCAGTATTATCTAGCTCATACAGTCAGGGTTTAAGAATTTCTTGATCTGGGTCACTCTCCAATCTTACCCCGTCCAACTCAGTGTCTTTTGGGACCTATTTTTCTTTGTGAGGGATCCCACCAGTCCTGAACGAGAAGGTTTGCTTACCTGAACCCTCCAGGGACACTTGTCTTTCAAAGGGGATTATCTTGAATTCCTCCACAAAGCAGGCTCTTCTTTCTCTACCCTTTGGTCTTCGGTTCTAATTTCTCGGGGATGGAATTTTCAGGCTGAGATGTATCCAGGTATTCTGTTCTGGTGAGAAAGGAAGCTTCCTGTAGGGTTTTGCATCTCCCCTCCACCCAGTCCCCCTCCTCAGGAACCTGTTGCTTATCAGATGTTTCCTCCTGTCATTTCCCCCTGGGGCATCGGACCCGAGTGTTGGGGAATTCTGGGAAGCAGTGTTAGGCTGAGGGTTTGACTGTGCCCTCAACATACGCCCAAGGTTGTTGGTCTGTTGCTGGACCTGTTGTTGCATCTGTGAGACTTTTCTGGACTGTAGTGAGGTCTTGATTCATACCTCTGCTGCTCCTGAAAAAAGGAAAACTGTCCCTTCTCCCGGAGTAGCTTAGGTACCGGAAATGCCCCCAATAATTTTCCATACTGATTCCCCCTTTTCCCTGGTTCAGGAGGTTATTGTTCTGGAGCCGGGGAGAAAGAGGAGGATTATTCTGGAATTTATGATCCAGAGGGTATCTATGAAAGAAGTTCAGGTTGGAAGGTGGAGTGATAATTCTCTCCTGAGGGAAGTTTGAAGGGACGTTTCACGGGGTAGTACTTACTTGGGCCTCCCCTCCCCCGCCTTGTGCCAGAGGAGTGTACACCCATCCCAGGATTCGTTTTTTTGTATACTTATACATAGAGCTTACGTAGGTGGCAGGGTAGGAGACATCATTGTTCTGGACTCCTGCCTGACTATCATTCTGCCTGTTGGTATGAGGAGTGTTTTTAGGCCCCCCTGTCTCCAGGTCCAGAGGAGGGTTAGTTCTCACCTCTGGCACCTTTGCAGTAGCAGGTGGGGTGGATGTTTTTGGGGTTGTTTTGATTTTTTGTGGGATACTGAACCTCATAGATCCTAGTGGCTTGCTCAATTAACCAATCCAAGGTCCTGCACTCATAAAAATTACGCACCGATTGAGTAATGATGTATTTGGGGAGAGCATGGAAATAGGTGGTCACAAACTCCCTACAATTTGGGTTCCCCCACATGGATGTCTGCTCAAATGCACATTTTAACTCCTATGCGAACTCCCTAGGTGCCAGAACCTCCCCATATTGCACATCATACGCAGCCTTATGGGTCTCTTGTGGGTTCCAATGTGTGGTGAAATGTTTCAAAAGGCATGCCTTATAGGCAGACCACTTTTAATGATCCTGGTCCTCCAGTCCTGCAAAAAAACAAGAGTACTCAGGGGAGAATGTCCATTTAGCAAATGCTATACCAATTTACATAATTTATGATCTCAAATTATGGCATCATTTGCTCATAAAGGTTCAAGTGCACCCACACAGAGTACTTGGCATACTAATGGTATGGGGTCAGTAAGCTCTTCATGGCCTTAATTTGACTTTTTGGATCTTTAACAAAACCCTTTCTCTGTTTCACTGCCTTTCTTTTTCTCGACACCTGAGTCCATTCACTTTCTCACTCAGAGTTGTTATTTGGACTGCATTCCCTGTCCTCTAGGCACTCCCTATCTCCATAAGATTGAGAATACCTCCCAGACTCATAGGATCTGGACTCCATTCCCATGGGCCACAGTGAACCATCCAGGTCACTTTCCCTGTTGTTACTTTTAGGCCCAGGACACAGTCTCTTCCGCCCTCCGTCCAGGTAGTCTGGGAAAGCCCCCGCCCATTTCCCTGAATACATGGAGGTTTTTAGTATGCTCTTCATAGGCTGAAGTTCTGACTTTTCTACTCCAGCAAAGCAGGCTAGATGGTCTCTTTGTAATCTCATCTTCAGCCAATCTGACTCCCTGATTTTCTCATCATAGGATTGTTCAGGGTCTGAGGTACTCACAAGATACTTTTTAGTCTCCCAGGGCACACTGGTCCAGCCCCCTTCCCTTCTGTGAGGCAGAGATGAATATTCAACAGTGTCAGAAAAGGACTAGCATTCTGGATTTGTTTGGCTAGGCCTGGGTAAGTCCAACTGCCTCATGTATCCCTATTCTCAATAGGTGGTATACATGAGGTCAGTTCTTATTAGTACATGGGAAATAGTGGATACCTGGCCTGAGGTCCCTGATTGGAGGGGCCTCTCTTCTTGATCAGAGGGCCCTATCTCATACCCTGATTGGTCAGGGTGCTTCAAGGCCTGTTTATAATTCTCACTTTCCTTTGTGAAACACTCACACCTGCTGCTCTCTGTCCTTCTTTCCTGGTGGTATTCAGAGAACTGACATTTTAACTCTGACACCAAAGCCTAACTGGTCTCGAGCACCCTGCTCTAACCACTAATCAACCCTTCATTTCCTGTACTTCATCCTGAAATGTTTCATTTTCCCTCTGGGAGTACTGAATTATGCACGCATATTTCAGGTGTTTTTCTTTAAAGAGACTAATCTCTTTCTGCTGCATGTACCTGCAATGCACTGCCTGTGATAGGCCTGCTTTCTTCACATGCTCCACTAGCTCTATATTCTCTTCCCTAATTCTGGTCAGTTCCTAAGAACCTGACTGAACCTTTTCTGCATCCATTTTTAACTTTAGTGCATCTTGGTCTTTAATCAGCTGTCATTTCTGTTGCTTCAGATTATTTGCATCCTGATGCATTTTATCAAACTCCTGTTTGAGTCCATCTCTTTGATAATGAACTGGCAGTTTCCCCTTTCACAGTTGTTTATTTTTTGTTTGAGGGACATAATGTCATCTAACAGCCCTCCATTGTGACCAGTCTGGCCATTCAATTGGTATTGGTGGTGGCTCACAGTTTCTGCACTTTCTTGGCATGTGTCTGGCCTGTAGGTGGGGTTTTACCTCATCTTGAAGTTACTTAATGAGGCATTGTTGCTTTAATTTAAAAATGTGGCTCTTTTGTGCTTTATCTTCTAACTTTGCAATTGCTTTCTGGCACTTTTTCAGGACCGCAGACTAATTCAGCACACAGACCTCACTATTTTGCAATCGCTCTTCCACTAACTATAATTGGAAAAATAAATAAGTTGTTAGCTGAACCATTTGATTCAGCTCTTCATGAGTAGTTTGGGTGAAGTAAAATGCATCTGAAGCTTTGTGTGAGATCCCTCCTTCAGGCTAAATGGCAGTGCTTACTGAGGTAACCTCCTGCACCATTCTAGATTGCCAGCTCCCAGCTTCGCCCTGAAGCCATTCTCCTCGAATTAACAACTTATCTATTCCTGCTTGATTTCCATGCTCAATGCCAAATCAAAAATCAATGCAAATCAATTTACTTTTCCATTGCTACTCTGTACACCCTTATTTTCCAATACACCTCCATGAAACTTAGGGGTCAGGCCACAGTTCTACTTTAAAAAGGCATACACAAACTTCTATCCACCTAAATGCGGTTACACTAGAGAGAATAATCTCGAACAATGCACTTGTCATGTGCCAAAGACAGTAAGCTAAATCTAGGACACGTCCCCACTTTGGAAAAATATATTGGAAGGCCATGCTTAACATAGGGAATCCCTCCCACTCAATTAAGATGGTCCCAATAAATCATTTATTTTGGTACATCTAGCCCTATCTATGACTCATATCGAACCCTGTAGATCCCTCTCCCTGTGCCCACAATGAAATAAGAACGAGTCCCGGGCATAGAGAGAATATATATTTATTTAAAATAAAGGTTCAATCGCTCTTGCACTAAATGGTTGCACAGGCCACCTTCTCTGTGGCACAAAACAACATTTCAATGCAAAACACACGTTTTCCTTTTGTTTCAGATGCAGGCAACATACATAAATAAACTGGTCAAAACCCTTGCCCCCCAAACTCCTTTTGATGTCAAATTAAATGGTATCTGGGCACATTACTATAGCACACATATTGTTAAATAAAGGTTGAATTTAAAACAAATGCACACTTTTGCTTTTCAAACTATATCACATGCAGTTCATGATATGTTTAATTTCCCTGCACACTTGAAAATGCTAGCAGCTTTGGAATCTCACAGACTATTAAGAATAATTTTGATTCATAGAACCCTTGTTGTTCCTTCTTCAACCCAAAGCAATACAACATCTTCCTTATATCAGGGTCACATTTTCACTCTCAGGAAAGAGTGTATATTTGTCAATGGAGAATTAAACATGGTCTCACTTTGCAGAGCACTTCTCTCCCCAGACCCAAAACCCAGGCATCAGTTATTTGCTGCACCCCTATATTTAATGGACAGGTCTAGGGAGTAGGGACAGTTTAGGAATTTCATTTTGGTCCAAGGGAACCCCTTGGTGTAAAGACAGGGTCTGGGAGTAAGGACAGTTAGGATTTTGGTTTTGGGACAAAACCACCCCTTGGATTAAAGGCAAGGTCTGGGGAGTGGGGACAGTTGGAAATTTTGTTTTGGGGCAAAAGCATCCCTTTATTTAAAGGCAAGGTCCAAGGAGTGGGGACAGTTGGGAATTTCATTTAAGGACAACAACATGTTCTTTAGAAAAGTCTGTGGTTGACAGGAAAATTAAATGCACCCCAATTACTTTAGGTGACTATATACTTTACTTCCAGCTAATAAAGAGTGTGGAGGTTTCAAATTCCTCTGAGCTTTACCCTGCATCAATCTATTTGGGAATTAATCAAATTAATATTCAGTCAAATACACAATTTCCCTCACCCACTATTAAGGGAAGAAATGAAGACAGACAGATTCCCCCACATCATTGGATTTCTATGTTTTAGGTACTCAGGAAAGTCAGCAAGGCTCCTCTTTTGGGCAGCACAGGGCTTTGGTCAAACACTTTAATCAAAGATATTCACCAGCATCCATCCCTCCTTTGCTCTCCTTAATAATAGGGCCCAGTCAGCTTTTGTCTTTCCCAGCTTCTATCCCCCATGCAAAGTTAAGTCTCCATCAATTTGAGGCCTTTTCACCCAGGTAATATCAGCCAGCTGTGTCAGGATTCACTCAGATGGATTATTGCAAGTCTCCTTCAAGATGTGTTGATAGCTCTCCCTTAGATGGTTTTTTTTCAAGTTTCTCCCATTCCCATACAGTAAGGACATTTTATCGCATAAGCCACACCTCTAAATGTTAGAATTAGGAGGTGCAAGTTTATTGGTTCTGATTTTTCATTGGAGGATTATCCTCTCCTCCTGCTCACAAGGTTCAGCCACTCTCAGCTGATAGGCCCTTTGTGTTCTATGATTGAAGTGATGTGAAGAAGTACACACCTTTTGTCATTTACATTTATTTTACATGTCAGCTTTTGCACTCAAAAAGTCCCTAAATTAGCGACTTACCAATACAAGCCATAATACATAGCTATTATATGATATGATATGCCATTTATAATTTTCCTATACACAAGTGTTTCAAGGCGCGACGAGACAAGGGAGGGGAAACAGAGGGGATACAGAGGGGAGACAGAGACAACAATCCTACTAGGCCAGGTGAAATTAAGATCACGCAAGTGCAGGGGATGGGGAGGGGAAAAGTGCAGGGGGAAAGGGGAGGGGGTAGTGCAGTACATAGGATAACAGTGAAATATATAAAGACAATAAATAAATAATCACAATAACTAAAGACAATAAATGAAAGTGCAGCCAGCCAGTGGCAATGCAAGGGTAAGTGCAGACATCCGGAGTCAGGTTCTGGTAGGGGATGTAGGGATACATAAACTAATGGTATTAATGATATGAATGTTCCCCTAATGTCTGATATGTGGAACCTACTTTGGTTTTGGCAAGGTATTGCACATGCTAGCTATGGCTTTTTGCCCTTTACACTAAAATTAACATAGTTGGAAATGTGACATTTTCTAACAAGATATCTAATTTAACAAGTTACCATCACCCTAACGTGCAGATTCAGGGCCTTTTTGGGGAAGCTAGAAATATATTTTGATTCAAACTTGAGTCTGAAACATCACATATTGATACAACTGACATCACCATGACACTCTCTGGACAATTTTTAAATTACATGTGTCCCCTTTTTTTGAGTATCTTGGTTCAAATGTTACTGGGTAAAATGGCATTTCTAATTCACGTCTATGGCCCATACTTAACATAGATAATTTTCTGTTTCATTTCTTCAATTTAAGTTGCAGGAGACCACAGCATCTGGTACAGTCTGTGGGCCAAATGTTGGCTTAAGGCTGGGGTTACTGAATTATTTGCAGTTGGTTCTTTGAAAGCTAGTGGGGGATGAAGAGATTCTTCTTCTTCAGCATATGGCTAACCTCTGCCCTCTGAATATCATGAGGCCATGCTATCATTTGTCATGTGTCCTTGCAATCTTGAGTCCACCACGTTTCAGATCAATCGTTTGTCTTTCTTTTAAGAGCTGTGTCTATATTTGGGCCTGTTGTTTATCTGGCAGCCATACATTCCTGTTATGCAAAAGCCAAGTATTTCGGCTCAAGCCTCAAAGCGGTCTGACTGCCAGATAAAGAGCCAAGCAGATCAGCAATGGGGGAAAACACTTGAAAAATCTGCCCAGAAACCTACAGTCATGCCTTTCTTGGGCCTAACCAGCCCATGTATGCTGCATTTTCAAGACAATAATATTTTCAATTGTTACATTGTTTTTCCATCTGCAGCCTTTATTCATTTTCATAACTTGCATCTTGCTATCACTATTCAATGCACTTCTTACTTATATGTCCATTTTAACATGTATCTCAAAGTCTCTGTTTACTGCTCCGAGATGAACACACTTCTGGACATTGTAGTTTCAGTATTTGAAAGACCTGCTTTTCATGTAGAAGTGTGCCCTTATTTTCCATTAGCCTTATCAACTATGTGCAAGGCCCTTCTGCATCAATGCATTTCCCTTGCTTCGCACCTCGAGTATTTTTAATGTGGCAGTGGAAAACGACAGGCTGTCCTTTCCCTTTGCCATTCACAATATGCATTTTCCATTGTACAATTTTTATTTTATTTTATTTATAAAGCGCAAAAAACCAGGCCCAGGGGCAACCAGGCGCATACTCTTAAACATGTTACAAAAAGCAGTAGCTAGAGTAAGTTACAAAAATATACATCTACATACTCTTAAACATGTTATAAAAAGCAGTAGTTACAGCGAGTTACAAAAATATACAGCATATATACATGTACCGAAGGGTACCATTAACAGCGTATAATACAGGGACAGAGCAGAGAGAAAATGTATATACAGTCCTGTACCCCACATGGAGTCTGGACTGTGTCAGGGTCTCATGAGTCTTGGGAGAGCAGCCATGTTTTAGCATTGTTCTTGAAGGAGTGGAATGATGGTTCAATTCTGATAGGTGTGGGCAAAGTGTTCCAGAGTTTGGAGGCCAAGACGGGGAAGCTCACCCCACCAGCTTTTTGGAGTTTGCATCTAGGCACGATGAGGCTGTGAGTTTGGGCTGCTGTGGTAGGTCGAATGGAGGTGTGGCGTGAGAAGCGAGCGGACAATGTTCCTTGTTTCAATTTCAGCAAGACACACACTCTACATGCATTATGCCCCTTTGCTGTGTTACGGATTTGGGTCTGGTATATCATTGTTCCAGTGTGCCCTTTTCCATCAGACCAATGTATTTCACATTAGAGGTCTAACATGGGCTTTTAGTTTATGTCATTCTGGTGCTGTCATTAAACCCCACAGTAGCAAAGTAAAACAACATCCGTAACCCATTCACAGTCAGTACTATGGGTAGATTATCTAACGTTCCCACCTGTCCTAACAACTGTGTAAATGCACTGTTCAAAGAAGTTTTGCTTCAATCCACAGAAAGTTACAGGCTTGTCTACTGTTTTTGCACTGTATTAAAAAGCAAGCAGTCTAAATGTAAAACTGTGTTAGCTGAGTGACAAAAACACTTAATATTTTTTTTCATCTTGGAAAAGTGGAGTAACTTCTTGCTTTGCAGAAAACAGAAAAAACGAAAACATAATTTTCTGTGTTTATTGTTCCTGCATGGTTTCAAAATGTTGTCTAATATGATTTTAGTTAATCAAGGATTAAGTGGTATTGGCTCCATCCCCTATCAAGCTTGTAGAAAAAAATAGCCAAAACCCTTTAACTCCATTGCACAAATCTGTATGTAATATTGAAATTACGCAAAACTGGTGTGAAGTACATTTGCTCTAATTACAGTGTAGTTGCACATGTTAGATAATATGTCTTACTTTTTTAATACTGTTTCATCCCAGGCACTTCACTGTTCTAAATGCTGTATGTTTAACAAATTGAATGGTACTATGTTTACTGTCCACAGAAATATGAAGGGCTGATTTGAATATGCTGGGATTCAAACTTATGACTGTAGTTAACATACTCACTAAACTCTGTCCAGCTAAATAATGATATTGACATACCATGAACACTGTCAAATTCACAACCCATGACACCTATATAATCCTCAACTTGAAAGAGGGATGGCATACAAAAGAAAGGGTAATTAATTCAACAATACAGAAATTGCCAATCCACACCACTCATCTCTCTCCTTGTCTGGTGATGTGCCATTGTTTGCCCGTTGTTGATGTTATGTTGCAGTTCAAAACTAATGAGGTTACCTTGCATGCACCAAGGAATAGCCAGACAAGATAAGGAGGTTGTTGATAACGTGTGGAATTCATTGAACTAATTGTCCTCCATTTCACCTGGCTCATGCCTCATTGTATTGACCATCATGTATGAATTGCATTATTAATAACAATACGTTTATTAAAAAAACAGAAATACAATAAACGTCTGTAAACATATCTTCTATGATCAAAGAATTGTATGTGCAAAGTGGACATTTTTCATTATCACCTTAACTCATCAACGGATCATCAGAATTTTATTTTCTGACATTTTTAAGCTTTATTGACCTAGCCCGATGGCCATATCGGGAGCAATGGTTCACAAAGACAGAGTTAAAGGCCTGAGTATAGCAGGGTCATTTAACAACGTTTAGGGGTCCATAACTCCAGGTATGGCCGGAGGGCCAGGTCTATAAGGCTAAGCCTTATAAGAGGTCCCCACCCCACATTTGTGCGGCTCATAATTGCTTAGTGGGGGTAATAAAAGAGGCATTCTGCCTGGAGTAATTGCTGCGAACTGGCTAGTTCCCAGAAACCATGTAAACGAGTGATGTGGAGGGGGGAGCGGGCTTAGTAAACATCTGTGCCACATCTGCCAGTATTCTAGGCAGGCTGGGTACGTTTGAGGGAGAAGTCGGGCTGCAGTTGCCGGGTTCAACCCAGTGAACACTGAGGTGGTAGGGGACTGAGCCATCTGCCCCATCCACATCAAGTTAAAAGTCAACACATTTCTTGTGCCTGGGCCATGTCTGTCAAATGCTACCTAAGTCTGGTTGATCTGCTCCCCACAACTTCACCCCATGCTGTCAATTGCTCACCGTCCTCTGTTAGCTCCCTGTGCCTTTTTTCTCTGCTTTCCCCTCTGCTTTATTCCCCCTCTGATTGTAAGGCACTCTGTTGCTTCCTTCAATAAATACCCTAATAATAATAATAATAATAATAATAATAATAATAATAATAATAATAATAATAATAATAATAATAATAATAATAATAATAATAATGTCTGTCAGTGTCAGGCTTCCATGATCAGTGAGTGGGGGAGTCAAATGGCTTTCCCTCTCATTGGCCAATTACCTGGCCTTTTATTGGATTTTCTTGCCCTACCAGTTCGAATGGCCCAGATATTGGCCAATGGGGCAGAGCCACATTGATTCTCTAATTCAACATACAACAATTACATGTGCATTGATGGTGCAATGTTATGTTATAGGTGTCTGGTTAGTACCACACTTGGCATGTTGACCCCTATATAGAGTCTCTTACCTACATCAGCTGAATAAGCATCCAAAAATCATCAATGTTTTTTCCTGTGTTGCTCTTGTTTCATGAATGATACATGTTCTCCTGTTCCTGAAATTTGGGAGCAAGGGGTTATGACCGGTGTTGACAGAGAGGAGGTTCTAGAGTCTTGGTACTTAGACAGAGAAGACCTGTCTTCTGGTTATTTCCTTTCTGCACTGGCACAGCTTATGTCTGCAGATGATTTGGCTTTTGGTGGATTGTATTCCTTAAGAGATGCTAATCTCCTCAGCAAGGTAGATTTGGGAACAGAGGGCAACAGCCTTGTAAATAATGCACAAGGATTTGAAGGTGATATGTGCATACAGCACAGTTTGTTGAGGATCGGGTTGATGTGCTATATTTTGATGAGTCATGTTGCAGCATACAGGACACAACTCAAGGTTGTTAGGGTGGACATCAGATGACCCTTTACGAGAGAATTGCCACCATCCATGTGGGGGTGGATCAAGGCTTGACAGCAGATTGGAAGTTGTTTTCTGACACTAATGGCTGAATTTTCCATAGGAGGGACAGTTGGTACCAACCAGTTTGTGTCTTACTAGCTATGTGCTCATTGAAGGAAAGGTGTCTTTCACTATAAAATCCAAGGCACTTTGTATAGTTGGTTAGCTGGGGTGTGACGCCTCAAAGTTCATAGCGGAAAGCCGTGTCTGAATGTCAGCATATTCTGTGCAATTCATCAGCAGTAGGAATTCGATCTTGGAGGAGGTGAGCTTCAGGTCTGCACTGGACATCAAGACTATTTCAATGTGAGGCAGGCCTTTAGCCAGTAGATGCCGTCATAAAATGAAGTCTTGAGGCAGAGTTTCATATGATCTGAGTATTGATGGATGAGGGTGTTGTGCTGAGCCAGGAGGTTTCTTAGCAGTTTCCTTGCAGTTTTATGAAAGGTTGAGGTTCAGGGGGAGAGGATGGATCCTCTAAGGACTCAACACGTGATGAGTAGACTTGCTGATCTGGAGTAATGTAATTGAATCATTTGCTGGTGATTATTGAGGTGGGATTTGAGTCAGGTGAGGGTAGAATCCCTGATCCCCATGCTGCGAGTTAAAATGTTAATGAGTGCCTGGTGGTCTACTCTGTCAAATGAGGCTGTACGGTTAAGGAAAACTAGGAGAGGAGGATGGGCATCACAGAGAATGATGGTAGCCATATCCATCCTGCATCTGAATATGAGTTAGATTGATATTACTGAAGGAGTTTTGTTAAGCCTGTGTGTTGGCAGAGGTGTATAGGTACTACTTCCTCATGGCCTTTACCTAGGAGTGGAAGAAAGGTGATGGGACTGTAGTTTCTGAGGTTGCCGTGGACCAGTTTTGCTTTCTTAAAAATGGGAGTATTTGTCTGCTCTAGAGGTATGAGAGTAAGGGGCATTGACCAAGAGATCTGTTGATGATTCCCAGGTAAAAGAAGAGTGCAACAGTCTGAAGATTCTAGAGTATGGAGGCAGGGGGGATTCTTTCTGCATGTGATATGGCTTTTTGAATGATGCTATCATGACAATCAAGTCTTCCATGTTTTTCCTAAAAGTTGTCCATGTAGTGGTGGTTTTGTGAGATGGGATATGCGATGCGCTTTCAGATTTAGTGTTTGTATCTATGGGTTGGTGTACCATACTGATTTGGTTGATGAAGAAAAAGTTGATGGAACTGGATTATTTCAATGGAGTGTAATACGCATGGGTCGGGGAAAGGATTGATGCAGTGCTTGATGGCTTTGAAGAGGACTCTGCTTTCGTGGTTGGCATTGGCTGTACTTTTGGTTGTAGTTAGTCTTGCCAGTGGTAATTAGTCTTCTGCATGTAGCTCAGTGTTATTTGAGCAAAGTAAGATTGGTTGCTTTTTCACGGGGTCTGGTTTTCTTCCAGTTTTCTGTGCAAGAGATAGGGTGTTCTTGGTATCATAATGCCATTTGTGGTCATTCAGGACCTAAGGTGCAAGTTGAGTGGCCTTTCTCTTGCCACTTCCATTATGCATGAGTTCGACATGCACAGACTGAAAATGATATTTTGTGGAAGACTTAAGGTGTGAACACACAAGATCAAAAGACATCCTCACATATTTCAATTATTTCCTCAATAAGGGTGTCAGGTTGCAACTGCACTGCATACCAAACAGTCACCTAAAACACAGCATGCAAAGTGAGTTCAGTGTATATTATCTCACTATAGAAGGCTGTGTATTAATGCATGACATGAACACTTAATAATAACTTTCTGGATATCAAGGTGCCAGGCTTTTCAATTTCGCATTAATATTTTGGCCACTCTCCTTGCTTTCTGCAAATAGCATCATTTACCTTTATGCACAATCTATCCTTGGCATTGCCACTCTCTGCTAAGGATTGGCAGCACAGAGTGAACATTCTGGTGCTAGACCTGTCGTGCAAAGTATGCCCACAAGTCTTGAATGATTTCCTGAGCATAGACTCAAGTCCCTCATTCATCAAATATTTCATTTAGCTCTAAATTAGAACTCTACAATGCTGTATTTGGTACTGTGAGGCACCAGGAATGAGATGTGGTCTCAGAAGACATGGTTTGGCTATAATCCTGTATTGGAAAATAAATGTGGTTGGAAAAATACCTCACTTTCCCTAATCGAGGAGGGGTGCCCTATCTCAACAGAAACTCTTTGTCAAGATGTTCACAAGTAAGTATATGTCCTGTGTCTGTAATCCTATTCTGGCCCACACACTCTAAAACTGATTCTAAGGTGCAAAGGATAATGTCTCTGGAAACTTGCACAAAAGTTCCAACCCAACACAAATGTATAACTCCAAACAAAATGTTCCAAGCAGACAATGTTCACAGTTAAAGGGAATGATTCCCTTCCCAGATTCTTTTTCTCAAAATGAAAATGTTCAAAACAAGAATGATCAAGTTCCTTATAACCCAAGAGGGGAACTCTATCCTTTTGGTAAATCTACAGTTCCGGGGAATGCCTTCCTTCCCCAGTTGTCTCTCTATATTTAGGATACTCCAAAGAAAACATTCCCAGGTATATGTGCACCCTTTTGGTTTCTCCTTTTTATTTTATTCAGATTTTGACTTGCAAGTTCCAGGCTCAAATGTTACTGGGTAAACTCCCCTGACAGGTTCCTTTCTTTGTTGACAATAATTTATATTTTCAAAGGTATGATTCTTCCTTGAGATTCTTTGTACACTCTTCACAGTGTTTCACACACTTGACTTTTCCTGGTATACTCTCCTGCCAAGTCGATTGCACACCTTTAACACCCTCATAGGTTTGGGCTTCCTTGAAATACTCCTCTATACTTGTAACACACTTTACCTGGTGTATTCCCCTGCTGAAGCTTTTGCACAGCTTTAACACTCTTAAAGGTATGGGGCTACCTTGAGATACTCCTCCTTACTTGCAACACACTTTGCTTGTTTTAGTCCTCTGCCAGGACATTTGCACATTTGTAACACTCTCAGGAGTATGGGACTTCCTTGGGAAACCCCTGTTTACTTGCAACACACTTTGTTCTCCACTACCAGGACTTTTATCTCTTCACTTTTTTGTTTATCCAAGAAATAATGGCCTTATGTGATTGACTTAATAAACCTTGTTTTACAACATTTGAGTCAGTATTTCTTGGGTCTTTTATGTACTGGGTTCCACCCCCTCTCAAGAACCTCTTGGTTTAATGTACTTACACTTCAGTGGTATAGGTTCAATGACACGTTCAGAAAATGGGTTCTAATTCATTCACCCTCTCCATAGGATTCATTCAGTGTTTCATCTTTCACTGTCTCAAAGTGTCACACTCTGTTCAGAAACCCGGTACCCCATTTGGCTTCCCCAGGTTTATTGGTTGCTTGGAGTGTTTCCTCATAGGAGCTTCTCCCTTATAGGGATCGTCTCAGCAAGTGTCCGGCGAACTGTTGTTTCTCCATCGTACTCCTGGCTGACCGACATCTGCCTTGACCGCAGCACACTCCAGCCTCCAGCCTCTGCAGCTCTGCTTATTCCTTCTCTTGATGTTCTGTCTCCAGGAGTTTCTCCTCCCTGTGTCTGTCAGTTGCACAGTATTGAATCTTCCTGGACTGAGCGAGCAATCCCTAGAGACTATACTGTAGCGGAATTTACTACATGGCACACTCCAGACCAGAACTCTTTCCACTGGCAAGGGATGTGGTGCACAATAAAAACACTTTTAATTTTACTGATTTTGGATTCTACTTTGAGAAAGCACCCAACCCATCTCACCCCCCCCCCCACCCTTGACAAACACCCTATGCCGCAATGGACGATAAACCAGGCTGGTGTGTAATAATGAAATATCAAATGCAAAACCAAACAAATCAAATTTAGGGCAGCAATCACCAATGGTGATAATATACAGCAACATGTTACAATACAATTAATTTAACTTTCTGGCATCAGATATACAAGTTATAATTGGAGATGGAAGCAAGATCACTTTTTGTCATACGTATAGATGGCACAACTGTTAACCACTCCCCCCTGGAACACACCCCCAAACACCTGCTGGCTACGTTTTGTGTCAGTGGAAAAGAGTAGCAAGGGGTCAGAAATAAGAGGGAAACATTAGATTGTAAATTCGACCTACCACCCCAGAATGGAAGGCCAAAACTAAATTAAAACCTTGAAAAGGGAGGAAAATGGCACTCAGAGTTCACTGGGTAATTAGGGGGGTAATTAGAGTTCACTGGGGAGGTCAGTTTACATGTGCGATATAATGGATAGGACAGGAATTCGTGTGACTATACTAAAGAGGCAAGAAATCTTACAAGCTACAGAGCAAGGTACTAAAGCAACATGAGTACAGATGAGAAACTCTACTTTGGGAAGGAAAGCAATGCAGCACAAATCACACGTGGCAAAGTTGCAAATTCTTATTTTTCACGGATTTTAAACAGGCAAACATTTTGATTTGATTTTGATTTTGAATAACTTATTACGCGCACCAGACGGAATCAACCATATTCGGGCGCAGATGGTAACTATAAAACTCGAGGGTTTCATAAGAGAAGAAAAATGAGTATCCAAAGGTCTGTCTTGGTTTAACTGTTTACATTTGTCTAAATACAAACATCTCAGAAAATTAATTTAGCAATCCAAATCCGAAATTGTTTTTTCTGATGGAGTACAAAGGCACATAACAGATTGGATACTGAAGTGAAGGGAGGACTCTTATGGGGTTACAGTATGGGTTTCTTTATAGGAAATGAAAATCGGATTTTATAATGAATGCAATCACATGGGTAAAAATCGGTTTTGTTAACAAAATTATTTGTTCTACTGAGACTGTATTTTAGTGGCTAGATTATTAAAGAAAGACACTGCACACAAGGAGGCTAATTTGTCATTTTAATCAATTAGCGCTATGTTCCTCCCTATAGGGGAATTAATTAATTTATTTCAAAAATGGGACTAAGGGTTTACACAGAGGACTGAAGTGATTTGAAAAGAATTACGCTAACACATAGAGGCTAACACAGATTCTTCTAATGACCTGATAAACAGAGGTTGCTGACAATTTGGGACATTATTAGGATTCTTATGGGGTTTTTATAGGGTTTGGACAGTGTCGTGACGTGCCGCGTAGTGAAGAATAAAAGGGGCCTCTGTCCACAAATCACCCACAGGAAGAGAGTAAAGGAACTACCTGTGCGAGCTTTGAGGCCACAGGTGGTTTGATGATTCACTGGATCTGATGATGCCGAGGATCCCAGAGGCTGTTAAAAGGAAGTTAGGGTTAGCACAGGCAAACACAGTACTTTGATATGAAAGAGTGTGCAAAAACTTTCTTACCTAAATCTAGCGGGATGGAGCTAGGGTGCCCAGGGTCAGATGCGAGGGAGCGTCAAAGATCCGGACAGCCGTGTCCTAGATGGTAGGTACCGGCTGGTGCCTGTAGCCCTTCCGTAGCCGAAGGGAACTTGAAACTGATCACGTAGTCTATGGTCGGAAGATCAAAAGCCAGAAAGGGAAAATCCAAAATCAATCCGTTGAGCGTAGCAAAAGAGTACCAAAAATCTGTACAAGGTTCCGAGTGACAGTATCCGTGGAGCAAGAAAGCAAATCCGTGGTTCGTAAGCCAGAGTCCAAAATCCGATGAAGCAAACAACGTAAATCCTGAGAGCGCCAAACAGAGTTGTGAAACAGCTGTGAAGCGGTGAGCAACTCGAACTTCCCGGCTTTTACGTGCGTCGGCTCCCAGTCACGTGAGCGGAAACTTGACCACGTGATCGGGAAACCGTCGCGAAACCAGGAAGTAGCCGTGATCGGGTGCTCAAGCCCGAACGCAGCCTCCACGGGAGTTGTCAATGAAAACGAGGCAACAAACTGGGCCGGTCTCTGCGCACAGCCCGAAACCGCCGGTGATGACGACTCCCTCGCACCATAGGTGAAGTGATGACTTGGGAGGCGGACTGTGACCCGGGGAGTCTAGCAGTGTGTGTCGGGGTGTCAAGCAATATGGTGCGTGGTTGTGTAACTGATTTGTTGTGCATGACAGACAGAATGCAAGGTAACAGAGTGGTGTATGCAACCTTTTGGTACTGGGGAGGGTGATACTACAAAAAGCACTTGAATTGGGTAGTTTGGACAGCTAACTGGGTCAAGGATATGGTCACTTGGGCAGCGGCTGGGCTCTCCCTTCTGGGGACAGCTGGGCCATAGAGGTCTGGTCATTGTGAACAGCAGCATGCATCAGCTGGGCAAAGGGGTCTAGTTGATGGATTCTCCCCAAGCGATCAGCAGCCTCTCCGCCTTTCTCCCTGAATTATCGGGATGAATCAGGTTCTGGATAGGTGGTTCTGGATAGGTGGTTCTGGATATGTGGTTCTGGATAGGTGTCTTGCAGGGTGAACTTTGACTGTTCAATCTCATCATGCCTCCCTGCCTAACTCTTATATAGGCAGAATGACATCAGAGAATGTACAATGTTGACGGAAATAATCTGGTCATACCTCTTGCCATAGGATAGGTCAGGCTATTCCTGTCGCCACCTCCCTCTGAGCTGATTGGACTGAAGGAATTGATCTACCCGTAGGTGCATGCATTTTATGACTCCTTTGTCCCACAAGCGTCATTTTTCACAAAAAGGAGTTATGGACTACAACTTTATATTTACAATCATCACCATTATACAAATCAGTTATGCAGATCCCATATTTCACAAGGAATATGATGGTTCAAACGCCAATTCTGTGCGATGCTGTTTCGCCCTTTGGGCACCATTTCGCAGTTTTCAGGAGAAACATTTTATCTAAAATTCTTCAAATGGCTACACATAAGTATAATAGTGTCTGGCATATTTTCTCCAAATGTGATATCTGTGCCATTTATGCTTTCCCCAGAAATGCCTTTTTACTGCCATTCACGTCCACCACATGCCAGGAAGACACACATTGGGCCTCATTATGAGTCAGGCGAAATACGGTTCACAGGGTTCCGCTAATGGATACAAACCCGTTATTCCCATTCCGCCTGATTACGAGGTCCCCTCGTACAACCAGGCGTCATTACCGGGTCCCACGAGGGGACCATGGAGCTAACAACGGGCCATTCGTAATCGGACTGTTGTTAGCTCCCTGCACCCATTCCCATTGAGCCCTATGAGGGCTCGAATGGGAATTTGGAAGGTCCGGGCCTGGGTTCCCTGAGATAGGAATTACCGGGCCCTCCTTACGTGGAATGGCCCGGTAATTCCCCATTCAGGGAACCCGGACCTGTTTTTTTTTGAGGCAGCCATGCAGCCAATAGCGGCATGGCTACCGCCAAAGCCGTAATGAGGCCCATAGTCGTATTTTGCTTGTCTAAAATGTACATTAAATTTATCATAATCTCACATTAATGCTCATACAGATTATTGAAATAAATGTCTTAATGTGAACAGTTCTTTAAAGTCCATGGATGGCATTTGTCACTGTACGGGCGGTCCTTTAAATCTCCACAACCAGCCTGCCCCCTCTGTGTAAGTCTGATCAACAGGGTTACCATAGCACCCATTGATCCTAGGCAGTTGAAGTTGAGGAGGGGTGTCAAAGCAGTTCAAACTTCTTTGTGACAGTGCTGGTCCCCCTTGGTCTTTTGTCCCTTACTGTAGAAATGTTGGCCAGTCTGATGAGGTCACGAATTTCCACACCTTGGCCCTTTCATATTTGTAAAGGGGCCTCCTTTCCCATGGGGGCTGGTATCTTTGAAGTGCCTGCCTTGCCAAACTGGTTCTGCTGTTTTCAAACAATTGTCTTTTTTTTTCTTTGTCTCTCTTTCTTCCCCAGAACCCAAGTTTTTTTTTTTTTAAATAAATAAAATATACATTTAAACCAGCCCAGGCAAATGCAGCCATTCTTGGGGTGGCTATGTTCAATCTCGCCCCATATGTGCTTAGCAGACAAAAGCACAGCCATTATTTTTGTAACTGCTAAAATGCAGTTTTGTGATGCAGGGGATTTCTGTTGGGGCTGGTAAATATACCCCACATAATACCCCCCTGCTTTCCCGGAACTTCTTGTTGAGGGAGAGTAGGGCAAAGTGGGGTTCATCTAGTGGAGTTCTTTTTCATCAGGAAGCGGCACACCAGAATTTCCTTCCGGTTTTCGGTTGGAGAGTATGGAGCGGCACCCACTTTCCTTCCTTCCCTTTCCTGGTCCACCTGGTTTCTTGGGAGGTCCTCACCGGTCTAGGAGGTAATGAAGTTAATGATCTAATAGGAGATAGATAAAAACAGTTATTTGGAATATTTTACTGAAAGTCTTCCCGGTGGAATTAAAATAGCAGAACAATGCATACAGTTACAATTTCCAGTGGTAATTGAACAATATAATTAAATAAATTACTTAACAAGGCAAAGACATGATTGGACTTTTACACCATGGTTTCATTATACAATTTTACTTTTTTGCAACAACAATAAAGAAAAGTACTCCCTGTTACATATATATATACCTATGGGCCTACATATTTCCTTCTGCTTTTTCTTTTTTTCTTTCTTCTCATTCTCCAGATGTCTCCTCTGTTTGATTTTCCTTTGGCTCATCAATCAGCTGCAAAGTGTGTCTGGGGTGATAACTTTTTAACTGATTGATGGGGGCCCGCTTCTTTTTTGACAGCTCTCCTTTGGGGATGCGGATCCTGTAGGACCAGGCCTGGGATGGTGACCTCCTCTCCACCTTTGAACTTCAACTGCCTACGGTAGCAATGGGGCTGACCAGAAGATTTTCTTTGGGATTGCCAGGGCACTGGGGTTTACCCTCCAGTTGGAACCGGGCTTGGCACTTACTGGAATCCAAATTAATTTTGAGTCGGTTGAGAATGTTACTGCCTAAGTAAAAGGCGGAGGGAATACCTTGCACAGCCCAACAATTACGCTCTATGCTTTTACCGGGGTTAAACATTTTTAGCACACAACTGGTAAGCAGAAGATGTTTGGAAGGGGAATTTCCAGGCCCCATACACACTGATAAACTGACTCAACACCGGGAAGGGTCAGGTCTTTTGGGAGTTTCCTGAATAACGCTTCGCTGATGAAGCTTTCTTCACTATTCAGGCCAACTCTGGCTAGAACAGACTCCCTCCCCTCATTTAACTGAATGGGGAGGAACAGCTGTTCGACCTTCTTCTGAATCTCAGCCAGGTTTTGAGCTGGTTTTTCATCACTTTTCCTTACAGGATTTGGATTTTCAGAATCGGGATTGGTATAAAATGTCAAGGTATTTGCTTACAGTTTGCAATGCCACTTGAAACTGGAAGGAAGGTTATTTTCAGGAATGTAGAGGAGTTCCCATCTCCAGTTTGTTGTCCTACAGCAATTACTGCAATGTCAGGTATTTGATTATTTTGGAAATGAAACTCAATTTGATCAGATTTTTGTTCAACCATGTGGTATGTGCCATTTAAACTGACATAATTGATGCTTTGTTTTAATTTTATGTGACCTTGTTCACATAGTCTATTAGAGTGAAGGAGGTCATTTCCTAATAGACATGGCGTTCCCTCTGGAGTCATGACCATGACCGTGTGTTTCATCTTATGTCTCTCAATTTGAATTTCCAGATCTGCAGTCCCCTTGAAGGATCTGGTGTCTCTCGCCCCTTCCTGAATTTAGCTGCTCAAAGGCCCTTTTGGACAGAAGAGTGGCTTGGGATCCAGTGTCCACCAGTGCCAAAAATGCTCATTGCCCTTGCACCCGGATGGGGGCATAGAACCTACCTTCTTTCTCCTCCAATGGGCAAAGGTAATGGGTATTTTGGGCAAGCTGGGCAATAATTTTCTTTATTTTGGACAGTATTCTGTGTCAGTATTTGGGAATCTGAAAACGAAATCTGGCATTCTGGTTTTGGGGAGTTTCAGGCTCCCCTTTGCCTCCTGATTCTATGCTGTTCTCCCCTTCTTAGAGACAATCAGCAGAATTGATTTGGTGAATTTGAGAATCCCCTTTTTTCTCTGGTTCTGTGCTGTCCCTCCCTTCTTCACCAGAACCAGTTTGTGGGGAGGATCCGTCTTTCATCATTACACTCTCTGGGTAAGAATTCTGGGGTTCAGGGATGGGTGTTTCGGAATCAGTCCCCACATCTACCCAGTCTGAGTTCTGGTCTCTGGGGACCCATTTTTCTTTAGGAGGAATTCCCCCGTCCTTGAAGGAGAAGACTTTCTTCCCAGAATCCTCCAAGGATTGTTCCCCTTCAAACTGGATGACACTGACTTCCTCCACAAAATGGGCCTTTTTGGTTTCTTTGTTTCTCCTTCCCACCCTCTGTTCCCTGGGTTGCAGATGTTCAGGGGCAAGAGATTTTAGTTCCGGTTCTGGGGTGTCTACTGGATTCCTCTAGGGCTTTGCACCCCCTTTCCTCCCGTGCCTCCTCCTCTGGAACCAGTGGGTTGTCAGGGTTCTTTCCACGTCATTGTTCCGGCGTGCCAGACCCTTGTTTTGAGGGGTTCTGAGACGTCATGTTCATCTGAGGGTTCTGCTAAGTCCTCAACATGTAACTCAGATCGTGAGTGAAGTTCTGGACCTGGCGCTCCAGTTTTGACATTGCTCCGGCTGCTACGGTGTTCTTGGATCAAATCTAGGTTGTTCTCAGAAAGGGAAACTGTACCTTCTCCTGAAGTACCTGGGGTACTAGGGATTCCCTTGGTAATCCTCAACCCTTGGCCTCCTCTTTCCCGGATTGTGTGGTCTGGATTCCCGAAAGTGGGGAGAGAAAGGAGGGTTTTCCTGCATGTTGGGGTTTAGAAGGTAGCGGGGAAGAACTTAACTCAGGATTTGGAATATTACTGCCTGCTGAGGAAAGTTAGGAAGGGAAGTTTCCTGGGGCAGTACTCACCTGATTGGAACCCCTCCTTGGGCCGGGGGAATCCACATGTACCCCAAGATAGGTCTATTGCCCTTATACCTGAGACTGATGTAATTAGCCGAGATAGAGGTCACATTGGTGGTGTTTCCTACCTAATTACCACCTGCTGCTGACTGACCAGAAGGTCTTCTTTGTCTCTGATTTGTCTGGTTTTGGGAAGGTGTGTTTTTAGGCCCCCCCCATTTCTAGTCCAAAATGGGGGCAACCTTCACCTCTGCCATCTTTGCACCAGCAGGGGTGTTGGTTGGTTTGGGGTTTTTGGTTTGGATTTTGTTTTCTACCGGTTTTTGGACATCTCAGATCCAGATAGCCTGCTCTATTACCCAGTCCATGGTCCTGTTATTATGAATATCTCTTAACAGCTGTGCCATAATATATTTTGGGAGTGCATGAAAATAGGTGTTTATAAATTTGTGCGCACCCTCCTAGTAGTTTGCGCAAATGCCCGTTTTAGCTCCTGCACGAATTCTCTTGGGGCCTGATCTTCTCCACACTGCAGATTGTAGGCTGCCTTGCCAGCCTCCTGAGGGTTTCTGTGGGTGGAGAATTGCTTCAAGATGGCCGCCTTTTAGGTGGACGACCTTGAGTGGTTCTGGTCTCCCAGCCCGGCAAATAAGCTGGAGTACTCTGGAGAGAACATCCATTTGGCAAATTCTATGCAATTTGGCTATTTTTAATTTCAAAATATGTCATCATCTGTTCATATAGCTCCAGATGCTCCCAGAGAGAATATTTGGCATTTTTGTGATATAAGGTCAGGAAATTTCTGATGGCTTTAATCTGTTTAATGGGGTCTTTCACCAGAGCTCTCTTTTGTTTATTAGCCTTCTTTTGCCACTTCACCTGAGTCCAATCGCCCTCAGACTCAGAGTTCCTGCAAGTTGAGGTCCCCTTTTTAGCCTCTAGGCGCTCCCTGATTCTTTGAGCCGGTGAGTTTCTCTCAGAATAGTGGGGCCTAGTTTCTTCTCCACCTGTTGCAACCTGGGCTCTCTGGGTCACTCCACCTGGACTCCCTCTTTCACACAGGAGAGTAGTCTTCTGACTCCTTCCTGCTCCCAGGGTTGGTGGAGAATCCCCCCTGCCCTGATTGGGTGGAGGCTTTCAGAATACTCTTTTGGGGCCTCAATCCACGCCCTTTTTTTCTGCAAAGCAAATCAAATGGTCCCTTTGTAGGTGATGTTTCTGCAGGTCTAGCTCCTTGATTTTCTTCTCATAGGAGATTTCCTGGTCAGATCCCTCTGCAATGACATTTTTTAACCTGAACAGGGATGCCCGTCCATCAGTCTCTGATGGGCACTGTCCTGTCAGCTCAATTATGCTAGGCCTATTGAACTCTGGCCGCCTCATGGTTTCTGGCTCATGTGAACCTGTAGACATGAAGTGAGCAGTGTCTTGGGTATACGAGGGGTAAAGGGGTTTGAGGCCCTTGGTACAGAGGGTATCACACTGTGATCAGTGGTGGCCCTGTCCCTCTCTACTTGTTCAGGGTCCCTCAAGTTTTGATCCATCCTAGCATATTCTTTTTCTAACAGCTCAAGTTTCTTCCTCTCAGCCACTATTTCCTGATGGTAGGCTAATGCCTGTGCTTTTTGCTCTGCTATCAGGGCTTGACTTACCTCTATTACCTTCTCTTGAGCTGTCACCTGGCCCTGGCGTCCTCTCTTCTCATCAAAAGGGGCCTCATTGCCTTTTTGTACTGCCTGTATTGCCTGGGAACACTGAGACCATTTTTGTTGCAGGACATACATCTTCCGATTTTGCACATTTTTAGCTTGGGTGTTCTCTTCTAGATCACCTTCTACTTGTCTTACATGCCCAATTAAGTTTTCATATTCAGTTTTTAGGTCAGCCAGCTCCAGAAGGTATGACTCTCTTTTCTGTAGGTCTGTTTTTAATTTGCACACTTAAGTTATAGGGCATATTTTCCCTGATACAGGGTGCCCACCTGTTCAAGCAGGTCATCCCTTTGTTGCTTGATAGCACATAATTGCTGGCGTTCTTGGTCAAATTCTGTTTGAGAGTGGAGTTCTTTAATAATTAATGTATTACTTTCCTCTTCCAATTTCTCAATCTGTTTTTGTAAAATGGTTATCTGCTCTGAGCAGACTCCATTATATTTTAGCTGTTGATTCAATTTCCGTTGACTCTCTTCTAGAAAGTCAACTTTTAAGGTAATTCTGGCCCGGCAGAGCCATGCCAAGGGTCTGCAGACTCCCAGCTCACGTAGGGCCCTAACTCCCTTGCTGGTCCCAAGAAGTCGAGGTCCACACAAGGAGCAAAGGTTTACTGTGGTTTATTAGACAAACGCACAGGGGTCATATGCAGAACAAAATCCAGGCACATCTCGCCACAGTCTGACTCACAGGCAAGTTTTGTATTCTCATGACGTAACAACCTTCGTCACTTGGCAAGCTCCCTCCTAAACCTATCCCTAGGCCTGGGATTATAAGTGAACAGTTCTGTGTCTGGTGGTATACTTGGATCATACCCAAAAGTTGTTAATCTGAAAGGGTTACAGTGAGGAAGCCTGGTAATTGGTTGGCAACCCTCGCCATCTGCCCCTGAAATGCAGGTTCCTGATTGGTCAGGCTGTGGGTCCCCAAGTCTGGGACAAAGCCCATGAGACACCTGTTCACAGTGCGTGTCTACTATGTCTCAGCCATTGCAACTATGTGTCTGCGTATTACCATAGTGTGAAGACGACTAATGCCATGAGAGCTCTCCATTCCCATTGTAGATGGTGTCTGGGAGGTACCAATTATGTTGGGAGTCGCTGTCCAGCCATGGGCCCGCTGCTTGTTCTCAGCCTCTGAGTCTTGGCTTGTCCACAACTTGGCCGGGTCACGTGGCCAGAGACCACTCTTGCAGGCTCGATTGCCCCAAATTAGTGTGTATTTTACAGGGAATACTTGCTGCTGCCGCTGATGTCCCCTTGGCTCAGAATATGGAATGTCACTTTGCAAAATGATGTCCTTGGCAGTCTGCAGCTTGCGCCGAAGGCTATTCTGCAGGCGCAGCACCTTACAGTTTGGGATTACTCTGCGATCACTGCAGCCTACTGTTTCCTCCTGAGGCCTGCTCTGGCTTCCAGAATGGAGTAGTCATAATGTCCATATGTTAGTGAGAGCTTTACAGTTGGTCAGGTCCCTTGGGTTTCTCCTGTCCTTCCATAGGGTTAGCTGCATAGAAGCATCAGCAAGCGTATACAAGCTCTTCTTGCTTCTTGCATTTCTGCAGTGCTATAGAAAGCCTAATTGCAAAATAATAAATGTGCTGATAGTGTAGGTCTCACAGCCCTCTATCTGATGAACTGTACATGTTCTTCTTGTATATTGGTGTGTGTGGGTGTGTCTGAATTGCGTGGATTGTGTGTGTGCTTTGTGACTAACTGAGCTATATCGTCGGGATGTCTCTAATGACCTACATCATGCCGACTTTAGTACAGTGCTTTTAGTCAAGTCGGTTCATGTGGTTCTCCTTAACTCTGTCTTGTGTCTCTTCTTCCATTATTGGCAGAGTTCATAATACGATAGGAACGTATGGCCGGCTGGTAGGATACCGCTCACAGTAGTTTTCCTTGGTTGGAGCAGTGGGAATTGGCATAAGTTTGTAGGATCTCAGGCAATGTTGTTGCTGGTACTTCTTCCGGTTAGGGGGTTGTCCAGGACTGAGAGTCTGCTTGGCTTTTTCCTCTTCAGTCCCCCCTCTGGTCGACTTGTCGACCACAATATCATGGTACCTTCTGTCGTCCATAAACACTATACTTTTGTTATTCCACCCAAGTGTCCATAGTGGTTGACGTGATCTTGAAATGACCAGTACATGTAGACACAGCCCCCTGCAGGCTTGCAATAGACCCATTTCCCTACATACAATCTGTGGTTGCACAGATTTTCTAATTTCATTGCAGGAGGGTGCACGCCTGCCTCTATTATCTGTTCTCTCAGCCATTGTCGTTACTTCATTACTTCATCCATGTGTTGGTCATTATCCATGGCCATCAGTAGTTTCATTCCCACTGCCTCCTTTGCTTCCGTTTTACACCTTGCCATACAAAACCTGATGCCAAATAAGGATGCCACTCACATTACTAATTCTCCTGCTAGTACCTTTAGGCCATCAGATAACCAGGAAGGCATCTAGGACTAGATGTATGAAAACCATCTTGCATGTCTCTTCGTTCCCTTTGGTTCTTCCTCCATCTTGGCATGCATACGTGCCAGCTTTTCTACGGCTTCAGATAGAGTTCTGTTGTCTTCATCATTTTCTGGTGTGAACATGCAGCAGGAACTTCCTATTTTGTCAAAAACCCCTCCTTCTATAGCTGTAAGGAGGTCCAGGACGTATCTGTTTTATAGTGCCACCAACCGTATTGCGTTGAAACCGTTCACAGTTAAGTTTATCGTCATCAAGAGTTCCCAACGCCTTATTTGGAGCCATTTTCCATTGGCATACATCAAATCCTGGATGTATCAGTGCTGAGAAGCTCATTGAGGTTTTGCTAAATAGTCTTTGTGCTGGCGGTATCTCATCGAGTACCACCTCAGACCGTCCTCAGAAATAGTTCCCTCTCTTTACTCTCCTCAGTTGTTCCTTTTTGTTTGTTTCCCCGTCCTTACCGTATGGTGCGGATGGCAGTGACCTCTTCTTCCTACTGTTGCCTTCGTCCATTTTGGGGAACCTGCTTAGGTTAGCATGCATTTTGGGTACTTCTAGTGAGGGGATGTTGACATGTTCCAAGGAACATATTCCTCCCCAGTCCAGTGGGAGTTTCTCGTATGCTTTAGAACCACAGGCCCAATAGGGGTTCCATCAGCACCGCCATTCCTGTTCCCATTTGTGGTACCTTCTCTATTCTTCTGCAGCCCTCGTTCTGTCCGACTTCATCGGTGCCATAGTGCTGATATCATAAGGCAGGTGTGGTCAGCGGGATTATTGTGAGCTCCCCATCTTCCTTGTCCACCCAGGTCAGCAAGCTTGCACTCTTGGCCAATTCCTTGAGGCATTTGTCATTTTCTTCTTGGACCTTCGTCACAGTGGCTCTGCCTTGCTCCCTACTACTCCATCCTCCCATCCGTCCTTCATGTATACCTTGCCATACACGAGCACTTGCGGTCGTTCCCAGCAACTGGGTTCTCTGCCAAGCTCTTTTGCTTTCCATTTGCATGGTAGGCACTGCAGTGACACTTTTTTGTATCATCTTTATCAGATCTGTGAGTGATATGACATAGGGCATCTAACTGCTGCCAATGAGTGTCCATCATCGGTAGGGTCCTGATGAAGTTATCCTCATAGGGAATTGTTTTCTTTGATCTCCATCGTAATGTTGCTGTCTTGCAAGCTCCTCCACGTCTGGAACATGGTGAGGTACAGGAGACATTGCGCTGTTGCCGCTGGCACTTATGTTGCTACATAAGTCCTGGAGGCACCCATGGCCTATGGGATCAAGGAGCAGACATAGCAGCTCTCCCTTGTTGTTTCCTTACCAATTTTAGATAGATATGTGTTTATACCACATGTTGTTAGCTACGTGTGCGGTGTCAGTGAGATATGTGTCAACCCCACTTACATCTGTTCCCATGCTACACTTACCTCATCTTACCTTATGGGCTGCTTCACTGGTACCACCTGACACAGTTATCTTTGCCACTTGGGTTGGGGAAATGTCAGTATTTTATGTAGCAGAGACCTGCAAAGCCATGCACGTATTCCAAAGCACTGCAGCAAGAATGCTCACAGGCAACAACAACCACACAGCTTTTAAAATGATTTTTATTAACGTAACCATTTTACCAGTCCCTTTGTTTGTCTTGTGGCTGATGAAATGTTACAGTTTCCCACCTGAAAATCTTGATAAAAAGGCATTACACTAGGTAGTCATTTAATGCCCATCCAAACAGTTTTTCCCATATTTCCTTACTGATCGTTTTTCTAAGATTTGGTATAATATGGTGAAGTTTTGGGTAGATTTGTGCGAGGTACTCAATGAATGCATAATGATATACTCAGGCGGTCATGGTCTATAGAGGCCAGCTCTCCATGTAGCATGAATGTATCGATGAGACAATGCTTCAGGGTGGTCAATAGGAGGCAGCATCTAATATCCTGTAACCTTATCCTAGACTACTTATACATCAACAATCACAGTCGCAACAACCTGCATGTGCAGAAGAAGAGAGAGAGAGAGAGAGAGAGAGAGAGAGAGAAAGCACAACAAACAAGCTGTTAACACAGTTTATTCCTAATGAGATTGTGTGTGCTGTATGGTCATTTCTACTAAAATAGCTTTCATTGAACGTTCTCAACACAAATAGAAGGATATTGTACAGTTCTTGATTCGTAAAGTCTTGGTACTGGGGACAATGCTCGTGTATTCCTCTATATGGACTAAAACGACATTGGGGATATCAGGGACTTGTGAGCGTCTGATCATCGGATGGCCGGTGCGGTCTGGGTTATCTGTGACCAGGGAGTCACCAGCGTCTACAGGGCTCAAGGTTGGAGAATCACATCTATCTATGCCGTTGTCTGTTTCCATGGCATTGGCACTATTAGTTTCTCTGGAAGCGGTTTGGGTCAGAATTTGTGCCATGTAGGATTTTATATCGTGCAAGTGGTGCCAAAATGACCAGCCTTCGAGCTTAATCGCTCTCTCTGCTACTGCTTCTATAGTGTAAGGCCCCATGAAGCGAGGCACATTCCAGCGCCTGACAAAGTTCCTAAAGAGGACGCAGTCCCCCACCTGGTGGCTCTTTTGTTGAATCTTGAGTTCTGTCGTCTTCGTTTTGACTGTCTTCCACTCTCCCTTGGCTCTGTTGAATCTGTCAAGAGATAAAAGAGGCGCTAGAAACTAGTGAATTCACATAATGAATCATCTCCTTACCAAAAACATCTGCCGTTCCCTCACAGTCCTTTACTGCACTCATGGGTGGGGCCAATGGGAGGCGTATGCGGCATCCCGTCACCACCTCGTGGGGTGTGAGGTGGTGATCAGAGCCGGGCTTGTTCCTCTATTCAAATAGGGCCAGAGGTTATTAGTGCAGACTTGGTGCTCTGCTGGATTTTAGCTATGCTTCCCTTCAATAATCCATTGAGGCGTTCACACATGCCATTGGCTTGAGGATGGTATGCACACGCAAGCTTATGTTTGATTCCTAAAAGGGCGGTTATATGCTTGCATAGTTTGTTGGCAAAGTGGGGGCCATTATCAGACCGTAGGACCTCACAAACCCCCATCTAGGGAACACTTCTCGGACCAGAAATTTAGCCACTCTGAAAGCATCGGCATGGGAGCATGGGCCTGCCTCGATCCATCTTGAGAATGGGCTGACCACCACTATCATGTATAGATAACCTTCACATACATTGATCATATCCACATAATCAATGTGGAGGTGCAAAAAGTGGCCCTCAGGATGGGGAATTACTCCTGTTATTACCCTTAAGGAATGTCCAGCAGTGAGCTGTTGGCATGTCAAACAATTGCTGATAAAATTGGAAACATGCACGTTTAAATCTGGGCAGAACCATGATTCCCCAATATGTGCTGCAATGACCTCTTTCCCTGTGTGCACGGGATGGTGCATTTGTGTGAGAGCTATTTCCAGTAGCGCATGTGGCATTACTACTTTTCCAGTTTTATTTTGGCAACATAGGGCATCAGTTGGGGACATTGAACACCCTCTTTTTACCCAGAGATCCTTTTCATCCATTGGTGCTGCTGCATCTAGTTCCATAATTTAACTTTCAGGTAAATGGTTGTACCCTTCCTTCATTAACATTTGTCTCATCGCTGCCCTCTCTTTTTGTTTTTCTGGCATGTTCCACATCTCTCCAAAATATGATGCATGCTTTGCGTGATCATCTGCTGCCTCATTTCCCTTTGATATTGGGTCCTCTCCGTTAGTGTGAGCCTGACACTCTACCAATGGCAATTCCACCGGGTATATGACAGCCTCTATCAATTCTTCCAAGAGAAGCGCATGTTGCACGGGTGTCCCGTCCGCCCTCCTAATCCCCCGTCTGAACCATCTTGCCAGCCAAGAGTGTACCGTCAATGTGACGCAAGTACTATCTGAATATATGGTGACCCTTTTCACGTTGCATTCCCTGAGTGCCAGTATGAGAGCCACTAATTCTGCTGCCTGCACTGAGTAATGCAAGGGGAGCCGAACGCTTTTCACCACCTCGCTTGTTCAGTCTTCCCTCAACCTTACCACCGCTGCACCTGTCCTTCGTATGCCATCACCTTGGTCAATCGTTGATGATCCATCAATGTACAGTACCTCTCCCCCCAAAGTGCGTCTTCCTCTACTCTTCAGGTTTCTGTGTATGTCTCAACAGCCTGTGTGCAATTATGGCCCTGTTCCCATCCTTCGTACTCTTCTGCCATAAACTGCGCTGGGTTTTCATTCTTGCATCATACTATTTTTAATTCGGGCTGTGGAAATATGATCTGATACCCCGTTGCTCTCTGTGTTGTTAGTGTGTTTTTTGGCTTATGCAGTATTGCGAATAGGGAGTGCTCCACATAAAGGGTTGTGGAGTACCCCATAGTTATTGGTGATGACTTTTCTACTGTGAACACTGCAGCAGCCAAATGTTGTTTGCACAGGAAATGCCCTAGCATCACTGCATCTAATTGTCCACTGTAGTATGTTATTGGTTTGTGACCCAGGCTTGTTTTTTGTGTCAGTACTGCTTTCATGATCCGACCATCTGAGTGTGAGAATAGGAAGAACTCCTTTTTATAATTTGGTGTCCCTAAAACGGGCGCTGTGGAAATTGCTTCTTTGAGCTCACTGAATGCCTCTGTCAATCCCTGTGTCAAACACAACTGCTTGTAGCTCCTCTGCACCTCCTTTAGTGCTGCGAGGAAGGGACAGATGTATGTACTGCAATCGAAGACCCATGCCCTGCAATAGTTGCATAATCCCAGGAATCGTTGCAGTTCCCTTACTGTCTTCGGCAAGGGTGTGGCAAGTATTGTTTGTATCCTGCTAGGCGTTATGTGTTTACCATTTTGTGAAATCACCTGGCCGAGGTACAGCACCTCCCTCTGGCAGTATTGTAGTTTGGCCTTGTCCACCTTGTATCCCTTTTCCACCAATATAGTGAGCATGTGTATTGAGTTCTCCCTACACTCTTCCTCAGTGACACTGCAGATGAGGATGTCATCCACATACTGCAGTACTGTGCCCTTCGTTTGGACGTTGGCCAATTCCATCTGTATTTATGCCCTCGATGCCTTCCATTCGTCATCCAGTGCGTGTACAGTGACCCCATCGTCTCGTGCAACAATCCCTTCTATATCAATTGATACAAACACCCCTTCCTCTTCATCAGCTGGTGTTTCTGGCCTGAAGAAGTACTCACTGGGCCTCCTCCATACCCTCCCTGCAATTCCGGGCAGCCACACAAGGGCCATATATGTGCAGTACTGGAAGACCTCTGGGTCAACAAGCTCCCCCCTCTGTACCCATTGCCCAAAGTATGCCTTTAGCATTTGCCTGGCTCTGAGCATGTGAATGCCTGGTGTGGAGCAAATTATGCCCTGTCTGTGAAGGAAATTGTCATGTTCAGTCTGCTCATTATGTTGCGTCACAGTATGTTTACAGGTGCTTGCTTGGAGTAAAGTAGGGGTAGTGATAAATCATGATCTCCTGTTGATAAGGAGATGCTATCATTTAAAGGAACCACCTCTCGAGCCCCAGAGAATCCTTGAGTACTCATGGTGTTTCCTGACAATTTATACTTCCCCTCCCGTATGCATGACGTAGTCGCCCCAGTGTTAACAAGTAAGGAAAAGATTTTGTCACCTATAGCCACCCGTATGCGAGGTTACTCCACAGGATTAGGTTTGACTAATAGGATGGGACACAGCAAGTTTGTCTGTGGGCTGTCCTATTGTGGGTATAGTGACTTTCCATTCCCTGTGTACGGGTTATGCCTCACCAGCGTCACCCCACCCATCCTTGTCATGGGTACAATTGCTGTTGTGTCAATGGGTTGTGTAGAATTGTCCTTTATTTGTGTCAGCTGCTGTACTGGTTGCGTGCTTTGGGGCTGTGGTGTTGCCATGTTTTGTTGTTGCAGCTGCTGTGTTTGCTTTATGCATGCATGTGGGTTTACTGGCATTGCCTGTTGTTGCACCTGGGGTGTTCAGTTGTGTTGTGGTATGTTTTGTAGCTGCCCTGTCTGTCAGGCGTCTGTCAAATAATACCCATTTTGCCCATTCTGATAGTTCTGCTGCCCTGGCTCACCCCATCCTGGCTGCATCTCCCTGCTACAGCATGTGCGAGAGATGTGCCCTAATTGCCCACAGGTCCAGCATTGCAGAGGTTCTCATACTTGCCATGGGAAACCCGCTCCTCCTTCTCCCTGTCACTGTGGGTAACCCCTGAACCCACCACCTGGCCACCTCCTCTGGAATCCTCCCCGTCCCCCATAGTTACCTTTGTGACCGCCCATTCCCCTGTACCCTCCTCCCATTTGTGGCATGAATTGCTGCACTGCATTATGAGAAACCCTCATCATCTCTTCCCTCATTTAATAATCTCCACCACTGAGTTCAGGGATTCATCTGTGAAAGACAGGAAATGAAAGAGGGAAGACTTTGAGGATAAACAGCAGAAAGATGGAGAGGGGTAGCTTCGCTCTGTCAGGTTATATTATTCAATAGCACTGGCGTGAGCATATTTACACGGCTCAGAGAAGTATTTAAGATCTGGTTGAAAGTTTGATGGGACCTGGATGAAATAGTCTTGAATGAAAGGAGAATTACTCACAAGGAAAGTGTCAATAAAACGTACCTTAGCACTATAGGTAAGATGTTTGTTAAATGGAATTTGAACGACCTGCAGTAGGAGATATTTGCTTTGCCTTTTTTGGAAACGTCATTCTTACCTGGGTGCCGGTATCTGTGGATGTGACCTGAAGGAGGAGAGAAAGGCATTGGGAGCTATATATTCTCAGGCCTAAGGTAACCCTGTCCAAAGTCCCCATCCATATTCCACCTCTCCCTCTGGTTTCCCTGGACGGTTTTGGTGGTATTCTCATTTGTGTTTTGGGGATTTGATCCCAGAAACAAGTTCCTAAATGTGGTTTTAAATACCATATCAAACCCATTAGAGGGTATCACAACCTGGATCTATGATATTTAAAATCAAAGATTTGTTTGACTTCAAGCGCCTGATGTGTGTATATCTAGGAAGCAATGCAGGGTTAAAAAAAATGTGAATAGCAAGAATGTCTGCATTTGTGGAGCTAAAGTAAGTTGTGCTGCTACACAGTTTATCAATGTGTTAACACGATAAAGTCCAAAGCAGTAGTGTCTACATTTTGGGGTGACCTTAGGGATGTTTAATGTTCTTTATGGACAGCCATACTTTATCCTCATTCTGATATTATGACTTTACAATGTGTTTTTCTTAGCTTCTTACTGTTTCATGATGTGTTTGTTGTAGCATAGACATTGCATTATTGTGTGTTATTCTTCATAAATGGCTTGGATCTGTTTATCAGAAGTTGGGATGTTTCTGCCTGTGGAGAGAAATGGGGTAGCACACGTGGATGATGATCATAAGAGACACACAATGGTGTCTGTCTGGAGGCTGACAAAACTGTGTTATTGTTTTTTGAATTCTGCTTAACTAAGGTGTCCGGTCCAGTCTTTTCTTATCTAGTGTACTAACAAATGAGATCATTTTTGAAGGTTTGTTTGGTGGTTTCCAACTGGTGTTCACTTTATGTTGGTCTTCTTAAGCAAGAAAGACAACTTCTTGGAATATCCTTTATACTGTACTTGAAATATCAGTAACAAATTGGGGTTTATTATCTGATTTGATATACTTGGTACCCTCAGAGGGCGAAATAGTGTTGTCATGAGTTCTGTGGGTGATTCAATAGCTCTAGGGAACTTTACAGAGACATGTAAATATGCAATCTTGATCAATGTTCGATGATATTGATGGCAAAATGATCTGTAATCATGCCTGATTATGGTAACATGTCAGTGATGAAGTTCATTGACCCATTATCTTATGATCTTGGTGAATTCAGAAGTAAGTGTAATAACCCACCGGGTGCTTGACAAAGCCATTTGGAGTGCATGCAGACTGCCCAATCTCGTATATGATCAACAATGACTTGTGTCAGGCTGCTCCAGCATCCATACATGTTTACAAGGACTTGTCCATAGTGATATGATATGATTGGTTATTTATAACGTGCTTAATACCCAGAGGTTTCTACGTGTCGTCTTGCTTCTAAGGCGAGCACGTTGCCCCTGAGCTATGCTCCCGAGTGTCCATATAGTGTCCATCCATAGGGCTATCCAGACATTTGTGAACAGAATCCTGTATGAGAGTGGTTCTACTATCCTAAGTACGTTTATTTATGTTATGCAAAGTGAAGAGGATTTCTGTGCAGAAAGGTGTGTTGTGCTGTACAGATAGACTGTTTCAATATGCTGGATAGCTAAGAAGTGGTGACACTGTTTATACTTGTGCTGACTCCAGGCTCGGTGAGGATGAACGTGTACTCTGTTCAGAAGGGACCACATGAACTGAAGAGTGAATCGTCCCCATTTGAGATACAAAAGTTACATGTTGCTTCAAATGAGCTCATGCAAAATGTGCGTGGCAGTGTCTTATGTTATCCCTCGTTAAGTGCCCATTTCGCACTACCAGGTGAATGGAATTGCTCCCTTGTGATCTTTGGAACACCATCTAGCCAGAGCTCTACAATTGCAGTCATAGGGCATAATGCAACCAGCATATCAGTAAGTACTGGGGTTGGAGAGATTAATTACAGTTCAGCCTTGTGATCTGGTGCCCTTTAGCACGCCTAGAGCTAGTGTGTAGCAAAACAATGGGGCAAATGAAGCAATCAGCACTTGCATTGTTATTTCAGAGTTGACTTATGATGTTGGGAAAATAGTGTACGCTTAAAACATTCACACTATTGTGAAACATGACACACAATAACACACGTTAGCTTTTCTCCTCCATTGGGCTTCCTCTGCGAACTAACCCTTCATCGCAGAAACGCACACTACCAGCAATTAACCTGCCTCTGCTCTCGCCTCTATCTCTGTCATAAAAAGGCTCACAGTCCCGCCTAGCAAACCTGCAAACTTTCTGAAAACCGACAAAAGCATATTTTAAAAATTACAGTTATATACTGGTAAACTCTAGGCTTGGGAATCAAGGCGAGAGGGTATATTTCTGTTAAAGGATAGTTCCGGGACTTTTTTTTTATTGTCCCTACGGGTCGGCCATGTGTTTGTAAGCATAAATCGGTAGATCGTAGGAAACTTTCCTATGGACCTTACCCGACTTTTCGCCCATTATCGCACTCGAAATCAGCCTCCATTTTGTGATAATCCTATCATTCCGCCGCATCGACCTGGCTCACCTGCCTTTGCGGCACTAAATCAAATCCCCCGCCCCTGAAACAGACTTTATCAAAACATTCATATTCCCCGCCTCTATCCGTGACGTGACTGAGCTGCGTAGGCAAACGCGCCCAGGCGTCTTCTACGCGACTCCACACAGACCCCGGAAATCAACACAGATCAGCTCACAATACAGCGCACCACAATTCGGAATATGAAACTGTACTTTGAAATCAAACCGCAAGATTGTAAATGTGGTAAAGTACATTTATTTGACATCAAATGTTTAGAGAATATTCAGCGATTTGCATTTTTATTTGCTCATGTTCCAAAAAGTTCGTATTGAGGAACGCGATGGTCCTTTGCTGTACACAGGGTCTTAGAGCATCTCACAATACAGCACCACAATTCGGAATGTGAAACCGTGGTTTAAAAGCAAACGGCAAGATTGTACATTTGGCAAAGTACGTTTATTGGACATCAAATGTTTAGAGAATATTCAGCGATTTGCATTTTTCTTTGCTCTCGATCCAAATTAGTTCGTCTTGAGGGAAGCGATGTTCGTGTGCAGTACACAGGGTGTTGGTTTACGATAAAAATAAGCTCTTCTGTCGCACTGATAATCGCATGGCTGTTCCAACAACGAGGCACTAGGCCACCACAACGGTAGGTATGTTGCATCTAACCGTTAGTACCGCGTAAGGGCATACTTGTACTTGGCGATCGTCCCATAAAATGGTCAGGGTGGTAACGTTGTTCACGCGGAGAAGCAACTGGCGGCTGTAGAAGCCGTCCGCCGGTGTCTGGTACTCGTGACACAGACAGTAGTGAATGATGTACCTAAAAACATAAAAAATGAAATTAGTCTCACCATCAGATCCTTATTAAAATTATTCATTTCATAGCGAGGACAGCGCTACTGGGTGTACACAAGTGTTTAAAGGCGTGGCGAGGCATGGAGGGGGGGGGGAGTGGAGTACAAGGTAAGTAGCATAAAATAATAAATAAATAGGGCCAGCTGGTGGCAAGTGCAAGGTAAGTGCAGAACAAGTGCTGGGAAGGGGGGGCTGTAGGATACTGAGACAGTCCCCCAGTGCAGGGGTTGACAGGGAGGCAGTGCAGGTGGAGAGTGGAAGGGCCCAGGACCGAGGTCGCAGACAGTGGACCAGTTGTAGCAGGGGAGAGGGAGAGAGAAAGCAGAAGCAAAGAGGAAGGTTTTGAGGTGCTTCAGTAAAAGCAGATGTTTCTCCTCCAGATAGTGCGCGGTAGAAAACACTATGCCACATAGAACGAACAAGTACAACTGAACCCGTCTTTAAAGCCACTGTATAGTAATGAAATTGCGGTATAAACTCATCAAAAGTTACTTACATTATATTTGCATTTTCCATTGTGTCTCTGTGTAGGGCAGACCCGAAACACCACTCCTTCTTTGCCGACGTTACTTCTTCTAATGAACGTGGCTCATCGTTTCGTTTCTGAAATTTTATTCATTATCTTTTCTTAGTCTTTCAGGATGGTCCCGGCCTGTCAAGGTCAAATCACAATAGAACCTTATATTGGGTCGTGGGCCGTTCCGCCACCCGAGCAAAACATCAAAGCAGCTGACCTTCACTTTGAGCGAGCACACATTTCTAGTTAGCTGCAGTTAGTTTTAGGGACATCTTGTCTGCGTGCCTTTTTTTTTATTGTCCCTATGGGTCGGCCATGTGTTTGTAATACGGAAACATTCTATAATTTTTGTAAAAATGATTTATATTACTGTTTGGTTTAATTGCAATGGGCCTGCAACATGAGGAGACTCGAGAGAACAGACAATCGAATTACAATCATTTAAACCGTGATGTGTATTTCTCAATGAGCTCTGCTTTAGGTGGACATGGAACAGAGGCAATGTTGGGTGGCAATGCAGTTGTCCCCTGCATAGGTTCGTTCACCACTCACTCCAACGACCCTTCACATGTTTTTGAGCTCCACCAAAGATGGTTGCTGATTGACTTGGACCACTGTGAAATACCTTGCATATCTTTTTTTTTTCCTGCAGCCGACAATTTTTTATTGATTGATTTTGCAAGATGCCAAACGTCAAATTGGTGATTTATATTTTTGTACTGTTCTCTCATTGTCTTGGCAATTGAAACGTGTCTGTCCGTGGCTATCAGGTCGATCACCATTCCCCGCGATTGTAGTTCTTGCAATGATGCTACAAAGCCAACTTTCTCCATGGCCACTGAGGATGTACTTTGTGACACCTGCACGACCACCGAACTCACAACTTTCTTACTTTCCATGTCCTGAAAGTGGTAGGTGCAGTACTTGGCTGAAAATCCTGGACTGTCGCATTGTCCATCACCGGCTAGCCTGAAGCGTTTGCCCGCGAATGTACTTTCCATTGACATTTTTTCCATTCTCCAAGCTTCGCTGATGGCTGGAAATAGATAATCGGTTTGGTATTTGTAGAACTGACTTTTCGCAATGAAATGGATTCCCACAAACTGAAAGAAATACTGTAACTTTTTAAAACTTGAACCACTAAAAAGTGCGGCCGCTGCACAAAGTAGATTGCCTGCTGGCAGTTGCCCCAGCATGGGTTGTGCAGACCATGCGAACGGATGATATTGTGTACAGGTGGCATGTATTTTAAGGTTAGTGCCTCGAATTGCACGAGTCACATTAATCAATGGCTCCCCACATACTTCCCCACCAACCCAATGCCCACATTTCATCATCATAATAATATCCATCAAACAGCTATCGAATACAATGAATTTGGCCTCTTTCCTTATACTGTCACTCTGCATCCCAGCTGGTTCGGCCTGTAACGTTGAGGACATGTCACTCGCATGAAAGGTACAATCTCTGATATCGTCTTCCGCTATGCTGAGTGATATTGATGGTGTTTCATTGTCGTCCACTTCATTCTCTTCCATTGCAACATCTGTTCCTTGTCCGGAGATGGGAGAAAAAAACAATGTCTTCAACTTTCGCGTGCTCTTATTTTTTGCGGGTGTGGATTCTGTGAATTGATCTACGACTGCATCCAAACTACCAGGAGGACATTCACTATCAATGGCTGGTGGTGGTATAGCTCCGTTGTCAATCACTTCATATTCTTCCCATTGGCACGATGCATCTCCAGTCTCAAGTCTCTGCCAAAAGGTTTGACAAGCAACATCTCTCGTTCGCTTCACTGTCTGTGTAGATCTAGTTCTTACACCCACTCGCAACTAGAGGACAGATTAGAAAAGGGATGTTCAGTTTAAACACAACTTACAGTATTGAACTATTGACAGTGAAAGACAACATAATATAGTGAACAGGACACTAACCTTCTTTTGCTTTCTTTTCTTTGAAACTTTCTTTCCTCGAACTTCAACATCTGGACGCTGTTGCTCCGACTCGTGTGTGCATGTCTCCACTTCCTCTCGCGCTGCAACGACTATACTTTCATGATAAGCACATCCATCACTCACTGAGGCTCCATCGACTCGCTGAAACATAGAACTTTCATTAGTATGTATAATAATATTGAAAACACAAAATGTACTTGGGGACCAATACCCATACGTACATCTCAATAGCAAAACACGAATGAACGCATTGTGTAGAACATTCAAACGACAATAGTTCACGCATTGTTGATCTAGTTAGATTGAACTGTCAAGATCCATACCTCGGGCTCCGCATAGACTTCCATTGATGATATTATTGAAGATGAGGCTTCAGCAACTCCCTGAAACACAGTAATTGCATTAGTATGGTTTTGTATTTTGTTTAAAAGAACATAAACTTTCTGCAGGCGTCAACGGCTCATCTAAATAGACCTGCACAAATGATCAGTTGTCTAAAATAAATAATGGATATCTAAATATGATTCGATTTGCTCCATCGTTGGAAGTGTCACCACCCAGAGATCTGCATCAACTACTAGGGGTGATGTTCTTGTTGAAGAAGCTCCGTCATCTCCCTGAAACATAGTACTTGCGTTAATAAAGAAGGAAGTATAGCGGATGTAATCACGTCATTTGATCTCGCATGATTGATCTGTCAGTATCCATACCTCGAAATGCATAAGAACATCAAGGGACGCTGTAACTGCGGTGCACACTTCTGCAAGCTGTTGCGCCGACCCGTAACTGCATGCTCCCCCTTCCTCTTGGACTAATGCTCCATCGACTCCCTGAAACATAGGACTTTCATTAGTAATGAACACAATATTGAAAAAAGAAGACACATAGGAGGGCGACGACAGAAGGACATACCAATGGCTAAAAACGAAAGAAACATTGTGTGTAACAATCACGCTACAAGAATGCAAGATCTGATGATCTCCATCGATGGAACTGTCCGGAAACGTACCTCGAGCATCTGAGTGACATCTACGGTTGTCGTCAATGCGTTGGACTCCTCAGCATCTCCCTGAAAGACAGTACTTGCATTATTTTGGATAACAATAATTATAACTGAAAACAAAGACTAGAGGACGAGTACTGTGGTGTACCATTAGGTAAAATAATTACACGATCAATTAAAACTATTGATTTACATGCCTAAAACAAGTCAGTGTCAGAATAGCTAAGTAAGATTACCCGATAGGCGCTTGAAGTGGCTGATGACTGCAATAACGACACGGATGGAGAATCTTCAGCCTTCATATTGAGTGGATACATAAATGGGGAAATTATTGTTAGCTAATGCTACACACTACCGCAATGCCGAGAGATAAATACGTAAACTTGACTCACCAGTGGAGGGATGTGGACGAATAGAGTGGGAATAGCGGTTGAGAGCAATTTTCGCCTCGCTCGCGGTGTTTTCGTCCTTATTAGCAATGATGTGGAGTACATGTCTGGGCTAAAGTGCCTGCTGCAGATGCGGTATCGATCACCCCTCTTGTCCGCAAAGACTTCTAGGACTCTACTTTCTATCTCAGAGGCTGGATATCCGCAATATCGGACCCATTCTCTTATCTGATCTATTGTCTTAGGGAAAACATGCATTATAGTACCTTCAGATTTGTTATGGGTCTTCGAAGGGCAACCGCCAATGGAACAGGCAGGCATTATGGAAAGTTCTGAAAAGTAAAGATCAACAATTCTCTATGAATACCAATGTGTTAAAACATTAAATGACACATAAAAGGTTCAATGCAAGGTCCGTTTTGGTTCTTGGAACTATACACGTTATTCACATGCGGATAAGTATTTCAATAACTTTCAAAAAATAGAAAAAGTAATTTGACTAAACTCAGAACATGTGACTAGTTCCTTGCATGTACTGTCGTGAACGAAAAGAAAACATGGATGCAATTTGATGACTACTAGCAAATAGATATAAATTAAAAAATTGGACGCAAAATGATTATGGTACATGGACTTACCTTGACGAACAAATGGTTAGATGCAGGGATCAGAGTAGTTTCTTGTCGTAGAACAGGGAGCAGTTCACAGGTTGCAAACTGACGAGTTTGCTCAAAGTGGTCACGGAAGTTCACAGAGACGAAGAGCAGATAACCAGCACCTTCACGGGTTGACTAGCAAAGCGCAAAGAAGTTCTCATTAGAAATATGAAGTGGGTTATAAAGAATTCGAAACAGGGGTGTGTTTGTGAATGAATGACGTGTATATGTCGTGGCATTATGCGGTCTGCAGGGGGCCGTCCAGCGTGAGGGGGGATGCTTGGCAGGAGACACGGGGTCTGTAGGTAGACATGGGAACAACAACCCATGCTCTATAGACCACTTTGAAGTGTACATGGTCTTTGGCACCTCTTGGCCTTTATCGCTCCCTGACAGCTCCACTTGCCAGCACAAGTACCCCGGTGCGAACTGCCTTTGATAGGGCGGGGGGTGGATCGGGGCGGTGGTCGTGCAGACAAGACACAGGAAGACTCGTGAATGGAGACACACTTATGTGGATTGCAGGGGGCCGTCCAGCGTGAGGGGGGATGCTTGGCAGGAGACACGGGGTCTGTAGGTAGACATGGGAACAACAACCCATGCTCTATAGACCACTTTGAAGTGTACATGGTCTTTGGCACCTCTTGGCCTTTATCGCTCCCTGACAGCTCCACTTGCCAGCACAAGTACCCCGGTGCGAACTGCCTTTGATAGGGCGGGGGGTGGATCGGGGCGGTGGTCGTGCAGACAAGACACAGGAAGACTCGTGAATGGAGACACACTTATGTGGATTGCAGGGGGCCGTCCAGCGTGAGGGGGGATGCTTGGCAGGAGACACGGGGTCTGTAGGTAGACATGGGAACAACAACCCATGCTCTATAGACCACTTTGAAGTGTACATGGTCTTTGGCACCTCTTGGCCTTTATCGCTCCCTGACAGCTCCACTTGCCAGCACAAGTACCCCGGTGCGAACTGCCTTTGATAGGGCGGGGGGTGGATCGGGGCGGTGGTCGTGCAGACAAGACCAGTTTGCCGCAGGGCCTCACCAAGGAGAGGCCATCTAACTGAATGTAAGAGGATGGCTGCAGGATCTACTACATGGAATGCAGGGGGGTGAGTTTATAAATACCTCACCCTCCCAGGAGAATATACACTAGATTCATTTAAAAAATCAAAACAACCATTGTTAAAATATATGTTGGGCTTTATTTTAGATTTTAATTAAACATAAATAATAAACATTACACATTGTAAAGTTGAGGTTGCAGCACATCGAGGGAAAATCCGCGGTATTGTCCACTGTCACTGGGGAAATGTTGTCTAATGGCAAGTACCGCACAGGCAGGTATTACTCTCCGAACGCGGTGTCCGAGCCTCCTGTGAAGCCACCAAGTGAAGCAACGATAGGCCACCAGCCTGTACCACCTGTGAAAAAAAAAGATGCAAACTGTATTAAACTGACCAAACTTTCTTATCAATGTCGATTCAGGTAACACATGTCATTTTTCTTAGAAAAAAATGATATCTAGAAAATGCACTATATGGAACAAATTTACATGCGTTCGAATGATATGTAAATGTAATTTTATATGTGGGAGACGACCATGAAATAGTGGTGGCATCACTGACATCACAAACAGAGTATACTTACTCGTTACTCGGATTACGCGGACGAACAGTGCCGCGAAGTTCGTGCATAAGCACCATCATCATCCTCAACACGGTCCGTGAGAGGCAGGCTTCCCTGAACTCTGGCAGCTCGGTGATGCATTGCGGACTTTGCTCGCCTTCCTGCAGACTTTGCTCGCTTTCCGAAATGTAGGCCAAGCACCCGGAATTTTCACGGCAGCAGCAGTTCTCCTCCTCAGTTGGCATTAGCTCGCACCGATTGCACGTGCACCAGGTGGAGACGCCGTCCATGCGACATGGTCCAGGCTCTTCATCCGTTGACTGGTCCTCCCAACTGCCGTCCGAATCCCCATCGTTTTCGCGTGCTTGACTTTCCAGTAGTTCTTCCTCGGTGTACTCGGGCTCGTACATATACGGCATTATTGTGGCCATTGTGCGGTAAAGATAGTAAAATAATTTACAGAGATGGTACAGGTGTTCACACGGGCTACAAGCGGCGAAGGTAGCTGACCAGAGCACTGAAACGAGTCACAGAATACTCAAAGTAACACAGAGAGAGGAATGGAATCGAAAATCTGCTGCTGTGTGTTGTGAAACGGTCTGTTTATACTTATTGGGGAAAGAGGCGTCCTGCCATTTCCATGGCAACACGTCAATAGCTGAGGCGCAGCGATTGTTGACACGAGACGTGCTTGAAATGGGCAGTACGCGTCTGCTGATGTCAGGCTCAGGGGCGGGGGATTTGATTTAGTGCCGCAAAGGCAGGTGAGCCAGGTCGATGCGGCGGAATGATAGGATTATCACAAAATGGAGGCTGATTTCGAGTGCGATAATGGGCGAAAAGTCGGGTAAGGTCCATAGGAAAGTTTCCTACGATCTACCGATTTATGCTTACAAACACATGGCCGACCCGTAGGGACAATAAAAAAAAAGTCCCGGAACTATCCTTTAACCAGAGGTCTCAGGTACACTTTTATAATTTAAGAAACATTGTACATTTACCCAATAAAGTGTTATTTATTAGTGTGTGTGCCTTTTGCAGGGTCAACGCATCACTATTGTTACAGCAAAGAGAGAGCGAGAGAAGGGGTGTTGCAAAGCAGAATATCTGGTTGGCAGGGCAAATGCATGTGCTTGTGGCATGCAATTAGAAACGTGCAATGTGTTATTTTTGTGGATTTCCTCCAGTGCACCCCTCTTCATCCTTCCTTTGCATGCAGTTCAATGCAGCACTCTGCTTCCTTTCTAGACACTGCCCCTGCTTTCTACATCCTGTTTCATAGTTGACCTTCACTAAACTGACATGGCTTGACAAATAATGACAGTATTCATGTCACCTGTGAAAATGAAACATGGAGAGTGTTACCGTTGCATGTGCAATACGTAGACGTGGTGTGGGTTGTCATCTACCACACCACCATTTAAAGATGACCAGAATGCTTTGTCATGGAGAAGCGTGGATCAGAAATAGAGATAAATATGCATGTGTCCTTGCACGCAAGCAATGGGTTTTGTTTGTCTGTGAGTACATTCATGCAAACGTGTATGCATGTGAATGTGTGTGCATGTGAATGTGTGCATTTTGCAAATATATGCATGTGTGCTTTATATATATATTATAGGGTGGTGGTCGCTGCCCTATGGTTAAGGTGATTCGAGTTCTGATAGGAACCTTTAAAAAATGTGTTGCTAATGTCTTTTGACTCGTGATGGATTTGCCTGAAATATTGAAGTCAGTTAGGGGCGCACCCTCCACACCCTGCCCCACAATGCAAGATTTTTAAAAAAATCTAAGTTAAAAAAAAACAACAAAGTTGTGGCCTACTTCCAATTAATTTTCCCATGGACAATATAGGCCAATTTCTGCGGGACCGCACAGCCCAAACTGCTGGACGGATTTGGACCAGGTCAAAAACAACTTGGGCAGGAAGCATTTACTCGAGGCCTTTTTGTTGTTTGGGGTTATTCTGTGCAGTAGTTTTCTAAATATTTGATGGAGGAGTGGAAGCCCCATTCTACAGAATTGTCAGCTATATCTCAGGTAATTTGCCAAAACTGGGTGTTTTTAGAAATTAAACAGCTGCCATCTATTTTGTTTTCTCAATGCGAGAGATGGCCGTGGCTATAGCCGAGGGGATCTGAAAATGAAACACTGGCAAAAAGCTATTTGCATGTTAAAAATATGCAAATGTTATTAGTCTAGAGGTGGGAGGGGGGCTAGAGGGAGGCAAGTGACATTTTGGATTTAGATGGGGTCCAGGGACTGACTTTGCAACACAAACCTTTCTGTAGCCTTGGCTATAGCCGCAAATGGCTGACATTAAATCAGAAACTGCGTCAAGGAAACAGCATGCATTTCGGGGGAAATGGGAGAGGGCAGGGGAGGTGTGGAGGCCATCATGGATACGTGTGGAGCAGGCCCAGAGTAGGGGGAAATTGGTGAGGACCTGGAGGGGTAGGGAGGCATTTTTTTCTATGTTTGTTTTTTCCAATATCCACAGTTACAGAAGGACTATTGATAGCTGAGGGTATCTGTAATTCATACCCGTGTTATATATATTTTTTCAAAGATATTTTCACAGCTATAGTGACGTCATATCACTGCCCATGGTTAAAGGCTGTCGAGGTGATTCCCAGGGTCGGCAGAGCCGTCTGCAGACCTCTGGGCTGGGAGGCCCCAACTCCTCCCGTGTTTCCCAAAAGGAGTATGAGACACACACACAAGGAGCAAGGTGGTTCTGCTGTTTATTATAACAACGGCAGGGATGGGTCTCGGATCGTACGCGTCCGTCCAGACTCTCACCCTTAGTGGGGCTAACAGGCCCTTTTACAGCAGTATGACGCGCTATCTGCGTCACCTGGGAAAGTTAGCAAAAAACCTATTGCCACTCCGGATTGGTTCCCCGGGTGGTAGGGTTAGTATAGGGTACATATGGAGAAGGACATTAGTGGTTAAGGATGAGTCAGGTGGTATACTTGGGCTGTCCCTACTATTAGATACTTGAAAATTGCTACAAGGGGACCCCTGATGATTGGCTAATACTACTGGCGTCGGTGATGAGCCCCCCTGTGTTCTGATTGGTTCTCCTGTGAGCCCCCAAGCCTAGGACCTTCATCGTTGCCAGCTTGCGGTGTACCTATCATTAGCAACAATGTGCAACTATGTGTTTGTGCAGGCAATGTACAGGTCTGCTCATGGGCTTGTGAGCAGGTCGTTCCCATCGCCGTAGGTGTCCATCTTGCCGCTTTGATGTTGCAACCTGTGTCCCAGACGTGGGACCCAGGTGACTTTCTGTCTCGTGGGTCTGGCACCTTGTCAGATCGACTTGGTCACGTGTGCAGAGACCGTAGCTGGAGCAGAATCCTGCACATTAGATTTGTATTTCGTTTCTGTGGGCTTGGCTTTTTTACAGGTGTAACCTTGGCGCCGGGCTGGTAGCATGCGAGTTGCAACATCGTGGCCTTGGCTATGAGCCCTCGCTGGGGCTCGTTCTGCATGAACAGTACTTATACTCTTGCGCTGAGAGGATTTTCCTGGTGAGGCTCTTGCTTGCGGCCTACTCGGGCCTAGTTCATGGGTGGCGATACATAATCCATTGTATGGAGATCGCGGGTCGACATGGCGTCACAAGCAGTGTTAGGTATACATGATGGTGTTGTCACAGGGCGAGTGGTGGGAGAAGCATCAGCAAGCGTATACATGAGCTCTTCAGGCGTCTTGCGTTTCTGCATTACTATATAAAAACCTATGTGAAAAATAACAACGATGCACGTCAGTGGGTGTGTCCGTCACCTACGTCATAGCACTGAATATGTTCTTCGTGTAGGTTGGTGTGTGAGTGACCAGTGTGCATGGTGGCACGTGTGTTCTTGGCAGTTGGCTAGGTCGTTATGGCATCTCTAACGATGTGGATACTTGTGGCTGTTGTCTTAGTCGAGTTCATCCATGCCGCAGGTGTCGGCTTGAGTCGGACAGACTGGTGGGCATACCCTTATGTTCCTGAACCAGGGTATTTTGTCATCTAGTAGATAGATGAACTCGTCCCGTGGGGAGTGTCTAGGCCGTGATCCTCTTGGCCATGGTCTTGATGAGATTGGGGGGAGCTTGTTTTCCCATTTTCCCACTTCAAGGCCATGGCCAGTGATATGGCAGGCATTTGGGACTCTTATACATGCAGTAACCGGGACTAACCCTGCCTAGTTGTGAGGAAGCTAAGCTGACGACTCCCTCAGGGTATGTTGTCTAGTAAATGAGAACACGTTATATGACCACTATAGCAATGCTTTTTAGTTTTTTGTATTTTACTAAAGTGTAGTATGGTATTTGTTGTGGACTAAAATGGACACTGGCCCCTTTAAGAGAAGGGACACAAGGGAACAGAGGGCATGTAGGAGCAGGGAGGAAGTAGAAGGCCTGAGGCAAGGGAATTTCAATTAGTACATGTAAGAGAATACAGAGAGTTGAACTTGTCTGAGAGCTTGGTGTGAATCATTGAAACCCACAAGGCAAAGCCCCAACAACTGGTGATGAGGCAGCCTCCAGCAGTCAAAACGGCTTACTCTGGCACCCGACAGGCAGGAACTGTGTGAAGCATCTGTGAGGAGGTTTGGAAGCCATCAGCGCAAAGGCTGGATGCCGCGCAGCTTACCCTGAATCATTGGCGACCCAGAAGCGCTACGGTGGCATGCGAAGAAGAAGAGCCTTGCTGTGGCCAGCATTGGAGTGCATGGTCTGCTGGTGGACCGCAGTGCGGGAGAGAGATGTGAGAGGGTGCTGCAATGTCCCACATCACTGAATGTCTTTGCGAGTCTCTGATGCCAGTAAGGAGAGTGCCGGCGGGTGCCAAGGAAGAGCCGCAGAGGGGCACACAGTGCAGTAATACATCCCATGGTTATGGAAGGTGAGGAGCGCAAAGCTGTCCTCAAGGGATACGGACAGCGCATTACGCAACTGCCTAAGAGGGGCACGCAGCGGCACAGAGGAGAACGGGCAAAGAAAATAAGGGACAATTGCTTTCAAAACATCAAGGAAACAAAATAAACTGTATGTGTTGCACATACAGTGAAGAGCATATGCACGCAATTGGTGTAAAGAAAACAAAAATGGATATTTGGTTTAAAAAAATCAAGCGAACAGATTAAAGTACACAAATTGCACATTCAGTGAAGAGCATAGGCTTGCACTGCCTGACCAAGCCTCTGAATGCAGGCCTTAAACCAAAGAACATCACAGTGAACAGCTCCAAGAAGGAGCAGAGAAAGTCGCATACACGCAACGTTTCTGGAGCTGTTTGACGGCGTGGACATACTCAAGGATTCAGTTATAACTTTCCAGGTAGAAATGACAGTGACTGGGTACCCCAACATCCACGTAGAGTTAGATTCCATCTACAAGCGCAAGTATCCATAGAGCTCCAACTACTTCTGGACAACGATATCATTGACATATCATTGAGAAGGTAGTCCCTTCTGCATTTGAATGTTCTGAAAACTCACAAGGCATAGTAGGTTTGTCTCCCCTCTGCCTCCCACTCTTTTAATATTTTTATTTATTTCAATCATTGTTACACCCTCTTGTCTCCTCCCTGTTGACCAGTGGGCACATTGAAACAGTATTTACTTCCTCTATATATGCCTGAGAAGCAAACAATAAATACAATAAATAAGAGTGAGTGGCTCAACACCATGGGTGTCACAGTTGGTGGTGGTGACAAAGAGAATGGATGACTGCGACTCTGCGTGGACATGTGTATTCCAAACACAGCAATCCAGAGGGAAAGGCATCCCGATCCCAGAATAGAGGACATGATCATTAGACTGAACCAGGCTGTGAGTTTCTCGACGCTTGACCTCAACCAGAGTTATCACCAGCTGGTTATCCACCCTGACTCCAGGCAATCATGATCGTCGTGGCACACAAGGGGGTCTTCCGCTGCAAGCGATTACATTTTGGGATATCATCTGTGGCAGAAATATTCCAAGAAAAAATTTGCAGACTGATCTCACCAGTAGTGGCTGCCTTCAAATACAGCGATGATATCTTGGTGTTCAGCACATTCAGGACCAACATGACACAGCGCTGCTGCAGGTCTGTGAGATCCTACAATCGGCGGGCCTCACCCTGAATATTGCCAAGTGCGACTTCAACAAGCCCAGCCTGAAATTCTTCATGCACATCTTCTCAAATAAGAGGATGATTTTTTATTTTTTATAATTGGTTATTTATAACATACTTAATACCCAGAGGTTTCTAAGCATGGGCCCCAGGATCAAACCTGTGTTGCTCCTCGTCGTCTTGATTCCAAAGCAAGCATGTTGGCCATGAGCTATCCTCCCGAGACTGCATCTCAGGATGACAGCCGACCCATACAAGATAAGCTCAACAGTACATTTAGCCCCCTGCCGGACATCTCCAAACTTAGGTTGTTCATTGGCATGTTGGGGTACTGTGCCTGATACCTCCTCAAATACGCCACATTCAGAGATCCCCTTTCAAACCTGCTCAAGAAAGACATGCCATTTGAGTGGAGTGCTGAGTTGAAAGATGCATTCCAGACCATAAAGACTGAACAGGTTAGCAGCTGCAGAATAGCCTACTATGAACCCATGTGGGAGACAGAGATTACAGTGGATGCCAACTCAGTGGTTCTGGGAACAATCTTTATCCTGAGAAAATCTGTGCAGTGGCCCGGACAATGCATTGTTTCCTACACCAGCAGAGCCCTGGCAGCCACTGAGAGGGCATACGCTCAAGCTGAAAGCAAAAGCATAGCAGCAGCATGGGCCTGTGCAAAGTTTCATCATTTTGTCATCGGCTGCTAATTCACCCTTGTCACTGACCATCAAGCACTCATATCCCTATTTGGGAATGCGAAGACAAGGATGCCCCCACGGATAGACAGATGGAACATCAGGCTACAGGAGCATGATTTCCAGATTGTTCACAAACCGGCGGGGAGGCAAACCCAACAAACTATTTATCCAGACACCCTGAAGACCAAGCGAAAGACACCCTGGAAAGAGAGGCCGAACACTACAATCAATATCTGTCCGAGAATGTGCTGCCCCTGACGCTCACCCTGACAACATTCACAGACAAGAGCAGACTGGACCCCACCATTTAGGCCGCAGTTCAGCTCACCAAAACAAACAAGTGGAAAAACCACAGACAAGAGCTGCAACGGGGTGAAGAGGTTTAAAGAAAAGAGATTGAGAGGATGGCCAAGATACAGGGTGAGCTGGCCACAACCACTGAGAGGGTAGTACCCAAAGCCCTATGGAAGACTGTGGCCAACTTGGCCCATGAGGGAAAAAGGGGACTGGCAAACACAAAAAAGATACTGTGAAGTGAAGTGTGGTTCCCCTACATGGTTGCTGTGGTGGATGACATACTAACACACTGCCAGGCATGTCAGAGGGCAGCAGCAAACACAGGTCCATGCCCCCTTAGGATGGTCCCACTTCCAAAAGGCACATGGCAACAAGTAGCAATAGACTTCTATGGACCTCTAGAAGAAGGGGGGCACATACTGGTGGCAATGGATGAATATTCCCGCTTCCCGTTTATGAAGTTGGTCCAGTCTATAGCATTCCGCAACATGGCGGGAGTCCTAGATGAATTATTTGGTGAGTGGGGCATACCGAACATCGTGAAAATAGACAATGGGACCCATTCCAAGGTTAAGATTTCAGGAAGTTTGCAGGGCACTTAGGATTCCAGCACAAGAGAATTACACTGCACTGGCCACAACCAAACGGAAGTGTGGAGTGATTCATGTCTACCATCAAGAAGATCTGCCAGAAAGCACTAGTCAATTAAGTGCCACTCCCACATGCCAAATGCTAAGCAGCTATCAGAGCACAACCGATGAGGCAACAGGTAAGACCCTGACAGAGATATTGATCAGAGACAAGCCCAGAACTTGACGTCTGCAGTCTGAAGACTACACAGAGGAACAGGACTCAGAAATCCGGGATTAAGATGAAGAGATGAAGAGGAAAGTGAAGAGATGGGCCGACCAATGAAGAGGAGTGAGAGAGCCACCACTATCCGTGGTAGAGCAAGTTCTGGTACCTCAGAGACAGCACAGAAAAACAGGGTGACCCTGAACCCTTTCAAGTATCTGAAGTCAAAGGGTCTATGGTCACCTCAACAAGGGAAGGACTGAACATTACCCAAAATGCCTCCTTGTTCCACAGACTGCATATATCAGGCGCCAACACCTAGAAACCACCAAGAGGAAGTGAAGAGTAGACAAAGATAATGGAGGAACACCAAAAGAGAGAGTGGCAGAACCACGAGCGTAAAATCTGGCAGAGACAGATGAAGAGGGATCAGGAGAGACTCTTGAATGCCTTGGGTGGCCACATCGATTGATTCAGAAATCCTTATGGCTCATTCAACAAATGTAAACTAGAGAGGCATCATGATAAGCCGGGGGTTGATGTTGTGGACAAAAACGGCCACTGGCCCCTTTAAGAGAGGGCTACAATGGTAGGGAGGGCACATGGGAGTGGGGAGAAAGGGGAGGGCCTGAGGCAAGGGAAGTTCAGTTAAAACATGTAAGAGAATAAACAGAGTTGAGCTTGTCCAATGGATCTGTGTGAATCATTGAAACCTACCTGGCAAAGCCCCAACAGTATTTGTAGTCTCCTAGTGAAGATGGGGGGAATTATGCTACAATGGTACACCTTTTTGCCTTACATAGTTTATAAGGATTTATATATTTGAGTGACAGAATGGTATGTGTACTTTTCAAGTTATTTTTTATAGTATTGTTGAAAGCCTAACATGGGGGCAAGGAGGGGAAATGATGAGAGGGCAAGTAAGACATGAGTATTTGCCCAGGGTGTGGCAAGAGAGTTTAAAATCCTGAACACTGGTGTAGTTATTTTCCACTGATTGTGGCTGATTCTTTGGTGCATAATTAAGGGACATGTGCGGGTGGAAAGCGTAACTTTTTTCAGAGGTTGGCAAGCTTGTTCACATTTTTGGATACAAGTATTTTACTCAGGTTGTCATGTTCACCTGTTTGGCACAAACTCCCAATTACGTTTGAGGGCTACTAGGAGTTTGCGGATTCACGCAAGGCACAACACCATCCCCCAAAAAGGAACATACACCCAGCAGGACAGCAAGTTCAAACTGCGGTTTATTACAGCCAAAATCTTAGTACAAGGATCAAAAATCCCAAGACATCAGAACCATTCCTGGCACGCAGTCCAGTTTTTGCGTCACAATGATGTCACAACCTGGGCTCCTCTCCCGAAAACCTATCACCATCTAGGATTGGGTGTTGAGTGATAGTGCCCCTATAGCAGTCCCTATACATGTTAGTCTACTGTCTCTCGTATGTCAGGTGGTTGGCCCTGTCCTTCCCCAAATTACTACTTCTAAAAATGTTGCAGTGTTAGGGTCTTACCATTGGTTATTGCCCATTGCTACCCACCCCTAGGATACTGAACTGTGGTTGGCTAGAGCTGACGTCCCCAGGCTTAGGAGCGGAAATGATTCCCAGCTCTCGGTGTACCTTCTCAAGGTAATAAGAACGACTATGTGTCTGCATTTTAACTTGAATGTACCACCATAGTCAATGAGAGTGCCTGTTCACATCGCGCAACACTTGTCTCACGTTGTAACATCTTTGTTGCAACCCTCTTTCTTGTGGCATGTGACCGACTGTTTCCTAGCTTCCCGTTTCTAGTCATCACCTGAGTCGGCCATCTCACGTGTTCAGAGGCCATGATTTGGAGCTTCTGCGGCTCTGAATTACTCTGAATTATGAGGAATTATTCACATTTACTGCAGCTGGTGTTACTGTAGTTCAAGGAATGGAATGCCACTTGTATCTGGTAGCCTTGGCAGCTGGCCCTGTCTCACACGTTTGCTCTCCTGTTAAGTCTGAATTCAGCTTAGCTTAGCTCTTACTGAGAGACTGTGATTTTCCTAACCCATAGCACGGCTTCTACATATTTGTGTTATTCTATAGTTTCCATAAGTTAGTTATACATGGTTCTGTCAGGTCCCATAGGTGCTCCTGCAGCTCTATACGGTTATGTGCATATAAACATGTGCAAGCTTTGATCGGGATCTCTTTGCTTCTTGAGGTTTCTGTGTTGCTGTGGTTACCACCTATAGCCTAGGGAATGTTCTTTGGAATCATACTCATTGTTTTATCATTGGGCGCATTATAACAAACCTTAAATAAATACAATAAACATGTTAGAGGTTTGCTTTCACTACTATAGCAAGTCTGAGTCCATTTTGAGCAGTTGATTTTTGTAAAGGGCAATGCAATAACATGTTTGTCATTTGCTTTGATGCTTTCTATTTCTATCATGTTCCCAATAATGCCTTACAGACTAATGTAGTGGTCATTATTGTGGGATAATGAACCGCCATCAAGTTGTGGCCCAAAGCCAAGCCAAAGGCCATGAATTGGGGAAGGGTCATGATCTAAAGTGATAATGACCCTTCCCGAGGTCTATAAGGCAATTAGCACATTGTGTTAGTAGCAGTACATGTTCTGGAGTTTTCATGCTGAAGTAGAACATGGTGCTATAAGAGTGACTAAAGTAAATAGACAAACTGAGTTAGTAAATTAAATGTGGATTTATTTTGTATTATTTAGATAACATGGGTGTCTTCAGGTTAAGCATTTTCATTGCGACTTGGCGGAACTGTAACAGGTTTAACATGAGCATGTAAATGTTGTCATGTAAAAGTGTAGGGTTCTTATATAAGAAAGTGAAAAACTGTTCCAATGTTTTCATCTTTCTATTTCGTTTGTCGATTAGCAAGTTGCAGGAAAAAAAGGTCCTCCCAGAGAGGAAGTGTATTGCTGAAACAAAATCTTTCCCGGAAATTGCATTGTTGAGTTTCTGTCTGCTTCTAAAAATAGAATGTTCAGAATTTCTGTCACTACCAGTAGTCATTGAGACTGCACTCTAAACAGTTTGATTGGCTGAGATCAATAACAGTTTCCATTTGCTAATACTCAGCAGTCAATCATCAAATGATTTTCCGACTTTCAAACACTTGAATTCCATGGACCCTTACGTGAGTTAATCCCCTACAGAAGTGTTAAGATTATTATCAACCATACACGGTTGACCCTGGGTAGGTCTCTGTCTGGTCTTTATGCCTAATTTACTTAGTCCTAAAAGAGGTGCATGCATCAAGCAATTGCCATAGTTCCCAAAGTTGAGCTCAATTGTTTTTCTTTTTTTTATTGCATTTGTAATTGTGTCAGTACTCACTACTGCCCACTTCTGCCAGCTCACAATGCATTAGTAAATAATTGTAATCAGGATAAAGTTTGCCAGAGGTTATTGGTCAAATGGGTACTCTAAAATATCCTGATTACTTAGCAGTTACTTTCATCACTCCTAGCACTTCTCCTCGTCCAAGTACTTATATTAATCTCAGAAAGTGCCCCACCTTCCTCACAAGAAACAGCCCAAGTTAGATATAGGACCCATCTACCCCTTGCTCCCCCTTCCCCTTAAAGGTAGATTACACAGAGTAACTGACGTACTGGGATGAGGAAGAGGGACATGGAGGTTATGCTAAGCAGCACAGCTATGCTAAGGAAGATGTCATTGCAATCTTCTTGAGATCCCTTTAGCATGTTGTTAGGTTGCATCCCATTCTGTGTGTTTGAAGTATCACCATGCTGTATGAACATTATGTCTCACAGTGCCTTCAATGTGCTGCACTCTATCACAGCTAACTGAAGCTCTGCCCACCTCCTCTACATCCTCTCTCACTACATCAACGGATGATAAGACTTTGTTACCTGTCATGACCCAACGCTGTCAGTACGTATTGCTGTTCTGCAATTTGCAATGTGTTTTGCCCACAGTGCCAGGTGTACAGTGTTAGGTAAGATGTTCAGGTTAGTGCTAAATCTCCCTCACTTGTGAGACCACCAGAATCTTTTTCTGGACTGGTAAATTATTTGTTCTTATACCTCAGTGAGGAAGATCTTTTTTCCACACTCACATATCCTTTTACTCTTTTTATGGGTTTCATTTTTCAGACTCTCCATAGTGTCTTATTGATGTTAGCCACTTTGACAACTTTTTGGCATTCATAGCCTATTGTTGCTGGGTTGCCCTATGGCTAAACTTGTGAGAACTACAGTTCCCAAGTAGTAAAGAGGGATTTTCACCCCCCCCCTTTACATTTTATATAGTGAGCAAGCACACCCCACCTTATGTGGAGTGCTGGTGGATACAATGTATCCCCTTTCTAATTTACCTGTAACAGTATAGTTACAATTGCAAGTTTGCTTGAATGGCTGTTGGCAGTGGTTCTACCTTTATGGTGTTTAGTTATTTTTACTTGCAGGCTGTTAATTGAGCCTCAGTCATGCACAGAAGGGCCATCATGTTTCTAAAATAGTGGGCTCCTTCTGTGTTCATTAGTTCTTACTTCCTTCTAATTTCTGAGGTATTCCCCTGCCATTCAATGCAGGAACAACCTCAGCAGGAATTTTGTCTTGGGGGGATCCTTTGTATTCGCTGCCAAGACCCTTGAGAGTGTGAGAAAGCAAGAAGCAAGGGAGGCATCCAGAATTATGCACCCATTTGTCTTTCAGCTTGCCTAAAATGAACCCAGTCTCAATGGGGGGCTGGCTGTCCTGGTAGGACAGCGAGACTGCTCCTTTATGTAAAATACTGGGGGAAATTGCAGAGGTTGTGCTGTAGATCCTGTTAAATACCCTGAAACTGGAAGATGCTGACAAGTCGACCACTGGACCTGAATCCAAAGAGGAAGAGGAAGAACCTGCTGCTGAGATGATTTCCAGTGACCAGAGAGCCTGCTATGTAACCAGAGCCTGCTGTTAATCTTCCTTCCAAGCCTCCTGGGGACTCTGAAAACAATGACCCTGACGCAGAGCCAAGTGAGATCCACTAGACTCAAAAAGAGCTGTATTTTGAGCCATCCCACAACATGCTACTGCCTTTTTGGGTTGAAATACACCAATACCCTGGGAACTCGAGCCATTGTGTGGTGCATGGTCTTCTAAGTTCAAATTGAGCTGAAATTTTGGTGGCATCCTACTGGACCACCAGAATCGTGAAGCCAGTCCTTGAGGTTCCCTCACCAGAGTCTGGACCAGATTAATGACGAGAATCCAATCAGCGATATTCAATCGTCTGCTGGCTCCTGAAAAGGGCACCAAAACCGCAGAGCTGCATCCAGCTGTTAGGCAGAAACCTGTGCAGTTCCCTGTGGGACCACTGCAAAAAGTTTAAGACTACAGGAGTTAGCAGTAAACCCAATTGGTAGCAGTCTGCACCACCCAGATTTACCTGGTAGCTGTGGCTGAGCAGTCAGACTTCTCTCAAGACGAGTTAGGCAGTATATAGAGTATACAAGGTAGGGCAATTTACACAGTCGAACAAGCAGACACTGATCAGAGTTTGGGTGTAAAGATATATAATTATTTATTTAAAAACACATCTATGAAAAACACACTGGCACTAATATGGCAAACAACTTCAATCACAGTTACTATAAGTATATATGAATCCCATAACAATATTTCGACAAGTCTAGGATCAAAGACACCACTTATTTGCAGACAGAGGTGAGTGCTTAACCTAGATGGCACTCTAGTATTCGGTAGGAAGGGAGAGAAAAAGGCAGGGTATGAAACCAACTCAGTACCAACTCTTTTACGAAGCAAATGCAAGGCAAGCAAGGCAGGGTTTACTGTAGATTACAAAGTTCAGAGGCCAGGCCCATTAGGAGAGAGGCAAGGCGGTATGTCCCAAAAATACCACAGTGGAAATGCACTTCAAGTCTTTGTAGCAAAATGTCACAGAAAGGTTGGACCAGTTTTAGAACAAAAGTTAAGAAGGTCTGGAGGCGACCCAGTGGAAAGGTAAGGATTTAAGACACCTCACGCTAACCGTGACAAGGGAAGCCAGGCGGACACAGTACCTTGAAAGTGGAGAGACATCTCCGGCGGGGGCAGTTGTTCCTGGTGGTGGATGCAAGTCGGGGCTTTGCCAGGAGAAGAGATTATCTCGTCGTAGAGGAAAGTTGAAGATCGTTGCACCACCAGGGAAGAGACCAGCCGCAGAGTGCTCAGTCACAAGGCACCACCTTTTGGTCGCAATACAGTGGTTAGTGGCTATCTGGTTGCCGGGTTGCTCCGCACGGGCAATTCGACCACTAGACGTCCTGGAAGCGAAGAAAAAGCAAGGGACTGGTTGTTACCACCAGTCAAAGGGAAGAAGACTCTCCAGCAGGGAGATCTCCTCTGTCGTTGGGAAGTGGTGAGTCGTTTCAGCAGGGCTCCACCGGTGGTGTCGTCATTGCAGGTCGGCTCAGCTTCTCCCTCGACGGATTCTTAGGTCCTGTGGCGACTTCTGAAGTCCCAGTCCCCAGTTCTCTATAAGCAAAGAGAAGGCATGGCAGTAGAAGATCCCACTTTCGTTTAAGGGGGTCCTCTAAAGCACCTATCGTGCTCTTCATGGTTCGGTTGAACCTTTCAACCAATCCATTGGTTTGTGGGTGGTAAGCTGTTGAGAACTTATAAGTAACTCCACAGGTTTTCCACATGGCTTTCATGTAGTGGGACATAAAGTTTGACCCCCTGTCAGAGATTACTGCCTTAGGAAACCCAACCCTGGTAAAAATACCAAGGAGGGCCTTAGCCACAGCCGGAGCTGTAACAGTCCTCATAGGAATGGCCTCAGGATACCTAGTAGCATGGTCTACTACAACAAGTATAAACCTGTTGCCTGAGGAGGTTGGAGGATCAAGGGGACCAACAATGTCAATCCCTACTCTCTGAAATGGGACTCCCACAACTGGGAGAGGCACTAAAGGTGCCACATTCTTGGAGCCAACCTTACCAGAGATCTGGCAGGTGTGACAGCTCCTGCAGTGTTTTTCTACTTTGGCCCCCATATTTGGCCAATAAAAGCAGAGAGAGGGCCTTTCCTTAGTCTTCTTGAAACTCAAGTGACCAGCCAAAGGAATCTCGTGGGCTAACTGCAAGAACTGTTGTCTGTTCTCTTGGGGTACTACACGTTGTTTGTAGTCTCCAGGTTCAGACTCTGTCGGTTCACTGTAGAAGAGGCCATCTTCCCAGTGCAACCTGTATTTCCCAGGCTCTTGCCCTTCAGCCTGAGCCTCTGCCTGGTGGCGAAGACCTTCCAGAGTTGGACATTCTCTCTGTCACTTACTGAAGTCTGCCCTGTTGGGTCCACCTTCTGCCAGTAAAGACTGCAGCTCAGGATGGTCAACAGGATCCAGATCTCCAATGAGTTCCTGGCCTTCCATTAGCTCTTCCTCAGAGTCTAATTCTACCACACAGGGTTGTATCACCCTCTCAGCCTCAGCTGGAGGGGGAGTTACTGGTGTAACTTTGTACAACCGAGGGGAAGTCCTTGTTGGCTGCACTGAAGTGCTGGCTGCTGGTTTCTGTTTAGAAGTTTTAGGTTTCCCTTTTGCTTCTGATTTCCTTGAGACAGCAGCTGACAAATCCAGTGGAGCAGGAGTGATATCCTTCTTCATCATCTCCTTGGGAGTACCTCTCATGGTTCTCTCCCTTGCAGGTCTGGTTAGCTCCTGTAACCGTTTACTAGGAGGTCTGGGGGTATGAGACACAACTCCAAGAGTTTTTAAATCGTTACCCAACAGAACTTTTCCTGGTACCTCACTTTGTATGCTGACAGGTATCTTCACAGTCATGTCATTACACTGGATGAGAACTGGTAATTGGGGAAGCATCTGCACAGGCCCTCCAGCTAACTTGGTGAGGCATTTGGGTGCCTTAGCAACAACCTCAGCCTGAAAAAAAGATTTATCCACCACAGTTATGCTGGCCCCAGTGTCCCTAATGGCAGAAGTCTCCTGACCATTCACCTGGACACTGTCCTTATAATACTCTTTAGTATTATCTGGGATATAATTATAGACATCTAAACTCTGTTGTTCCCACAAACCCAGAGACACTAAAGAAACACTGGCTGATACTCCAATGGGTTCATCAGCCAGCAGTAGAAAGTTTCCACTTGCCATTTGTACTTCCTCCTCTGGAGCGAAGGCTAAGGAGACAAGCTGGACCCCTGAAGGTTTACCCTTGCATCTGGGATCTCCTTTCACATGGTCAGTAGAGCCACAAACAAAGCATTTACCAAATGCTTTCTGTAATGGTGGCTTGTTCTGGCCTCCCTCTGGTTTGGCACCAGAAGGTACACTATTCTGCTGTGGTTTTCCTTGTGGCTTACCCTTATGGTTTTGTTTGGGGCCCTCTTTGGAATTAGAGTTATTAGAATTCTCTTTTGAGTCTTTTTTAGGCTGTTTTCCCTCATCGTTTTTCTGAGTTGCCCCAGAATACTTATGAGTAGCCCTGTTGGCAACCCACAAGTCAGCAGCCTTAGCTAGCTTCCTGGAATCAAATTCCTTTGAATCAGCCAAGTGCTGTCTGAGCTCAGGAGAACATGCATCACAAATTGACTCCAACATAAAAAGATTCTTCATACCCTCATAAGTGTTCACCTTGTAACCCTTAATCCATCCCTCTAAGTTTTTCAACCCTTCACTCACCCAGGTAGCCCAAGGGGTACCATCATGCTTTTTGAGGGATCTAAACCTCTTAAGATACTGGGAAGGGGTCTTCCCAAATCTAGCTATCAGAGCTAGTTTCACACTTTCATACTCTTTCCTATCCTCCTCTCCCAACTCCATTACCGCATCAGTTGCAACAGGGGGGAGCCTAGAGAACAACCAGGTAAGTAACTCATTACCTGTGATGTTCTGGAGCCCATGATTATACTCAAACAAACTCAGGCAATCCAACACATCCAACTTTGGTTCATACATACCAATTAATTCCTTAGGCATCCGGGGTCTTTTGGGACTGGAACTTCTAGAGGAGCCAGAGACAGAAGCAGTTTCAACAGACAACTTTTTCATTTCTAACTCATGCTTGAGCTCCATTTCTCTGAGCCTAAGAATTTGTTGCATTTCTTGGTGTTTCTGTTCAGTTTGAGCAGTAATCCTTCTGAATTCCAAGTCTATTTTCATTTTTTCTAGTTCAAGGACTTGAGGACTCAGTGTGGGACCTGCTAAAGGCCCAGTAGGTACAGCTGGTAAGGCAGACAGAGGGGTAGGGAAGACAGTTTCATTAGCCTCTCCTTCCTCTTCAGCCTCTTCATCACTATCATCAGAACTTTGATTTAGATCAACACCATTACTGTCATCTACATTTGCTGGAGAAGTTGGTTCCTCTGAACCAGTACCCAGACTTTGGTTTTCCAGCCATCTTGCTATCAGTTCTATTTTCTTGCCTTTCACAGAAATATTCTCTTGTCTACAGAGAGCTCTCAAACTCTCAGTATTTTCACCTGACAAGGACTCTTGACTGTAAACTTCCATAGTAGACATGTTTTTAGAAAGTTGCTTTTTAGTGCTAAGCTTTGTGGTTAGTTATCCTAAAGTGTTGAAAAGCACTCTAAACTGTATACTCGATACAAATCCCACCGCTGTACACCAGTGTTAGGCAGAAACCTGTGCAGTTCCCTCTGGGACCACTCCAAAAAGTTTAAGACTACAGGAGTTAGCAGTAAACCCAATTGGTAGCAGTCTGCACCACCCAGATTTACCTGGTAGACTTCTCTCAAGACGAGTTAGGCAGTATATAGAGTATACAAGATAGGGCAATTTACACAGTAGAACAAGCAGACACTGATTAGAGTTTGAGTGTAAAGATATATAATTATTTATTTAAAAACACATCTATGAAAAACACACTGGCACTAATATGGCAAACAACTTCAATCACAGTTACTATAAGTATATATGAATCCCATAACAATATTTCGACAAGTCTAGGATCAAAGACACCACTTATTTGCAGACAGAGGTGAGTGCTTAACCACTCGGAGAGAGGCAAGGCGCTAGGTCCCAAAAATACCACAGTGAAAATGCACTTCAAGTTTTTGTAGCAAAATGTCACAGAAAGGTTGGACCAGTTTTAGAACAAAAGTTAAGAAGGTCTGGAGGCGACCCAGTGGAAAGGTAAGGATTTGAGACACCTCACGCTAACCGTGACAAGGGAAGCCAGGCGGACACAGTACCTTGAAAGTGGAGAGACATCTTCGGCGGGGGCAGTTGTTCCTGGTGGTGGTGGTTGTTCCCACCAGTCAAAGGGAAGAAGACTCTCCAGCAGCGAGATCTCCTCTGTCGTTGGGAAGTGGTGAGTCGGTTCAGCAGGGCTCCACCGGTGGTGTCGTCGTTGCAGGTCGGCTCAGCTTCTCCCTCGTCGGATTCTTAGGTCCTGTGGCGACTTCTGAAGTTCCAGTCCCCAAAGCCCTGCTTTTATGCAGAAAACCCCCATTCATTCAGCCTAGCTGTCATCAAACATGCTAAGTGGTGAGCGGGGCGGCTCACCACTTGGGCCAATCACACCAGAGTGCGACTTGAGTTGGCAAGGCAATTCAGTCCAGGGTGCCTAAACCCCCTCCCACACCCTCTGTGGTACCCAGACAGAATGGCACCACTCTGGAGGGCTTCTGTGCAGAAGCCCGCCAAAAGTGGAACAAAGGGCTCAACCTTTGGTTTGGAGTTACAGAGGCGAACACATACGCCATTTACAAACCGAGTTCTGGCAGAAAATACCAACCGGTGAATTTATTTTAATTTAATAAACCGGCGGTATGACCGAGGCTATATGGAAAAAGTATTAGCCTCGAACAATGGGAAAATCCCATAGGAATATATTCGCGGTCGAATATAAAAAGTAGTATCCACTGCCACCAGCCAAAACTCGACGAGGGGGGACTGGACAGTGCCCCCTCGAACAACAGACCCAGAATTACAACAGAATTACCCCTACCAGAACGTCCACAATAGGATGGTTTGTACTGGTTCTGTTAGTAAATTTAGGTCTAGTAAAGCCAATGGTGACTTTACATGCCCTGGGAGACAGTAGTCAGTCCCAGGGTATGGAGTCTATGGTGGAGGTCACCTAGGACACCCCAGTGTTACGGCACAGAGGGTGCTGTGTAACATACATAGCAAAACACATGAGACCCTATGGAGTAAAAGACCCCATAGCCCATAGAACACATTAACATTCAAAGAAATACCACAAATCATGTCCAAGAGTGGGAGAAAAAGAGTCTCACTCTTGGCAGGATGAAAACAACAAACTCCAGAAATCCAGCAAAGCTGCTGGGGGACTCACTAGGTTAGGAAATTCAGCCTAAACAGAGAATTCTCCCTAACACCAGCCATGAAGAAACTCTTGCCTACAGCCTTCTCTGGTGATCTCTGCTGCATAATCCCCTCCAGTGTCCTGTCTTCCGTCTTCATGACAAGGAATTCATCATTGACCAGGATTTTGGTTGCAGATCCTGAAGCCTTCATGCTGCAAACTCCTCTACTGTGCTGAGGTTCTGTGTTGGCTGGAGTTTTTACTTCCTTTACGCATGTGTGATTTCTGTATAGCTTTTGGGGTGTTTTCTGTGATTGTGATGTTCTCATCCAGTTCACCCAGGCCCACTGCTTGAATCCTCCTAGGGTGTCTTCTCAGAAGTCCCTGGACCCTAACTAACTCTAAAGTGAAAAACATACTTGTTTGAAGAGACTTCCATGGGAACTCTGACTTTTGCTAACTCTGTGTCTACCTTGACCTGTCTTTTGGACACTAGAGCAGTAGTGACCGCCTTCTGCCACTGAGAACACTCATGTTCCAAGGAAAGTGAAAGACTTCTGAGGTTTGGGCCTTTTGCCTAGAAACAATAACAAGTGTTTAAAAGTGTACTTACTTGTGAAAGAGTTTGTTTTTAACTGTCACTCTGAGAGTGAACAGTTACAAAGGTTCTTACCTTGAATGTGTTTTGCCATTCTGAAACATATATAGCTGGTCCGATATCACAGTGAGTAGAGCGCTTGCTTTGGCATCTGTGCAGAGCCTGATGATGCAGGTTCGAATCCTGGCAGGGCCAAACTCAGACTTTCATCCTTCCAAGGTCGATAAATGAGCAGCGCTCACTGTGGGTAATAATAAGCAGCACTCAGATGCCTGAGAGTTTGTAGCGCTATATAAATGCTAAATTATTATTATTATTATATGTGGGGTTATTTTACTCACCTGTCAATTGGCTGTGCCTCTTCCAAAAGGTATTGCTGTTGGCTTTACTTTACTATTTCTATTAGTTTAGAAATGTAAACGTATACCAACTGGGTCTTGCTTCCCATACCTGCTGTTTAGCCTGTCTAAAATAAATCTGCCTTAGGTTTTACCTGCCTTGAATAGCTTCAGTTCATTATTAACAAGTGTAAAGAGTTATAGCTTACTTTAGTCTGTATTCCCTGGACCTGAAAAGCAACTGTAATAGCATATTACATCCTTAGGTTTTACCTGCCTGGAATAGCTTCATGCCATTCCGATAAAGTGTCTTGTAGGTGTATCTGACCTTGGTCTGCCTGTTGCAATCCAAAATTAGTGTAGAAATGTATTGCTTACCTTAGTCTGTGTTCAACGTACCTAAAAAGCAACTCTAATCATATATTAGACCACAATGTCTTACTCAGCTGCTATAACTGTGTCTATTGTGTATGTAGTTATAGGTTTACACTGTTCCATACATTTGTGTTCTACTATTAAGAAAAGTATCCTGGTAACAGTGTTGGTTTACTAAGTGATTCTTTAACTGGGTCTCACTGCATGACTGACAGCGTCTACTGCCCTTGACTTACTGTAAAATAATCTAAAGGTAACTGATGTGAATTGGTGTGTCCTACACTAAATGTGTTTGAGAAGGTGTGACTTCCCTAGAAATACAGTTTGTTTTCTGAACAAGGGCTATGCTTTGGTCTGTGTACTTTAAACCATTGTGCTGTGTTTTTATAATGGGTTTATGACTCTCTGACAAAGTACTTAGCCCCAATACTTAACTTGGCCTAATTGTATTCATAATAAACCTTTATCTTTCATAATACTTCTGGTGTTTTAAGTGTTTCTTTTGAACCCATGGCATACTACAAGTTCTTTCATCCTTCCTAGTGCCCTCTCTCCCTCCTAGGACAAGTCTGGCTGCTCTTTCTACGCTAACAAATACTCAGGTGGTACAAGTGTAGTTTTGTACTGTCTCAGTTGTATGGTTTCACTAAGCCCTTAGTTGGACTTCAGAAAAACTGCCCTAACATACATGTCTTATGCTGTGCAAACAGGTGATATGCCATGGCAGGGCGTGGGAGGAATGAGACAAAAAGAGTGAGCCACACGTAGAAAGTCAAAAGGAGAACTTCACCAATAGAGAGGCACAAAGAGAGTGTTATTAATAGAAATGGGTTGGGGAGGCCTGTCATGGCCCGAGCATGAGAACACGTTTTGGATGATGCCTGAGCTGCCCCATACCCACTTAAATCAAGCTGGTGAGTACCTGCACTTCTTTTTTTCAAATGTAATGCTGTGCTGCAAATGACGCTTTGCAAATGGCATTTTATGATGGATTCCAATGGGATCCGTCTGCTATTTACCAGGTGTCAATGCGAAGTGTATTCTATTGGAATACATTGGTTCTGAAAAGCTCACGTAGGCATACAATCGTATGCTCTTCTCAGATAGAGGAGGAAAGCAAAGTGGAGAAGCAAACTCTTCTTTGCTGCTCTACAACACATTGGAACAGCAAGAACAGGGGGCAGGTCATTAAAAGGAGATGTAAAAGCAATACACTGTGGGATGTTTTTACCCAGGCATCCGAGCCCTACCTCAAAAACTGTGCAGTACTGACATGGAAAACATCATGATGGCCAGAGCTTCCCAGAAAATGCACAGGGAAATGCATGAAGAATAGGCTGCCACTCATTTTGCCGATGTTATGGGCACAGAAGGGCACTGCCTAAAACCACCATTGGACTACCCACACAGTAGCCTGAAACCATTGGGAATGGCAATGCTGATTGCCAAAAGCAACCTAGAATTGTGGGGAACTCATTTTCTTAAATCCCAAAAATGGGTGTAGTACCAGTACTCACCACTATCAGAAAGCCGGCGTTTTAAAATAACACCAGATTTTTTTATATGTGTAAAACTGAATAGATGAACCCAAAGCATGCCAAAGAAAGACTTACTGAGAGGTGGATACAATGTAAAGTTATATTCTGAAGTGACTTGAATGTTCATAACAAGACTGGCTGAGCTCTGCAGGTCTGCAGCAGCCTAACTGAAACTGGATTTAAAACTACCAAAAATCGAAAATGTTTAAATTAACTGAGTGACCTACTTTTGAGTGGCACATAGTTGTCACTGTTGAAATGCCATAGTTTTGGACTTAGAATCAGCATTCTAGCTGCATATGTAAACATTGTCTTGACTTAAACTGGGTAACAAAAAGTGACATTTTAGCTGGGGCCTGGCTTAAGGAACTGAATTCTGCCCACCAGCTACCCCCGACAGGAGTTGAGACTTGCACAACTGCTGTGTTCCCATGCCTACCTGCCTTTTGCTGCTCCCACCAAAAGGGATATGACACTTCTCTGATTGGATTACCAAGGGACTGCTAGAGGCTAAACATAGGACCCAGGCAGAGGGTTTATGGAAGTGGCCATAAATGGCTTCCTCTTGAACAATGGGCCTTCCAGGGCCCAGGCAGATGGTTTATTGCAGGGGTAATAAAAATGGCTTCCTCTTGGCAGAATCTGGGAGGGGGAGAAACTGGAGACAGAGGCTGAGCTTGAAGAAAGTGGAAAGACTAGTTTCTGTACCATGTGACCTGAAAAGACACACCCCTGTAGCCAGAATATGGTTTTAGAAAAAGATGAATAACTCATAGTACGGACTTGTCATAATTATTTAAATGATACCATAATTCTTGTGATTTTTCTGCTCACATTTTAAGAGGTTTTTAGAACCGGTGGGATGATCTGGGGGCAGGCTAGCAGTTAAGAGGGTATTGCTTAAAATGTATGCATGTTAAAAGTCTGATACTTCATCAATTAATGCCTGCATGCCTTGCGCACATGTGTATAAATTTGGGGTAATGTCTAATATTGGTAACCTGATTAAAAAGTGCAAATGTTGCCATTTCTGAATGCAAGCTCCCAGGAAGAGCAGATTTGGACAGGGTATACCTCCTGTGATATGTGATGGGTGCATGGAATTTTAAACAAATGTGTACCTGTGCAAATATGTCTTTTGGGTCAAAATATAGATTGTGTGTAATTTGACAGGGGTGGGTTCTCTGTATCATAAACAGACCTCATCATGATGACACTTCATTTCATTCCCCCAATCAAGGGGAAGAGGAGGAAGTGGCCAATGACAAGTGGAGAGGGGTAGAGCCTAGTGATGCTGCACACACACCCATTTTCAAAACACATAAAAGCAGACAGTCAGGACAGATAGGGACATTCAATTCCATTTGCTGCAACGCGCTCTGCCGGACCATACCACATCCAGAGATCCAGACTTCAAATCCATCAATCTCCAGGGAAAGCTGTGCAGAAAGATCCAGAGAGAGCAGAGCTGACCCAGACCACTGTTAGCAGAACCAGAGAGCTGACCCAGATCACTGTGAAGTGCCGAGACCAGACCAGAGTCCAGTCTAAAACCTGACCAGATCCGTGGCGAGGCCCATTCTTATTCAAGAATATAGTGTGAGTACCTAGCAAGACTGTGCAGAACCAATCTCTTAGTTAAAATAATATAATTCAATCTATTTTAATCTAAGTAGAACTGCCTCCTAACTGTCACCTGTCATTTGTAAAGCTGTCACCTGTCATTTTCTAGTTGCAAGCTGCATTTGTCACTTTGAATTTTAACATTCCAAATCCGAAAAACTACCTTTATTTAATCGCTCATATCTCCGTGACCGTTTGTCCTAGAGACTTGCAGTAACTTTCCTCTGAAAGCTTAAAATCCTGGCTTTTCAACGAACCTAGAACCGCATTCCTATTCCATACACGCACTCGCGAATTTACCGCGATTTGCAAATTTCTCTACGGGTGAAAACAGCAGTTTCCTTGCTAAAAATTTGTTTGCCTCTTAAGAACCATCCCTGAATCATTGCTAGAGTGAGCCTGGACTAATATTAACTTGATACCACTCACCCTGAACCTCAAGAGGGAATTAAAAGCATTTTAGCATATTTTTCACTTCATTGCCAGCACATATAAAAGCATTTTGGGCCTGTGTTTCCAACTTCTGTGTAAGCTTGCTGGGGTGAACTGAATTACAGTTGATTGCATTTCTGAGAACTGTGTGCTTCCCTTCCATTTCCTTGCATTGCATAAAGGGGGGAGGGGATTGCCAGAGAAAAGTGATTACATTGTTTTGTTGAAATCATATTGAGTATTTTCTGTATTGCATTTTCATTCAACATTACATCCATCTGAACTTATATAAAGCATTCTCTACCACCTTATTCTTCTGTTCCTATTCACAAGTGTGCTAGTGCCAGACTATCCATTATTGATTACTGCTCAGATTAAGTGTGATATTCCATTATTAATTATTATAAAGTGTGATATATATATCTATTGTTTAAATTATCAAATAAACCTTTTTAACTTGCAAAACAGTACTTCTTGGCTCAGTGGGGTCAGGGGGATTCCAAGAGAGGGGTGTTATATAGAGGTAGTCATCCAGAACGCATGAACTGGACATTAAGATATATTAATAAGGGTTTCCATTCAGTATCCCAGACTAGGCATTGACTTAGCTGTAGTGTTGAATTGAATCCTCTTACAAATTGGGGGCTCGAGCAGGACGTTTGGGTTAGATCTACCATTTGTGCAGATTAATACAGCGTGCCAGCTGACCAGATACACATATCCGGTCGGATCACCACGCTGTGTTACGCTGTAAAGCACTCCTCAAAGGAACGCTCTAAGGAAAAGGTCTGTTTTGCAAAAAAAAATACAAACTTCTGTAAGTCAGGACAGAGACCAATCTCTAGAATGACGACCTTAGTAGACATGAAAATAGCCAGAGAGCACTTCTTACATAAGTTATTTGTGAGAGGTGAGTGGACTCACCAGGACCGCATGGTCTGGTTGCAGGCCATCACACAACAGGTCACTGAAACAGGGTCAGATATATGGGGAGATCAGGGTCCCCTACATGTGGCCCTGAGTGAACTATACATGGCTCCTAAAGCTAAGGATGAACAACACAAGATGGTTAGGATAGCGGCATACCTGTACCTATATATGGGAGACATGCAGGATAAATGTACGGAAAGCCAAGATCTGGCGAACAAGCGAAAGATGGCGTTAGAGAAGGTCCAATCTGACCTGGTCTCTTCTGAGCAGAGGCTGCAGGGGAGCCAGGAGTCAGAAAATGATAGTAGGCAGTATATCATTAAAATAAAAGAGGACATGGATATGCTGCAACAGGAAAAGACAGACCAGGATACCAGAATTCTGGCTTTGCAGAAGGAACGCCAAGACAGTTTGGACTCCCTACTGCAGAGCCAGAAAAAGCTGGAGCAACAGATCAATTTCAACAGGGCATGCACAGAACAGGTAGCCACCCTGCAAATCCAACTAGACAGAGAGAAAGAGGAGAGCAATAAACTGATCCTGAAAGACCTGGATACCCAGGCAGAGTTTGATCAGGAGCGCCAGAAAGCGGGTGCCTTCCAAAGGCAAAGGGACGACCTGGCGGCACAGATGCAGGCTCTTAGTCAGGAAAGGGATACCTTAGGCCAGGAAGTCTGCCACTTAAAAAGGAAAATGGAAGAAAATCACCTGGCCCTCCAGGGACTGGGTGACCTCCAAAAAGAACACCAGAACTTGTTAGAGCACACCAGGAAGGTGGAGGATGCTCTGGCAAGAAAGGAGCAGGCCAATAGGGACACAGCTCAGGAGGTAACCCTCCTGCAGCAAAGACTGGCCCAGGGCTCCAGGACCAATCAGGAAACGCAGAGAGAGAATGAGGCTCTCTGCCAGCACAATGATAGGCTCCAACAACAGGTAGCGATGCAGGAGAGACTGATATAGTCTAGTAAGGCCTTAACTGAGGAACTGAAGGCGCAGGCTCTTGCATTGCAACAGGGAGCAGGGGCGGATAGAGATGAGGTTCGATGGGAAAGAGAAACTCCTGAGCATAACCCCAGGAGCCCTAGTACCAGAGGCCTTTATCTCTCGCAGTCCCTGGACTCTGCCACCCCCATGTCCCCTGGCGCACATGAGCACAGGGCCACAGGGATGGCAGATTACTATCCAGCCAGAAGCATGGGGCTCATAGGCCAGTACCACCCAGGAATGGAGGGGCGGGCATCCGGGTATGGGCACCCAAGCACAGTGCAATTTGATAGGGAACCCCAGGAGAGTAGGCCCATTAAGGGCATCCTGAAAACCTCTGCCCAGTTAGGTCAGTGGGGGGGGTACCCATCAAATCCTGGCAGCAAGGAGGATCTGAAGACTCCTCTGAGTGGTACAGGACACAGGAGACCAGGTCCCCACATTCTGCCAGCCATTCCCAGGCTCGCAGAACCCAGGAAAACCTGGAAGAACAGACGGGAACCTCTGGGAGCAGTGCCTCTGAGTCAGAAGATGAATGGACCAGGGTTACCCGAACCAAAAAGGCCAATAAGGCAAAAAGGGCCTTGCTTAAGGACCCATTGAAACATATTAAGGCAATCAGGAGTGTCATCACGCCTTATCATAGGAACGCCAAGTACTCTGTTTGGGAATAATTGGAGCTCTATGAGCAAATGATGGAGACTTTCCATTTGAAGGACAGCCAAAGCTGTATTCAATATGTAAAGTGGACCTTCTCCCCGGAATACTCCAGTTTTTTTGCGGGGCTGGAGGACCAAAATCATTTAAGGTGGTCCACCTATAGGGCGGCCATATTAAAACATTTTTCTGTTCACAGAAATCCCCAAGAGGCTCGCAAGGCAGCCTACAATTTACAATGTGGGGAGGATCAGGCCCCACAAGAGTTTGTGCAAGAGTTAAAGCGTGCTTTTGCACAGACCACAAGAAGGGTGCGCACGGATAGCAGAGAATTTATTAATACGTTTTTCCATGCCTTGCCCAAATACATAATGACCCAGCTCGTGAGGGATTTTCACGAGAAAAGATCTTTAGACTGGGTCATTGAACAGGCGACCCGGATCTATGAGGTGCAGAAGCCAATAGAAAATAAAAATAATGCGCCCACAAACCCCAAAGCCAACAACACCCCTGCTGCTGCCAAGGTGGCAGAGGTAAAGGTCACCCCCGTTTTAGAGTTGGAGATGGGGGGGCCTAAAAACCTACCTGCACCTAATAATGCTTTGCCCAGAAGGTCCTCGGGCCAGTCACAGATAGGGAGCCAGGGAGGCAGCCCCACAAATGGGGTCCCTCGCTCTCCTGATTATGTAAGTCCCCGTTACAAGGGAAATCGACCCATCCTGGGTTATGTGTGGACTCCTCCAGCCCAATGGGGGTATCCAGCCAAGCACCTAACCCAGGGAACTTCCCTCCCAACTTCCCACAGGAGGGCAGACATTCTCCAAATCCTGGGCAGAACTTTTTCCCCAGGTATCCACCCAATTTCCAACCCCAAAATCATCCATCCTTCTTTCCCCAATTCCCTGAGCCCAGACAACCTAATCCGGGAGAGGGGAGGCCAAGGGTGGAGGGGTATCCAAATCTTCCCAACCAGGGGTACTACCAAAGAAGGGATAGCTACCCTTCCCGGGATCAGCCCAGGGGAGAAAACAGGGCCCCGTATCAGCCTGAGCGGGTTTCCCAGTTAGAGCGCCAGGTTCAAAACATGGCGCGGGATCTGGGTCACATACTGAGGGCTCAGCAGAACCCTCAGATCGGCATGCCGGCGCAGAACGCACCCAACTCTGGACCTGGTGCCCCAGAACAATGACGGGGGCAGCACCCCGATAACTCACCGGTTCCCAGGGAGGAGGCACAAAGGGAAGGGGGGTGTAAAGCCTTGGAGGAAGCTTCCTTCCTCACTTGTAAACAGCCCCTGGAAACCCAGGAACCGGAAACAAAATCTCTTGCCCCTGAAAGTCTTCCTCCTAAGGAGCAGAGGGGGGGTAGGAGAAACAAAAGACCCAAACAGACTCAGTTTGAGGAGGAGGTACAGATCTTCCAATTTGAGGGAGAGGGATCCTCAGAAGATCCTGGGAAAAGGATCTTCTCCTTCAGAGATGGGGGAACTCCTCCCAAAGAAAAATGGGTCCCAAGGGATGCAAATCCAGACTGGGGAGATGTGGAGACTGAGCTACCGCCGCCCACCATCTCATCCCAGAACCAACAGCAAGAAAATCCCCTGGTCCAAACCCATCCTGGTGACTGCCTCCAAAAAGGGGGGGGCGGCCCAGAACCGGAGCCAGGGGAACCCACAAAGGCTCTGATTTCCAGTTGCCAATTTTTTCTTTCAGATTCCCAAGGCTCTCCACAGAATTCTGCCCAAATCTCTTCGCTAGCGATGTCCAAAACCAGAAAGTTAGCCCACCAGTTGTCCAGAAATGCACATTATCTGTGCCCCCTTGAGGAGAAGGAGGGAAGATATTATGCCCCGGTACAAGTACAGGGGCAGGGTACAATTTTGGCACTGGTGGACACTGGATCTCAAGCTACCCTTCTGTCCAGAAGGGCCTTTGATGAACTGAATGCAGGAAGGGGAGGGAATTACCAAATTCCTCTCACCTCACTTCCTGGACAACTCCAGAACTTTGACGGGAAGGAAATTCCCGTCGAGGGGACGGCAGATTTGGACATTAAAATTGGGCGACACAAGTTGAAACACCCGGTCATAGTTGTGACTCCAGAGGGCACCCCTTGTTTACTGGGGAATGACCTCCTGAGGAGGTTGTCACCCTTAATAGATTGCGTAAACAAGGTCCTCTGGACCCAGACTAGCCGACCAATAAAATTAAAACAGAGTGTCAACCATGTTAGTTTAAACGGCACCTGCCACATGGTTGAACAAAAATCTGACCAAGTAGAATTTCACTTCCAGAATAGCCAAATTCCAGACGTGACAGTAATAGCAGTAGGACAACAGACTGGTGATGGAGGGTCCTCTCTATTTCTGAAAATCAACCTTCCTTCCAGTCTAAAGTGGTATTCCACGCTGGAAGGAAACACTCTGAAATTCTATACTAATCCACAATCAGAAACTCCCACTCCTATAGTCCAGAAAGATGTGAAATCAGCTCAGAGCCTGGCTGATATTCAGCAAATTGGAGAGCAGTTGTTCATCCCTGTCCAATTAAATGATGGGAAGGACTCTGTTCTCGCTCGAGTGTGTGTGAACAACGGTAAGAGCTTCATCAGCGAAGCCATGTTCCGCCAACTCCCAAAAGATCCAGCCATTCCCACATTCAAACTGATAGACAAATGGGAAATGGACCTGGAAGCACCTAATTCCAAACATCTCCTGCCAAGCAGGTGTATGCTCAAAATCTCCATTGGCAACAAGAGCATAGTCCATAATTGTTGGGTCGTGCGAGACGTCACTGCCGCCTTTTACTTAGGCAGTGACATTCTCAATCGCTTTGCCATTAGTTTGGACCTAATAAACTTCAAAGCTTGGTCCCGATTAGCGGATAATCCCATGGGCTTTGATGATCCAGAAAAAAGCATTTAGGTCAGCTCAATTGCTACCTTATGCAGTTGAAATTCAGATTAAAGAGGAAGTCACCATCCCAGAAAGGACCCGACAATTCTCCCTGGAAGTGAAAGTTAAAAGAGGACAATATTTGCAAAACCCTGATGCTTACATACATCTAAACGCTTCTCTCCAACAGCAAGGGTTGGGGGTAAACCCAACTCCATTAGTCAACATAGAACATGACACCATTCTAATAGAGGTGGATAACAGCGACTTAAAGAGTATTACTCTAGCCGCAGGCACCATTATTGGAATGGCGGTTGATGACTGACATTTTTCCATCGATTTAGGTAATGAACTGTTAGGACCAATCCCCAAGGACTGTTTTGACAGTGACAGTGATGACAATACAACACCAGACAGGATTTTTACCCGGCATGGGGGGAACTTCCTGGTGTACACTTCTTGCCCTTATGGTAAGGAAGATGTGACTTGTGACTTCAGAAGGGATGAGGTGATTTTCCAGGTCCATGAGGGCTGCCTTTCCCACCTGAAGCCTCCAGTCCAAATCAGCACTCTGACCAGGGACTTCTCCACCCAGCTGGAAGAGGCTGCTGAGATAGCCAAACCAGAAGTCTTTCCAGGCTTCAGGCAGATGGTGGAAGAGAGAGTCAACCTAGCTGATGCCTGTGTGACTCTGGAACAAAAGCAAAAGTTGAAACAAGTTTTCTTGGATTTCCAAGATCTCTTTGCGGTAGACTCATATGACTGTGGTCGCACCGACATCCACACAACAACAATCCCCACGGACCCGGGCATGACTCCAGTGTTTGTGAAGCAATATCGTTTGCCTCTCGCATCCATGGAGTCCCTTACTGAAATAATTAAGAACCTTGAGTCCCGGGGAATAATCCGTCCCATCCACAGCATCTTCAATAATCCGGTGCTGGGAATATTGAAGCCAAACGGCCAGTGGAGACTCTGCGCCGACCTCAGGGAGCTCAACAAACGGGTCCATACTTCCCGATGGCCTCCGCCCTACATTGACCAAGGGCTGGCCCAGATCCAGGGGTCACAGGTATTCACTGCAATAGACCTGACCAATGGATACTGGACTGTGCCTGTCAGCAGGGAGGACCAATACAAACTGGCTTTTACCTTTGGGAGCCAGCAATACACATGGACCCGGACTCCCTTCGGATACCTTAACTCCGGTAATGAGTTCAATATTTTCCTACATAAGGCCATGCCCGACCTGGGTGCGAGGGGTAACCTGGCTTATGTAGACAATGTCCTCATCAAAAGCTCAACTGTTGAGGAACACATAGCGGAGATCCGTTATGTTCTGACGCAGTTGAGGGCCGCCGGAGCAAAACTTTCCTTTCAGAAAGCACAGTGGTGTAGAACCCGTGTTAATTTCTTGGGGCATGAGATTACTCCTCAGGGTCTCTGTCCCCAGGAAAAGAAAGTGGAAGCACTTCAGAAACTGAAAGACCCCACAACTCTGCGGGAACTAAGGAGCCTCCTTGGACTGACTAATTACAGCAGAAAGTTCATTGAGGGCTACGCAGAGATCACCAGACCCCTGATTCATCTCCTGAAGGGGGGGGTCAAGTGGGAATGGGGTCCAGAACAAGCCGAGGCAGTAAAACAACTGAAAAGAAGCCTCTCAAAAGCGCCCTGCCTAGCTTACCCTGTCAGAAACAAGGAGTTCTTCCTGGAGACGGGGTTCTCTAATACGTGCTTGACGGCAGTATTATACCAAAAGCATGACAAGGTCAATAAAGTTATCTCCTATGCGAGCAAAACTTTATCCTCTGTGGAGGAAAAATTCAACGATTGTGAGAAGGCACTCCTGGCAACGGTGTGGGCATTGAAGAATTACCGCCCATTTATCCATTGGGAACACATCATAGTGGAGACTCCATACCAGACTCTGCAATATCTCCAAAGTGATAGAATCCGGGCCGGAAATGTGAGTAGTTCCCGAATTACTTCCTGGTTTCTGTCAATGCAAGGCTTTCCTGTGGAGGTAAGATATGGCCAAAACAAGAAGAGTCCCCTCGCGCAAGGTCTGGCTGACTTGCATGATTGTGCCAGAGAAAACTGTCTCGAGGACGAAAGTCTAAAAATAAAGGACAACATGGAGGCATACCTTAATTCCCCCCACAAAGTCTTTGAAAAGGACAAGTGTGAGGGAATGCCCACTGTGTATGTGGATGGATGCTCTTACCATGTTGACAACAACGGGGAGAAAGAACTGGTGGCCGGCGTAGGGAATGCATGGGTGAATGAGTCCCCAGAACCCTCCACTGGATACAAAATTGGTCCCCGAAGTAGTCAGGTGGCAGAATTGATGGCTGTGCATCAGGCCATCCTCACTGCTGTCCAGCATCAACTCCACGAACTAGTCATAATCACAGATTCGGATTATGTACGGAACGGGTTCGTGGAGCACCTGGTTAATTGGAAAACCAGAGGCATGTTATGTGCTAACAACAAACCCTTGAAACATGGGAAGTTGATCCAAAACATGGATGATCTGGTCACCTCGAATGAGATGACCATCTATTGGAAAAAGATCAAGGGTCATTCCAAAGTAGAGGGACCAGACAAAACTGGAAATGACTTGGCTGATCAGCTGGCCAAAACCGGGGCCATCCAAGGGGATCTAATTGAGATTGAGTCCCTGTTGGGGGAAATCCAGGTCACTGCTATCACTAGGTCCCAGACAAATGCTCACAACGACCTTTCAATTGCACAATGGAGCAAGGAGACCCCTGATGCTGATTTGATTACAGCTCAGAAGGGGGATCCAATGATTGGTAAATTTTACCAGCACCTTGAGGACCCTGAGAACTTTCCCCTGACGGATACCGATTACACTGGGAAAGAGGACCTAAGAGTGTTGATGAAATGTCCAAAAATGTTCCGAATCCAAGACGGTTTGCTGGTAAGGAAATCCAAAGCTGGCCACGATCAGTGGGTGGTTCCTACCTCATTCCGAAGCCTGATGTTAAGTCACGCCCATGATGCGGCCACCGCCGGTCATATGGGGTTTCACACAACACTGGAAATCTTAAGAGAGGTTGCATACTGGCCACACATGGGGCAGGACCTTGACCAATACTTGAAGGGGTGTCTTGTGTGTGCACAATTTCAGCCATCATCCCTCACGCACCGTGCACCCCTCCAAAAGAGGGGGATGACACTGCCATGGTCAGATTTACAAATCGACTTTGTAGGCCCCGTGATTCGCTCTGCTAGGGGGAATAAGTACATGTTGACTGTGACATGCTTGTTTACCAAGTGGGTGGAATGTCTCCCAGCCCCAAATTGCAAGGCAGAAACTGCAGCTGCCCTGATGATTAACCACATCTTTTCCCGTTTTGGTCTACCTCAAAGGATTGAGTCAGACAGGGGTAGCCACTTCACCAGTGAAGTGATGACAAAGATGTGGGAGATACTGGGGGTAAAAAGGAAGGTACACATTGCTTACAGGCCAGCTTCTTCTGGGGCAGTATAGAGATATAATCGAACCATTGTGAGCATATTAAAGAAGTTTGTGGCAGATTCTGGGCCAAGTTGGGATATCCGATTACCTCTGGTCCTAATGGCCATCAGATCTACCCCTTCATCTGCAACCAAAATGTCACCATTTGAGTTGATGACTGGGCGCAAGATGGTGCTTCCTCAGCATTTGCTCTACAGGACCCAAGAGCAGACACTGATAAATGCCTCCACAACTCATGAGTATGTGGAGAATTTAAGGAAACACCTTCAACATGCTTTTGCTTATGCTCAGCGGAATCTAGAAAGATCAGCTGATAGCATGAAGACCCACTATGACCTGAAAACTTCCAGGAAGGAATATCAGGTGGGGGACCGGGTCTATCTATACAATTTCCAAAGGAACCAGGCCAAACAGCGAAAATTTTTGCCTACATGGAAGGGACCCTTTGAGATTATAGACAAAATCTCCCCTGTGGCCTACAAGATCCGCATCCCCAAAGGCGGTTTGGCAGAGGGGGAAGACAAGTGAGTCCACATTAACCAGTTGAAGTGTTGCCATCCCAGGCACACTCTGCAACAACTGGAGGAATCCTCTGGAATCCTAGAGGGTACTGTCTCAGATTAATTCAGTTCTAACTTAAAATATCCTACATATCGCCTATCAAATTCTCAATGTGGGTGTTTTCGTTGTTGAATGCAAAAAGAAATGTGCATGTTCATATGTTTTGACTATACATTTATATGCCACCCCACTATATCAATGGGGGGGGGGAATGTCCCTGAATAGGTATTGCCGCTCTTCCTTTGTCGTCCTAGGAGAAAGAAAACCTGGAGACGGGCCAAGGAGGATGATCCGGAGACCGGGAGCAGAGACGCAAGGGGCCCGGGGTACCGCCCAATATTCCCTTCAGGACCGGCGAGGAGAACCGATCGATCAGTAGCGGATGGAGGAAAAGATGCTGAACTGTGCCATCTATTGGAAGAAGATGAGGAAACATCCCAGGTCTTGCGAGTCCCATCAGTGAAACAGAATGGCCATCGCAAGAGGGGGGCTTGTGGGATGTTTTTACCCATGCATCCGAGCCCTACCTCAAAAACTGTGCAGTACTAACATGGAAAACATCATGATGGCTAGAGCTTCCCAGAAAATGCACAGGGAAATGCATGAAGAATAGGCTGCCACTCATTTTGCCGATGTTAAGGGCACTGCCTAAAACCACCATTGGACTACCCACACGGTAGCCTGAAACCATTGGGAATGGCAATGCTGATTGCCAAAAGCAACCTAGAATTGTGGGGAACTCATTTTCTTAAATCCCAAAAATGGGTGCAGTACCAGTAGTCACCACTATCAGAAAGCCGGCGTTTTAAAACAACACCAGATTTTTTTATATGTGTAAAACTGAATAGATGAACCCAAAGCATGCCAAAGAAAGACTTACTGAGAGGTGGATACAATGTAAAGTTATATTCTGAAGTGACTTGAATGTTCATAACAAGACTGGCTGAGCTCTGCAGGTCTGCAGCAGCCTAACTGAAACTGGATTTAAAACTACCAAAAATCGAAAATGTTTAAATTAACGGAGTGACCTACTTTTGAGTGGCACATAGTTGTCACTGCTGAAATGCCATAGTTTTGGACTTAGAATCAGCATTCTAGCTGCATATGTAAACATTGTCTTGACTTAAACTGGGTAACAAAAAGTGACATTTTAGCTGGGGCCTGGCTTAAGGAACTGAATTCTGCCCACCAGCTACCCCCGACAGGAGTTGAGACTTGCACAACTGCTGTGTTCCCATGCCTACCTGCCTTTTGCTGCTCCCACCAAAAGGGATATGACACTTCTCTGATTGGATTACCAAGGGACTGCTAGAGGCTAAACATAGGACCCAGGCAGAGGGTTTATGGAAGTGGCCATAAATGGCTTCCTCTTGAACAATGGGCCTTCCAGGGCCCAGGCAGATGGTTTATTGCAGGGGTAATAAAAATGGCTTCCTCTTGGCAGAAACTGGGAGGGGGAGAAACTGGAGACAGAGGCTGAGCTTGAAGAAAGTGGAAAGACTGGTTTCTTTACCATGTGACCTGAAAAGACACACCCCTGTAGAATATGGGATATGAATATGGTTCATATGGTTTTAGAAAAAGATGAATAACTCATAGTACGGACTTGTCATAATTATTTAAATGATACCATAATTCTTGTGATTTTTCTGCCCACATTTTAAGAGGTTTTTTAGAACCGGTGGCATGATCTGGGGGCAAGCTAGCAGTTAAGAGGGTATTACTTAAAATGTATGCATGTTAAAAGTCTGATACTTCATCAATTAATGCCTGCATGCCTTGCGCACATGTGTATAAATTTGGGGTAATGTCTGATATTGGTAACCTGATTAAAAAGTGCAAATGTTGCCATTTCTGAATGCAAGCTCCCAGGAAGAGCAGATTTGGACAGGGTATACCTCCTGTGATATGTGATGGGTGCATGTAATTTTAAACAAATATGTACCTGTGCAAATATGTCTTTTGGGTCAAAATATAGATTGTGTGTAATTTGACAGGGGTGGGTTCTCTGTATCATAAACAGACCTCATCATGATGACACTTCATTTCATTCCCCCAATCAAGGGGAAGAGGAGGAAGTGGCCAATGACAAGCGGAGAGGGGTAGAGCCTAGTGATGCTGCACACACACCCATTTTCAAAACACATAAAAGCAGACAGTCAGGACAGATAGGGACATTCAATTCCATTTGCTGCAACGCCCTCTGCCGGACCATACCACATCCAGAGATCCAGACTTCAAATCCATCAATCTCCAGGGAAAGCTGTGCAGAAAGATCCAGAGAGAGCAGAGCTGACCCAGACCACTGTTAGCAGAACCAGAGAGCTGACCCAGATCACTGTGAAGTGCCGAGACCAGACCAGAGTCCAGTCTAAAACCTGACCAGATCCGTGGCGAGGCCCATTCTAATTCAAGAATATAGTGTGAGTACCTAGCAAGACTGTGCAGAACCAATCTCTTAGTTAAAATAATATAATTCAATCTATTTTAATCTAAGTAGAACTGCCTCCTAACTGTCACCTGTCATTTGTAAAGCTGTCACCTGTCATTTTCTAGTTGCAAGCTGCATTTGGCACTTTGAATTTTAACATTCCAAATCCGAAAAACTACCTTTATTTAATCGCTCATATCTCCGTGACCGTTTGTCCTAGAGACTTGCCTCTGAAAGCTTAAAATCTTGGCTTTTCAACGAACCTAGAACCGCATTCCTATTCCATACACTTTTGCCGCAATCGCGAAAAACGCACTCGCGAATTTACCGCGATTTGCAAATTTCTCTACGGGTGAAAACAGCAGTTTCCTTGCTAAAAATTCGTTTGCCTCTTAAGAACCATCCCTGAATCATTGCTAGAGTGAGCCTGGACTAATATTAACTTGATACCACTCACCCTGAACCTCAAGAGGGAATTAAAAGCATTTTAGCATATTTTTCACTTCATTGCCAGCACATATAAAAGCATTTTGGGCCTGTGTTTCCAACTTCTGTAGTGTAAGCTTGCTGGGGTGAACTGAATTACAGTTGATTGCATTTCTGAGAACTGTGTGCTTCCCTTCCATTTCCTTGCATTGCATAAAGGGGGGAGGGGATTGCCAGAGAAAAGTGATTACATTGTTTTGTGGAAATCATATTGAGTATTTTCTGTATTGCATTTTCATTCAACATTACATCCATCTGAACTTATATAAAGCATTCTCTACCACCTTATTCTTCTGTTCCTATTCACAAGTGTGCTAGTGCCAGACTATCCATTATTGATTACTGCTCAGATTAAGTGTGATATTCCATTATTAATTATTATAAAGTGTGATATATATATCTATTGTTTAAATTATCAAATAAACCTTTTTAACTTGCAAAACAGAACTACTTCTTGGCTCAATGGGGTCAGGGGGATTCCAAGAGAGGGGTGTTATATAGGGGTAGTCATCCAGAACGCATGAACTGGACATTAAGATATATTAATAAGGGTTTCCATTCAGTATCCCAGACTAGGCATTGACTTAGCTGTAGTGTTGAATTGAATCCTCTTACAACACCTCGCTTTTACACCTCTATTTTAGGATGAAAATGTCCCATATGTGTCAGTCCTTCAGATGGCAGCACCTTCCAGAGTGTTGCATTTGGCGCAGCATATCACATAGAGCCCCATTACAAGTTTGGCAGTATTCAGATGGTAAATCTATAAAAATACCACCAAACTCAATTACTGTTACCATTACTTGGTCCCGTGGAGTTATCACAGGATTACAAGTGGTGGTTATTCCCCACATAGGACTCCATGATGATTTTTGGTGGATTTACAACTGGCAAAAATACAGTGCAGAAAATATACTGATTTTTGGAGATGAAGTGGGTGATTTACCTCCAGCAATAAACTGGATGTAAATCCTCCACTTTTCCTTAGAATATCCATGGATGTACCAGGCAGTAACAATGCCGGTGGTAAATACACCAAAATGTGTAATTTGGCAGTGGGGACGCCGGTGTAATGGAATTAGCGCCACTTTTTGTATGCATTGACATCCTTGTAATATGGCCCATGGACTTTGAAACTGGGTTGTAGTATCATAATTCAGGGGCTGCTTGTAGCATCTCAGCTTGTCCCGACTGCAGAAGTTCACTAAAAAATGACTACAAATGGCCGAATTTGGCCGTAAATTTGTGGTAAATTTGACGATTTTCCACCAAACCAATTTACAGTTACTGCCACTCAGTCCTATGGCCTTACACACAGGATTTTGAGTGGTGTTATGTTGTTGTAAATCCCCATTTTTGGAGTCCATAGGACTCCACTAGGATTTTTCCCACATTTACCTCAAGCAGTAATTCCAAGTACAATGAAGGATTTTTGCTGGAGGTGAATTCTCCACTTTACCTCCAAACACAGAATTCTGTGGTGCGCCAAATATCATAGTATTTCCATTACTGCAAAAAATATGGCAGTAACAGAATTACTCAAAGGAAAAGCAATTACCCAGTCTCTTGACTTCGTAATTTTAAGGTAGTTGTAACTCCACAGATCAATGTCATAACATTCAGGAAAGGGTTCAGCAGTACCCTGTACTTAGAGGGAAATCTTCCTCAAGCCCTCAACAAAACAACAAATGTTGAATGAAACACACTCAGCTAACAATTATCACAAATACAATACAAATTCATGTTTTTATTCAAGGTTTTAATAAACCACATAGTTTAATTAAAAAACTCTAAAATCAATATGGCACAATTATTTCAAAGAGATGAGTTAGAGTTGCTAACCTCAATATACCACATTGGGCCTCATTACGACCCTGGCGCTAAGGGCCTCATTAAACGGGAGGCGGTGAGCCATGGCGCTGCTAGCTCCATGGCTCATGCCGGTAAAATACTGACACTGCCTTGGCGGAAAGGGGATTTACCGCCCCATTCCAAGGTTGGAGGGGCGGTAAATCCCCCTTCCGCCACTGCCCTTCCCCATTCCCATTTCTGCCCCATAGGGCTCTATGGGAATGGGGAAGGCGCTAATTACGGCACCGCAATTTTGCGGTCCTGTAATTAGCTCCGAGGTCCCTTAGCGGGTTGGATTTTAACGCCTGCAAAAAGCAGGCGTTAAATCCCCCAACCCGCAAAGGGACCTCGTAGTAAGGCGGTAGGGATTTACTGGTACCGGTATTTTACCGGTACCGGTGAATCCCTACCGCCATCCGTGTAATGAGGCCCTAAGTATTTTACGGCGCCGTAAAAGGCTGCGGTGCCGTTAAACACTTAGCGCCTTTCTACGAGGTCCCTTTGCAGTACCCGACCTTAACGGCTGGTCTACATCAGCCGTTAAAGTAGGGACCCGCAAAGGGACCTTGGTGCTAAGTACGGTACCGTACTTAGCGCCTTCCCCATTCCCATAGAGCCCTATGGGGCGAAAATGGGAATGGGGAAGGGCCATGGTTCAATGGGGAATTACTGCCCCGCCAACCTTGGAATGGGGTGGTAATTCCCCATTGAACCATGGCGGACCCGTTACAACACCGGCACCAACCATGGTGGTAATAGCGCCATGGGTTACCGCCAGTGTTGTAATGAGGGCCTATGGCGGTAACACTGGCGGTAACCCATGGCGCTATTAGCACCATGGTTGCTACCGGTGTTTTAACGAGTCCGCCAAAGTTCAATGGGGAATTACCACCCCATTCCAAGGTTGGTGGGGCGATAATTCCCCATTGAACATTGGCCCTTCCCCATTCCCATTTTTGCCCCATAGGGCTCAATGGGACTGGGGAAGGTGGTAATTACAGTACCGCAAATTGCAATACCGTAATTACCTCGAAGGTCCCTTTGTGGGTCCCAACTTTAACGGCTGGTCCAGACCAGCCGTTCAGGTCCCGCAAAGGGACCTCGTAATTAGGCGCTAAGGGGTTAACGGCGCCGCAGCCTTTTACGGCGCCGTTAACCCCTTAGCGCCAGGTTCGTAATGACACCCACAGACTTGTATTGGACACCAACCTCAATAATTGTGAAAAGACGATTCAGAGAAAATGGAAGAGCGTTAGAAATAGATTGCCCTTCGTAGTGCAACTACTTCGAGTAACAGAATTACTGCCAGTTGGCGGTAACGGAATTGCTTCCACTTTCTTTCCACACCGGCAAACTAGTAATGGGGCCCAAAATCTGGTCAGATTGATTCAAGCGCTAACTGCTGAGATGTGTGTCCACCCTGCAGGTCACAGGTTAAAATCCTGCCGCAGCAGTATGTTCGGTTGTGGATACACAATACATTGAAAGCCAAACACTATGAAATGAAAAGGACTGCACTACATACAGGACACACTGTGAGCTATCTTTATTACAGTATTGCATAGAACTTCATGCAGTGCCTTGCACACTCTGGGCCACTGCGGCTTGAGAAGAGCTTCTTGGCATAGGTGCACTGCTGATAAGTGCGACTGGACGCCGGGTGTCTCGTGCCTCTGCCAGAGGGAAGCAATTCCTGGTTCATAATTTAGGATTCGCTTCGTTGGATGCATCGGGCGATGCCACGGCTGAGCCCCGTTGCTCATGGCACATCCCGCACTGATAAAGTCATCGGCTAGCCGAGGATTTACAGGGTAGGCAACTGGTCGCCGCTAGGAGGCTTGAGGTAACCTGCAGAGCCGGCCGGGTTAACGCGGGGGAACATTAGCCCTTTGTCCCTGGCTGTCAAAGGCCTTGGCAGCTGTTACACATTCCGCCCCTCTCCCCCCTCCTCAGCTCGTGTTACAGCTCAGCACTGGCAGCCAGAGATAATACCGCTGGCTAAATATCGACAGTCCAGGGAAAACATTCAAAGGGCAGGCCGCCTGCTCGTTACATTCCGGAATCCAAATAGTCTGCAAGGAAAAATGATACTTTTGTAACCAAAAGAACACCTTCTCTGTTCACTTGCTTAAACCACACTCGTGGGGGCGATCCGATTTAGGGATGCTTAACTTAGATTTCAACTTTTTTCTTTTTCTTTTTTATGAGCATTTTTTTTCAACACACTGGTCGAAATACCTCTTTTTCTCCAAAAATAATACAATGGTCGGTTATTGCTGGAGAAATACGGGTGCAAAACAAATGAGTTATTCTGATGATCCACAGTTGCTTTGTGGGATTTAGCAATGAAATTAAGGGAGCTTGCACCATCGCGGCACACGAAATTTACGCTCTCTCCTTGGTTGAAGGAAGCTTGCACTATCACTGCACACGTAATTCACGCTCCCGACTTGGTTGAAGGAAGCTTGAGCTATCGCTGCACACGCATGGCACGCTACCTACTTGGCTGAAGGAAGCTTGCACTATCGCTGCACACGTAATGCACGCTCCCTACGTGGCTGAAGGAAGTTTGCACTACCGCTGCACACGTAATTCACGCTCCCGACTTGGCTGAAGGAAGCTTGCGCTATCGCTGCACACGCATGGCACGCTCCCTACTTGGCTGAAGGAAGCTTGCACTATCGCTGCACACGTAATGCACGCTCCCTACTTGGCTGAAGGAAGTTTGCACTACCGCTGCAAACTTAATACAGCTTCTTAACTGGCTGAAGGAAGCGTGCACTATTGCTGCACACCTAATGCATGCTCCCTACTTGGCTGAAGGAAGCTTGCCCTATCACTGCACATAATACAGCTTCATACGTGGCCGAAGGAAGCTTGCACTGTTGCTGCACACGTAATGCATGCTCCCTACTTGGCTTAAGGAAGCTTGCACTATATCTGCACTATATCTGCACACGTAATCCACGCTCCCAACTTGGCTGAAGGAAGCTTGCGCTATCGCTGCACACGTAATGCACTCTCCTTATAAGGCTGAAGGAAGCTTGCACTGTCACTGCACACGGAATGCATGCCCCCTACTTGGCTGAAGGAGGTTTGCTCATGTTCTTTGCACACAGCTCACAGTATGCATATGAGAGAGCATACTATGTGTCGAGACTAAAATTCCCACTCAGCTCTCACACCTCTACAAACTAAGAGCCAACACAATCATAAGGGTAAAACAGGCCGATTTAAGAGATATGCCTTCTTCCCCTTTTGTGTTAAAGTGTACCCAGGGATGGCTATGCTCTTAAATGGGATGTGGATGTGGTTCAGTAGCAACCCAAACAGCAAAGAATAATAATCCAAAAATGAATTATAATCCAAAAATGAATGACCAACCAAGGTCCTATAAAATATACATACTTTAATCAGACACACCATGTTCAATACAAACTAACGAGAACACTGTAAAATCCCACCCACATAGAAGAAACAGGTTAGGCACACATAGAATAGATGCAGCACTCTGGGTGATGAGACAAGGGGAGAAAGGCAATCCAAAGGCCATAATGTTGAAAAGGATATTTCTTTGAGTTGCAAAATTACCTATCCAGAATTTAGGGCCCAAAGATGGAGTAGGGAGGCAGATATCGGTCAAGAGTACCTTTGCAAATATCTTTGTGGTTTAACAGTGTCGAACCAGGATTCTTGTAAACTTTAAATATTACCTATACCTCAGGGTATGGTGGCTAGCATCCCTCAAACCTATTACAGCCACATCAATTTGATATCATGTGTGTGTCAGCACTGTGAGCCCAGCCCAGCTGTGGAAGGGTTATGTGTATTCTGATCAGACAGCCTGAGCCTGCCAAGTGGCAAGGCAGGAGACTCAATTTCTATACCTCTTCTTTTGATCCTTTGTGAGGTCAGGTTACAACTTGTTAGAGACGGACTCCCAGGTATGCCAGAGTGATGCTGGGGGTCAGCTGACTCGGAGGGCCTAAATCCCTTCCCAGAATAAACGGAGGACCCAGACATACAGCAAGTACACACTGTGGTTTAATACAGCCAAAACCAACAGGGATCGATACAAGAACTCAGAAAGATTCCAGCATGTCACACAGTAAATTGTGCGCAGGCCAGTTTTGTCTTGAAAACACATCACTACTACGTCACTACTAGGGCCGCTCTCCAAAAACCTATTGCTATGTGGGGTTGGCCGTCAGGAGCATAATAACCTATATTGGCACATATACATGTTATTCTACTGGCTCTTACATGTCAGGTGGCTGGCCTGTCTCTTCCCAAAAATCGAACTTACTACATTGTTGCAGAGTAGTGGACTTACAATTGGTTCTTGCCCGTTGATACCCACTCCTAGAGTGCTAAACTCTGATTGGCTAGAACTGACGTCCCCAGGCCTGGGACCCGAAATGGTTCTCAGCTCACTGTGCATCATTTCAAGGTAATCTGAACGATTATCTGTCTGTATTATAGCCTGTGTACACCACCTTTGCCTATGAGACCATGTCCCACTCGCACATTTTGTTGCACTGTTGTTGCAGTCTGAGTCTAGCTGCCTGGGATCGGCTCCTCTTTCTCACCGATGATCACTGTCCATTGTCTGCTCCAGCTGCATCATGTTACAAGAGACCACAAAAATGACCTCTGAATTATGAGGATATATTCCTTTTTTCTGCAGCTTGTCCCTTTGTCGTTTGGGGATTGGTATGGCTTCATATCTCTTATCCTTGGCTGTGGGCCTCGTCTCACGCGTCTTGCTCCCTGTGCAGCCAGAAAACATCTCTGCTCGTCTCCTGTTTAGTGGTTCGAGGCCTACTGTAATTTTCCTACAAAGGTATAATGTGGTTTCTACATTGTCCATGTTATACTACATTCTCTGCGGGTTAGCTATATGTGGTTTGATCAGGTTCCATATATACTCCTGTATGTCCATGGGACTAGTGGCTTTAAGCATCAGCAAGTTCACTCAGGATCTCTTGTTTCTTGCGGTTTCTGCGTCACTGCATTTGGCTAATGACAAAAATAATACAAGCAATGACAGTATGTATATGTACCTGTCTTCTAACAATAGAACTGTCCGCTTGTGTTCTTCATGTGTTTGAGTATGTGTTTGTGCCAAGTAGTGTCATTTGCACATGTGCTTCATGTCTAACGATGCTATGTCGTGGTGTCTCTAATGACGTCAGCAGCATGGCTACTTGGTGTTTAGTCCAGACTGTCCATATAGGTGTCTCTGATCATAGTCTTTGGCTCTTCATCCATGCATAGATAGATTTGTACTGCACCTGGTCTGTATGGCTAACTGAGGGGGTACATCTCAGTGCATTTATCAATCATTAGAGCACTTGGGATTTGTCCGAAATAGAATGAATGGTTGCAGTATTTTCTGGCCTTTTGTCTTGTCATGAACTTGGTGGGTAGGGGGGTGGTGGCAAGATACCAACTCCCTCTTCAAACTCTTTTCAGTGAGCCAGCCTCACAATAGGAACTGGGTTGGGAAACATGAATCAAAGGGTACAACCATCCCAAAAAGATAGACTCATACTAGGGTGGTGCATACCAAAAGGGCCTTTGACGCTATTGACAAGGAAAGAGGGTGGAGTTAGTGTTGAGACCAGTTGAATGAAGATGTCACCATATTGTTTTCTCTATATATCCCTCTTTGTTCCTGTCCCCTCCACTACATTAAACACAAAGTACTTTGGGTGTGATGTCCGAAGGCAAAGTCCACTTGTTTCAAGGGTAGCAATTAGATCACGAAAGCAGGCTTGGTTTAATCCAACCACCTGCAGACTTGTGCCTTCTTCTATTCACTTCGGAACAAACACCTTCGGAAGAATTTTTAGGACCTCTATCGATAGAGTTGACTTTCAAAATCCATCCACCAGTGAGGCGGAGACTGTATGTTCAAGGAAGAGGCAATCTCTGTCACCTACCCATCACCAGAGCACATTGAGGGTGAACTGCTAGTGGGACAAGCTCTGCATCTCTGCCAGTGACACCACTGACCAGGACCTCATTGTGGTGATAGACCTTTGAAAATGTGCACATGCCTCCCTTTCGTTGGGAGCCTGAGAACAAGGACTACACTTGGCCCTGAGAGGGACATATAGAACTTGAGATACAAGACAGCCAGGGTTCCTGTGTTTTCCATATTTAACCCTCTGCAAGCTGTGATTTTAGCCCCCTTGTCTGCATTGAGCCAGCTGGAACCTTCAGAGTTGTGCCATAGACTTGGCTCATGCTCAATGCTCCATGCTGCATCTGCTGCCTTCAAACCACCATTCGACCCATCAGCATCTTCGCTGCCAATCTGCTTCACCAGTCGTACCGACGTTGGGGTCCCAATTTGAACCATGGCCATTGACCAACACATAAAAACGCCAGTCACCAGCATATTCATCATCAAACCGATCATCAAACTGACTCTGGTGGCCCTCATTATCCACACGTACCTGAGTATATAACTGAATCAAACTCATAGAACCACGCATTCAGTCACCAGCATATTTGCCATTGAACTGGCCTCGGTGGCCCTTCTTCATTCATCACTTCAAATTGCAGCAATATATATTTTGACCACTGCTTGACACTACTCTATTTTTTTATTATTTATTAATAGAAACTTGAATGGCCATTCCATTTATTTTGGAGTATTATACTTTGCAGTTTGGGTAGCTACCGAATCACATTGACACCCCTCTTGAGTGTTAAGCCTTGCCATGGCCCATGTTACCACAAATGGTGAAGAAGGTTTGACACTTAACTATATCTGTTTTACCTTTATGATTGTGATCACTCTTCTTGTGTAGAAGTGAGTTGGCTGAGCAGATGGTGCAGTCACTACTCATACTTATACTTATAGAGGGCAGGAGTCTTTCTGTCACAACTGTTCACCGGAGGTGACAGAACCCTCAAGTGCTCTCTAAGACCTTCTTGGCTGTGCAATACAAAAGAAAATACTTACCTTGGCCGTGAAGAGCCCAGACAGGGTCCCCCAGCAACCAAAGAACAAAGGAAGTGACATCTGGTTCTCCTTGCATCTCTGAGCCTATTATTTGCCATTTTGGGCACCTTAGACGCTGTCCAATTATTTTTAATGTGCAGTTAGTCATACAAATACTTTTTACACAGAACTCTCAGATTTACAAAACAACAATAGAATACATGTTCATCTAAAACATTGCTATTCCATCAATCTTAAAATGATATAGAAAGTTTTTGTATCTACATGTATATGTCCATTATAGTGGAATTTTTATAAAATTCAATCAATTTAATAATTTTGAAAGCTCAATAGATAAGAGGATTTCCTTCCCAGCCGGCAGCCTGTGCCAACATTCTTGAGTACTGAACCACTCAGTATGATGAACAAATCTAGCAAGTATTTTTCTCGTAATGTTTATGTACAGGAAATTAGAAGATGTCTTGTATCTTGAGGATACCATTCACCACACAGATCACACTCTCCTTCCTTGTGATCTAGGTTTTGCCAAATACTTGATGTTTCATTGTTTTTTTACCAGATTAAGGCAGAAACGCAAGTGTTCCGCACACCAAGTAGGGTTCGGAAATCTTCTTAGGTAGGGAAACGCATATTTGCTAGATTTCTCACAGTCCCTGACATTTCCTGTGCTTTTCTTGTCACAAAATGAGGCTCTGGTTGTAATTCAGTCAGTTCTCATCATGGCACGTTTTGCTTTCTTCGGATTTGCAACCAGGGTATCACTTGTTACCTCACAATTTTGAAGAATTTGTTAAGCGTCTTTTTGCAAATTGAACAAGAATGAACTCTTTTGTGACTTTGTGACTTTGTGTGATCCCTTATATTCTCATACCAAACATTCTTACATGGATCTGAAATAGATCTATATAGAAGAAGTAATTTCCAATTGAAACACAATTGGAGGGATTGTAATCCTAGTTTGTACCTCAATCGGGCTATGGTTAGAGACATAGGTAGGGATAACATTTTCTTTTCCATATTCGACCATCTAGATGAGCCCTATTGAATTTGCTGGCACTAGGGTTATCTTCCATCCCATACAGGACTGCCGGAATCACTTTCCCTTTTTAAAATTGTAGCAATGGTAGGAGTGAAAATCTACAGAATGTCTTCGATAGTTTTTTCAGTTGACTTATATACTGAACTGTTTTACTCTCTAATTCTTCAGTCAAGTCCTTTAACGACTGAGTTTTACTTAGGCGGAAGCCTAGACATTTTTTTATTCTTTATGACCGGCAGCAGTTGTTTATTCATGTTCCATTTATGTAATTGTTTTCTATTGGGAGTACGGCCGAATATCATTATATTGGATTTAAAGGGGTTGATTGCTAGATAATGTTCACATGTATACATTTCCATTGCCTTTATTAGATGTTGTAATCCAATTGGAGTATAGTCGATTAGGGCTCTGTCATTGGCATAGGCAAGAAAATGAACTGGACCGTTGCCTATTGTTAGGCAGACAAGCATATGCGCATGTAAATAATCAGCACGGGCTGCCAGATATAGATTGAAAAGAAAGGCAGCGAGAATACAGCCTTGTCTGACCCCATCTTCAATGGGTATCTCTGGGGAGAGATTGTCTTTAGAATTCAATCTAACTTGAATGGTAGTATGTTGATTCAGTGCTATAATGATTGCTAGCAAGCCCTCAGGAATGTCCCATTTCTTAAATTTTGACCATAATTTGGCCCTATTGACTAAATTGAAAGCTTTTGTTATGTCAATAAGGGCGATGTAAGTTGGGTTGATCTTTTACACATACTTTGGTCTTATATAGTGTGTATAATTAATCCATTAAGTATGGTTGATAACTCCTTTCAGAAACTGGTCTGTTGTTTGGATAGGATTGTTCTACTCTTGGCCCATTTCTCTAGTTATTTTAACACTAGGCCTGAGAAAATCATGCTATCACAATCTAAAAGGGCAATAGGACGGTAGTTGATAGGTTCCGTTCTATCCCCCTTTTTATACATTTTATGATTATGTTTCCAGGACTCAGAAAGTCATTGAGTGTGTATACTATTTTCAAAGAGACCACAAAAAATCTTGGACCAGGTTTCTGTGTCAGATTTAAAGATCACATTTGTTAATCCATTGGGTCCAGCAGCCCTGTATCTGTATGATTTGATGATGAGTCTCTCTTTGTCTTCTTTAGCTATGTGAAGCTCCCATTTTACTTTGCTCTTTACAACAACTCAGTTCGAGGATAGCATCTTTGCGGTCTCATTGAAATATTCTACCCAGGCAACAGTCAATATTGTGGATGATTGCTGCATTTCTTGGGACAATATTTTACCGTTGATTATCAGCCAAATGTTTTTTGCCTGTGTCAATAGTAACGCTTGGAACGTGATTTTGCCATCATGGATGTTACACATTGATCTACGACTTTGCGGCCAGTGTCCATATCAATTACAAAGTTCTTTTTTTCGCTGGATAGATTTCAGAGACATTGGGCTGATTCATGGAATTTGTGCGCCGAAAAACGGGGTTTTGTGTGCCATTCTGCCCGCGATTCCCTGTTTAACAAATCAGGATTTGCTGGCAGAATGGCGCACAAATCTACATTTTTTTTCGAGGCACAAATTCCATGAATCAGTCCCATTATTTGACCTGAAAGCTTAAGTGCCTCATGGATCTCAGAGTTTAACTTGATGCTGAAGCCGAGACTCCACTGTCTTCACATACATCCAAGACCCACTGGGTCTTCTAGTTTGATGAATTGTCATCTAGTAAGGGTGTAAAAGTCATGGCTTTTTTGATTTGTATTAAATAATACAATATGTTGCTAATTCCATTTCAGGAAGGGTAACCTGCCAATCGGATCTGCCTTTTAGAAAACACCATACCAAAAACATAGTATACCTGAGCACTGCTGCCTCAATAAACCTGATGGCAGCATCTGCCCTACAATGGCACAGAGCAGTTTCAGGCCTCCTAAGAGATGCCGTGACAGACAAATCTCTGCTGCATAGGGGATAGATTTATGATATGCAACCCTCTTCCAAAAACTACACAGGTCTGAGGATTCTGTACTGGTGGCACGTTAAACTGTAATTAGAAGCCATACCCCATTTAGGGTATGATGTACAGCATCTCCCATAGTTATCCAAGCCACATTAAATTAATATCAAAAATGTGTCAGCCCCGGTGATCCAGTTCAACTTTATAAGGGTTATGTGTTCTCGTTCTAGGCTAGAGTCCCCCAGACCACTGACAGGACAATGGCTTTGGGGGATGACCTCTATTTCTTTTTTGTAAGGGTAGGCAACACCCTTTCCCCAGGCACAGCCATCCACAGGAAGCTGGCCTGGGATCATGAATTAAAGGGCTGACCCATTCATAAAGGGTTAAGCATCACACTAGGATGATGCATTTCTAAAGGATATTGATTCTATTGAGAAGGGAAGGGGGCATGGTTAGTGATGCCAGGGAAACATCTGTACAGATGGCGGAAGACCCTGCCATCTTGTTTCTCATTCCTCTCTCTCTCTCGCTCTCTCTCCATCTGTCTCTCTTCCCTGTCCCCTCAACTTCCTGTATCACAAAGCAATTTGAGTGTCATGTCAGAAGAGCAAAGATCACTTATTCCAAGAACTGGGACTGGACCTCTGTAACAGGCTAGCTTAAGTCCAATCATCTGTGGATGTTTACTTTTTAAAAGAAAAGGTATCACACCACATCTTTGAATAATCTTTGAAAACCAACTTGGAAAGACTATTTTGCTGGACCCTGCTGAGAGAGCAGTCCTTTCTAAAGATGTCCAGTTGTGAGGTGAAGGCAGGAATGAGGTGAAGTCAGGTATTCCAAGGCAGAGGTGACATCTGCACCCTTGCCATCCTGATGGATTACTGGGGTTGAACTCTGCTTGCATCTGTAACAGCCACACTGTTGCCTAGGACCTTACTGTTCTGCAGGATGCCTGAAGGTGTGTGCCAGCCTCCCCTGTGGTTGGGAACCCATGAAAAGGACTAAACTTGAAATTTGAGAATGTGGAGTGGGACTTACAGCTCCTGAAAGCCCAAACAGCCAATATCCATCTGGTTTTGATACCCACATGCTGCGAACCATGATTCGAAAGCGTTTGATGCTGAGCAAACCTCCAGGACCTTCAATGCTGCCTTTGGCATTCATCTTTCTATGTGATGCCATTTACTGTTTAACTCCTTTCTCAACCACACTGTGCCAGCTTTAATGCATTGTTGCTTCCACTGTTTGAAGCACCAGCTTCTAGATCACCCCTCCGGAATGTGGATTGACCCAAGCTAGGAGTCTCCTGAACAGTGATCTATGAGCCACTGCATCAAATTGACTTGACTGCTCATCCTGGTACCCGTCTACCGCCAACCGAACCTGTTGACGGTCTGATTCAAACAGCTCAAGCAGATGCTTCAAGACCGCATCTACCGTTCATTTCATCCGAAGTTGATGTCAGCTTGAGGTTGGATCATTGCAGCTGCCACATCCTCATACCAAATAGAAACCACGAACGAAGCCGAGAAGCCTGGTTCAACGCTGCTGAGTCACCAAGACATATGTAAAGGTATTATTGTCAAGTATCTGTGCCCTTGGGTCATCTCTGGGTGCTAGAGACTGTATAGGGTATTTCAATACTTTTTGGAATATCAACAAATGTCCATTTTGAAGCATGGTACCGCAGCCTCATTACCCAGAGTGCTGCACCTTTTCTATGTTTGCATGTTCTGTGTTTTTTCTTCAGGGGTGGGTTTTTTGTTTTCTAGTTCGTTATTATTGTTCATGTTTTCTCTGATTAAAGCATATATTTCTATAGAACCTTGATTGGACATTCCTTTGTTTTGATACTTCGCTGTTTGGGTTGCTACTGAACCACATTAACCCCCCACCCCGCACTCTTAGGAGGATATCATTCCTTGAGCCCACCTTCCAACAAATGACGATCGAGATAAGTCTCTTAACTGTGCCTGTTTTACCTTTATTATTGTGTTGGATCTTGGTCCGTAGAAGTATGAGGACTGAGTGGGCGTTTTAGCAACTACTCGTCCTTGTACTCGTGCTGGGCAGAATCCATTTTGTCACATCTCGTAACCCCAACTCAGCACAGCCTGCCTGGTTACTAGTTTCTTAGGGCCCAGAGCCTTTACTGCTACAGTACAACAATACCACTTGACCATGCTCAATGCCAAATGCAAATCTTTGCTTCTCCACATCTGAGGCTGCCACGTCTTTCAGCACCTCAAACCAGACCGCATGCTGGAACAGCAGGTTGTAATTGGATCCCACCAATAGTGCTCCATGACTTGACCATGGCTCAGTGCCATAAACACCCAGATTCCCAGTTCGAAGACAGAAAGTCTGCATAGCAAGAATAAAGGTGCTGATAGTTGTTCAGTCTCCCTGGAACTAGTAACATTTAAGAACCCATTTCTTAATTTTTAATGCAATATCTTGAACTGAAGTACATATCTGCTGCTATCCTCAAGCTCAGAGTACTCTTTTATTTCAAAGTCTGCATTCTCTGTGCTTTTCCATAAATGAGTGGGTCATTAGAGTTCTTATCAGTTGCATGCATTTTATTTAATTAAACATCCTATTTTTTATAAAACTGTTGCGGAGGACCCCCCCGGTATGCAAGAGGGACACTGGAAGTCTGCGTACTAGGAGGGACCGAATTCCTCCCACAGGATACATAGAGGACTCAGTCACCGGCAAGTTGAAACTGTGGTTTATTACAAGCAAAACCAACAGGGAACAGCACAGGAGCAGAAAATATACATGCACATCAGCCGCATGTCATCAGCATGATGTCACAACGTGGGCCCGTCTCCAGAAAACCTATCGGGCAAATGATTGGGTATTGAGTATTCTACCACCTATAGTGGACATTATAGATGTTATTCTATTTGGCCCTTGCATGTCAGGTGGCTGACCTGTTTCATCCCCAAGTCACTAACTATAACATTGTTGCAGTGTGGTGGATTTACCATTGGTTCTTGCCTGTTGCAACCCACCCCAAAGGAACAAACTGTGATTGGCTAGAGCTGATGTCTTACGTCCTGGGATCTGCAAAGATTCTCAGCTCACTGTGTACCTCTTCAAGGTAATAGGAATGACTACATGTCTGCATTGTAACTTGTGTGTATCACCTTACCTCATGAGACTGCACTCCTGATCGGCGCAAGTGTTTCATAGTGTTAGGGAAAATTCTCATTTCTGTGCTAATTCCCTTCAACCTTACAGAACCCCACCTCTTTTGCTGGAATTTGGGGTGAGTGAGACCTTTTTCTTACTCTCTCATGTGTTTTTTACCTGATTTGAATTAAGTGTTTCCTCTCTTTTTGGAGTCTGACTGCCTCGACATGCATCTACTTTTGTATGGTCTATTAGTTCTCTTATAAGGTTTAAATACCTTTTCTTGTGTGAACTACCATTCCGAAGAATAGTATACTGAAATTGACTTTACTGACCTTTTCTCTTTGTAGGTCCAGCACACCCCATCTTATGTGGCAGTGGTTTAATTTTCCTACTATTGTGCTTTTTTACTGCAGGCTGAATCATCAGCTGCAGTACAGCACCCATGGGTGACCATTTTGTAAAAATGGCCCTGCTCTTCTTTTTTTTGCCATTTTCTGTTTGTGATTTCTTTCTTGGGTATTACTCTGTGCTGTGAGCCTGATTTGAGCCCTTTGTTCATTTTGCCAGTGGCGGGCTTCAGCCCTGAAGCCCGCAACTGGCTCCAGTGTGTCTGGAAAGGCAGGATGTGAGGGAGGTTCCCAAAACTCCCCTGTCCTTTGTCTCTAAGTGTGCCTGAGTGCAACCAATCCTGATTGGCTGGCAGCCTAGGCTTTGCATGAATGGTAGAAATCTGCTTAAAAGGTGAGAGCTTTGGGACTAGAGGCAGAGTCGACCACTGGGAGAAATACCCAACAAAGAAACCATGAACAAAGCCTGCTGACCCTCCTGAACCTTTGAATTGCCCGGTGAAGCCCTGCTGCTTTGCTGAAATTCCTTTTTCAATTCAACAGAGAAGCTCCAGAAGGGACAACTTCTCCCTTTGTGTTAGTGGGAGTTGAGTGCAACGTCTGAAATCCGGCCACGAGCCCCAGGAGTCTCCTGAGGTCCCTCCAGAAGCCAGACGACCAGAGCTTGAGTCTCCTCATCAGAGTGCAGGACGCGAGGAGTGAAGGAAGCCCAACCGGTATCCAAGATCCCCAACAGTGCTGTTTACTAAGCGCTGAAACCACAAAGTGGTGCTGAACCAAAAAGAGCCCGTAGCTGCCGACGACCTCTAAACTACCACCTCAGGAGCCCTTCAGACATCGTCCCTATTGTTCCCATGACTGAGGCTCAGGAACACGGGGTCTGCACCACTGTAACAGGACAGCATCTAGCTGGACCACTCTTCTTCAAACCAGAGGTACTGTTTAGACTTGGGATACTTACCTCATTGTCTTTTAGCTGCGCTTTTCTCAGTTAGAATTGCATTGGCTTACCTTTAGAGTTGATTCCAAGGCTTAACAGCTTGTAACGCTACATGTGATTTTTACAAACTCTCTAACATTGTGCAAGACTTTTATCTAAGAAGTGCCTCAGCTCCATAGACTGTTGCAAATTGACGTTGGCTGTTCTGGCTCCCTGCAGACTCTTCTAGCCCATTGACTTTGATATTGCTGTCCCTCATAGGTGGTAACTTGTTTTAGCCTGTTATTGCTGGGAAAGACTTGTCTAGATTTCATTGGAAGTTTTAAGTGTCCTCACATATACTGAGAACCTGTTTAATCTATTTCCTTCCTTACACCTTTCCTTTATGCAACCTCAGAATCTGCAAAGTATAACTAGTTTGATATGTAAATGCCATTACTGTCCTTGTGATTGAAGTCACCTCAGGGTGTTGGAATTGTGCAAGAAGCATATGCAAAGATGATCCACTAACTTGTGCTGATACTGAACAGTTTTTTAAAGTATATTTACAGTGTTACATGAATTGCCTTTTTAAAGAATACTTACTTAAAAATTGATGTTAAAATAAATAACTATTATAACAGAAACCTTGAGTGTAAGTGTTACTTGGTTACTTTTATGTCAGAATTTCATTGCTACAGCTCTACAGCTCACAATTACCCCTGTTGAGATAGGCCTGGCTGCTCAGACACACTGGCAACGTGTGTAGTACAGACCTATACCAAAAGGTGGGTTACCTAATACCAAGTAGATAAGTGTTGTGTAGTCTCACACAGTGTTACCGCATCAATTATTACCTAACACATATTGTTGCATACTTGTCGCTGTCTGTGTCTGGTGGCCTGGGACCGGCTCACCTTTCCTCGGATCGCTGTCCATTGTCTGCTTCAGCCGTGTCACGTGTTCAGAGACCTCGAATTTGAGCTGTGCAGCTCTGAATTATGAGGATTTATTAGTATTTTCTGCAGTTGGTCCCTTTGTCTTCTGGGGATAGGAATGTCATCCGTATCTCTTGGTCTTGGCTGCGGGTTCTGTCTCAAACGTCTTGCTCTCTGTGCAGACTGAATCAGCTCAGCCTGTCACTTGAGCTGAGGCCTGGGGCCTGCTGTATTTTTCCTAAACCTTATAATGGAGTTCCTAAAGTGTCCATACTGTGCTACATTTCCATAGGTTAGTCACACTTGGTTCTGTTGGGTCCCCTAGGTGCTCCTGCAGTTCAGTTCCATAGGGCTATTCGCATGTAAGCATCTGCAAGCTTTGCTCAGGATCTCTTGTCTGTTGCGGTTTCTGCCTTGCTTCGTTTGGCTAATGGCAAAGTAATAAAAGCAATGACAGTATGTATATGTTTCTGTCCTCTCTCTATAGAACTGTACGTTTGTGTTCTTCATGTATTCGAGTGCTTGTTTGTGTCCCGAAGTGCGGATGGCACGTGTCCTTCATGTGTAACGCTGCTATGTTGTGGTGTTTCTAACGACGTCAGTAACATGGCTTCATGGTGTTTAGTCCAAACTGTCCATACAAGTGTCCTTAATTATAGCCTGTGTCTCTTCATCCACACATGGATAGATTTGTATGTACATCGATCGGTATGGCTGGCTGAGGGGATACATCTCGACATACTTGTCAATCATGGGTCCATTGGGAATCCGTCCAAAATAGAGTGGATGATTGCGGTTTTTCCTGGCCTTCTTCCTTGTCATGAATTTAGTAGAGGGTGGTAGACTTCCCCATCCCTCTTCAAAACCATGGTTGGACATTCTTTTATTTTGCGACCACCATCCTACTGTTGTTTCATCATCAACTGTGCTAGCTCAAATCGCTATTAAAGCGGATAGCCTGCCCTCAGCATGTACTACCCCAAAAAACAAAGGAGGTATACCCAGGAATTCCTTTGTGGGGGTGGTTTCCAGTACTCAGCTCCATCATTTATTTCTGAGACTCAGCCCTTATTGTCTGAGATGCAGTTTGAATTTGTTGTGGTTTTTCTGTAACTTAAATTATCTGTCAATCAATTGTAGACACACAACAAGAAACAGTGAGCCCTTGTCTGGGTTTCAGCGTCATGTGCGGGCTCATTATGAACTTTATGGACCAGGGGATCAGGGCAGTGCTAGTAAAGAATAAAAATGCTTTGAAAGGTGGCCATTCCTAAACACAGCTACAGTCAGTCGGCAGGAAATTGGTGCAGCTTACCTACTATAAAAACCAGCAACACTGCCACAGCTGTGGCTTGATAACATGAGAGTAGCCAGCCAGTAGCACCAACAGTGGGGTAATGCCAGGGACAATCTAAAGGCCACTGCCGAAAAGGATTGTTCTTGTGCAAACCTAAGGAGATCTTGTCTGACAGGCAAGTTAATCAATTTACAAATGACTCCTGCATTTGTCAATCAGTTTACCATAGAAGAAAGCAACGTTGCTCATATCTCTGTGGCTAGATTGCCAACATGTTCCACTTGCCACCTAGAGAATGAGCGCAACATGTTATGGATGATGATGTTTTTAGAGAAGCATCTATACATTTCTTATTTTTAGAAACACGACTAGTATGTTATGTTAAATTATATTGATTGGTATTGTCGGGGTAATTTCCCGGGGCTCAGCAGGGCCGTCCACGGACCTCCGGGGTTGGTGAGGCGCCAACTCCACCCGCGTCCCAAAAGAGTATGAGGCACACACAAGAGCAAAAGAGTTACTGCAGTTTATTGCATAAAACAGACAGGGACAGGTTCTCGGATCACAGGTACCCAGGAAACATCTCATTCGTGGTGAGATCGCAGGCCCTTTTTCTAGCCGGATGACACGACTACGTGCGTCACCTGGGAAAACTAGCCCCTAAACCTAATGCTATCTCAGGTTGGCTCCCCAAGTGGTACGGTCAGTATGGACCCGTATAGAGGAAAAGGTTATTGGTAGAGAAGGGGTCAGTTGGTACGCTTGTGTCGTCCCTAATAGTTGCTACGTGAGAATTGTTACCAGGGGGATATTAGTGATTGGCTAAACTATAGTAGCATCAGTGGTTAGCCCCTCGTATTCTGATTGGTTCACCCGTGAGCCCCCAGGCCTGGGACCATCGCTGTTCCCAGCTCGCAGTGTACCTGGTGCTGGCAACAATGTGTGACTATGTGTCAGTGGCGGACAATGGACAGGTCTGACTATTGGCTCTTGAGTATCCTGTTCCCATCGCTGTCGGTGTCCAACTTGTCGCTTCGTTGTTGCAGTCTGTGTCCCAGACTGGAGACCCCAGAGATTCTGTGGTCCTTGGGGCTTGGCATCGTATTAGGTCGGCCTGGTCACGTGTTGGGAGACCGTGGCTGGAGCAGATTACAGTTATTTGAATTGTATTTCAGCTCTGAGGAGTGTTTGGCAGTAGCAGTTGTAACCTTGGCGTGGGAAGCGCGGCGTGTAAATTGCAACTTAGTGGCCTTGGCTGTGGGGCTCTCGTCAGGGTCCGTTCTGCATGATCAGCATCTTGCAGCTTTGTCTGAGCTGCTCCGGCCTGGGGTCTCTGGTTTGTGGCCTACTTTGGCCTAGCTCATGGGTGGCGGTATACAGTCCATAATACGGGGGTTGCGAGGGGTGACATGGGTTCTTATGCATTAGTCCAAATACAGGGCTATATCTTCATGGTTTTAGTAGCAAGAAAGCGTCTGTAAGCATATAAATGAGCTCTTCTGGCGTCTTGCGTTTCTGCGGTGCTGTAGTTGGCCTATGTGAAAAATAACAACGATGCGTATGTGAGTGTGAGCGGTCCTCTACGTCATAGCACTGAGTATGTTCTTCGTGTGGATTGGTCTGTGTCTGATCCATGTGCTTGGTGGCACGTGTGGTCTTGTTCGCTGGCTATGTCGTCCTGGCATCTCTAACGATGGCGATATTTGTGGGTGATGTCTAAGATAGTTGGTCCATATGGTCTGTGTCAGCTCCACCCGAGGTCCCAGCCCGAGGTTGGGATGACGTGCAGCTTGCCTGGGTGTGCGGGGCGTGGCCACAGTGGATCTTGACGTCCGGGGCGGCAGTGAGCTGGTCGAAATATTCCCGCGGTGGGTGCTTAGGGTGTGACGTCATAGGCCATGGTCTGGAAGAGAATCGGGGGAAGGGATCGTCCCATTTTCCCTCTTCAGTATCTGTCAATTGCACATCAGCAATGAGTAGTGCATCCATCAGCCTCAAAGAGCTGGTGAGAGTTATAGCTTTCACCCAATATATGCTGACGCTCTGACAGGTGTGGGTGGTGGCAACAGAGGGTGCAGAGTTGCCGGCCACAATGTGTCAGAGGTGTCCTAGAACATATTTGGATCCTGACACTTTTCTATTTCATATTAGGCACTGGCTATACCATGCAGGCTGCATATTTTATGGTTGGGATCACTGGTGATGCATTAGTTGTGTGGGGGTGAGTAGTGGCTCCAGTCACTCTTTGCCCCTCTACTTTTGCAGAAAGTAGCCATGTTTTCCCTTGCTTATCACTTCCTATAATTAATGTGCTTGCTTTATTTACCCGTTTTCACTGTACACTGTGCCATTGTAATACATCAGGGAAGTAGTCGAAACGGGTGTTGCTGGTTAATCCAAGTTAAACACGTACACAATATTGAACAGTACTTTGCATGCAAAATAACTGCTAAGTGGGAACATTCTAAAGCTAGTAATGCAGGCAAACCATTGCCCACTTTTCTAACTCAACTACATTTGTAAAAATATGCTGAAAGAGAGCTCTTAAATCCTGTCATGTAAGTGTACGAGTGGCAGCACATGTCATCTTGGATTTCTTTAAAGAATATGGACAGAGGCCTACCAGTGCCATATAAGGCAGGTCTACAAGCCAAGACTCACCAAACATTTCACATTTGGAATGGGAGATCTTGAGATCTGACCAAGGGATGTCCTACTTAAGAGTGCGTTTGGTTAACTCACATGGCATTCAACATGCTGATTTTTATAACATGTATAACATTTGCAGTTGCACATTTTTGCCATTTGGTGTCCATTACAACAAAAACGTATGCACCCTCATCAGGAAGCAATCTGAAAACAGCTGAATATTGAATGTCAACTTGGGCCCGAATGGAATGAGGCTATGCTGCTTCTTGTCCACATCACTGTGTAGATAACATGATCAGTATGTGAAGGAAGGTTGCACTACTGTTGCACATGTAGTGAGTATGCTGTGTAGGTTTGGCATGTGTGAATGGAGATTCAACTTCTTCTGCACATTCAGTATTTGTGGTGATTCTGTAAGTGCACATGAATCCTGAGCTGATCCTGCACATGCAGTGCAGTTTCTGTATGTTTCATTGAAGTTTGTACCATTGTTGTGCATGTCAATTTTGTATTGTTTGCGTGCATGACATTAATACTGCCTCTGTACATACTGCATATGTTCAGGTGTAGAGGAAGCTTCCACTACTTCTGTGCATGCAGTGCATGCCTCCTACATATGTGAACGAAGTTGTAACTGTAGCACATGTTCTTGTATGAAGGAAGCGTTCACTACTGTTAGCCATATATAGATCCACCTTAAATTAGCAAAAACAATCTTGCACTGTTGCTGTGCATGTTGAATGTGTTCTTTTTGTCAATGAAGCCTGCACTTATTCGGCAAATTATGAACATTTTCTATGAATATTAAGGAATTTCATCACGTCTGTACATGGTACTCATGTTATCTATGTTTGAACTGAGCTTGCCCCACCGCAGCACAACCAGTTCTTAGAGCTGGTGGATTGACCAATTGCAAGACAGCTCAGATGCTAGGAGGGCACTATATCTCAGTATGAACGTATACGGCACTCTCTGATCCCAGACCTCTCTCTCCAATGGCTGTAATCAGTGTGAAGGGATCTGATATCTCTGAACAGTTACAAAAAAATGGTAATATCTGTTGCTTTGCAGCACTAAAACTTCACAACCCAACACTGAGCTCCATTTCTTTTTGACAATTGAGGGAATCCAATGGGGAAATAGCCTAAATGACACCAAAATAGCCATCAATCAGTACACTGCTGACACTCGGCTGTAGTTTAAGGTCTGTGATCCCCACACATCACTTTCATCTGCGACAGCCTGACTACCATCCAAACATGGATGTCAAACCTAACTCAAACTAAAACCCACCAACACTGTATTCACCCTCATTACGTCCCCCATCAAACAACTGTGTGTCCAACACTGGCTGAGTGATGTGTGTTGGGAAGGATTCACACCTAAGCTGTCAAACACAAGCAAATCCATACAATTCATTATTGACAGTAGCCCTTCCTTCCAACACACACATAGCCAAAAAGGCACACATTACATGGCTACAGGCCTCCACACTCCACAAAAGCAAACCATTAATCCATCTGCATGAATTCCAAACCATTGTTATCTCATACATTGATGTGGGTATAACCCTCCTTACTGGGCTCCCAGACACAAACCTGGCCCCACTCAAGGCAGCCCACTATGACAAGCAGGCCTCTAAAAAGATGCAATCAAATTGGCTGTATCTATCTAACACAACACAACCTACTCTGCCTACCTGCCAGGATAAAAAATGCATGCATCACCTACAAAGCAGTCTCAAATGCAACACCAACATACTTGGGGGCTAAACTCCACACCTCTTGGAGTTCTCCTATCTAACGTAGCAAAACTATCAACAGGCAGGAGTCTAAGGTAGCCAGTAAAGAGGAGGCTTGGAAGTAGTCCATCTCCTGCCATACAGCAACCATCTGCAACTCAATCCCGGGAGACTTGCAATGCCCCAAATATCCTCCAGTTCTGCAACACGCTAAAAACATGTCCCTTTCAATAATACCTGTTGGATGAACAAAAAACCCTCTCTTGAGCTATGTTTGCACTTTAAGCAATAAAATAAAATACAATGGGCCTCATTACACGGTAGGCGGTGGACCAAAGGTGCTAATAGCACCTTGGTCCATGCCGGTAAAATACCGGCACCGCCTTGGTGGAAAGGGGAATTACCGCCCTATTCCAAGGTTGGTGGGGCGGTAATTCCCCCTTCCCCCATTGCCCTTCCCCATTCCCAATTTTGCCCCATAGGGCATAATGGGAATGGGGAAGGTGCTAATTACGGTACCGCAAATTTGCGGTGCCGTAATTAGCACCAAGGTCCCTTAGCGGGTTGGTTTTTAACACCTGCAAAAAGCAGGCGTTAAATTCTCCAACCCGCTAAGGGACCTCGTAGTAAGGCGGTATGGGTTAACGGTCACCGGTATCATTACCGGGCACCGTTAACCCTTACCGCCTACCGTGTAATGAGGCCCCATATGTTTGAGCTGATCAATCTTGGGAGCTTTTTGAAATTAATAGATGAGCATGCTTTGGGGGAATGTACCATACAAGTAAGAATCGAGAAATCGGAACATGTTTTCCTATGTGACCGTATTTTCTTAAATTTGGAGCTGTGCATAAGACCTCTTTTTGATCAACCTCGTATTAGACAGTAATTTGTTCCACAAGGTGTTCTTCTCTTTAGACACTTGTTACCCTGCATTCTGCACCATAAGTGGCAACACTGTGGTTGTGAAGAGTTTTAACTTCTGCACCTTACTGATAGCAAGCCAGTGTGGATGCTACTTTATAGATTAGATATTTGCACGCCTTTATTTCAACCTTGATGGGCATAATGGATGCTGGTCTCTCTTACACATACACTTCATTCATTTAATATGAAATGCTCTCCATAAATATTTGTGTGATAAATGCAAAACCAGTTACAATCAACTACCCAAAGCACTACAAAAATGCAAATCCCAATCCTGGAATGAAACAGTATTTTACCAAATCAAACACAATGTGAGCAGCGAACCATCCAGTTCTCACTATAATAACACTGTCATCAATGTAATAATAATTATATGTTCTTTCCTTTCGGAGAAGTATACAAACCCTTTGATGACTTTCCATATAATTATAAATAGGATATTGCATTGTTCCAACAACATTAACATTGCTACCTCAGAATCAACGCTTCAACAATTAATGGCTTTATGAGCCAGTCTTTCTGCTAATTTCTATTTCCTGACATTGAATTGTGGGATGTATTGACCCACTCCGCTATGCTATGCGGCAACACCTTGCAGTTATGGGGATAGAAACAGCAACAATGGTGGCAAAACCCTTGTGCACGCCAAAAACCTACAAAAACCCACAAAAAACAATGTGTGCTTTAGCGCACAAAAAGAGGGATGCACAACCTGCCTCCGATGGGATGGTGCTTATGCAGTCGAATAGAGCACACCCTGCAGAAACATGCCAGTGGGCTCCATGACCAGCAAACAGAGTGTACAGAGAAAAGCAGCCCTTTGCAAATGAAACCCAAAAATGTGCCTACAATTGACATTTGTTTTGTTCCCAAAAACTCCAAAATGCCTATAACACAACACTTTTCAACATTCACAATCTTGCCTGGTGCTAAAAGTCATGTATCTAATGAAGCATTGTAAACATACAAAGTCCTGATATGAAGAGCAAAACATTCATCAGAAAACTGGATTGCCTGAAAACTGACAGCCATGCCAAAATCTGGGTGCAGTACCCTGGGCCGTCTGAATGACAGGTTTCAGAGGAGAACTGAGGAAGCTTCAATTTGATCTAAAACAAACAGTCTGCTGAATTAGCAAACCAACACAGGATTGTTGCCAAAAATGAATACAGATTTTAGTTGTGTTTTTGATTCCACAGATTTTAAGGGGAAGAAAGAAAGTTTTTGTATGTGATGCAAAAGATGCGGTTTTTGCTAAATTTAAAAGTTAATTAGTTTGGCTGAAGCTGAAAAACTGGAATAGCAGGTTTTCTCACAGATGGAAGGCCTTCCCTCAGCAGAAGCTCACGGGGAGGTGTTCATTGCGGGGTTTGAACAGAATCTGGTTTACAAAGGGCAAAGGAACAATGACCATCCTCCAACCCAGGACATTGAAGGTGTGAAAGGCCGTACAACTGCTGCAGCACAGGAAACTTCTGGCTGAGAGAAACAAATTCTAAAGGAGGGGGCCACCACACGCTTCAAGGAGTGACAAAGACTGACCATTTTGTGTTAACAGGATATGTAACGGACATTTTTAGAAGGTGTATAACCTATTATCAAAAGGGGTGCAAAATCTGAAAATGACAGATTAATTAACCTAATTTTATGCGCTACCTCTGAACCGTATAGCTTATTTTGAACAGGAATGGCAATAAATGTGGGTTTATGGGGTCTGTATTTCCGCTAGAATTGTGAAACTGTATACACTCATTCCCATGTTAAACACGCACATTTGTGGAAACTTGCATAAAAATTGAAAAGTGTGTTCATAGCGAAAAGGGCAAAAGTCTGTAGAAAGGGGAGACATGATCCCACAGCTACGGGGTTTTGAGGAATAGCTGCTATGTAAAACATGCTATCTGTGTATGTGATTTTATAGAGGTTGCACATGTGTAGATATGTATTTTGCCAAAATTAGACTTTGTGTTCCGGTAGCTAGGGGTGGATTCTCAGCATCATAAAATTACACCATATAGATGACACTCTTTTTCTCTCCTCCTATCAAGGCAGAGAGTAGACTCTGACACAATCACCTTTCACAGGGGCAGGCCTAGCTAAGCCGGCCCATAGACCCCCTTTGTGATGTCATTTTTAAGGCATAAATAAAGACATATGAGAGCAGATAGGGACTCACTGATTCAGCCACCTTCCTGATTCCGGTGAAGCACTCTGATCCAGCTTCCTACAGGCAGCTTTAAATATTCTTACAGATAATCTCTTGCCAGCAATAGAGACTATTGATTTCCAGCAAGCCCCCAAATCCTCAAATATATTCTCCCCACTCAGTAAAGTGCTGTGTGGTGTGAGAAGGCCATTTTGAACCAGTATCCAGAAATTCTCTGTCTTGCCACCACTAGGCTTGCCTGAAGAACTTTCCATCCAGGCTGATCCAAATACCCACAGACTAGGAGAGCAGATCCTGTGCCAATTAGGCGACCGGCCTAGATGATCCAGTCCCGTGCCTGATGTGCTGTTTTCTTCGACCAGAACCAATCCATGACTAGAACTGACGGTCCCATTTAAAAACTTATCCAGTGAGTATAAATAGGAAGGAATGTGTTCCATGGTATATTTGCATAGTCTTGTCCCTATTTCCAACTCATCCTATCTTTCATCAGAATCAGTATTGTTAGGAGTATCTTTGCCTTGTCTTATCCCAAACCCATCCTATATTTCAGTCAGAACCAGCATTGTTAGGAGTATCTGTGCCTTGTCTTATCCCAAACCTATCCTATCTTTCCTTCAGAACCTGTATTGTTAGAACTATCTTTGCGGTGCCCATTTTCTCACCTGAAGAAGTCGGGTTTCCTTATCAGGTGGTCACCCTGATTTAGTGACTGTAATCCCTATGTGGTATTCACTTCTTCATAGTCATCCCCTAGTGTAAGCACACTCATTTGTCATTTTTTAAAGAGCATTTCTGTTTTTCATTCTCACGCCTATTTTACAAAAACAACCTTGACTAACACCTCCATAACTCCTTCAGTCTTTGTGATAGAAAAACTTGTAGCCAACATCCATATCTATCCATAGCACCAAAAATCAATGCGATTCTCCCATTATCGTGAATATCACGCAATGGAAAGTTTGCCGTGACTTTAAAAATTTTAGAAATGTTTACAGGTGTAAAATAGCTTTTAACTGCTTCCGACCTGGACCTTAAGATTTTAATTGTTTTCTGTTGACCAAATCATTGCTTGTGCTTGTGTGCAACTATCCAAAGTGGCTCCCATAAGAATCTATTACAATTTCGGCAAATTTTTACCATATTTAGGGTGTTTGCCCAGCCCATTCTAAAGACAATCTTGAAAGCCAGTCTGACAGCTGAAGGTCAATTCCATTTTCTCCTGTGTTTGAAAGGGGGAAAGTGGGATTGATATTCTATTTGATTTGTGCCATTCCTGAATACCTGCTCTCTCCTCCTATCTCTTGCAACCACCGTGCTATCTGATCTGAACCAACACAAAAGTATTATTTTCTGTGCTGTATTTGCTTTGCTTATTACCTATTCCTAGTGTACTAAATATATTATTCAGAGTTCTGTCACCTCATTGGTGATTGTTGTATATCTATTAAAACATATTGTGATTAATTTTTAAATACATAAATAAATATTTACCTTTGCAAACCAGCCTGATTCCTGGTTCGGTGTGACCGGTGGGGTTCCAGGAGAAGGGTGTGATATGAATGGTATATCGTTCAGAATAATGAACTTTTAGACAAAAATAAATAAGGATTTCAGTTGTGCACTACATGCTGGGCTTTGACTTGGGTGTGTTGCCGGATTGAAATCACTTACAGAATTGAATTTTCTGTTATCTTGATATTATACTCGAAGAAACTTGATGACTGTAGGATTTAGTTTTAAGTACCATCTTACTGTATCTGTCAACTCATCGAGATAAACCAATTCATTGACAAAGAAGTTACCAGTAGTAAATCTAACTCACATCTCGTGTGCCCTGCTCTTTCTATTAGTAAGATAGGAGTCATTCAGAGCTACTCCTGAAACCTCCTTTGTGAATGAAATAGATCATCACCGGGAATCTGACAAAATAAGTCAGAGTTGATACCAAGAACTTCTTTGTTGATCAGCCTGTAAGTACTGCTGCAGAGTTCGAAGTTTTCTTTAATCTGGCTCCCAATCTTTATTCGTAAAAAAACAACACACATTTCCCTTATATTGTGAACAGACTGTTAAGTTCATCCCAACCAATCAGGAATGAGAGCTTCTGTGCACTTATAGCAAGTATGAGAATGTTCCTGATGGTGCAGAGGAATCCAATTTGCTCTCCGTGGCCAGTCCCCTTTCACCCAGCCCTCCTGACACTTGGTCTACCATCCTTGCGGGCCATTCTTTGCTCTATTGAAGCCCCTCTACCCTCTACTTTCTACCCATCTCTCCTTTAATTAATTCATTAATCTTTTGTAACACGCTTAATACCGGAGACAAGTCTCAAAGTGCAGGACTGGCATTTGAACCTGTGTTGCTCTGCAGTGTCTTGCTTCCAAGAGACACGTAATGCCCCTGTGCTATCCTCCCGGCCCCTCTGGGCCCACCTCATGCCACGGAAAGGAAGAACTGACATTCTTCCCCCGGGCCAGCGAGCAAAGGGCCCTCTGCCCCAAGGAAATTATGTCCATTCTTCCTTTTCCATGCATTGAGGCAGTTATGCGGGAGAGCTGGGAAGAGGGAAGAAAGGCATCTGGTATCACACATCACTATCTAGCAGCCAGACTGGCTGCTCGTTGCTAATAGTAACAATGCACAGAACTACAGGGTAACACAGTTCTTATGAATCCACAGCCCTCCTCATGCTTCACTCAGGCCCATGGGCCAGGGTTGAATTTTCATAAAAACCCACATCGTCTGCAACTCTGGGCAATATTGCACAATTATGTCACAAACACTTATATAATTTCCTTTCACAAACTGACCATAGATGTACTTTTACTGATCTTACTTGCTGTATGCCTCGAGTGAGATCTTTTTGAAATCTCTTAAAAAGTTTGCAATCGGTGCCCCGTAACAAACTAGTTACTAGCAGAGTTATTGACAATAACTTCTATGAACAAAATAGCACACTCCATCTTTATGGTAAAGTAAGAGTACATTCTTTGTCAATCAGCCAGCCCCCTTTCTATTACGATGTACGACAAATTGTAAGTGCTTCAAAGTGCATCAAGGCGGGAAGGGAACAAGGGGATATTGTCATCATTCTTAGGCCTTGAAGATTCCGAATGATCCAACAGCAATAACAAGCATACTAGGGCAGGGCATTTCTACTAGAATAAGTGTGGGACAAAGAATGGGGGAAGAAGTGGGGGTGGGAGTAAGAGGAGCATGAAGATTGTTCTTCAATGCGCCTCTGCGGGCAGGCACAGCAAAGCTCAGGAGGGGAGAAAGAGGAAGACAGGACAGATAACATGCTAAGCCTAGTACATTCAATGTTGTGCAAGTGAGAAAAAAACAGAAGTGCGGGGGATAGGGAGGGGGACAAGTGCGCCCGGTCCAGCAGTGGCCAGGTTTAAGTGTGGAGTGGGTGCCATTCTCATGGAACATATTCCAAGTCCAGTAATGCAGGAAGAGTGGGTAGGCCCAAAGGCAAGTGCAGGACTGGCGGGCTAGCTTTGGACCTGTGAGGCTCTGGAGATGCACCAGGCGACCAGTCAGCTGATTGAACAGGTTGGGGATGAGAACAAGGAGGGAAGCAGGAGAGAAGAGAAAGGAGGTTAGCAGGGGAGAAGGAGAGGGAAAGAGGTGGAAAATGGGAATGTCTTGAGGAGTTTCCCAAACTTAAGGAGGTCTGGCTCAAGAACAAGAGAGGCAGGAGGCAGTTCCAGAAGGAGGCCTCTGCAGCAGAAAAGGATCTACCCCCAAATCTCTGTTTGGAAAAGCGTCTCATCCGCAGAGAGTTGGAGGAGGCGTAGCACAGGGCTCTGGAAGGAGACTACTTGGGAAGAGAGCATTGTAGATAGTGGGGGCCATGGCCCCCTAAAGCCTTGTGGACAATGCAGAGGGACTTGAACTTTATCCTTGCAGCCACCGGGAGCCAGTGGAGAGATTTCAGCACCGGAGAAATACAGTCCCTGGTTTGAGGCCAAGGATACGTCTTCTGTTCTGGATATGTTGAAGAGGACGAAGAGTAGAGGCAGGAAGATTGAGAAAGATACTATTGCAGTAGTCCAGTATGGAGATAACCAGGGCCCTCTAGACAGTGAGCATCTGGCGGAAGGTGAGAAAAGGTAGAATACCTCGGAGGAGGTGTAGTTTCTAGTGGGACTTTTTGGACATATCCGAGATGTGTGAAGAGTAGGAGAGAGTAGAGTCAAAAATGACCCCCAGATGTTTTGCCTTACTCGTTGATGAGGGTGCAGGACCAAGGGTGTTTGGCCAGAGAGAAAGTGGGAAAACAGGAGCAGGGGTCCCTATGAGGATGAGCTCTGTCTTACTGTCATTAAGGCATAGATCATTAGCAGCACACTAGAAAGGACGGACAGTCAGGGATGAACGAGGAGGAGGAATCGGCCGAGGGTAGCCTGAAAGAGTACTGGGTTTCATCTGGATTACACTGCACGTTGGAGGTGAAGGCAGAAATCATGTGGGCCAAGTGGGCCATGTAGACATTGAAAAACCAGGGAGATAGATTAGATCCCTGTGGGGCACCACAAGTAGAGAGAGTGATAGTGGAGACAACGGAACCAAGTTCTACCTGGGACGGACGGTGATAGAGAAAGGATGCTATAAAGATGCACTATGGGGCATATTTGGAAACACAGCACGCTTTATTGTAGTTTCCATGCAGCATGCTAAAGACCCCAACCTTCCCTTCAGGTCTCCCAAGCACACTGCCTCCCCTCAAGCATAAACATTCTTATCACAGAACCAGTTGACATCACAAACTTTTTACATTCTAAACATTACTATGATCTTCGCAGTAGCTCTACATAACACATCCCCTTCCCTTGAAAAAAAATCATTAACAATACTAAACATTTCATATAACAATGTCATTTAAACCCTTATAACAACAATTAAATGTGATCAAATACACTAGAGAAAAAGAAGAGATGAAAATATTGAATTAGAACTTGTTACACCATTTGTAGCTTTGTACCATTTTTAGCTTTTTTAGCTTTGTACTATACATAGCTCATGGCATTAATATTGACATAGAATTTGTTACACCATTTTTAGCATTGTACTAAACATAGCATAAGGTATCATCATACACCTATATAACACAAAGCATCTTAGATTCAATAACATGAATGAACTTTATCTCTGTACCAGCAACCTCAACACACCTTACCCACCTTAGCAATTCTTGACATGTTCCACACCTGACCACTCTCCAACCTGATGCCTTCTTTGAGCACTTGCACCACCCACAAAGGGTCTGAATACAATATATCCCCTTTCCTCGATACCACACCCTTCTTCACCCGCACCATGTCACCAACCTCCACAACATTTGTTTTTCTTACCCACCGCTCATTCCGTTCATCATTCTTTTTCTGATCTCTTCCACAACACCAACAGTTTCTCTTGCCCTCCCCAACCATGCAGGAGACAACATGGTATTTGGTTTCCTTCCTCTCATGAGTTCAAAAGCACTGACCCCCATATCCACATGGGGACCCATATGCAGGGCATACAAACGCTCCTTCATGGCCACCTATCTGTCGCTGCAGTCTCTCGACCATTCCATTGCTCTGAGGCTGATACAATGCAGTGCGTTTGTGTCTCACACCACATTTCTCCAGATATTCCCTGAACATACCTCCAATGCAATGTGGACCATTATCAGTAAGTATGGTTCTAGGTAAACCCTCCCTCTCAAATATGCAAATATGGTCTGGAGAAATTCTACCATACTTTGACCTGTCCTTACCACCTTGAACTCGCTCCATCGCGAAAAGGTATCTATCAACACATATTAAGACGTCATCTTGGAAACACCACACTTTATCCATCCCCCTTAGAATTCTATCCATTACTTTCTGGAATATTGATGAGGCAGATATTAAACCAAAAGGCATGCGTCGGGAACTGGAATATACCATCATGCATAATAAATGCAGTGAGCTGAAGAGGGAAAATGGGACGATCCCTTCCCCCGATTCTCACCCAGACCATGGCCTAGGACGTCACGCCCCAAGCACCCACCGCGAGAGGAATTCGACCCACTCATGGCCCCCCCAGACGTCAAGATCCACTGTGGCCACACCCCACACAACCAAGGGAGCTGCCCATCAATCAAACAACATGCTGGAACCTCAGATGGAGCCGACATTGACCGTATGGATCAACTCGACTAGACAGCAACCACAAATACCGCCATTGTTAGAGATGCCATGACGACATAGCCAGCGGACAAGAACACACGTGCCACCAAGCACATGTCATACACACACCAATCCACACAAATAACATACTCAGTGCTGTGACGTAGAGGACCACTTACACTCACACATGCATCGTTGTTATTTTTCACATAGGCCAGCTACAGCACAGCAGAAACGCAAGACGCCAGAAGAGCTTGTGTACATGCTTGCAGATGCTTCCTTGCTACTAAAACCCTGAAGACGTAACCACTGCATATGGACTAATGCATATGAATCTCCATCGCCCCCCGCGACCCCTATATTATGGACGATGTACTGCCACCCATAAGCCAAGCCGTGGTAGGCCGCAAAAAAACACATAGTGTCCAGGCATGAGCAGCTCAGGCAAAGCTGCAAGGTGCTGATTGTGCAGAACGAGGCCCTGACAAGAGCCCCCAGCTAAGGCCGCAATGTTGCAATCTACATACTTCCCACGCCAAGGTTACACTTGCCACTGCTAAACGCTACCCGAGCCGAAATACAAATCAAATGCTCACAATTCTGCTCCGACCATGGTCCCGCAACACGTGACCAGACCGATCTGATACAATGCCAACCCAGGGACCAGCGAAGCGCTGCGGTCTCATGTCTGGGACACAGCACGCAACAATGAAGTGACAAATTGGACACCGACAACGATGGGAAAGACATGCACACCAGCTAATTGTCAGACCTGTCCATTGTCTGTCACTGACACATAGTCATACTTTGTTGCCAGCACCAGGTACACTGTGAGCTGGGAACAACAATGATTCCAGGCTTTGGAGCTCGCGGGTGTTCCAATCAGAATACGAGGGGCACACCACTGACGCCCTTATAGTTTAACCAATCACTAATTGTCCCCTTGTAACAATTCACTTGTAGCGATTATTAGGGATGGCCCAAGCATACCACCTGACCCTTTCTCCACCACTAACTATCCTTCCTATATGTGTCTATACTAACCCCACCACTCGGAGAACCAATCCAAGGTGGCGTTAGTTTTGGGGGCTAGTTCTCCCAATTGACGTGCGTAACCGCGTCATACAGCTAGAAAAAGGGTCTGCGAGCCACCAAGGGTGAGTGGTCTCTTGGATGGCTATGACCTGTGAGCCTGTCCCTGCTTGTTTTGTGTAATAAACAGCAGTAACTCTTTGCTCTTGTGTGTGCCTCATACTCTGTTGGGACGCGGGAGGAGTTGGGGCCCCCGGTAAAGATACCCCGACAGAGCTTCCTCAATTCCCGATCCAAATCAACTTGATGGTATGCGCTTGCCATATCCAATTTAGTAAAAAGCTTGGTGTTTCCAATGCGCCTCAATAATTCCCCATATTGGGTAGGGGATGGCAATGAGCTATCATATATCACATGCCTGTTTAGTTCTCTTAGGTCTACACAAACCCTCAACTCACCACTGGGCTTCTTTACCACCACCAAGGGCGAAACCCATTCCACTGCTTTTGGCGGGTTCAATAACTCCAGCATTCTTCAACTATTCAAGTTCCTCATGCACAGCATTCCACATAGACACAGGAACTGACCATAGCTTAGCATATACTGGCATACTAACACTTTTCAGCTCAATCGTGCGCACCATTCCTTTTTGGCAACCTACCTTGTTGGTAGATACTTTGGGAAATTTCTCAATCAAATCCATTTTACCTCCCACATGAAAAACCTTATACCTAAACCTCTTTGCTCCCTCCATCCCAAAAGCATTTCCCCTCTCCTTGTAACACATATCTTTCCCTGAGTTACTCTACCTTTGAACTCAATGTTAGCCATACAACACCTGATTACCTCTATTTTGCTACTAGTGTACCCTTCAGGCTTTTTATCAGATGGGATCAGATCTTTGTAATAAGGAGGCATACACTGCAGGTGAGTGAAGATCCTTTATTGGTAACCAGCCTGAGCCAGCAGTACACAGCCTACACAGCACCTCTTCACTCCAGCTTCTAACGGCTGATTATAGAATCTCCTCTCTGAATAGAAGTAAACATGACATCAGAGAAAGAGTGGAATTCTACGATGTAGAATTCCACTCAAGAGCAAAAGACACTTTACAACACTTCTCCCCCCTTTACCCACAACTGACGGCAAAACAACTGCACACAGCTACACACGCCACCGCAAAACATACAACCGGCAACACACACATTCATCACAACACATAATGAGAGCCAAAATGCAGCTAAAGGAGGGAAAGAAAGATAAAGACCAGAACAAGGCCCTTAATGCAGCTAAAAGAGGGAAAACATATGAACAAGAACAAATGCTAACGAACTATGGCACCCAAAACATAATCATTGTACTTAGAAGGAACCTTCCTCACCCTGTGAGGATGAGCATGACCCTGGACAGAGACAGACGGCCCAGTAAGAGAGGATGCCTCCTCATCACGTTCACACACCGGAACAAGAGCAGTTTCACAATTGTGAGAAGGGGCCAGCATAGAAGGCACCTTATCAGCAGCCTCCCCATATGTAGAAGGGCATGGCAAGGGACACTCAACCATCACCCCAGCATCGTTCACAGCGCAATCAGGCTCCCCCCACGCACCACCAGCAGAATCCATTTTGACTTTGTCTACCACAACCACACACCTGAGACCCCATCTGGAGCCATCTTCAAGCTTGACGTAACCACGACCACACTTGACAACTAAACGTGGTTTCATATACTTGCTGAGTCCCTTCGCTGCAAACCTGGGATTCTTGATCTGGACCCAATCACCCACCTTGACCGGCAAGGGCTTCCTGCGGGCCAGTTGTTCCTGTAGAAAACGCTGTTGCCTACACCGTACCTGATCTAAGACTTCTTGCGTATCCACTTGTGATTGAACCCACCACCCAGGGCAGGGATTCTCAATTTGGAGCCAGGTTTCCTCCCTCGCATCAACTCAAAAGGAGAATGACCAGTGTAAACGGAAGGAGTAAGTCTGTATGCTTTCAGCGACTCTGATACCACTCTCCCCCAGGGAAGACCATTGGCAAGGGCCAACTGAACCGCACCCTTGACAAAACGATTCATGCGTTCTACCAGACCATTAGCCTGTGGGTTATACAATGCAACCCTATGATGACGTATACTAAGATCATGCAAAAACTTTTGCATGCAGTCCGACACAAACTGGTCACCATTATCGGTCACCAACACCGCAGGCACTCCTTCCCTGTCAAACACTGCAGAGAGGAACTCCACCACTTTCTGGGCAGTAACCATAGCCAAAGCTGTGGCTTCAACCCATCGGGACGTGTAATCCACCAAGACTACAATAAATCTTAGACCCCCCCCAATGAATATATAGGGCCCATTATGTCAAGCGCCACCTTGGACCACACTTCACGGGGCACTTCCACAGGATAAATGGGTTGGGGAGTAGGAACTTTGCTCTTGTCACTAGTGGAACAGGCCGCACAATCCTTCACCACATCCTCCACATCAGCGTCCATTCGGTGCCACCAATATTCTTCTCTGAGCCTCCTCTTGGTCATGGACCTTCCTACATGCCCCTCGTGGGCCAAATCAACGAGCTTCCCCCTAAGGGAACAAGGAGGAACCAACCTCAGGCCCCTGGCCACACCCCATGGACCTACAGACAATTCCTCCCACGTGACCATACAATTTAGACAACGCAGTACCAACAACCCCACTACTGAGCGCAGTCTTTATTTCCATCAATTCAGGAGCAGCTGAACATTCTGCACCCCATTCCAACTCCGACACAGCCGGCACCACACTCGCAACCAAGGTGCAATCTTCCCCCACTACATCCTGGACTACATCAACATAATCAGACCTCGGAAACCGCGACAGGCAATCTGCTACCGCGTTCCTTGCTCCCGGGACATATTCAACCTTGAAATTGAACTCCGCCATATCAGCCATCCACCTCATAATCCTTGAAGACGCATGGGACAAGCCCTTAGTCGTCAAAGGTTTGTGGTCAGTGCGTGAGGTGTATTCAATTCCCCATGGGAAGGTCCTAATATATTTAGAGGCCCACACAGCAGCCAGTGCTTCTCTCTCTATGACAGCGCACCTGCCTTCAGCCTCTCTGAGCACTCTGGATGCAAAGGGAATAGGCCGAAGCTCGCCCTCCACCCTCTGCTCCAAGACAGCACCTATGCCATGCTCACTCGCATCCACCGTTAGATAAGTTTTCCTGGCTGGTAGAAAGGAACCCAAGGACGGGGCTTGCTCAATCTTCTCCTTCAACCTGAGAAATTCCATTTGGTATTGGTCTGACCATGCAAAATGCACACCCTTCTTCAGCAATGACCTCATACCAACAGTCTTGTCGGCATACGATGGGACAAATCTACTGTAGTACTCTGCAAGACTCATGAAGGATCTCAACTGATCTTTGTTTGCTGGGGCCGGCGCATCCTACAACGCTTTTACCAACTCTGCCCTAGGATGAATACCTTGGGCATCTAACAAATGTCCCAAATAAGTCACACTGGGAACGCCCACCTTGCACTTGCTAAGTTTGAGAGTGAGACCACAATCCCTCAAGACACACAACACCTCAAGAACCCTAACATCATGTTCAGCTCGCGACTTACCCCATACTAAAATGTCATCCTGGAAACATTCTACACCCCGAATGCCCCCAAAAAGTTTCTGCATCGTCCTCTGGAACACCGCAGCTGTGGAGGCCAAGCCGAAGGGCATCCTGCAAAAACGGAAGGCGCCAAAAGGGGTGACAAAGGATGTAAGTGGGCGAGATTCCACATGCAGATCTATCTGATGATATGCAGAGGAAAGATCAAAAGTAGAAAAGCAGGAAGCCCCAGACACCCAGGAAAGCATCTCATTGATGTTGGGCAGGGGGTGTCTGTCAACCCAAATACTTGAGTTTAGATCTCTGAGATCTACGCACATCCTCATTCCTCCATCACCCTTGCGTGCCAATACTACCGGGGCCAACCATTCTGAACACTCTACCTCCTCTCTGACCCCAGACTCCTTGAGCTTGTGCAACTCTTCCTTTAAAGCATCACGAGCCATGATCAGAACTCTTCTGACTTTGTGTACAACAGGCACGGAACCTTTCTTGAGAACTATCTTGTGTGCAAAACCCTTCAATTTGCCCAACTTTGAAGTAAATCTGAGGGAAACTTGCTCTCCAAAACCTCTGCTGTGATTCCCACAGGCAACATGGCACAGTCATTCCCTTCACATACACTCATCACAGGGACAGGTTTCCCCGGTCTAATTTGCAGCTCCAGGGCAGCTTGTTCGTCCCAACCCACTACAGGGTCACATTTGTGAGCCACATACAACTTACCCCTACTCATTCTGCCTTCAAACTCTATGTCAACCCATTCAAACCCTAAAACTTTGATGGCAACTTGCCCATAGGCACACCGGTTTATATCAGAAGGGGAGAGTTCAGACACCTTCTTGTGGAACTTGGACTCGTATAGTTCAGGGGATATCATAGTATATGGAGAACCTGTGTCCACCATCATCTCTAATGGAACGCCATCGACCATGAGTGTCGCCCAAGCTCTCTTCTTGCAGCTCCCCACACTCAACAATGTCCCTTCAGGCACACCTCCTTCACCCCTGTCAGAAAAACCATGTACCCCACTATTGTCACATCATCATCATCATCTTCATTCACGTCCACCATTTTCACAGACTCTTTAGTGGAGGCAACGCCCCTGCACATGCGGGCGTAATGTCCCTTGGCTTTGCATTTCCTGCAGTCCACATTGGTAGCAGGACATTCCTTTGAAACTGCTGCATGACCTCGCCAACCACATCGCCTGCATTGTTCCTTCGATGAGGGTCCTGCTCTGCCATCCTTGTTCCTCACTTGGCCTCAAAAGTCCTATGTACAGCTTCCCCTTTATCAGCCATTTCCCTCACACTCTTCCTAGATTCTTCAATTGCGCGGGCAATCTCTATGACTTTTTCTAGGGGTGGGTCTTTTCCAATCCATAGTCTCTCCCTGACACATACATCACATGTGCGCATCATTACTTGGTCACGGATGTACTCATCGACGGTACCCGTGAACTTGCATGTTGCAATCAAAGTGCGTAGGGCTGTCACATAAGCAATTATGCCTTAGAGGAGCCTTGAGCCCTCGAGAAGAAATGGTACCTCTCAAGAACAACATTGGCCCTCTTGCCAAATCGCCCTTCCAACTTGCCCAAAGCTGTCTCATAAGCGAGCACCACTGCTGGTACTACATCACCACCCTCACTGCCTTCTGCCTGGGCAGTGGGGGTAGCATGCACATTGGGGCCGGGTAGGTGCCTGAATACCCTGAGGCCCTCAGTTCCCAAACAAATGAGCGACGCCACCTCCTTCTCATCATCTGTGAATTTTGCACCACCCGCGGCTCTGAGGTACACTTTGAAGGTGTCCACCCACAAGTCCCACACAATAGGCGGCTCCCCTGGACTGGCCAAGAATGCAGGTGGCGGACGTGCATTATTGTGCTGCATGTTGAGAAGGGGAAGTCAGACAGGCTTGTAATGAACCAATATCCACTGTGCAACCTAGTAATGAATTAGTATCCACTGTGCAACATCCTCGAGTGCCTGGCAAAGCAACTAATGCTGGAGTTCAACGTGCTTTGAGCAAAGACAGAGATGTGGCCAGGGCACAGTCACGAAACACTTGGAAGGCCCTCACAGGGTTAATTCGCTCTCTGAACGGCTGGAGGGAACGCCTCCAAGGCAGGAGCAGGAAAGAGGCGCCCTCTTCCAGCCAACGTCGCTGTCCGCTAAGGAAACAGGGGCGGCGGACAAGGCTCACCCTGGCCCCAGCTCCACTCGCCACGCAGAGCGGACACGTGCCGGAAAACAGGGATCCCTTCCCCTCTCACCTGCTGTCAGAGGAGGCACCGCGCTCAACCCCGGCTGAGGAGCACAGGCTGGGAGCACGTCGGTTGTCCTGGTGCCGACGTGCACGGCGGCCTCCCTGTCACGGGACAACAGGCGCCGCAGCCCAAGGACGAAGGCAGGGGCCGAGGAATGCTGCTCCTCCCAGCTGATTTGGTGACAGGTAACTCGATGCGGACAGCGTCGGTAGGGGCTCACCTCCACAAGGCCGCCCCCGCTCCTCCTCCGGAGCAGGCAGTGTCCCAAAAGCGAAAAGAGGAATGTAGGCAACTGCTGGCATTTGTAAAGGCAACTTGGGTCAGAGGCTGGTTACTCTCATCGCCAGTGTAATAGGGAGGCATACACTGCAGGTGAGTGAAGATCCTTTATTGGTAACCAGCCTGAGCCAGCAGTACTCAGCCTACACAGCACCTCTTCACTCCAGCTTCTAACGGCTCATTATAGAATCTCCCCTCTGAACAGAAGTAAACATCACATCAGAGAAAGAGTGGAATTCAAGAGCAAAAGACACTTTACAACAATCTTCAATTTTGCCACCCACAACATTCTCATGCACAGTTCGGGATATCAATGTTATTTTAGAACAAGAGTCCGCCATCGTTCTCACTGATCGTCCATTCACAACAATCCATGCAATGGGATGTCCACAATCATCTTCCTCCTTGCATTTAACCATGTGGACCGTCACTACCTCAACTTCTCCATCATCGTCGTCATCAGACAAAACTCTGTTAATTTCCTCAACATACATCACTTTCCTGCCATCGCCTATTGTATAATTCTTACAGCAGTTTTCAAAATGTCCCCATTTTTTACATTTTTCAAATATCGTTCTCCTCCCTGGGCATATTGGAGAGGTAGAGAAATACCTAGAGCTGCCACATCAGAAGCGTAAACGCTCCTCCCTCTTTGGGCCTTTTACCAAAGCTTCTCTTCGCATTACTTTATTACCACCCCTCTCATGTCCAGTTTAATTTCCTTTCACACCTTCATGCTTAGACTTCTTCTTATTTTTACGAAAAGCTTTCTTTTGATATACCACTCTCTTAACCTCACCTACAGGTGGTTTTGCCTCCGTGACTGCTAGCTTAGCAACACACTGTAGGGTATGCTCTGCTCTCTTTGCTATTCCTATGACCTCTTCGAGATCCGGGTCATCTTTTAACCATATCTCTTCACGGATCCTATCATTGGAGCAATAAAGCGTACATTGATCTCGAATATGCTCATCTAATTTCACTCCAAATTTACAATCCAAAGACAGATGTCTTAAAGGAGTAATAAACTCTTCCACAGTTTCTCCTTCCTGTTGTGCCCTCATACCAAAATGGTAGCGTTCTAGAACTGTACTAATCTTTGTTTCAATATGCTTATCCAATTTCAACAAAGCCATGTCATAATCATTTCCACCACCCTCCACATCCAGTTCTGCAACATCTGGTAGTATCTCAAAGATTATCTGACCCTCATATCCTATGAAGTGCATTAACACAGATACTTTGCATTCTGTAGAGATGCCATTTCCACCTGACGCCTTCATGTAGTGTAGAAAACCCTTCTGCAAGGGACCCCATTTTATTTTAGGATGTCCTGGAGTTGGCATAAACATTTGAGGGCCTGGAACCCCAGCCATTGCCATGATGGGAGACTACGCTCCAGAGATGTCTGCAGTACTAGTTGTGCCTTGGCAAATTACACAGTCTTGCTGAAGTGACATCTAGCACCACTGTACAGTATTTTGAGCAGATAGAATATGCCAGCTAATACCCCCACTGGGATATCCTAATCTTAGATTTCATGCTGTAATTGCCACTTCGTTTTGAGTATGTGGCATAAAAATATATATATATATATATAATGCTTGCCTGTAGAATCGCCTTCCCAAACAAGCCCTGGGCGATATGTTGCTTTCCCGGAGGAAAAGTACACGCTGAGGAGGCTGGCATGATGCAAGGGATGGGGTGGAGTGGCTTTTTCTCTCCTTCACAGCTGTTCGTTTCTGATGCCTTCCAGATAATGCCACGTAGCGCTGTCATGTGACATGTTCATTACAGCAGGTCCTTTACTCAACATCTGCAATGCGTATCATCCATTAACGAACTCCAGGGTCTTGCGACACAGCTATGGGCTGCGTTTTACGGACGCCGTACAGCTTAGTCTGCAGCTCTGACGTGCGCTTGCGGTCACCTGTTGAGCCTATTAGCTCTGCGTGGCCACTCCTTCCGAACAGCAGACCTAAATCAGGCGATCCTGGCCCTCCGCACTACATTCCGCAGCCGGAAGAGCACCACGCTACTGGAACACGGTGAGGGCGATGGAGCCATTTGCCAGACAAATTGACACTCTTCTCCAGCCGATGGTGCAGGGGTGGTGGGGCAGGTAGTCAAATTTGTATTTCACGAAGGCTGGGGGTCTTAGGTTCCTTGTCGCCAATATAAAGATGCACTCTGAGACATATTGGGAAATGCAGCAGGCTTTATTGTAGTTTCCATGCAGCACACTAAAGACCCCCAACCTTCCCTTCAGGTCTCCAAAGCCAACCTCCTCCCCTCAAGCATAAACATTCTTATCACAGAACCAGTTGACATCACAAACCTCTTACATTCTAAACATTACTATGATCTTCACAGTAGCTCTACATAACAGATACTAGCCATGCCAAGACTTGGTCGGTGATGTGCAGGGTCTCACGGAAATGGGAGATGAGGATGTTATGGTTTGCTGTATCAAAAGCAGAGGAGAGGTCAAGAAGAATGAGGACAGAGGGCAAGTTAGAGTCAAGCTTTGAGAGCAGGTCTTCACGGGTGTTCAGAAGAGCAGTTTCCGTGCATCGGGATGCTTTAAAGCCAGACTGATGGTCATGGAGACAACCAACAGATTCAGTGTGGGTGGCAAGCTGAGAGATAGCCAACTTCTTACAGAGTTTAGTTACAGGTGGCTTGAGACAATAATGTATAGCTCAGAAAGTATCATACTCCCTGCAGTAAGTACTTGTTGTGCTGCTACTGCTGCTTGTGCAATTGCTAACGTGCTTGGAAGCAAACCCAGCGGCATGATGTTTTGATTTGAAGTGAACTGTGGAGAGATATGCATTTGACGTGTTTTTCATTGAAGTCTGAAGGGGACATTACCTGTTCTGCTAATTCACTGAAGCCATTACCCATATCTTTATCTGAATTCATAGGTTACAAGCAGAACATTTGCTATTTCATTCTTTACGCTGACATCTGTTTCATTAGTTGTAAGTGTTAGAGGATCGGAATGAAAGACTTAAGTGAAAATTGATAGATCTTTGAGATTACTATGAATAGCGCACAAGGGGATCTGTGCTTCACATGGTTCACGCATTTCAACTTGAGAAGTTCATCGTGAAGAGTGAGCTCAGATAAGTAAGACCCTTGATGACATGAAAAGAGTTCATGGAAGAAGACCCTTATCATGTATTGCCCAGCAACACATATCACGAAGGGTAACACATGGCCATGCCAGTTTCACCGGGCGCCTATTTAATGTTGTTATAGATATTTGTCTTTCAAAAACACAATTTACAAAAAACTATTTTCTTGTTATTGTATATTCCCTGTTAAATGCATATCGATACTTTACTTGTGCTCATAATTTCCATTTTGTGCACCCATTAAATGTGTTTGTTAAACCATATTGCAGATTATTGTAGAATTGTTTTAAAAGTTTATGTAATACTACGCACTATGCATTTATTTTGCATCATTGTTAACGTTGTGTGCATTACGTTGTTAAAGTATCTTAGGGTCTTTTTTTATTTCTTATTGATTTAAATGAATAATCTTCGGGTGAAAATGTGAGGCCTTTAAATGTTGTGTGATCGTGTAATGCCATCTGTTCTCATTACAGGCTTTAAGCCTTCCTGTTGAGATAATGGTCCCACTTGGACATGCAGCTTATGCCTTTTCCTTCATGCCATTATCGCCATTCTAAAGCCCACAATTACACAGACATTTTAAATACATTAGCTATTATAAATGTAGTTTTTTCATGCATAAAACGTCCTTTGGCGGCATGCAATGAAGTCTTGAAGAGTGTGATGACAACTGCTTCATTGCACGTGTTTTACTCTTCCTGGTAGGATAACGAACCACCCGGGGAAGATAACGCACATACGTGTTGCTGCTGAGTGCCTTAATTGATAAGGCTGCTGTCATCCTGATTCATTTTTAGCACTCCATGTTTTCTGTTTTATTAGAAATGCAAGGACTTTTTTGTTTTTGCCCTTTTGCATTAACGTTGGTTCGTGATGCTAATTCCTGGACAGATTATACCTGGGCTGATCCATATATAGTCCCTTGATGGAGATGATAATGGCATGACTAGTTATCTCCCTGGGTAAGACCAGTATTCTTCCTCCACATTGACAAATCCTCATGAGGAGTCGGGTAGTAAATGTGAGGTCATTCTTTAATTACTGCGAACATTGTTTTCTGCTAGTGTTGTGATGTTACTTCATCACTTCATTCCACCCGGAATGAGGATTGTTTTTCTTCCTCACGTTCCACTAGGAACGTAACCACCCATTCTCCCAACCGTCTGCCCTCGCCTCCGGGGGCCGTATAATAAAGCTCCCTTCTCACCCACTTTTGCCTCCTCACTTTATTACATTTGGCGACGAGGCTTCCCCTTTCCCCCGGTGAGCTGCACCCGGCCCCCGGAGCTCTCCTGCTCGCCCTCCTACCATCCTCCAGCACCAGCGGCGGCCCCCGCGGCTCTCCTCCATTACCGTTCCCGCCTGCCTCCCCTCTCCCCAGCCCCGAGAGAGAGGGGAGAAGGGGCCGCCCGACAGACTCACAGAACAGCGGGAAGGCACAGCAGGTACCGATTTCTTTTATATTTGGGCCGCAACAGCTGTAGCGCTCAACGCGCGTATTACGAAAATACACCAACGGCTGTTTGAGGAAAGCACCTCACAACGTGCCCTACGTGCCGCCATTTTGCCAAGACTATCTTCCACGGCGACCGCGCCGCGGATCTCCAGCAGCTGATTACAGCGGCCCCAAGGATAACGCCGTGCACCACAGCGCCCCCACTGGCTGCAGGAGGCAGTGGAACTGACAAAACACCTAACCACCTTTCGCTCTCAGTTTCGCTCCCAGAGACTCCATAAACCACCATCCCAGCAGCCCCAGCTATATATAGCCGCGCACTACAGCGCCCTCACAGGCTGCAGGGAGCAGTGAAAGGGCACAGAGACACATTGTGAAGAGTGAAACACATTTCAGAATGGAAACAGATTGTTGAGAGTGAAACACAGTATAAGGAGTTTCAGTTTGCCCCAGAGACTCTGGATTTAGACAATTGTGCACAGACCGCACAGTGCATGTAACAATTTCAAACATCAGAAAACTGCACTCTAGCACACTGGGCAATCACAAAGAGGACACACTGAACAGTGGAGTGACCACTCTCTAGAGACAAAGCAGCTCACCCCGCACGCTCTTCTCACACGTCAATCATGCAGAACGTGCCACACCCCACCAAGTATCTTCCTTGCCCCGGTACCCCAACATGCCCCTGGGAGCAATGGCTAGACAGCTTTCAGATATATCTCAGAGCCATTGGTGGCGGTAAATTCAATGACGATCTCAAGGAAGCAACCCTCCTGAACTGCATAGGGGCCGAAGGCCTATGGTTATTCAGGGCACTTCCTGAGCCAGATGATGCAGAGGGCGACGGCAACCGAAAATTTGACACAGCCTTGGCCAAACTCACCAAGCATTTCGGCAGTAAAACAAACGTGGTTTTGGAGAGGTACAAGTTCTTTTCCCGGAAACAGGCCAAGGGTGAACCAGTTGATACCTACCTAGCCTCCCTCAGGGTGCTCATGTCTACGTGTGATTTCACTGGTGTTGGAGATGAATATTTGAGAGACCAGCTGGTACTCTATGTAGCAGATCCCCGTATACAACAAAAACTGTGGCAAACAAAGAACCCCTCACTAGATCAAGCCACTGAAATAGTGAGAAGTATGGAATTCAGGGACCGATGCATGAAAGAGAGACTGGTCATAAAAGAGGGTGTTGAGGTGAAGTCCATAGACGGTTTCTCCGAATCTGAACATGACGGAGCCTTGGTAGCAGCCGTGAGGAGTGTACCTCAAAACACTAGGGGTAACTCCAGAAGAGGGAGAGTTTCAGTGTATGACAATCAAAAACCCACACGCTGTCAAAAGTGTGGGCGGTATAAACGCCATGACGTGGGGAAGATGTGCCCTGCTAACAATGTCGAGTGCTACAAATGTGGTTTATTAGGTCATTTCGCCAAAGTCTGTCGTAACACCCGAGGGAGACCAGGAAGATCCGGTAATGCCAACAGACGACCCTTCAACAAGTATGGGTCTGTGAAGACAGTGGACTACGACCAAGTGTCAGACAGCATGTTGTCCATCAACCAGACATGTCGACAAGTGCAAATCCTCACGGTCACCTCTTTCCAAGAGTCGAGCGGCCCATGGGTTAACATGTACGTCAACGACATACCCTTGAAGGTAATGGTAGACACAGGGTCCCCATATACCATGGTGGATCTTGAGACCTTTGTGAAAGTACTTTCTGGTAAAGTCCATGATCTACGGAACTCCTCTGTGAGAGCCACAGGGTATGGGAAAACCCCCATTGACATCATTGGGTACACATGGATCAAACTCAAGTTTTACGACAGACAAACATACTGTAAGTTGTTTGTAGCCAAGAACGGTTCCTCTGTAGTAGGATGGGAAGAGCAAGCGGCCCTTCAAGTGAAAATCCACCCTGGGGAAGATTATCCTATATTGAGTGTGCTCAAAAACAACACTGACATCAAATCCAATTTGGCTCAGCAATTCCCCAAAGTGTTCTGCAATAAAATCGGATTGCTTAAGGGTTTCCAACACAGAATCATATTGAAAAGAGGTGCTGTCCCCGTGGTCCATCGAGTGCGTGGAGTCCACTTTGGGACTAAAGCAGCACTTAAAGATGAACTCACACGACTATGCAATAAGAACATTATACAAGCCATAGAGAGTTCTGAATGGCTTGCCCCCATCGTCCTAGTAAAGAAACCCAACAATTCCATACGGATGTGTGTTGACTTAAGAGATCTCAACAAAAACATATGGGTCGACAGACACCCACTTCCTAAGATATCCGAACTCCTATCGACCATGGAACCAGCAAGCTATTTCAGCACCTTAGACCTCTCCTCAGCGTATCACCAAATTGCTTTAGACGACAGCTCAAAAGCCCTCACCTCATTTGTCACACCTTTGGGAGCATACATGTTCAACAGAATGCCATTCGGGCTTGCTTCCGCCGCAGCAGTCTTCCAGAGACTCATGTCGCATCTTTTTGGAGGCCACGATGGAGTACAATGTTTCCAGGACGACATTCTCATATCAGCCAAAACTGAAGAAGAGCACAACGCCAAACTAATGGGCGTATTACAGATAATCCAAAAAAGGGGACTCACCCTCAAGTTGGAGAAATGCAACATAAAGTGTAATCAAGTCTCCTATCTTGGCCATTCCATCGACGCCAGGGGCATTCGTCCCAAGAAAAAACTCCTTGACACAATACTGTGTCCAGTTTAGCTGAACCCACCAACAAAGACCAATTGAAAAGTTTTTTTAGGAATGATGGAGTACTACTCCAAATTCGTGAATAACTATGCCAACAGAACACAAAACATGAGAAATCTCATGAAGAAATCCAACAGATTTGAATGGTCCACAGAATGTAAGAACGAATTTGAGAAGCTCAAGTCTGACATCAACCAAGCTCCAGCCCTCAGCATGTTTGATTATAAAGCCAAAACGATAGTGTCAGTAGATGCCAGCAAGATCGGCCTTGGTGGAGTACTAGAGCAACAACAGAACGGCAACATCGTAACCATCGCATTTGCATCCAGAGTACTAAGAGGTGCTGAATTGAACTACTCCACCATCGAGAGAGAAGCTCTGGCTGTCAAGTGGGCCCTACAACATTTCAGAAATCTAATTTGGGGTCTACCTATCCTCCTAAAGACTGATCACAAACCTTTAGTCAACATCCTGCAATCCAAAATGCCACACCTTATCTCACCGAGGATAAGGCGTTGGTTTCTAGACATTATGCAATACAATCTTCAAGTTTGTTACAATCCTGGTCCACAAAATCAAGTAGCAGACTGCCTTTCGAGACTACCCACCATTCAAGGTAAACAAGATGATGAAAATGAGGGTCAAGAAGAGGATATTATAGCCACCATAAATCCTGCCATACCCTCCGACGAATGGACACGCATCACCAAAGCTGACACAGAACAACAGGAAATCAGAAAAGCTGTGATGAACGACTGGCTTGGTGTTGGGAAAGAGTTGGCAAACTTCACTCCATTCAAAGATGAGATATCCATGAATGGAAATCACATCTTTAGGGGAAATAGAGTGATTCCAGCCGTGGCCCTCAGAAAGAAACTACTTCACCTAGCCCATGAAGGACATCTGGGAAGGAGTTTGACAAAGAACAGGATAAGGAGCAGCTACTGGTGGCCCAACATGTGGAAAGAGGCAGAAGAAACAGTAAAAAACTGCAATGCCTGCGCTTCCAGTGACAAATCAAAAATCTTAAGGAAAACTCCACTTCAGCCCGTAGAAACACCCAAACACGTATGGTCAAAGCTGGCAATAGACATTATGGGCCCCGTCGAAAATCTGGAGGAAGTAAAAATATTCATCATCGTAATCGTTGATTACACCTCCAAATGGACCGAATGGGGTGTGGTAGATACCAGCGCAACCACAAAGAAAGTCACTGACTTCTTAACTGAAATATTCAACAGGGAAGGTGACCCCAGAGACATAGTGCCTCATTACAACCTTGGCGGAGGACCATGGTGCTATCAGCACCATGGTCCAAGCCGCTAAGGTTGCAATTCCGCCATGGTGGATGGCGGAATTACCGCCCCATTCCAAGGTGAGTGGGGCGGTAACTCCCCATTCACCAATGGCCCCTTCCCCATTCCCATTTTTGCCCCATAGGGCATAATGGGAATGGGGAAAGGCGATAATTACGGCACCGTAAATTACGGTGCCGTAATTATCGCCAAGGTCCCTTTGCGGCATGGCTTTTAACACCTGCAAAAAGCAGGCGTTAAACAGCCATCCCGCAAAGGGAACCTTGTAATCAGGCGTTAAGGGTCAGCGCCGTTTACGGCGCCGTAAACCCCTTAACGCCTGAGTTGGAATGAGGCTGATAGTCTCAGACAACGGGTCCCAGTTCACCTCGTCACAATTTCAAGAATTCCTTGACAAAAAATCCATCAACCACATCACTACGTCACTTTACCACCCAATGTCCAACGGGTTGGTGGAAAGAATGAACAGACTGATAAAAAGCGTCATACAACTGGCCACCGGCAATGCTATGCCTTGGAGAGAAACCCTCAAGGAGGCCTTGTACGCATATAGAACAACGCCACACTCCACCACCAACGCAGAGCCTTTCACCTTGATGCGGGGAAGAAGCGCAACTAACCAATTGAGACCAGCATGGATCTTCTTTGACACCGGTGAGGCAAGAATGAACATGGAACCAAAAATGGACATAGAACAACTCCATAAAACTATAAAGGAGAAGCAGAAGAAGTACAAAACATACTACGACAAAAGAAACGGATCCAAACAGATGTTCTTTCAGGAAGGAGACTGGGTATGCATCAAAGAACCCAGGAAAACACTCAAGGGTTAATCCAAATTTAGATCTCCACAAAAGATCATACATTGTCACGACAAATCTGTCACATTGGACGATGGAAAGAGATGGTCCCACGATGACCTTGTGAAAATAACCAACGACACCTGCAAACCTAGCACTTCCAAAAACCATTTCAATGACGCGTGGTCAAGAGAGAACGTGAAGAGAACAACCAACGACACATACAGACCTGGTACATCCACAGACTCACAGGATGGCATAAGGTCAAAAAGTGAACATTTCCCTGAAGAGACATATTACCCCAGGCATACATGGAAGAACAGACCCTGTCACACCAATGAGGAAAAACCTGCCAAGAGTCTGTCGAAAAGGAAATGCAAGATTATCCGCAACTTCAGCAACAACTTCATCTACTATTGATCACATGCCAATTTTATTGATTCAACTTAGCCAACCATCCCACCCCCTTTTTTCCGTGTTTAACCACCCCCTCTCCGTTCCCTTCTTTCCCATAGATAAGGAGATGTTGTGATGTTACTTCATCACTTCATTCCACCCGGTATGAGGAAAGTTTTTCTTCCTCACGTTCCACTAGGAACGTAACCACCCATTCTCCCAACCGTCCGCCCTCGCCTCCGGGGGCCGTATAATAAAGCTCCCTTCTCACCCACTTTTGCCTCCGCACTTTATTACAGCTAGTCACTTGGCCCGGCATAATTACTGCTGGATTATCAGTGGTGGTAAAGCAGTGTAAATCTCCATTTTTGCAGTCGATAAGACTACATGGACATTTTAGTGGTCATTCTGCTGTGGGAACTTTGCACATTTCTTACCTTAAAATTAAGGATTTACCTACAGCATCTTTTTTGACACAAATCCTCCTAATCAAGGTCAAAACTTGGATTTCGGGTGGTCAGTAAATCAATAAATCAATCGGCTATTTATATAGCCCACTTTCACCGAAGGCATCATGGCGCTTACAAACAGACAACACCTAAGAGAAAAACAAAAGGGCCTGAAAGAGCAGATCCAACTTTTACTGAAAAAGGAACGAATTAAGATTTTGTCTAAAGCAGAGGAAATCCACAGTGGTTCTTAGATGATAAGGTAAGGAGTTCCAAAGCTAAAGCCCGGCCACAAAGAAAGCTCGACCACCCAGTCTCTCCTTCCTGTATAGGCAGTAAACATGGCCTTAATTTCATTAATGCCAACAAATAAATAACATGAATGGCATTACAGTGACATTTTTACCACACTGCTGAACCTTTAGTAATGCCCTATGTTGTTCTTTTCGGAAATCACCCTTTTGGAGAATGATGCTGTCTTTCCTTGTCAGTCTACGGTACCTCTTGATAAAATCCAGCCCTCGCCATGGCATAGGAAGTCCTTCCTTAGGGAGGGCTCTTTGCTATCTAAAATCCTCATGATTTACAATGGGTAAATATGTGAACAACACATTACTTGTAATTTTGAAATATAAGTACTGCATCTTTAGTTAATTTACTTTTGCATATTTGAACTAAATATGGCCTGCAGTCTCTTTCTGGTAGTTGTTTGAATAAACATGATGGATTCTAGTCCATAGGTATTGTTGGGTTTATTTGCTTTCAAATGTTTCAGGTTACATCAAGATAAGATGCCCGACGAAATGCACACCGGGTAACCCACCACCACTGAGAAAAAGGCACCAGCTGACAAACATAGAACATTTAGCCAGCGTCAGCTCAAACACTCCATGCGACATCACAGCACATGTCACATGCAATCATCATCACAGCTATGCAGGGAAGTACATCACAAATATGCTCATTCCTTTAACATAAACAGGAGTAAAAGTATGAGGTGAACATATTGCTAGAAAGTCCATTACAGCCAGATATATCGATCAGGTATTTTGGTGACTAGTGTGCATGGAGGAAAGCACGGATTTGTTTGCAGGCAGACAGTAGATTGACCTCTATGGATGTAACGAGGGGGCAATCTTGTGACAAGACAAAATAGTAGTTGTCAGGTAAAAATGTATAATTTTTTTGAGGCAAGCAAGTATCTTCAATAGTTGAACTGAGCGAGCTACATCAGTTTGATGGATGATCGAAAAACATTGTCATGATTTGTAATGTAAAAATACTAGTTGCAAAGAAAAAAAGTAGAAATATTTAGTGGCGGGGAAGTATATTTAGTGGCTGTAAATGCGTGTGACATATTTTTGTAACAGGACAAAATGGTAGTTGCAATGAACAATTCTTAGAATTGTTTGGTGGCAGAAGGGCATGCACTTTGGCTGTAAATAAGTGCACACCACACACATCATGCTTATAGTAGAGGACAGATACATATACATACTGTCATTAGTTTATTATTTTACCATTAGCTAAACACAACAACACAGAAACTGCACGAAGCAAGATATCCTGAGTAAAGCTTGCAGATGATTAAAAGCGAATAACGTTATGGAACTAAAGGAGCACCTATGGGACCTGACAGACCAAGTGTGACTAACCTATGGAAATGTAGAATAGCATGGACACTGTAGAAACTGCCTTATGGTTTAGGAATGTTACAGCAGGCCACAGGCCTCTCAGCAAGAGTTGAGCTGAGCTGAATTCAGAATGAACAGAGAGCAGAACGTGTGAGACAGGACCCTCTGCATAGATCACAAGCTACAGATGACATTCCATTCCCTGAATGACAGTAGCACCTGCTGCAATAAATGCAAATAATTCTTCATAAGTCAGAGCTGCAGAGCTCCAAATCCTGGTTTCTGAACACGTGACCTGGCCGACACAGACAATGGACATGGACCAGCGTTGGGAAAGGGAGCTGTTCTCACGCCGCCAGATAGAAGACCGCAACAAAGATGCTAAAATATGAGACAAGTGTTGCACTCAGCCAAAGAGCACTCTCATAGACTAAGGTGGTACACACAAGTTACAATGCAGACACATAGTCTTTCTTGTTACCTTGAGAAGGTACACCAAAAGCTGAGAACGTTTGCGGATACCAGGCCTGGGGCCGTCAGCTCTAGTCAATCACATTTTAGAGTTCTTGGGGTGGGTAGCAACAGGCAAGAACCAATGGCAAGACCCTCACACGACAACATTGTTATAAATAGTAATTTGGGGTTGGAAAAGGCCAGCCACCTGACATGCAAGGGCCAGTAGACTAACATGTATAGTGTCCTCTATAGGTGGTCAATTACTCAGTACCCTATCCAGTGGTCCGGTAGGTTTTCTGGAGAAGGGTCCAGGTTGTAGCATCACTCTGACGTCTCTGGGTACAGAACTAGCCTGCAAGGCAGGAGATGTTGAGATGTCCATGGAATTCTTCTGTCCCTCAACTGATCCCTGTTGGTTTGGCTGTAATAAACCACAGTCTGAAGTTGCCGTTTGACTGAGTCCTCAGTTTGTCCTGTGGAAGGTGTTGGGCCTTTTCGAGAGTCTGCAAACTCCTAGTGGCCCTCTGGCATACCTGGGAGTTTGTCCCAACAAGTTGCCCGGCACCAGGTTATCTCCTTCGCTGTTGAACCTGAAAGGCTGAGGGACGCTCGCATATTTCGAGAAGATGGGAAAACGAGTGCCCGTTTATAGGTCGTCAGGAGCCCTTTGTGAATTATCCTGCCCGAAGTCAGTGAGTTGTCTAGGCAGACCAAGATGGGAGGCGAGCGCCTTGATGGGGGAGCCGGCAGCCAAGCAGCGCTACCACACAATGGAATGTGAGTATTGACCCAGTCTAATGGCAACTGTGGGTGCGAGGGAGGGTACTGAGTAGTGTGGAATATTGTTTAGTATTGGTGAAGTATTATCTAGTAGTGTTTTAGTATTGTGTAGTAGTGTCATAATGAGTAGATACAGGAGCAGAGGTAGAAGTCCTTTTTCTTTGTTTAGGGCACACTCGGTCTTAGAGATAAAAGATTCTGGTGAATAACCTAGACTATTGACTCAAGGACTTGGATGACAAATGTTATGTAAAGAAGGTATTCCTTTGGGTTGGGTGTTTTAGCTCGGGTCATAGATGATTGTATCCATCTGAGGGTTAGCAAGAGAGATAGCGTAGATTGCAAAAGAGGAGTTGACGGGTTGAGTCTCCTGGAGTGAGGCAATTCACACGTTAGGTTATGCAGCGGCTGCAGTTCGATCACAAGAGAATATTGGTATACTCTGGCTGGAGTGCAGGAAGACAGCTGTGGGGTTTTTGTGTGGGTTGCGAGTAACGTGCTATTAAGTGTGCGCGCAATATTTGATTAACCTATGTTGTTCTGGTAGTTTGGTGACGTCACGCTTAGATTTGCATATAGGACACAGAGTTTGAGACGGTGAGGAGCTAGTATTGAGAATTTGGGATTGGCAGACGAGGTGAACCAGTGGCAGTGCGCGGAAGGTGCACACGCAAGATTGTGGGTGTGCCTGAGGAGGCAGTGATTGTGAAGGAGGGGAGGTGCGCAGAGCACACCTGATACGTTGTAGAGACTCGTAGAAACTGGAAAGTATTATCATTGCATTGTGACCTTTATTCCCAAACAGCGGATTATCGAAACCCTTGACTTGAGGTCAGGTAAAAGGTGTTGAGATGTATCAAGGCAACAGTGGGGGACAATGCCCCTTCAGCACCTGTGTAAAACACTTTCCACCGTATAATGAAAAGATATGCAAAACTAGCATAGAATGGTCCAAAAGTAGAGAATGGAAATTAACCAAACCGTGGCCACCTTGTGGCAGTTTCCCTAAAGACGTGCCGCAATCACTATTGACACACATACAGGGTACCAACAAGTGGAAGAAAATGACCAAACGCATGGCCATATTCGAGTTGTGGTGCATGTTTCAGGAGGACGAGGGGGATTCTGTGAGGCGTCAGTGGATGCTAAGCCAGCAGGAGGTGATGGACCAAGGGACCCATTCCTCCACACCTCCCCCAACCCTTCTAAGTGTAGGATTCGATGATACAGACGATAAACAGGGAATGTATCCAATGAGGGAACTAAGGGCAGCAGAGGGGTATTCAAATCCGACATATAAGCCACCACCATATACAAAGGAGGAAAATCAGAGTGGCGCGGGGCAGCCAGTTAGTGATGCAGGGGCGAGCAGAGAGGTGCAGCAGTGCTCAAATCAGGAGTTCGAGGGCATAAGCGCGAATGGATGGATAGCAGCGCAGTGACTTTTATAGCTTCAAGGGAAGACAAATGGAGAAACAGAAGGGGCGACTGAGGCGATAGAAAGTCTGAAGGGGGCAGTGACACAACAGATTGGACAGAACTCTTGGAGGAACAGGATAGAAGGGAGAAGGACAGGGAGGTGAGACTAGAGTACTGAGACAGAGAGAGAAGGAGAGATGAGAAATTGGAGTGGGAAGAGTACGAATGGAGGAGGGAGGAAGCAAAGGAGCACTTGGAAAGGGGGTGGGGAAAAAGAATAGAGAGAGATCTCAAAGAAAGAAAGCGAGCAGAGAGGGAGACGAGGGAGAGAAGGGAGAGGGAACTACAGAAGGCAGAGAGACAGAGAGAGATAGCAGAGCAAGCAAAATGCAAGTTAGCAGAGAGGGAACAGAGAAAGTTGTAGTTGGCCAGATTGGTGAGGGAACAAGCGTGCAGGGAGGAGGACGAGTGAGCAATAAGGGCGGTGAAGACACAAGCAGCACTGGACAGGAATAGTAATAGATGTGAAGATGACCGACAGACAGAACCAGACAGCCCAAACTCTCAGGGCAGGAGCGCAAATGAGGGAAGTGGAGCAGGCCTAGAGGCAGGGCAGGAGGAAGTAGGGGTGACTTGAGAGACATTGATCTCAGTATGAAATCCAACTGACTGACATCAAGAAGACTGAGTTTTGCAGATGATGTCTGTAGCAGCATGGATGCAGGGTCTAAAAATTAGAACAAATACAGTGGGGACGAGATGGGGGAGCAATACCGCTCACAGTCCACAGAGTCGGGGACAGACACACAGGTGTCATGGGAGTTCAGGACGCATATGCAGGGAGAAGAGGGAGGTGGCTCAGACGAGCAGACGCAACAGATGGACGACTTTTGCACCTCACATAGCACCTATGTTAACAGACTAAGGGATCTCCCCGGACAGCCATAGCTTCTTCAAGAGGATGATTGAATAGAGATTATGACGACAACAGGAGAGTTCCTACACTGGATCCAGTAGATATATGCACAGACATTGAGGACGAGAGAGGGCCTCGACAAATTAGACTGAGTAGGAGGTCACTTGAGGAGGAGGCAGCATACAGACAGATGCCTTTACTGGAGAGAGGATAGGTGAGACCTCAGAATGTGTCATGGAAGCACACAGATAAGGAGAATGTGAAGTGCAGGTTATCATCATTGAGAGCGGGAGCTGGGAAAAGGATTTATGAGATGGAGAAGATGACATCTGGCTATAGATTATCAGTGGGTGAAATACAGGGACTGTTAGTATTGATATTAGGAGACGCAGCTGATGATGTATGGAAGAGGCCAGTGTAGAGGTGGAGCCATTACCCCCACCCAAAGCGTCTCCCCCATACTGCCTATATGTTTGGAGCCAGAATGTGAGACACCTGTAGTAACAGTGTAAATACCTATACCAAAATTAAACTTGGAAGTAAGGTTCCCATTGAGGAAGCCATACATGCATTCACGACAATATGATGTCCATTTGAATTAAATCCCAGAGGAAGTGTGGAAACTGAGCAAAAGAGAAGATTGGTGACATCATGAAAAGTAGAGCCGATGTACTTAGGCCAGAAGTAAGAAGCTGAAGACCATAGACATTCTATAGGCTCTTAAGAGGAGGTGTCAAAGATGAGCAACATTTCGGGCTTGAGATGAAGATGGTCATGCTACAGAAATAATGAAGAAGATATCAAGTCATTTTACAATTGTACAGATGCAGTAAAGCAAGTATAGAAAGTATTCTTAAAGGCCGACTATGTAGTCAATAGATTGCTGTGATTCGCCAACATATATGCATAGGAATTTATGGACTATGGATGATTCCACAAACACACTTTAGCAGAGCTGGACCCCGTGAGCAGAAATGCTTTTTAGTATGTTGCAGTCAGAATTCAAAACTTAATCATGGAGGTGAATTCAAGAGAGGATTGGCTGGTCCAGCACCAGGAAGTCAAGGCCACCATGTGCCTAAATGTTCATGCAGTGGTTACAGAACGTGTGAAAGAACAAAACTCCTGTCTTAGGTGAGGTGCGAGAACAATGAAGACGTCAGAGGTTCATCATTTAATAGTATTTTAAATACAGATAGACTCTAAAACATGGTCTGCAGTCATGTGGTTGGATGAACATAAGACATTGCGACAAGCTTTATTGAAACCAAGAGACAGAGTATGCCTATACTCCCTCTCATTTTCAGGTGCAGAGAGCATTTTCAAGGCTGAGTTCAAAGCCTTATTTGACTGGCAGAATGCAAAAGTGATGATTGATGACAGGGTGATTGTTGGGAAGCTATGGTCATGACCAGCCCAGCAGCACCTGGATGCCAGCCTGTGTGCTGCTTGCATGTGTGGAATATTACAGAGGATACGAGGGTGTCAACCAATTATAGAGGGCCACGTAGTAGAAGAGCCCTAAAGTTTGTATAGCCAATGGCATGTCGTGTATTTGATGACGTTCGTAGAAACCTGGACTAGAGGAGGTCTTAGTTGCCCACCTGATGTTAGAGACCCAATCACCTTCCCTGACAAGTATGGAACGTATACCTATATGTTCCCCGTAAGCCAATCACTTTCTTAAGTAAGTTTTTGAAGTTTACCATGTAGATTTACGGCAATGATGACAGGTTTTTAGTACATAAGCTCAATTTTTTTATGAAATGCGTTGAGTGATCGAGCGCGTTTGTTGATGTTCGTTGTAACTCCCTGTTTTAGGTAATATGTTTCAGTATATTCTGCATCCATCTCAAAGTATTGTTACCTCATCTTAAAGGGCTTGTGTTGGACACACAAGTTCAGCAGGTTTCCCTGGGGTGATGACACAGAACACAGCACACGATGGAGCACCATCTGCAAAGTGCAGGGCAGCAGTATGGCAAGCGTTAAGGAAACAGTACCCAGACACATAAGACATTGAGACGATTACGTCACGTAAGATGAGGGAAGATGAAGACCCTGTGCAGTACATTCAGGAGATTCAAGAGCTTTGGCCCATCAAAACTCGAGAGACTTGGGAGAAAACAGTAGCAATATTTGACCACATATTAGAGCAGGGACTACCGAAACAAGTCCATAAGTGTTTGAAGACATTGGTGGGAATGGAAGCAAAGGGATGGCCATAAATACAGCTCATGATAGTGCATCAATGTAGACTATGGCAGGAGAAGGTTATGCAAAAAGCAGAAGATATGAAGGCAGATGAGACAAAACTAGTTCAGAGAAAGCTATCAAAGTATGCAATGGAAGGGGAGGTTATAACCAGCCCCACCCCACATGCACATCAGCAACCACAGCATCATCAGCCACAACCATTTGCACCACCCATGGGAGCAGGTTACATGGTGCGGGGCAGCCCACAGCAGGGGTTCCAAGGAAGGGGTGGATTACAATAGGGCGTGGCTTTGGGCCACAGATGCATACCAATCAAGGGGGGGTTTCATGAGGGTTTCAGGGTTATGGACAACAGGTGCAGCAGAACCCAGGAGACTTTTTTGGGGGGTTTCCAGGACAAGGGAAGGAGCAACACAATGCTGGACCTGCGGCCAGCTAGGGCTCATCTCAAGGTTATGTCAATTTAGAGGGACGCAACAGAATATGGGAGAGCAGGGCCAGCAGCCATATCAAGGGGGCCAAGAATCTTATTATGCAAAGGACCAAATGCCACAAGGGCAGATGCAGGGTACATATCAACAGATGCCTCAAGCACAAGCACAAGCACAAGTACGACAAGCACAGATACAGGTACCACAGATGCCAACACGAATACCATAGTATATACAAGCACCACAGATTAGAGGGAGCACACAACAATTCGCACAGATACAGAATGACGATGTACCAGCACACGTGTACACAGTAGCAACAGTACCTGTCCAATGACTGGGAGGAGTTACCATAGTAGGGAACAACCCCTTCACAGAAAATGAGTTGACCCTGTACCCACAATAGGACAGCCTCCAGAAGAACTTGATGTGTACCATCCTGTCAATCACACCCAACCTTAGGGAGGACCCTTGCATAGGGGTAGCGATAGGTGACAAAACCTTTTCCTTTCTTGTTGACACTGAGGCGACTAGGTCATGCATTAGTGAAGGAATATGTATGTTGTCAAGCGATGCCATGAACACTCAAGGATTCTCTGGGGCTCAAGAAGTGGTTCCCATTACTGATAATATCTCACTATCTATAGGAGATCACAATTTATCACTATCTATACTTTACTCTCGACAGACACCTATAAGAATATTGGGATGAGACATCATGAGCAGACTAAACATGACAATTACATTCACAGACAAGTGCATAGTGTACTCACCACCAGGCATACACATAAATGTAAAGCAGATATTTCAAGCATATTTTGGTTTGGATGCACAGTACAGAGGTGGAGGGCAGTGGACCCAGAGATGTTGCAATATGGGACAGTCATTGCCATTGCATTGATTCCAGACATTGCAGGAAAGGTGTGGCAAGTTCCAACCGAATACCTGTACACGCCAGAAACACCATTCAACGAGCCAAAAGGAAAGATAGTGTCCATGGAAATAGAGACATTGTTGGCAAGAGAGGATTGGATTGCAATACACGGAGTGGATGACACCGGGAGAGCATGGACAGCAATAATTGCAGTTGCAGAGGGGTGCAGGCTGACTACAGTGACAGATGAAAAACTATTTCAGGAAGAGAAACAGGAATTGGAGATGGTGTTCGAAATGAGTGTAACCTACTGGTCACAGATACACTACAGAGAGGTGCCACCGAGAACGGCTATAGCAATGGAGGTACCTCCCTCATTCTGGGAGGAGGACATGGCCAAAGTACCCAGCTGATTATGGACAACAAGTCCTTATGACGTGGGCTGCATAAAGAGCATAGGGGGGGTGAAGATTAAACAGGAACCAGGAGCGATATTGCCAAGAGTAATCACAGTTCTGATCGAGAGAGGCATTCTGGTATCATCAGAATCTCCATGCAACACAGCAGTGTACCCCGTGCGCAAGGCCAATGGGGGGTTATGGCATTTTATTCAGGATTTAAGACCTCTTAACTATATTGTACAAGCAGAGTATCCCCTAGCTGCAAATCCAGCGACAATTTTGTGCAGTATTCCAGCGGAAGCTGCCTGTTTCACGGTCATTGATTTGAAGAATGCATTCTTCTTAGTGCCACTACACCAAGACTCACAGTACTTGACCAGATGTATTTACCAAAACCAGAAGTGGAAACAAACTTGTTTGCAACAAGAGTACAGCAAGTCACCATCTATCTTTAACAGAGTGATACAGATGGATCTAAGTAACATACAGACAGAAAGCACAGTTTTACAGTGTGTATACAACATTTTGATTTGCAGTGAGACAGTAGACCACTGTAGGAGGGACTCAGTGGAACATTTCTTGGGGTTGTGCAATTACTGCAGAGCATGGATCTTTGACTAGAGCACATACACAAGGCCACTACTGTGTGCCCTGAAAGAAGCAGAAAGGGGAACTAAGACACTGAAATGGACCACAGAGATGACTGAGGCCTTTGAGGAACTGAAAGAAGCCATACATACTGCTCCAGTGTTAGGGACCCCAAACTCTAAAAAGGAATTTCTCTTATTTTCACACACTGATAGTGTCGCGATGAAGGTGGTACTGACACAGAAGACAAGCGTGGGCCATAAGCCAATTGCTTACTACAGTGGACAACTTGACTCAGTGATGAGAGGACATTATCAATGTGAACAAGCTTTGGCAGCTGCCGCCTTCGCAGTGGAGAATTCATCAGCAGTGACAATGGGGTACACCACCACATTGTACAGAGAGCAAGCCCTTTTTGCGATACTGCATAAGCCAAAGAGCACACTTACCACACAGAGAGCATCAGGGTATGAGGTGATACTATCAAATGTAGGACTGACGATAGTAGAATGCAAAACAGTTAACCTAGTGACATTTTTGGCAGACGTTCTCAAGGCAGAAGACTATGCACATGACTGAACAAAGAACATAGAGATGTTAAGTGAGACACGCAAAGTGGATGAGGACACACTTGAGTGGGAAGACATGCTGTACATTGACGGTTCATCAACAATTGATCAAACTGATGGGATCAGGCGTACTGGGACTGCAGTGGTAAGACTGAAGGAGGACCGGACAAGCGAGGTGGTTTGCACGTGCATGACTACCATCCCTTTATTTAGCACAAGCAGCAGAACTAGCAGCTCTCATTTCAACACTAGAAAACAGTGTAGAGACGGAAGTGATGATTTATTCTGACACCGCCTATGTGACGTCAACAGTACACTCAGGACTGAAGCGATGGCTCAGGAGAGGGTTCAGGAGAGCAGCGGGACCACAGTGCAGCATGCACTATTATTGGACTGATTGATTGAGGTGACTGCTTATCCAAGGAAGGTAGCACTAGTGAGAAACGTTGTTTTGTCTGAATTTGAATGAAAATGTAGCTAATTTCATAAGTAACTGCTTGACCTTCCAGCAGTTTACAGCAGGGCATACATTGCGAGTTGTGAGAGGAGCCCTACCAAAACCTGTAGGCCCATTTCTGCACCTCCACATGGACTTCCTGGCTATGATCCAAGTTTGCCAAGGATACCACTACATGATAGTTGTCATATGCCCATTTTCTAGGTGGATTGAGGCAGGGCCCCGTTCACATGCTGACGCCCTTAGAATGGCCACGTTTCTGGTTAGAGAGATTTTCCCAAGATGGGGCATGTGTGAGGTCCTGTGGTCTGACAACTGCCCTCACTTTGCCAAAGAACTGTTTCAGCATATCACAATCCTGCTAGGCATTAAGCATACATTCGCCTGTGTTTACCACCCGCAAGCAAACAGGAGTGTGAATTCCTGAATGGACTCCTAAAGGAGTGCATAACCAAGACTCAGCAAAGCACCAGTAATAATTGGCTGCATTGTTTACTCCTAACCTCATTGAATTGCGCAATAAGACATGGTCTGACCACCATTTATGGGCCCATGAGGTGGTGACAGGACGGTTCATGTATCTTCCCCTGGCTCCAATCACAAGAGCACTGAAAGACTGTGAGAATAGTGCAGATGCGTTAGGGCAGGAGATTTACGATTACTTTACTTCTGTGGTTGCTACTGCCTCTTTTGTCTCTCACCAGATACAGCGATTCCAGGGGGCGCAGAAGACGGCAAAGAGGTCGACTGCGATGACGCACCAAAAGACGGTGAACTAAAGCATTCTGTGAAAGTGGTAGATATTGTTCTCCCACAGAACTTTTTAGGGTGCTGGAATGCGCCACGTGGTGGTGGAAGTGGCTGACTGTGCTGTTAAGCTAGTAGGCATATCTGTCTGGAATCATCTACAAATCATCAAGCCCTTCAAAGCAGTGGCCTTACCTGACAACAGAGTATCTGTGACCGACAGGGCCAACATTCAGAACCTAGAAGAACTACAAGTGCGTGCAGACATTACCCAATTAGAGAGACCCGGACACCCCATGGTCACACGATCCCAAGCAGCATAAGTGGCAACTGGAATACCTGTGCAGTTCAACTAATGATATATAGTCTGTTTCTTATTTTCCTTTCCGCACACGCAGTGCCTACGTTAATACCGTGAGGATTATATTGTTTGTTTCAATGATGATACCTTTCACCCATCACCCAGAAACCTTTTCTGATCAGTTTGTCCATTATGTGATAAGACCCACACGATTTAGAGCATGATCCCCTGAACTGTACCGTCTGTAGCCTCTAAATGGAGGGAGAAGAGCAATGCAGTGGATAAAGAGATCCTATCACTGAAGTAGCAACAAGGCCCTCGGACATTTTGGCCAGTGCAGTGGAAGAGGAAGGGGATGAAAGTGTTGAAAGCTTAGCTATAGGCTACCGGTATGGAAGCAAGAACACAACTCCAGGTCCCGCAGAACAGTCTGAGACACAAAGAGAGGTAGCGAGAATTGGGGACACTGACACATTTTTCCCAACCCAAGAAGAAAACATGCCAACGCCAAATGCTATGATTAGGGATGGACCGCCTGCATCAATAGACCATCACGGAACAGAGCCTGAGGATCATTCAGAGATCATTAATGAGCTACGATCATCTCAACGAGAGGTCAGGCCAGTCAGAAAATTGAGCTACGATGCACCTAGAGCCCAACCTGAAATGATTAGAAGCGGTCTGCCTGTTCACACTATTACATTTAAAAATATGTATACTAATGAACCAATGGGTCCTTGCCAACAATGATGGACTGTGCCGTTGTTATGGAATGAAAAATGTCGTATTGTACTGTATGCACTGCGGGAGCAGAGAAACCCTTAGGGACAAGGGTTTTTGAAGGAGAAGGGGGTGAGTGTAAACCCGCATTGCCTGTGAGTTTTTATGTGTGCACCGGCTATGTGCCACTTTGTTTGGTGGGAATGTTTCTTTTCTTTTTCTGTTGTCAGTTTTGCTTTGCTGCGTGGTTTTGGCGTTCTGCTTGTACAAGAAAAAAGTTGGTAGGGTCCACCTACATGGGGGGCGGTACCGTCTGTGAGGTAATTTCACCTCCGGACTGGCACGAGACCCCCCTGCTGGTGGGGACATGTGGATAGGTCCCAGATGGATAAGAGCCTGTGGGTGTTTGGCAAGGGGAGAACGCCGGCTGAGACGTGAGAAAAGGGAGCTCCAGTCTTGCACAGAGGGCATCCATGCCCTCTGTAAGATCGGGGATGGGCCCCATCCCGCAGGCTGTCCACCAGTCTAGGGCTGTAATCCTTTCTCCCCCACCCGAGGTTGAGAGAGGTGGCGGAGGTTGAGCTGAAGAGCTGAGGGCGAGTGCTCCATCCTGCCCACCTCCGTTCCTAAGAGAAAGAGCGGTAGCGGTTTCTTGCATTAAGTAACAGCCACCAGGTAGGACAGGGAAAGAGAGAGAAACGGAAGTTAGAGCCCTGCGTGAGCCACCATATGGCTGACACGTGGACTGTGTAAATACTGGACGGAAGGAAATATTATCCTCCCCCGGCCCAAGGACACAGGGAGGCGGTAAACAAGCAGTAGTGCCCCTGGTGTGGGTTTGGGCCGACTCTGGGGGTTTGGATCACCCTTGTATGGGAGGTTTACTTTTATCCTCTGGAGGCCAGTCTGGCCAGCCTTGTATGGGCAGTATTCGCTCCGACCTCTCGCATATATCCCCAATTGGGGTTGGGACAATGAGCTAACTAGCTGAATGGCACTGATTGGAGCACTTTGCCAGCATTGGCCGCGATTTCAAGGGGCCTTGCTGAGAGTGATGCTGTGGTGTCTTTCGGTCCGGTAGCCTGACTGGGCGATTGGTGTATGGTGGTGATAAGTGTTGTACGTCCCTGTGGTAGTCTGCAGCTACCTCTATTGAATGGGACACTGGTCGGATCAAACTGGTTATTCATTTATCAAATGTGCATAAGTGATCCTACTGATATGTCAGACTATTTATTTATCAAATGTGAAAGTGCACTTCCTCAGATAATCCCACAGAAATATCTGGTTATTTATCAAATGTGAATGTACACGTTCTTAAGTGATCCCACTGGTATGTCAGACTATTTATTTATCAAATGAGAAAGCGCTCTTCCTCAGGTAATCCCACAGAAATATCTTGTTATTTATTTATCAAATATGAATGCACACATTCGTAAGTGATCCCACGGGTATGTCAACTATTTATTTATCAAATGTGAAAGCACACCTCCTCAGGTAATCCCACAGAGATAGCTGGATATTCATTTATCAAATGTGAATGCGCACGTTCTTAAGTGATCCTACTGATATGTCGGACTATTTATTTATCAAATGTGAAAACGCACTTCCTCAAGTACTCTTACAGAGATATCTGTTTTTTTATTTATCAAATATGAATGTGCACGTTCTTAAGTGTTCCCACTGGTATGTCAGACTATTTATTTATCAAATGTGAAAGCTCACTCCGTCAGGTAATCCCACAGAGATATCTGGTTATTTATTGATCAAATGTGAATGTGCTGGTTCTCAGGGACCACCACAAGACCTATTTAAACATTATGGCAGCAAATGTGTCATTTATGCTAACGAAAGGAATGGAATTAGAACCGTAAAATTTTGTTCTGTCAAAAACTAGCAGAGACCGCCTCTGCTAGTAGCACAGTGGTGTAATACTGTTCATATGTATTGAGGAATGGTTTGAGAGAGTTCTATTTCATAAACCAAAAGTTGTCCATGCTTGTTACGAAAAGTAAAACTGTGTCCGTGTATTTAATAATTGGCAACAAGTCCTGCAGTCAGTCTTCTGGGCGGACCTACTTTAGGCCTCAATAGGGTTTGCCTATCATCCCCCTGGGCTGTTCATATTTTGCACATGTGTGCAATAAGGTGTTGTATTCCTGGGCTCAGATCTCCTACAGGTTGCCACTCACACAGTCCTACTGATGAAAATATTTCTATCAGTGGCAATGCAGTAATCACTCTCTCTGTGCGTAGGCTTAAAACATACAACCAAATGTCTAAAATCTGTACTTGGGCATTAGATTCAATCTTGATGCAGAAGCATAAGGTATGGAATTAGTATTTTAGTTCAGGCTATATTCAAAGCCTCTAATGTGTGATGGCAGAAATATCCAGAGAGTAGCCATCTGAACTGAAAAGCCATAGTATCCAGCCAATAATTCATGAGGTTTAAGAATATGTTAGACTAATAAAAACACATTGTGTGTGCATAATAATCATTTGTATCCATTACAAAAATCCCAGATTGATTACACATAGCATGATAGTCCAGATAAAAGACTTGGAACATGATCTGAATGGCCCAGCGGCAACCAGTTTAATCATTTCAAAGCTACTATGACTTTCGTAAGCGTAATGTGGTGAAGAATTTGACCTAACACATTCTGTGTCACTATCACCACCTTGACTCGGTTGGTGAAAGGCAGGTGTAAACGATTTGTTTCAATGTAACCTCTTGCCCGGTTTCACTGGCTATCTTTCAAGGATTATTCCTCTCTTACCATCACTGAGTTGCTGGCTGAATCTTCCGATGTTTGTGATGTATGGATGTCTGCTGGCCACATTTTGTATTTTGGGAAAGATTGCACTATGATTGCCCATGTTATACATGTTCTGCATGTGCTTGAAGTTGGCAAATATTTTTCCTATGATATACTGTACTTGGCATCAATACCTGTCAAATCATCCAGCACACGATGAGCTCAATGGCCTGATATGATGATACCTGTTATCTTGATTGTGTGCCCTTTGTGGGATTCCTTCTATTTCCTTTATAGCCTGTAGGCCTACATTGAAACTCTCTCCACTGTGTGGCAATGGACAGAAATTGACAGAAATTGGTCTGCCCTGTCACAAAGTGTTGGTTAAGGTCAGCACATATTCATATAAAAGGTACATTGCTGGAAGTGAAATGTTAAGGACAACATACTCCGAATGAAGAGAAACCATAAGAAGTGGACTCAAATCGACCATCGACCAATGCCTTTTTTAATTGCCCTTGGTAGTACTTTAAAAAAAAAAAAAACATTTTATTTAAATGTGGTTACATTTCTTAATATTCTAAGGATGTCACAGAAAATACGTCTTTTGAATTGCCATTGCCCATCCACGGATGAAACAACATAGGTTGAGAACATCTTGTCATCCAAACCATTTTTTGTTTTTTCACAAAACACTCAAATTAGCGGACTAGAAACGCTCTCAAAAGGTAACTATCCGGAGTCCTGGAAAAGTGCCATCATCTATCCAATATTTAAAAAGGGCGATCCTGCAATCCCTTTGATTTACAGGCCAATCTCACTGGTGGACACCTCCTTCAAGGTTTTTGGCCGGGCCATTTGGCAACATCTTGAGGACTGGATCTTAACCAGCCAAGTCCTCTCAGAGGTCCAATATGGCTTTAGACCCAGTCTGGCAACCCGGGACCAGGCCTTGAATTTGTATTTGGTAATGGCTTCCTCAGTCTATGGCAGGGGGGAGCTGATTTATTTAGCCTTCATGGACCTGAGCACCGCAATTTACAAAGTGGAAAGAGCTATTCTATTTGTATTTGTATTTGTATTTTATTTATTTGTAAAGCGCCACCAGGCCCAAGGGCATCCAGACTCATAAATCTTGACAAACACATTTACATTTGCAAACATTAACGACAGAAACTAGACTCAACCTGATTACAGAGACATACAGATTAGAGCCCAATGACAATGTGAAGCAAAGGTTAAATATAGGACTGTATATACCGTAAATCAAAGGCAGTATGGTCCTGAGCTTAGTGCGGGAGCCGAAGACTCATGACAGGTAGGAAGGTAGGACAGCAGGTGAATCAAATGTTTTGTGTGAAAAAGCCATGATTTTGTTTTATTCTTGAAAGATTGGAAAGAAGGCTCAGTCCTAATTGTATTTGGGAGGGAGTTCCAAAGTTTCGTGGCCAGAACAGGGAAGCTCACCCCTCCTGCTTTTTGTAATTTGAACCTGGGCAGCGATAGACTGTGGGTCTGGGCTGCTCTCAGAGGTCGAGAAGAGGTGTGCAGTGTAAGACAATTGGATAGGTATGGAGGGGCCTTGTTGGCCAGGCACTTGTGCGTCAAAGCTAGGGTTTTCAGGGAAATTCTGTGCTTGACAGGGAACCAGTGAAGGTTAATTCTGTGCTCCGAGGTATGGTGGTTTCTTGGAATATTTAATGCTGCTATAATGGCATTGATCTGAGTGGTTTGCAGTTTGTTGAGGTTGGATAGACTGGTCCTAAGATAGAGGGCGCTACAATAGCCTATCTTGGACATGATGAGAGTTCTGGCCAATATGATACAATTTGCAGCGGTCAGAAATGGTCTGCAGGCCGTAATAAGTTTGCATGTGTAGGCCGAAGCTGACCTAACTGCATTCGTTTGTCTGGTCAAAGATAGAGTGGAGTCAAGATAGATTCCTAATGTTTTAGTGTCTTTGGAGACCTTGATGACGTTCCCATCAATGATGAAAGAGTTGAAGGAATGGTCGAGTTTATTGAGACGTTGATTAGAACCCAAGATAAGCAGTTCTGTTTTATCATCATTGAGGCAATGTTCATGCTTGGCCATCCAGGCCTGAATGACCATGTAGACGGCATTCAGGGATTTGGGCTCCACTGCGTAATCACCAGTGATGGGGATGATTATCTGGGTGTCATCAGCATAGTTAGTGTATGTGACACCCAGATAGTCAAGAACATCAAAGAGTGGTTTAGTAAACACATTATGAAGAGTAGGGGACACAAAAGTTCCCTGAGGGACGCCACAATGGATGGGGGCAGGGGCCGCAGAAGCTGAGGGCTAGAATACTAGCATGGATCTATTACTTAGAAATGAGCTTATCAAAGCAGTGACCGAGTCTGAAAAGTTGGCGGCGGATGTGAGGTGTTGGCACAGGATTTGGTGGTTGACCAAGTCGAACGCAGCAGAGAGGTCGAGTAGTAGTAGCAGAGCTAGTTTTCCATTGTCTTTCATGACTTCAATTTGCATTTTGAGATCAATCAAAGCTGTTTCTGTTCCATTTTTTGGGTGGAAACCAGATTGTCTCAAGCCGAGGAGATTGTTAACTTCAAGATAATCCTGGATCTAAGGGTAGGCAGCTCGATCTAATATTTTAAGCATGAAGGGGACAGTGGTGATGGGTCTGTAGTTAGTTGGTATACTAGGGTCTAAAGACGGTTTTTTGAGCAACGGGATAACCCAGGCTTAAGTTTTAAGATTGTCAGGGACAATACCTGTTTTGAAAGAAAAATTTATAAAGGCCCTGATGAATGGGTCTAGCTCATGAGAGGATTCCTTGATGATAGGGGCCGGATATGAATCGCCTTGACAGTTAGATGGTTTAATTTTGTTGATGATGCCTTCCACTTCTGCAGTAGTGAGAGGAGAGAAGGTGAAAGGTTTGATGAAAGAGGCAGCTGGTACGGTGGCCCTCAAAGGAGTGGCGCTAGGCTTGTCAGTCTGGAGACAGTTTTGTTTGTCTTTGTTTTTGTTTGGAGGGATGCAATTTTGCCCAATAATGCTGTCTGAATGCTAGCACACCATTTTCTATATTTGATACAAGTGTCAGGTGGTGTAGCAGGTGATTGAAGTTTGAATTGCTCTTTAATGTTTGAGTCAGATTGCGTAATGTGATTGTTATAGATCTCTTTTTTAGCCTGGAAGATGGCTTCTTTGTAGTTAAGGAAGGCTAAAATGAGGCTGTCCTTGTGGGCATCTGAAGGATGGCTTTTCCACCGTTTTCAGCTGTCCGTTTTGTTTTGCAGAGCACTCTTAGCTGTGGTGTGAACCATGAGTTGAGGTGTGCCAGAGGTTTAGGTTTTCGAAGTTTAATGGGGGCGATAGAGTTTAGGGCTGTAAGCATAGTATGGTTGTACGTATCCTGTTACGCTCACCTGGTTCCCACAGGGCGTCGATCGGACTCGGACAGCTGCGGTCTCCACCAACATGATGCGTAGTGAAGAGATGACAGTCTGGACTGGCCCGCCTAATCTTGTATGCTGGACTCGTAGAAGTATTCTCCTGCAAGTGGAGAAAGGGATTTAGCCACCCGTGGACTTTAGTGATGGCCCCACAACAGTTCTCGTTCTCCCCACTAATCACCTCCGATATCCCCTCTTGGTAACCTCACCTTAAGTTTTTAAATGATGAGCTCTCCATCCTGCATGGCATGCAGGGGCGCGTAGATACCAGTTACTTCACTGGGTTGAAAGTACTGGAGGAGTTCCGGAGGAATATTGACTCCAGTGTCTATAAAGTTCAAAGAGTTCAATATGTCCGATGTTCACTCTTGTTCCATTCCCTCGTTAGGTTGCAGCTGGTTCGGTAAAAGTTGCATGACTTTAACTTGCTGTTTTCTCTCCCTTTATAGGTGCGGCATAGGAAGATGCGGCAAATTAAAGGATGATACCTCCGGTAGTAAAGCAGGTAAGCCTATGGTGGCAAAGAGATTGTCTTTGTCGGTTTTCTCGGCTCACCTTGTTATTCCTTTTGTTTTCCCCCCAGGTGCTGGGTTTCGACGAAGAAAATAATGGAGGTTGCGCTGAGTCGAAAGATGCGGTGGACTGGTGAGTATAAGCGGTGCTGCTGCTGGCGAAGCGACGCATGCTGAAATAATGTCCTTTCCAGGCTCGGAGATGTGCTGGTTCCGGAAACAGGTAAGGAATCAAATAATGTCTGTGATCTAACCTCCTCTCCTTTCTTTTCCTTTTGTCTAGGAGCTCAGATTCGAGGCGGGCGTGGTAGAAGACTGGATGCTGACTTGCAGACACGGTGAGCGTCACGCTGCTGGATGCAGTATAACGCAAAGCTTGGGCTTCTGTTCGGGTGTGGTTTAACTAGCCTGCAAAGTAGTCCCAGGTAAGAAGTTCCCCAGAACCACACCGAGTAAAAAATAGTCCCTGTAATAAAATAGTCCCATCCAGGCCTCACGGTGGCTTGGACTCATTTGCAGCATGGTCTGCATAAGGTAAGTAAAGTCTATGAGCCTGGTGCCTATTGCGCCAGGACTGATTTCTATGATGAGCCTGGCGCCTAAGGCGCTAGGACTGAATCCAAACAGCCCCCAGCCGGGGCTGCTGGGGTTTTAATGAGTATCTGGATGCCTGCTCCCGGGGCTGATGGACTCGATCCGGATGCCCGGGGGTAGGCATCATGACAGAACTCCCCCCCAAGGCCCCACCTAAAGTTGTTCTTCCCCTTGGCCCTGGCTTGTCTGGGAAGGCCCGATGGAATTTTTTCACCAATCGAGGAGCATGAACGTGGTCACTAGGTTCCCATGACCTTTCTTGTGGTCCGTAACCCTTCCAGTCAATTAAATAAAAAAGTCTTGATTTAACCATTTTAGAGTCCAGGATGTTTTTTACCTTGAATTTAGGTTCTCCATCTATTAGGATGGGGTCAGGTGGTTTGGTTAATCTTGTCCCGGGTTGAACTGGTTTTAGAAGTGAAACATGAAAGACAGGATGAATCCGCATATTAGAGGGTAATTCTAATTTGACGGCCACCAGGTTGATAATGGCCTTAATGGTGTAAGGTCCCAAATATCTAGGATTAAAAGTCTGAGTTCCTTTCGGAGGTATATGTCTTGTAAGTAACTCCAATCAAGCAATCCCACTATGTCACTGCTTTGTCTGGGATGCCCAAGGGAAGCCCTTATTTATATATTTTTATGGCAAGTTATAATCTGGACGATGAACCCTTGTATAACACTCCTCTCTCAGAATCCCCCCGACCCCACTGAGCCAAGAAGTAGGTTTGTTTTGCAAATTTAAAAGGTTTATTTGAAAAATTAAACTATATATATATATATATATATATATATATATATATATATATATATATATATATATATATATATATATATATATATATATCACACTTTTATAATAATTTAATAATTGATATCACACTTATGGATATAATGTTGATCAACAATGGGTAATCTGGCACTAGCACACTTCTTTACAATCAATGAGGAGTTGGTATAGGATGGATAAGGCAGCGAAAATACTTTTATGGTTTCAAGGAAAAGCAATGTAGAATGAAATGCAGTACAGAAATAACTTGATATGATTTTAGCAAAAGATAATATAATCACTTTTTCTCTGGCAGTTCACCCCCCCCCCCCCCCTATGCAATGTAAGAAATGGGAGGAGGAGCACACAGTTCTCATGAATGCAATCAAATACAATAAGAAAGTCAGTTCCCCCCCAGCAAGCTTAGAGGAAAACAGTTAGAAGTTTGAAACACAGGCCCCAAAATGCTTTGAATGTGATGACAAAGAAGTGAGAAATGTGCTAAAAATGTTTTTAATTCCCTCTAGAGGTTCAGGGTGGGTGATATCTAGTTTATATCAGTTCAGGCTCACTTTAGCAATGCTCTATGTGTAACCAGCAGGTTAAAACACATTTTAGCAAAGGAAAGCAAGAAGCTGCTGATTTTTACACGTGGCTGAAATTGTGCAAAATGTCAAATCGCAGCAAATTTAATCACGCGCGTTGAGCATAATTACGGAGGCACTATAGTACAAACGGTTCCGGAGATACGGACGATTTTGTGAAAGTCGTTTTTCGGATTTGAAATTTTAAAGCTCAGAATGGCAGATGACAGTTTTCAGTTTTACAGATGACAGAATGAAACGATTCTAGGAGGCAGTTCTAATAGGCTAAAATAGTTTGGATTAGATTATTTTAAACTAAGAAATTGGTTTTGCACAGTGAGTACTCACACTATATTTTTGAAATAAGCCGTCAAGGTCTGGTCAGGTTGGACGGGACTTCCGGTGGGTGGTTCTGAAGTCCCGGCTATCTGGGTCAGCTCTGCTCTCTGGGTCTGTCAAGCACCGGTTCTGCTCACGGCACTGCACAGTTCTGGTCTCTCTGGATCTCTGGTCTCTCTGGATCTCTGGTCTCTCTGGATCTCTGGTCTCTGGAGGTTGATGGATTTGAAGTCTGGAGTCTCCTGTCAAAGCGTCCCGCAAGAAAGTGGAAAGTGAATCCCCTACCTGGGTTTCAGTGGCCCTTTTTATGTGTTTTGAAAATGGGTGTGTGCCTGGGCCTAGCTAAGCCTGCCCCTCTCTACTTGTCATTGGCCCAATTCTCCCCTCTCCCATGATTGGGGGAAGGAAATGGATTGTCATCATGATGAGGTCTATTTATGGGTCAGAGGATCCTCCCCTGGTCCAATTGCACACAAATCTATTTCTGATCCAAATACATATTTATCTAGAGCTGGTCAAGTGGCATAGCGAGTAGAGCGCTCGCTTTGACATCCGTGCAGAGCCTACTAACCCAGGTTCGAATCCCGGCAGGGCCAAACTCAGCCTTTCATCCTTTCGAGGTCGATAAATGAGCACCACACACCGTGGGTAATAATAAGCAGCGCTCAGACACCTGAGCGTTCGTAGCGCTATATAAATGCCAAATTATTATTATTATTATTATTATCTATGTACCATTTTTCTCATATTATAGGTCCAGTTAACATATTTTCTGTAGCACCAAACCATCCGATCCCTGTCTTTGTACGATGGTGTGTCCACTGATGACAGAATTCTCCTCTTTTCATCTAGATAACGACCTCTAAACCTTTCCAGATTTTACACAAATGTGCACCAGGGATATGGGTTTCAGATGATAAAGTGTCAGATTTTTAACATGCATACATTTGGAGTAACAACCTTTTTTCCGCTACTATCCCCAGGAACATACCACAGGGTCCTAACACCTCTTAAAATGTGCACCGAAAAATCACAAGAATAATGGTATTATTTATATCATTTTGACCAGTCTGCACTATGAGTTATCTATCTTTTTAAAATTATGCCCTGGTCAAAAATGGGCGTGGCTTCCCACATCACATGATGGAATAACTGGTTTATCCACTTCCCCCAAGCTCAGATGGCTAGCAGAGGAACTGCCCCTCCCAGTTTCTCCCAAGAGGAAGCCACTTTACGCCCCCCAATATAACATTTGCCTGAGCCAAAGAAGGCCCATTGTTCAGTTCCCTGTAGTCTCCAGGGGCCACTCCCCTTTCACCAACAGGGCCATGTGATCTCCTTTTGGTGGGGCCAGCAGGATGCAGCCAGGCCTGGGAAGAGTTGTTGAGCCAGTTCAACTCCTGTCGGGGGTAGTTGTCAGGCAGAATCCAGCTAAATGTCACTTTAGTTCCCAGTTTTCTACATTCAAATCCAACTTACATGCAGCTACTTTTTATATATACATTAAATAATTACTTCCTTCAAGTCATTTCAGAATATAGTTTTACATTGTATCCACCTCTTAGCAAGTCTTTCCTTGGCCTGGTTTGGGTTCATCTGTTCAGTTTTACACAAAAGTCTGCTGGTTTTAAAACGCCGGCTTTCTGATAGTGGTGAGCACCGGTACTGCATCCATTTTTGACATTAAGAAAATGAATTCCCCACAGTTCTGGGTTGCTTTTGGCAATCAGCATTGCCATTCCCAATGGTTTCAGGCTACTGTGTGTGTAGCCCAATGGTGGTTTTAGGCGGTGCCCTCCGGTGCTCACAACATAGGCAAAATGGGTGGCAGCCTATTCTTCTTGTTTTCCCTGTGCACTCTCTGGGGAGTTCTGGCCATCATGATGTTTTCCATGCCAGTACTGCACAGTTTTATGGTAGGGCTTGGATGCATGGGTAAAAGCATCCCACAAGCCCCCCCCTCTTGCGATTGCCATTCTGATCTTTCACTGATAGAACTTGCAAGATCTGGGATGTTCGCCTCCTCTTCTTCCAATTCCGTAGATGGCACAGTTCAGCATCTTTTCCTCCCTCCAGTCGATCAATCAGTTCTCCTTGCTGGTCCTGATGGGAGGATTGGGCGGTACACCTGGCCCCTCGGATCTTCGCTCCCGGTCCCCAGGTCGCCTTCCGTGGTCAGTCTCCATGGTTTCATCTCTCCTAGGATGATAAAGCAAAGCAACAATACACATTCCTTGACATTTTTCCACCACTATTAATGGTGTGGCGAACATATACATTTTATAAATCAGAAGATATGAACATATACATTTTCTTTTTTAAATTAAGAGACAAGAACATATATATATACAAGAATCACAGAATTTTATATGCTATATGTGGAATATTTTAGGGTTGGAACTGAATTACTCTGGAGTGGCCCTCTCTGGGATTCCAGTGGATTCCTCCAGTTGTTGCAGAGTGTGCCTGGAATGGCAACACTTCAGCTGATTAATATGGATCCACTTATCTTCCCCTTCCGCCAAATTACCTTTGAGGATGCGGTTTTTGTAGGCAACAGGGGAGATGTTGTCTATAATTTCAAAGGGTCCCTTGGATGCAGGCAAACATTTTCGCTGTTTGGCCTGGCTCCTTTGGAAATTGTATAGATAGACCCGGTCCCCCACAGTATAATCCTTCCTGGTGGTCTTCAGGTCTTAGTGGGTTTTCATGCTATCAGCTGATCTTTCTAGATTTCGCTGAGCATAGGCAAAAGCATGCTGAAGGTGTTTCCTTAAATTCTCCACATACTCATGAGTTGTGGAGTCATTTATCAGTGTCAGCTCTTTGGTCCTGTAGAGCAAATGCTGAGGAAGCACCATCATGCGTCCAGTCATCAACTCAAATGGTGACATTTTAGTTGCAGATGACGGGGTAGATCTGATGGCCATTAGGATCAGAGGTAATCGGATATCCCAACTTGGCCCAGAATCTGCCACAAACTTTTTTAATATACTCACAATGGTTTGGTTGTATCTCTCTACTGCCCCAGAAGAAGCTGGCCGGTAGGCAATATGTAGCTTTCTTTTGACCCCCAGTATCTCCCACATCTTTGTCATTACTTCACTGGTGAAGTGGCTACCTCTTTCTGACTCAATCCTTTGAGGTAGACCAAAACGGGAAAAGATGTGATTGATCATCAGGGCAGCTGCCGTTGCTTCCTTGCAATTTGGGACTGGGAGACATTCCACCCACTTGGTAAACAAGCATGTAACGGTCAACATTAATTTGTTTCCTCTAGACGAGCGAATTACCGGGCCTACAAAGTCGATTTACAAATCTGACCATGGCAGTGTCATCCCCCTCTTTTGGAGAGGCGCACGGTGTGTGATGGATGATGGCTGAAATTGTGCACACACAAGACACCCCTTCAAGTATTGGTCGAGGTCCTGCCCCATGTGTGGCCAGTATGCAACCTCGCTTAAGATTTCCAGTGTTGTGTGAAACCCCCTATGACTGGCGGTGGCCGCATCATGGGGGTGACTTAACATTAGGCTTCGAAATGAGGTAGCAACCACCCACTGATCATGGCCAGCTTGGGATTTCCTTACCAACAACCCGTCTTGGATCCGGAACATCTTTGGACATTTCATCAACACTCTTAGGTCCTCTTTCCCAATGTAATCGGTATCCATCAGGGGAAAGTTCTCAGGGTCCTCAAGGTGTTGGTAAAACTTACCAATGACTGGATCCCCCTTCTGAGCTGTAATTAAATCAGCATCAGTGGTCTCCCTACTCCATTGGGCAGTTGAAAGATCATTGAGAACATTTTCTGGGACCTAGTGATAGCAGTGACCTGGATTTCCCCCAACAGGGACTCTATCTCTATTAGATCCCCTTGGATGGCCCCGGTTTTGGCCAGCTGATCAGCTAAGTCATTTCCAGTTTTGTCTGGTCCCTCTACTTTGGAATGACCCTTGATCTTTTTCCAGTAGATGGTCATCCCATTCGAGGTGACCAGATCATCAATATTTTGGATTAACTTCCCATGTTTCAAGGGTTTGTTATTAGCACATAACATGCCTCTGGTTTTCCAATTAACCAGGTGCTCCACGAACCGTTCCGTACATAATCCGAATCTGTGATTATGACCAGTTCGTGGAGTTGATGTTGGAGAGCAGTGAGGATGGCCTGATGCACAGCCATCAATTCTGCCACCTGACTACTTCGGGGACCAATTTTGTATCCAACGGAGGGTTCTGGGGACTCATTCACCCATGCGTTCCCTACGCCGGCCACCAGTTCTTTTTCCCTGTTGTTGTCAACATGGTACGAGCATCCATCCAAACAGACAGTGGGCATTCCTTCACACTTGTCCTCTTCAAAGACTTTGTGTGGGGAATTAAGGTATGCCTCCATGTTGTCCTTGATTTTTAGACTTTCGTCCTCGAGACATTTTTCTCTGGCACAATCATGCAAGTCAGCCAGACGTTGCGCGAGGGGACTCTTCTTGTTTTGGCCATATCTGACCTCCACAGGAAAGCCTTGCATTGACAGAATCCAGGAAGTAATTCGGGAATTACTCACATTTCCGGCCCGGATTCTGTCACTTTGGAGATATTGCAGAGGCTGGTGTGGAGTCTCCACTATGATGTGTTCCCCCTGGATGAACGGCCGGTAATTCTTCAATGCCCACACCGTAGCCAGGAGTGCCTTCTCACAATCGTTGAATTTTTCCTCCACAGAGGATAAAGTTTTGCTCGCATAGGAGATTGCTTTATTGACCTTGTCATGCTTTTGGTATAATACTGCCGTCAAGCACTTATTAGAGAACCCTGTCTCCAGGACAAACTCCTTGTTTCTGACAGGGTAAGCTAGGCAAGGTGCTTGTGAGAGGCTTCTTTTGAGTTGTTTTACTGCCTCGGATTGTTCTGGACCCCATTCCCACTTGACCCCCCCCCTTCAAGAGATGAATCAGGGGTCTAGTGATCTCTGCGTAGCCTTCAATGAACTTTCTGCTGTAATTAGTCAGTCCAAGGAGGCTCCTTAGTTCCCGCAGAGTCATGGGGTCTTTCAGTTTCTGAAGTGCTTCCACTTTATCTTCCTGGTGACAGAGACCCTGAGGAGTAATCTCATGCCCCAAGAAATTAACACGGGTTCTACACCACTGTGCTTTCTGAAAGGAAAGTTTTGCTCCGGCGGCCCTCAACTGCGTCAGAACATAACGGATCTCTGCTATGTGTTCTTCCACAGATGAACTTTTGATGAGGACATCATCTACATAAGCCAGGTTACCCCTCGCACCCACGTCGGGCATGGCCTTATGTAGGAAAATGTTGAATTCATTGTCGGAGTTGAGGTATCCGAAGGGAGTCCGGGTCCATGTGTACTGCTGGCCACCAAAGGTAAAAGCCAGTTTGTATTGGTATGATATGATATGATATGATATGATATGGCATTTGTATCGCGCCTATACACAAGTGTTTCAAGGCGCGACGAGGCGGGGGGAACAAGGGGAAGACAGACAACGATCCTACTAGGCCAGGTATCATTCAGACTGCGCAAGTGCAGGGGTAGGGGAAGGGAAAAGTGCAAGGGGAAGGGGAGGGATAAGTGCAGTACAAGTAAGTAGAATAAAGATAAATAAATAAATAGGGCCAGCTGGTGGCAAGTACAAGGTAAGTGCAGGCAAGTGCTGGGAAGCGGGGGCTGTAGGGATACAGAGACAGTCCCGCAGTGCAGGGGATGCGATGCCAGGGAGGCAGTGCAAGTGGAGAGTGGCTGGGCCCAGGACCGAGGTCGGTGAGAGTGGCCCAGTTGCAGATTCAGTGCAATTTCAGTGTAGAATTTAGCAGGGGAGAGGGACAGAGAAGGCAGAGGCAAAGAGGAAGGTTTTGAGGTGCTTCCGGAACCGGAGATGGTTCTCCTCAAGTTTCAGGGAGGCAGGAAGGCTGTTCCAGAGGGAGGCCCCTGCCGCGGAGAGAGGTCTACCCCCAGCTCGTTGCTTTAAGAAGCAGCTGACCCTGAGGGAGTTGGAGACGGATGAGCGAAGGGCTCGGGAAGGAAGATATTTAGGGATAGAGAGTTGAAGGTATTTTGGCCCCAGGCCCCAGAAGGCCTTGTGGATAATGCAGAGGGTTTTGAACTTAATCCTCGCAGCCACTGGGAGTCAGTGTAGAGATTTCAGTCCTGGAGAGATACAGTCCCTGGGCTTGAGGCCAAGGACAAGTCTCGCAGTTCTGTTCTGGATGAGTTGCAGAGGGCGGAGAGTGGAGGCAGGCAGATTAAGATAGAGGCTGTTACAGTAGTCCAGCTTCGAGAGAACCAGGGCTCGGGAGACAGTGAGCTTCTGGGGGAAGGAGAGGAAGGGAAGAATACCTCTAAGGAGGTGCAGCTGGTAGTGCACTTGGTCCTCCCTACTGACAGGCATGGTCCAGTACCCATTGGTCAGGTATATTGCAGTGAAAACCTGTGACCCCTGAATCTGGGCCAGCCCTTGGTCAATGTAGGGAAGAGGCCATCGGGAAGTATGGACACGTTTGTTGAGCTCCCTAAGGTCGGCGCAGAGTCTCCACTGGCCGTTTGGCTTTAATATTCCCAGCACCGGATTATTGAAGGTGCTGTGTACTGGACGGATTATTCCCCGGGACTCAAGGTTCTTAATTATTTCAGTTAGGGACTCCATGGATGCGAGAGGCAAGCGATATTGCTTCACAAACACTGGAGTCATGCCAGGGTCCGTGGGAATTGTTGTTGTGTGGATGTCGGTGTGACCACAGTCATATGAGTCTACCGCAAAGAGATCTTGAAAATCCAAGAAAACTTGTTTCAACTTTTGCTTCTGTTCCAGAGTCACACAGGCATCAGCTAGGTTGACTCTTTCTTCCACCATCTGCCTGAAGCCTGGAAAGACTTCTGGTTTGGCTATCTCAGCGGCCTCCTCCAGCTGGGTGGAGAAGTCCCTGGTCAGAGTGCTGATTTGGACTGGAGGCTTCAGGTGGGAAAGGCAGCCCTCATGGACCTGGAAAATCACCTCATCCCTCCTGAAGTCACAAGTCACATCTTCCTTACCATAAGGGCAAGAAGTGTACACCAGGAAGTTCCCCCCCATGCCGGGAAAAGATCCTGTCTGGTGTTGTATTGTCCTCACTGTCACTGTCAAAACAGTCCTTGGGGATCGGTCCTAACAGTTCATTCCCTAAATCAATGGAAAAATGTCAGTCATCAACCACCATTCCGATAATGGTGCCTGCGGCTAGAGTAATACTCTTTAAGTCGCTGTTATCCACCTTTATTGAAATGGTGTCATGTTCTATGTTGACAAATGGTGTTGGGTTTACCCCCAACCCTTGCTGTTGGAGAGAAGCATTTAGATGTATATAAGCATCAGGGTTTTTCAATTTTTGTCCTCTTTTAACTTTCACTTCCAGGGAGAATTGTCGGGTCCTTTCTGGGATGGTGACTTCCTCTTTAAGCTGAATTTCAACTGCATAAGGTAGCAATTGAGCTGACCTAAATGCTTTTTCCTGATCATCAAAGCCCATGGGATTATCCGCTAATCGGGACCAAGCTTTGAAGTTTATTAGGTCCAAACTAATGGCGAAGCGATTGAGAATGTCACTGCCTAAGTAAAAGGCGGCAGTGACATCTCGCACAACCCAACAATTATGGACTATGCTCTTGTTGCCAATGGAGATTTTGAGCATACACCTGCTTGGCAGGAATTGTTTGGAATTGGGTGTTTCCAGATCTTTTGGGAGTTGGCGGAACATGGCTTCGCTGATGAAGCTCTTACCGTTGTTCACACACACTCGGGCGAGAACAGAGTCCTTCCCATCATTTAACTGAACAGGGATGAACAACTGCTCTCCAATTTGCTGAATATCAGCCAGGCTCTGAGCTGATTTCACCTCTTTCTGGACTATAGGAGTGGGAGTGTCTGATTGTGCATTGGTAAAGAATTTCAAAGTGTTTCCTTCCAGTGTGGAATACCACCTTAAACTGGAAGGAAGGTTGATTTTCACAAATAGAGAGGACCCCCCACCACCTGTCTGTTGTCCTACTGCTATTACTGTCACGTCTGGAATTTGGTTGTTCTGGAAGTGAAATTCTACTTGGTCAGATTTTTGTTCAACCATGTGGCAGGTGCCGTTTAAACTAACATGGTTGACACTCTGTTTTAATTTTATTGGTCGGCTAGTCTGGGTCCAGAGGACCTTGTTTACGCAATCTATTAGGGGTGACAACCTTCTCAGGAGGTCATTCCCTAGTAAACAAGGGGTGCCCTCTGGAGTCACTACTATGACCGGGTGTTTCACCTTGTGTCGCCCAATTTTGATGTCCAAATCTGCAGTCCCCTCGACAGGAATTTCCTTCCCGTCAAAGTTCTGCAGTTGTCCAGGAAGAGAGGTAAGAGGAATATGGTAATTCTCCCCCCTTCCTGCATTTAGTTCATCAAAGGCTCTTTTGGACAGAAGGGTAGGTTGAGATCCAGTGTCCACCAGTGCCGAAATTGTACCCTGCCCCTGTATTTGTACCGGGGCATAATATCTTCCCTCCTTCTCCTCAAGGGGGCACAGATAATGCACATTTTTGGACAACTGGTGGGCTAACTTTCTGGTTTTGGACATTGCTAGCGAAGAGATTTGGGCAGAATTCTGTGAAGAGCCTGGGGAATCTGAAAGAAAAAGTTGGCAACTGGAAATGGTTTCGGGTTCTGGGCCGCCCCCCCTTTTGGAGGCAGTCATCAGGATGGGCTTGACCCATGCGATTTTGGTATTGTCGGTTCTGGGATGAGATGATGGGCGGCGTTAGCTCAGTCTCCACATCTCCCCAGTCTGGATTGGAATCCCTTGGGACCCATTTTTCTTTGGGAGGAGTTCCCCCATCTCTAAAGGAGAAGATCCTTTTCCCAGGATCCTCTGAGGATCCCTCTCCCTCAAATTGGAAGATCTGTACCTCCTCCACAAACTGGGCCTGTTTGGGTCCTTTGTTTCTCCTACCCCCCCTCTGCTCCTTGGGTGGCAGACATTCAGGGGCAAGAGATTTTGTTTCCGGTTCCTGGTTTTCCAGGGGCTGTTTACAAGTTGGGAAGGAAGCTTCCTCCAAGGCTTTACACCCCCCTTCCCCTTGTGCCTCCTCCCTGGGAACCGGTGGGTTATCGGGGTGCTGCCCCCGTCATTGTTCTGGAGCACCAGGTCCAGAGTTTGGGGCATTCTGCGGTGGCATGCTCATCTGAGGGTTCTGTTGAGCCCTCAGTATGTGACCCAGATCCCATGCCATATTTTGGACCTGGCGCTCAAGTTGTGAAACCCGCTCAGGCTGATACGGGGCTCTATTTTCTCCCCTGGGCTGATCCCGGGAAGGGTAGCTATCCCTTCTCTGGTAGTACACCTGGTTGGGAACATTTTCGTACCCCTCCACCCTTGGCCTCCCCTCTCCTGGATTAGGTTGTCTTGGCTCAGGGAATTGGGGAAAGAAGGATGGATGATTTTGGGGCTGGAAATTGGGTGGATACCTGGGGAAAAAGTTCTGCCCAGGATTTGGTGAGTTTCTGCCCTCCTGGGGGATGTTAGGAGGGAAGTTCCCTGGGTCAGGTGCTTGGCTGGATCCCCCCCTTGGGCTGGAGGAGTCCACACATAACCCAGGATGGGTCGGTTTCCCTTGTAGCAGGGACTTACATAATCAGGGGAGCGAGGGACCCCATTTGTGCGACTACCTCCTCGACTCCCTGTCTGTGACTGGCCCGAGGGCCTTCTGGGCTGTGAATTATTTGGTGCAGGCAGGTTTTTAGGCCCCCCCCATCTCCAAATCTAAAACGGGGGCAACCTTTACCTCTGCCACCTTAGCAGCAGCAGGGGTGCTGTTGGTTTTGGGGTTTTTCTGCGTATTATTTTTATTTTCTATGGGCTTCTGCACTTCATAGATCCAGGTAGCCTGTTCAATGACCCAGTCTAGTGACCTCTTCTCATGAAAATCTCTCACTAGCTGGGTCATGATGTATTTGGGCAAGGCATGGAAAAAAGTATTAACAAACCCTTTGCTGTCTGTGCGCACCCTTTTTGTAGTCTGTGCAAAAGCACGCTTTAACTCCTGCACAAATTCTTGTGGGGCGTGATCCTCCCCACATTGCAAATTGTAGGCTGCCCTGCGAGCCTCTTGAGGATTTCTGTGCACAGAAAAATGTTTCAAGATGGCCACCCTGTATGTGGACCACCTTGAATGGTTTTGATCCTCCAGCCCAGCAAAGAAACTGGAGTATTTTGGTAAGAAGGTCCACTTTACATATTGAATACAGCTTTGGCTGTCCTTCAAGTGTAAAGTCTCCATCATTTGCTCATAGAGCTCCAAGTGTTCTCAAACAGAATACTTGGCGTTCATATGATAAGGCGTAATGACACTCCTTATTGCCTTTATTTGTTTCAATGGGTCCTTAAGCAAGGCCCTTTTTGCCTTATTGGCCTTTTTGGTTCGGGTAACCTTGGTCCATTCATCCTCCGACTCAGAAGCGCTGCTCCCAGAGGTGCCCGTCTGATCATCCAGGTTTTCCCGGATTCTACGAGCCTGGGAATGGCTGGCAGAATGTGGGGACCTGGTCTCCTGTGTCCTGTAATGTTCCTTGATGCCAGGATTTGATGGGTACCCCCCCCACTGACCTAACTGGGCAGAGGTTTTCAGGATGCCCTTAATGGGCCTACTCTCCTGGGGTTTCCCACTAAATTGCACTGTGCTTGGGTGCCCATACCCGGATGCCCGCCCATCCATTCCTGGGTGGTACTGGCCGAGAGCCCCATACTTTTAGCTGGATAGTAACATGCCATCCCTGTGGCCCCGTGCTCATGTGGGCCAGGGAACATGGGGGTGGCAGAGTCCAGCGACTGATAGAGGTGAAGGCCTCTGGCACTAGGGCTCCTGAGGTTATGCTCAGGAGTTTCTCTTTCCCAGCGAACCTCATCTCTATCCGCCCCTGCTCCCTGTTGCAATGCAAGAGCCTGCGCTTTCAGTTCCTCAGTTAAGGCCTTACTAGACTCTATCAGTCTCTCGTGCATTGCTACCTGTTGCTGGAGCCTATCATTGTGCTGGCAGAGAGCCTGATTCTCTCTATGTGCCTCCTGATTGGTCCTGGAGTACTGGGCCAGTCTTTGCTGCAGGAGGGTTACCTCCTGAGCTGTGTCCCTTTTGGCCTGCTCCTTTCATGCCAAAGCATCCTCCACCCTCCTGGTGTGCTCTAACAAGTTCTGGTGTTCTTTTTGGAGGTCACCCAGTCCCTGGAGGGCCAGGTGATTTTCTTCCATTTTCCTTTTTAAGTGGCAGACTTCCTGGCCTAAGGTATCCCTTTCCTGACTAACTGTCTGCATCTGTGCCGCCAGGTCGTCCCTTTGTCTTTGGAAGGCACCGGCTTTCTGGCACTCCTGATCAAACTCTGCCTGGGTATCCAGGTCTTTCAGAATCAATTTATTGCTTTCCTCTTTCTCTCTGTCTAATCGAATTTGCAGGGTGGCTAACTGCTCGGTGCATGCCCTGTTGAAGTCCAGTTGTTGCTCCAGCTTGTTCTGGCTCTGCGGAAGGGAGTCCAACCCTTCTTGGTACTCCTTCTGCAAGCCAGAAATCTGGTATCCTGGTCAGCCTTTTCCTGTTGCAGCCTATCCATATCCTTCTTTGTTTTAGTAATGTACTGTCTGCTGTCATTTTCTGACTCCTAGCTCCCATGCAGCCTCTGCTTAGAAGAGACCAGGTCAGATTGGGCCTTTTCTAAAGCCATCTGTTGCCTATTTGCCAGATCTTGGCCTTCAGCACATTTGTCCTGCATGACTTCCATATATAGATACAAATATGCCGCTATCCTGGCAATCTTATTGTGTTCATCTTTTGCCTTAGGGGCCATATATAGTTCGCTCAGGGCCACATATAGGGGACCCTGATCTCTCCATATATCTGACCCTGTTTCAGTGACCTGTTGCGCGATTGCCTGCAACCAGACCGCCTGGTCCTGATGAGTCCACTCACCTCGCACAAATAGCTTATGTAAGAGGTGCTCCCTCGCTATTTTCATATCTACCACAGTCGTCATGCTGGAGATTGATCTCCCTCCTGACTTACAACAGTTAGTATTTTATTTTGCAAAACAGACCGTTTCCTTAGAGCGTTCATTTGAGGGGTGCTTTCACAGTGTAAAACAGCGTGGTGATCTAACCGGATATGTGTATCTGGTCAGTTGGCACAATGTATTAATCTGCACAAGTGGTAAATCTAACCCAGAATGTCCTGGCTCTGAGCCCCCACTTTGTAAGTAACTCCAATCAAGCAATCCCACTATGTCAGTGCCTTGTCTGGGATGCCCAAGGGAAGCCCTTATTTATATATTTTTATGGCAAGTTATAATCTGGATGATGAACCCTTGTATAACACCCCTCTCTCAGAATCCCCCCGATCCCGCTGAGCCAAGAAGTAGGTTTGTTTTGCAACTTTAAAAGGTTTATTTGAAAAATTAAACAATATATATATATATCACACTTTTATAATAATTTAATAATTGATATCACACTTATGGATATATTGTTGATCAACAATGGGTAATCTGGCACTAGCACACTTCTTTACAATCAATGAGGAGTTGGTATAGGATGGATAAGGCAGCGAAAATACTTTTATGGTTTCAAGGGAAAAGCAATGAGGAATGAAATGCAGTACAGAAATAACTTGATATGATTTTAGCAAAAGATAATATAATCACCTTTTCTCTTGCAATTCACCCCCCCCCCCCTCCTATGCAATGTAAGAAATGGGAGGAGGAGCACACAGTTCTCAGGAATGCAATCAAATACAATACTAAAGTCAGTTCCCCCCCAACAAGCTTAGAGGAAAACAGGTAGAAGTTTGAAACACAGGCCCCAAAATGCTTTGAATGTGATGACAAAGAAGTGAAAAATGTGCTAAAAATGCTTTTAATTCCCTCTAGAGGTTCAGGGTGGGTGATATCTAGTTTCTATTAGTTCAGGCTCACTTTAGCAATGCTCTATGTGTAACCAGCAGGTTAAAACGAATTTTAGCAAAGGAAAGCAAGAAGCTGCTGATTTTTACACGTGGCTGAAATTGTGCAAAATGTCAAATCGCAGCAAATTTACTCGCGCGCGTCGAGCGTAATTACGGAGGCACTATAAGGAGTATGAAGTCGGTTCTGGAGATACGGACGATTTTGTGAAAGTAGTTTTTCGGATTTGAAATTTTAAAGCTCAGAATGACAGATGACAGTTTTCAGTTTTACAGATGACAGAATGACAGGATTCTAGGAGGCAGTTCTAATAGGCTAAAATAGTTTGGATTAGATTATTTTAAACTAAGAAATTGGTTTTGCACAGTGAGTACTCACACTATATTTTTGAAATAAGCAGTCAAGGTCTGGTCAGATTGGACAGGACTTCCGGTGGGTGGTTCTGAAGTCCCGGCTATCTGGGTCAGCTCTGCTCTCTGGGTCTTTCAAGCACCGGTTCTGCTCACAGCACTGAATAGTTCTGGCCTCTCTGGATCTCTGGTCTCTCTGGATCTCTGGTCTCTCTGGATCTCTGGTCTCTGGAGGTTGATGGATTTGAAGTCTGGAGTCTCCCGGCAAAGTGTCCCGCAAGAAAGTGGAAAGGGAATCCCCTACCTGGGTTTCAGTGGCCCTTTTTACATGTTTTGAAAATGGGTGTGTGCCTGGGCCTAGCTAAGCCTGCCCCTCTCTACTTGTCATTGGCCCAATTCTCCCCTCTCCCATGATTGGGGGAAGTAAATGGTTTGTCATCATGATGAGGTCTATTTATGGGTCAGAGGATCCTCCCCTGGTCAAATTGCACACAAATCTATTTCTGATCCAAATACATATTTATCTATGTACCATTTTTCTCATATTATAGGTCCAGTTAACATATTTTCTGAAGCACCAAACCATCCGATCCCTGTCTTTGTACGATGTCGTGTCCACTGATGACAGAATTCTCCCCTTTTCATCCAGATAACGACCTCTAAACCTTTCCAGATTTTACACAAATGTGCACCAAGGATATGGGTTTCAGATGATAAAGTGTCAGATTTTTAACATGCATACATTTGGAGTAACAACCTTTTTTCCGCTACTATCCCCAGGAACATACCACAGGGTCCTAACACCACTTAAAATGTGCACCGAAAAACCACAAGAATAATGGTATTATTTATATAATTTTGACCAGTCTGCACTATGAGTTATCTATCTTTTTAAAATTATGCCCTGGTCAAAAAGGGGTGTGGCTTCTCACATCACATGGTGGAATAACTGGTTTATCCACTTCCCCCCAGCTCAGCTGGCTAGCAGAGGCGCTGCCCCTCCCAGCTTCTCCCAAGAGGAAGCCACTTTACAGCCCCCCCAATATAACATTTGCCTGAGCCAAAGAAGGCCCATTGTTCAGTTCCCTGTAGTCTCCAGGGGCCACTCCCCTTTTAATCAACAGGGCCATGTGATCTCCTTTTGGTGGGGCCAGCAGGATGCAGCCAGGCCTGGGAAGAGTTGTTGAGCCAGTTCAACTCCTGTTGGGGGTAGTTGTCAGGCAGAATTCAGCTAAATGTCACTTTAGTTCCCAGTTTTCTATATTCAAATCCAACTTACATGCAGCTATTTTTTATATATACATTAAATAATTACTTCCTTCAAGTCATTTCAGAATATAGTTTTATATTGTATCCACCTCTTAGCAAGTCTTTCCTTGGCCTGGTTTGGGTTCATCTGTTCAGTTTTACACAAAAGTCTGCTGGTTTTAAAACGCCGGCTTTTTGATGGTGGTGAGCACCGGTACCTCATCCATTTTTGACATTAAGAAAATGAATTCCCCACAGTTCTGGGTTGCTTTTGGCAATCAGCATTGCCATTCCCAATGGTTTCAGGCTACTGTGTGTGTAGCCCAGTGGTGGTTTTAGGTGGTGCCCTCCGGTGCTCACAACATAGGCAAAAATGGGTGGCAGCCTATTCTTCATGTTTTCCCTGTGCACTCTCTGGGGAGTTCTGGCCATCATGATGTTTTCTATGCCAGTACTGCACAGTTTTATGGTAGGGCTTGGAAGCATGGGTAAAAACATCCCACAGTCTTGTAGCCAGCCAAACTTGGTCTCCGATTCGATATGGTGGGGTCTCACTTCTATGTTGATCAGCATTTTTCTTGTATTTCTCTTTTGATTGTTTCAAATGTTTTGTTGCCTCTTTAAAAGCTTGTGTAATAGTAGAATGCAGATGAGTTACTGCCGGCATTTCTAAATCCTGGGGCGAATGGAGTTCTGAGGTTCGAGGATGATGTCCGTATATGGTATAAAAGGGGCTTTGTCCGGTTCCTGAATGTACAGAGTTATTGTATGCGTATTCAGAAATCCATAAAATGTCCTTCCAATTACTTTTGGTTTGGTGGAGCATACAACATAGGTATTGTTCAAGAGTCTGGTTGGTTCTCTCCGTCTGACCATCGGTTTGGGGATAGTGACTGGTTGATAACCTTATGTCGATGTGTGCCAATTGACAACACTTCTGCCAAAATTGCGAAATGAACTGACTACCTCGGTCAGAGATCAATACGGATGGAAATCCATTTATTCAAACAATATTTTTGAGAAACTCCTTGGCCAAGATTGAAGCAGAAGGTAATCCTTTTAAATGAATAAAGTGGGCCATCTTGTGGGCCATCTTGGAAAAAAGATCCACAATAACTAGAATGGTGTTGAATCCATTACATGGCGGTAGATCTGTAATAAAGTCTAAAGACAAAGTGTGCGATGGTGTGGGTGGAATATCTAAAGGCTGGTTTCTTCTTTTGACTTTTGTTCTGGGCGCAGATGCCACAAGACACTACAAATGACTTTACATCTTTTCTCCAGGTGGGCCACCAGAATTTTAATTTTAGCTTAAGTTTTTGCAATACCTGGGTGCCCTTCCATCAGAGCTTCATGGTAATTGGAGATGACTTGTTCTTGTAGTTCCTTGTGTGGTAGAAATAGACGCCATTGATAGTAAGGTAGGTTATTGACAACTGAATAATATTGGCCCTTTTTAACCCAGTGCTGCAGGGCTGCTGAATCAAAAAGTTGTTGGATCTTTAAATGAATATCTTCTAAGGTCTGTAGAGTAGTTATCCCAAGAATTCTTTGTTCAGGAATTATAGGCACCAGTTCCGGGTTCAAATATGCTTCTCCCATCCCAATTCGGGATAAAGCGTCTGCCTTACCATTCTTACAACCTGGTCGATAAGTGATCACGAAATCGAATTCGGCAAGGAATAAGGCCCATCGAAGTTGACGCGATGATTGGGCCTTGGCTGTTTTTAAATACTGCAAGTTCCTGTGATCGGTGATTACAGTAATGGTATGCCTGGCACTGAGAAGATAATGTCGCCAAGCCTTGAAGGCGGATTTGATGGCTAGCAACTCTTTATCGATAACCGCATAGCTTAATTCGGGTGCCGAGAATTTTCTGGACCAAAATGCTACTGGATGAAGTTGACCGGTTTCTGGATCCTTCTGTGACAGGACAGGACGGCCCCATGGCTAAACTGGATGGATCAGTTTCAACTATGTATGGGATCTTGGGGCGTGGATGCCTTGAGACAGGTGCCAACGTGAATTTCAATTTAATTTCTTGGAAGCCTTTTCGGTCCGCAAGAAGCGTTTGTTGTTTCGCAAAAGTGCTGTGATGGGGTGTACAACATATGAGAAGTCAGGAATAAATCTGTGGTAGAAATTAGCAAATCCAAGCATGCTTTGCACCCCTTTAACTGAACTGGGTGATGGCCACTTGAGAATTGCGTCCACCTTTCGAGAGTCCATTCGGACTCCTTTTGGAGTCAGGATAAATCCAAAGAATTCAACTTCTGTAGCTTGGAATTTTGCATATAACTTGTACTGGCGTAATTTCTCAAGGATTGCGCGAACATGCTTAACATGGTCTGATTCTGAGGAGGAGTACACTAGAATATCCTCTATGTATACGATAACACAGACGTCAATGAGTTCACGAAGGACATCGTTCATAAAATACTGGAAGGCTGCTGGTGCATTTCACAACCTGAAGGGCATCACCTGATATTCGAATAATCCGTACTTGGTGCGAAAAGCGGTCTTCCAATCGTCGCCCTTCTTTACACGTACCAGATGATATGCCCCTCGGAGATCTAATTTAGTGTAGATGCAAGCATCCTTTACTTGGTCTAGTAGTTCGGGGATCAGAGGCAATGGATATCGGTTCTTCACCGTGATCTGGTTTAATGCGTGGTAGTCTATGCATGTTCTGAGGTCACCTTCCGTTTTGGGCACGAAGAATAAAGCTGAAGGTGCGGGGGACTTAGATGGACGAATGAAGTCATTAGCAAGGTATTGGTCCAAGTATCATCGTAGGTGACGGTTTTCGAGTTCCGTAAGGGCGTAGGAGGTTGTGCACCGGGTATGAGGTCGATTTGACAATCATATGATCTATGAGGTGGTAAGGTGTTTGCCTGTTCTTTTTGGAACACATCCTGGAATTCTTGATATTCCTGAGGTAAATGCATGACTGGATTAGCGACTGTGGCCAGGCTTTTGTTCAAGGTTTTTTCTGGGTAACAGGTGTGTGCACACTCCGGGAAGGTTACTCTCTTCTCTCGCCAATCAATACAAGGATTATGTGTTTCCAACCAAGGTATCCCCAGTATTATTTGGAACTGCGGGGCTTTGATTAAGTCAAACACAATAGTCTCACGATGCCCATCTTGACCCAACAGTGTCATCTCTGTGGTGGAATGAGTTACAGGCCCAGAGGCAATTTCAGTTCCATCGACTGTGGTAATAACATCCGAAGTGGTCTTTTTGCAGAGAGGTAGATTCATCCTAGAAGCCAATTCGTGGTCCACATAGTTTCCTACGGCCCGCTATCAATGTATGCCCTAACTGCGTGCATACGTGATGGCTGCCTTGGATCAATAAGGACCATTGTTATGATTAGGTGTGAGGTCTCAGTGTCCTTCTTTAAGCTCGGCAAGCGGACCTCTACGCGTGTCGGGCGTGGTCGTTTCCCGAATCAGGCTCTGTTTGATTTCTATCAGCAACTCCGACTAATTTCTTGGATGGTTTTATAGGGCAATACCAAAGAAAATGTCCTGAGGCCTCACAATACAGACACAACTACATCTGTCATCTCCTTTCTCTTTCTTTTTGAGTTAAGGGTCCCTTAACCCCCCCGATCTGCATTGGTTCTGATGTATCTGTTCCTTTGGGAGTAACATTGGGTTTAACCAATACACGATTCTCGAACTTAGCTCGATCAGCTTTTCTATTCTGAAGTCGGTGGTCTAGCTGGACCACTAAGTCTATATATTCTGCGCAATCCTGAGGTGGGTTCACAACTTGGGCCAAAACATCTTTGAGTTCACCCTGAAGTCCACGATGAAATAATGTAATTCGCTTTACCTCTGGCCATCTGGTTTCCACCACCAACCTATTGAAAGTTGCGATATAAGTTAGCAGGTCCTGGTTTCTTTGTCGTAGGGATAGAAGTTCGTTATCCAGAGCCTGTCCCTGTGAATGTCTGGCGAATAATCTTTCCATGCTCAATTGAAAACCCTGAAAATCCCGAAGAAGAGGGTCATCCTGGTTGACTATTGGAATTGACCAATCCGCTGCGCTGCCACTAAGGTATGACAGTACAAAGGCTACTTTGGCTTGGTCGTTTGGAAAAGCTCCTGGTCTGCATAAAAAGTGCAAGCAGCATTGGTTCATGAACACGGCAAACCTTTTCGGGTCCCCAGCAAAGCGTTCAGGTGGAGCTAAAAGAATGCTCCCTGGCAGAACCACTTGCACAGGGCTGCTCGATGAAACGGGGGTTGAATTCCCCCCAAGTGCAGGTAGTGGTCTTTGCCCGGCTTGGTTTTGCAGCAATTGTCTGGCAAGGTCATCAGTGCGCTCCTTTGACACAATCAGTTCTCTTCTGAGGGCATTAGTTTCTTGGCACGTGGAGTGCACTTCTGCCCTAAGTTATCCTAACAATTGGGCTAGTTGGTCAGTTTCTGAGGTCTCCATTACGCCCTGGTGGGGATTTGTGGATAGGCTTTGCGTTCTGTTACGCTCACCTGGTTCCCACAGGGGCGTTGATCGGACCCGGACAGCTGTGGTCTCCACCAACGTGATGCATAGTGAAGAGATGACAGTCTGGACTGGCCGGTCTAATCTTGTCTGCTGGACTCGTAGAAGTATTCTCCTGTAAGTGAAGAAAGGGATTTAGCCACCCGTGGACTTTAGTGATGGCCCCCCAACAGTTCTCGTTCTCCCCACTAATCACCTCCGATATCCCCTCTTGGTAACCTCACCTTATGTTTTTAAATGATGAGCTCTCCATCCTGCATGGCATGCAGGGGCGCATAGATACCAGTTACTTCACTGGGTTGAAGGTACTGGAGGAGTTCCGGAGGAATATTGACTCCAGTGTCTATAAAGTTCAAAGAGTTCAATATGTCTGATGTTCACTCTTGTTCCATTCCCTCGTTAGGTTGCAGCTGGGTCCAAAGGAATATTGCCTGGAGGCAGCTGATGGCGTTCAGGTAAGAGTCTGTATTACCAAATACTGTCCGGTAAAAGTTGCATGAGTTTAAATTGCTGTTTTCTCTCCCTTTATAGGTGTGGCATAGGAAGATGCGGCAAATTAAAGGATAATACCTCCGTTGGTAAAGCAGGTAAGCCTATGGTGGCAAAGAGATTGTCTTTGTCGGTTTTCTCGGCTCACCTTGTTATTCCTTTTGTTTTCCCCCCAGGTGCTGGGTTTCGACAAAGAAAATGATGGAGGTAGCGCCGAGCCGAAAGATGCGGTGGACTGGTGAGTATAATGCGGCGCTGCTGCTGGCGAAGCGACGCATGCTGAAATAATGTCCTTTCCAGGCTCGGAGATGTGCTGGGTCAGGAATCAGTTAAGGAATCAAATAATGTCCGTGATCTAACCTCTTCTCCTTTCTTTTCCTTTTGTCTAGGAGCTCCGGATTCGAGGCGGGCGTGGCAGAAGACTGGATGTTGACTTGCAGACACGGTGAGCGTCACGCTTCTGGATGCAGAATAACGCAAAGCCTGGGCTGCTGTTCGGGCGTGGTTTAAATAGCCTGCAAAGTAATCCCAGGTAAGAAGTTCCCCAGAACCACACCTGAGTAAAAAATAGTCCCTATAATAAAATAGTCCCATCCAGGCCTCACGTTGGCTTGGACTCATTTGCAGCATGGTCTGCATAAGGTAAGTAAAGTCTATGAGCCTGGCGCCTATTGCGCCAGGACAGATTTCTATGATGAGCCTGGACTGAATCCAAACAGCCCCCAGCCAGGGCTGTTGGGGTTTTAATGAGTATCTGGATGCCTGCTCCCGGGGCTGATGGACTCGATCCGGATGCCGGGGGTAGGCATAATGACATATCCACTAGGATCGATGGATCAGAGCAGGAGTTCGTAATTTTATTGAGGGTAGGAAGGATAAGAGGAAGTAGTTTGTCTTTTGTTATATCCCTTTGTTTCTAGTGGGCAAAGCAGGCGCGATGGTAGGCGGCGGGCGGTGGGCTGCTACTATATTGAAAGTGATAGTATAGTGATCTGACCAGGCACATGGTGCGTCGATAGTAGGCTGATGTTGCAGTTACCGTCAGCATGCTAATCAAGAGTCCTCCCTTTGATGTGGGTAGGATCTTGGATGTGATGGGAGAATCCTAGATCCGTTAGGGTATTAGCGAGGTCTATCGCAGTGGGGCCGTTCAAGTCTTGATGGCCTAGGCTGAGATCCCCTAAAAGTATGATTTGCGATTTGGTTTTAGTGTTGTCTAAAACTAAGGATGTGATCTCGTCCACAAAGGCAGTTGCAGGGCAAGGAGGACGGTAATAAGGTGTAAGGTGGCTGTTTGGTTCGGAGATAGTGGTAGCTTGACCAAGAGAAGCTCGGCTGACTTGATATTTTAGTTCGGAATAGCTCTTAGACCAAGAGAGTTTTTGTGAATAAATGCAACTCCGCCTCCTCTAGATTGTGAGGTATTGCGGTCACATCTAGTAATGGAGTAATCTGTAGGTATGGCCAGAGAAAGTGCAGGTCCGGATGCAGAATGTAGCCAGGTCTCAGATATCACAATAAAGTCCAGCTCTTGGGTCTTAATAAGGTCAGCGATTTCTAATGCGTGCGCCAAGAGGGATCTGGCGTTGACGAGGGCACCCTTAATCTGCTTAAATTGTGTTAGGAGGTTCGGATTTATTTTAGGAGTTGTAGACGATGGCTCAAGCTATGGCTAGGGGAATGAAATTTGGTCAAGGGATGTTGTGGCTTAGTATGGGTAGTAAAGTGAGAGAATCTCGATTATAGACTCTTGTTTCCCACGTGAAGAGTACATGGTTGGTTAGGTGTAGGTTTTTTTGCAAAAGTGTTCCAGCCATAAGGTAGGAGTGTCAAGGGTTTTGACCCATGTTGAATCAATAGACTGGGTAGATGAGGGGATGAGCTGTCGCCGCCCATTATTCTATCCCACAACAAACTAAATCAATAGACTGGGTGGATGTGGGGATGAGCTATCGCCGCCCACATTCACGCCAGAATAGGAGAACTGCGCAGTTGGCACGAGACCACTCCAAAGATACAACCTTCTTGTGGGGGGTGCCACATCACCACTCTACTGTAAGGATGCCATCAAAACAATGTTAAGCAAGGGCCCTATACTATCAAGCAAAAGACCACTCTATTGAAATGCAGTAATTCAAGACAACTCAAAAATTGATGCAGTACCGACAAATTCCCCAAGGTGGCGCTAGCGGTCTAAACTCTGACAGAGAAACTGTATTTAGGAGTTGCAAGGGGGGCAGGGACTTCAAAGCTTGTTGGTTAATTGGATACCTTAGCCACCTGCTGTTCCCAGAGGCCAAGAGGCTGGGAAACCTTAACACCTCAGAGATTCCCACACCAGGAGGCAGGATATCACATGACCCTGTTGATTGATTGAGGAGAGACTTCCAGGCAGCCTGCTGGAGCCCACACAAAAGGCTTTTTCTGTTGAATGGGGTATGTTAATTTTGAGTGTTTCCTGTCAACAGCCCTCTGCCAGCAAGGAGAGACATGTGATCACTGACCCACCCAGACTTCTGGAGGCGGACCCAAACACTTGGGGAGTTGAATTGCAACAAATATATAGTTTATAGAAACAGTGATAATTTATTGTAACCAAATGACAGGAATGTACAACTTTGAGAGTCTTAGTTTGAAAAATGCCCTCACGATTTGAGTCCAAACTCCAATTTGTACCATGTTCTGGGGCAAAACCCCACTAATTATGATTATTGTAGACAGTGTGTTTAAGATAGAGACATGGAAAGTTACTGGGATATATGTGGAAGGGAAATGTACCTTTGTATAATTTTTGATGAAAAACCAATGTTGCAAAACCCACTTAAATTGAAAATAAGTTGCCATTTTTGAATGCAAGCTCCTAGAAACGCCAGAGTCGGAACAGGGGCTATCTTTAGTAATATATAAAGTGTGTATGTAATGTCAACCACTTGTGTAACTGGGAAATATGTATTTGAATCAAATATAGATTTGTGGGCAAATTGACCAGGGGAGGATCCTCTGACCCATAAACAGACCTCATCACTCTGACTCACAACCCAATTCCCCCAATCATGGGAGAGGGGAGAATTGGGCCAATGACAAGTAGAGAGGGGCAGGCTCAGTTATGCCACGCACACACCCACTTCCAAAACACATAAAAAGAGACTGCTGGGACAGGTAGAGACATTCAATTCCATTTTCTGCGGGACGCTCTGCCGGGAGACTCCAGACTTCACATCCATCAATCTTCAAAGACCAGAACTTTACTTCAGAACTTAAAGCAAGGGCCTAAACCCACAAACTGAGAACTCTTCTCAGCAGGCCTCAGCATACTTAAAGTCATTTGCAAACTATTCCACAGCCGGGCGAGCTGTCTGAATTCTTTTGCCAAGAACTATTGCCAGAGACCAGACCAGAGATCCAGAGAACCACAGGCTGCTGTATCCAGAGAGCTGACCCAGACTGCTGTCAGCAGAACCAGAGACCCAGACCGCTGTGAGCAGAACCAGTGCCTGATTGACCCGCCGTATCCAGAGAGGCTAGACCAGCAGAGCAGAACTGCCCAGTCCAGTCCAGTTGACCAGATCCGTGACGAGGCCCATTCATTTCAAAATTAGGTGTGAGTATCCGCCAGAACGGTGCAGAACCCAATCTCTTAGTTAAAATAATCTAATCCAAACTATTTTAACCTAATTAGAACAGCCTCCTAGAAATTGTGTCATCTGTCATTTTTAAAGCTGCACAACTGTCACCTGTCAATTCTGCAGCTGCAAGCTGTCACCTGTCATTTTGAGTTTTACTTTAAATCCGAAAATCTATTGTTATTAAATCGTCCGTATCTCTGGAACCGTTTGGGCTAGGAACGAAATTTAACTTTCATTTTAAAGCTGTGATTCTGGGCTTTCCCAACGAACCTAACCTAATACTTTTTCCGCAATCGTGATTTACGCACTCGCGAAATTTACTGCGATTTGCGATCTTGGCTCAATTTCTCCACTTGTCAAAATAGCAGCTCCATTCTTTCCTTTGTTAAAATCCGTTTGCAACCTGGTAGTTACGCATAGAGCATTGCTAAAGTGAGCCTGAACTAATAAAAAATATCTCTCCCTCACCCTGAACCTCCTGCAGGGAATTAAAATCAATTTTAGCACTTTCACTTCATTGCCACCACATTTCAAAGTAATTTGCCTGTGTTTAAAACTCATACCTGTTTTCTCTAAGGTTGCTGGGGGAACTGGAACTGTGTATTGCATTATAAAGTGTGATTTGTTGGGATTCTTGAAGACTGTGTGCTCTCCTTCCATTTCTTACATTGCATAGGGGGGGGGAGTGAATTGTTAAGGAAAAGTGATTACATTGTCGTTTATTGAAGCCATATCAAGTTATTTTCTGTACTGCATTTCATTCATCATTGCATTTCCTTGAACCATATAAAGCATTCTTTCCCACCTTATTCTTCTGTTCCTAGTCATAAGTTACCTCTTGCTGATTACTGCTCATATTCACAAGTGTAATATCCATTATCAATTTATTTATAGAAGTGTGATATATATATTGTTTACATTTTCAAATAAACCTTTTAATTTGCAAAACAAACCTACGTCTTGGCTCAGTGGGGTCAGGGGGATTCTAAGAGGGGGTGTTATACAAGGGTTGTCATCCAGAGTACTGAACTGGATATAAAAATACATCAATAAGGGTTTTCCTCAGCATCCCAGACTAGGCATTGACTTAGCTGTAGTGTTGATTGAATATCGCTTACAGGAGCATTCAAGTACCAGTTGATCGGCATGGTAGAGTCATGAAGTAGATTAACGCAAAGCGGGGGCTGTCCCGTAGTGAAGCTATAGGGATGAGATAACTGATAAGGTAGTTAATTAGTGATGGCACTATAGGTGGAGTCTATCATCATGTCAGTCAGGATAGTCAATGAAATAGAACTAACGGAATGTAGTTGGGTCAGATAAGATGAGTGCCCAGACTGTAAAGGTTAGGCCAAGAAATGACATTTACTGTGCAGCCAGAAGTGGTATTTAAGCTTTCTAAGAAACAGTACATCTTTTCAGCGAGACTGTAAAAACAGCACAGGGAGCTAGTCTCTCAGCTCATGCAGCTGGATGAGGAAGAACTAGGGGAGCAAGAACCCATCACTTCTCTCTGTTAAATGACTTCAATTCAGCAATCCCACTAAGTCAGTGCCTCGTCTGGGACGCCCAAGGGAAGCCCTTATTTATATATTTTTATGACAAGTTATACTCTGGATGATAAACTCTTATATAACGCCCCTCTCTTTGAATCCCCCTGACCTCACTGAGCCAAGAAGTAGGGTTGTTTTGCAATTTAAAAGAATTATTGGAAAAATTAAACAATATATATATATTACACTTTTATAATAAATTAATATTTGATATCACACTTAAGAATATGACAGTGATCAACACTGGGTGATGTTACACTAGCACACTGATTTAATTACTTAAGAGTTAGTATAGGGAGGAAAAGGTAACTGAGAATGCTTTTATGGTTTCAAGGAAAAATAATGATGGAAAGAATGCAGTACAGAAATAACTGGTAGGGTTTCACAAGAGATAATATGTTCACTTTTCCCCTGGTGGCAATTCACTCTCCCCCTATCCAATAGAAGATGGAAGGCAGAGCACACAGTTCTCAGGAATACAATCAAATGTAGTTCAGTCCCCCCCTAGCAAGCTTAGATCACAGGGATGATTTTAAAACACAGGCAACATCCTTTTAAATGTGGTGGCAATGAAGTAAAATATGCTAAAAATGCTTTTTAATTCCCTATAAGAGATTCAGGATGGGTGATAGCTACTTTAAATTAGTTCAGGATCACTTTAGCAATGCTCTATGAATGATTGTCAGGTTGCAAACGTATTTCAGCAAAGGTAAGCAAGAAGCTTCTATTTTGACAACTGAAGAAATTTGAGCCAAATCGCAAATTGCGGCACTTTTTCCGAGTGCGTCGAGAACGATTACGGAAAAAGTATAATGAATAGAAAGTCGGTTCTGGGTTTGTTGGAAAGCCTAGGATCCTAGCTTTAAAATGAATTGAAATAAAATGAAATCTAGCACAAACGGTTCAAGAGATACGGACAATTTCGTGAAGGTAGATTTTCAGAAATTAAATAATGATTCAAAATGGAAAAATTACACTTTTACAGGTTTAAAATCGGAGAAGGGACACACGATTCCTATGATGCCGTTCTGGACAGGTTCAAATGTTTTGAATCAGATTATTTTAAGCTAAGAGATTGGTTTTGCACAGTTCTGGCGAAGTACTCACACTATGAATTTGAAATAGGACGTCAGGGTCTGGTCAGGTTGGGACTGGACTACAGGCGGTTGGTTCTGAAGTCACAGCTATCTGGGTCATCTCTGCTCTGCTGGTCTGGTCTGGATCTCTGGTTCTGGTCTCTCTGGTTCTGATCTGGTCTGTGGTTCTGCTGTCAGCACTTCTATCTGGGTCTGCTACCGGTTCTGGCAAAAGTTCTTGGCAAAGAATTCAACAGCTCGCCCGGCTGTAGAATAGTTTGGTTGGATTGCTGGATTTTGAAGGCCTGCTGAAAAAGGATTTAGCTGGTGGTCCAGGGCTCTATGCTTTAAGTTCTGGAGTGAAGTTCTGGAGTGAAGTTCTGGAGTTCTCCATCAGCGTGCTGCGCAGGAATTCAGTTGAAGGTTTGAAAATGAATGTCCCTGTCTGGCTTCCAGTGGCTCTTTTTATGTCTTTTGAAAATGGGTGTGGATGCTAACTTTCTTTGCCCAACCCACTCACGATTTGATAGGTCAAGGATTTCTCTTTGACCTGATTTGAGAAGGGAGCAGTGAGTCATCAGGTGTCATCTTTAGAAAATCATTTTCATAACTAAACACATTTCCCAGATACACAAGTGGTTGACATTACATATACACATCATATATCACATAAGATAGTTTCTGTTCCAACTCTGATGTTTCTAAGAGCTTGGATTAAGAAATGACAACATTTTGCACTTTTTGGTTGGTTTACCAATATTGGATTTTTACCAAAAAATGACACAGATGTACACCGCCTCCCTAGACATATTCCAGTAATTTTTCATTTTTCTAGCGTGAACCCTGTGTCTGCAATCTCCATAGTTCATGGGGATTTGCCTCAGAACATGGTACAGAGTTCTAACACCTCTTAAAATGTGCACAGAAATTCACAAGAATAATGATAGTAATTATATAATTTTAACAAGTCCGTGCTATGAATTATCCATCTTTTTTAAAATTATGCTCTGGCCCAGAGGGGTGTGGTTTCCCAAAGCACATGGTGTAATTTCTGGTTTGTCCACTTCCTCCAACTGAAGTTGCTCACAGAGGTACTGCTCCTCCCAGTTTCTCTCAAGAAGAAGCCATTTACGACCCCCCCTAATTTAACATTTGCCTGAGCCAAGGAAGGCTCATTGTTCAGTTTCCTGCAGTCCCCAGCTGCACCTCCCCTAATCCAATCAGAGAGGTGTCATCTCTCTTTGGTGGGGGCAGCAGAATGCAGCCAGGCCTGGGAAGAGTGGCTGAGCAAGTTTTAACTCCTGTCTGGGGTAGTTGCCAGACAGAATTCAATCTCTTTAAGCCAGGCTTCAGCTAAATGTCACTTTTGTTCCCAGTTTTTCTTCATCCAAATCAAACTTACGATTTTTACACATGCAGCTAGAATGCTGATTCTAAGTTCAAAACTATGACATTTAACAGTTGCAAACTATGTGACACTCAACAGTAGGTCACTCATTTATTTTAAACATTTCGATTTTAGTGGCTTTAAGTCCAATTTCACTTCAGCTGCTGACATCCACGGCTCAGCCAGTTTCATTATGAACATTATTTTGGGCTCTTTCTCTTTCCAGATTTTGTATGCACACAAGTAAACATTCTGCCTAATGTCTGCTGGTGTTCAGTGAGATTTTTGAATATCTTGCAATGTTTAAAATAGGCATTTTTAGCTTGCATTTCAGAGAAACAAAGGTGATTTCAAAGCGCTTTTTGAGCCAACCGGCACTGCTGTTTTTCCTTTTGCACACATTTAACCCATGGCACTCCTGGCCCATCACGCTCGCACTGGTGGGTGGCAGGATAGGCGACCATTTTGGTGTGCGCAAAAACTGCGTGGGTTTCCTGGAATCTGGCGCAATGTGGGCTTTTCAGCCATCTTGGATTTCCTAAGCCCACAGCACCAAATGTTGCAGCATAATAACTCGAACATGGGTCAAAACCCCTGACAAGCTCCCCCCCCGACTGCACTTTGATTTCGAGTCGAGGGGAAGTCGGGTGCAAAGGATGTTTTGATCCATGCGCTGGGATGTCTGCATCATCTTCTTTCGATTCCACAGATGGCACAGTTCAGCCTTTTTCCTTCATCAGTGTCGATCGATCAGTTCTCCTTGCCGGTCCTGATGGGAGTATTGGGCGGTACCCCGGGCCCCTCGGATCTTTGCTCCCGGTCCCCAGGTCATCTTCCGTGGTCAGTATCCAGGTTTTCCTTCTCCTAGGATGATAAAGCAAAGTGGCAAAACACATTCCTAGATGTTTTTCCACCACTATTAATGGTGTGGCGAACATATACATTTTATACATCAGGATACATTTTGCAGTCTTATTTTAAAAACTAGATATAATCAGGAGACATTTTCCTTCAAGAATCATAATATTTTAGAGACCATATGTGGGATATTTTAGGGTTGGAACTGAATTACTCTGGAGCGGCCCCCTCTGGGATTGCAGAGGACTCCTCCAGTTGTTGCAGAGTGGGCCTGGGATGGCAACACTTTAGCTGATTGATGTGGACCCACTTGTCTTCACCCTCTGCCAAACTGCCTTTGGGGAGGTGGATCTTGTATGCAACTGGGGAGATCTTGTCTATAATTTCAAAGGGTCCCGTCCATGTAGTCAAAATATTCACTGTTTGACCTGGTTCCTTTGGAAATTGTATAGATAGACCTGGTCTCCCACATTATATTCCTTCCCGGTGGTTTCCAAATCATAGTGAGTTTTCATGCTATCAGCTGATCTTTCTTGATTCCGCTGAGCATAGGCAAAAGCATGCTGAAGGTGTTTCCTTAAATTCTCCACATACTCATGAGTTGTGGAGGCATTGATCAACGTCTGCTCTTGGGTCCTGTAGAGCAAATGCTGGGGAAGCACCATCTTGCGTCCAGTCATCAACTCAAATGGTGACATTTTGGTTGCAGATGAAGGGGTAGATCTGATGGCCATTAGGACCAGAGGTAATCGGATATCCCAACTTGGCCCAGAATCTGCCACAAACTTTTTTAATATGCTCAGAATGGTCCGGTTGTAGCGTTCTACTGCTCCAGAAGAAGCTGGCCGGTAGGCAATATGTAGCTTCCTTTTGACCCCCAGTATCTCCCACATCTTTGTAATTACCTCGCTGGTGAAATGGCTAACTTTGTCTGACTCAATCCTTTGAGGTAGACCAAAACGGGAAAAGATGTGGTTAATCATCAGGGCAGCTGCTGTTTCTGCCTTGCAGTTTGGGGCCGGGAGACATTCCACCCACTTGGTAAACAAGCATGTGACCGTCAACATGTACTTGTTTCCCCTAGACGAGCAAATCACAGGGCCTATGAAGTCGATTTGCAAATCTGACCATGGCAGTGTCATCCCCCTCTTTTGGAGAGGTGCACAGTGTGTGAGGGATTATGGCTGAAATTGTGCACACACAAGACACCCCTTTAAGTATTGGTTGAGGTCCTGCCCCATGTGTGGCCAGTATGCAACCTCTCTTAAGATCTCAAGTGTTGTATGAAACCCCCTATGACCGGCGGTAGCCACATCATGGGCGTGACTTAACATCAGGCTTCAGAATGAGGTAGGGAACACCCACTGATCATGGCCAGCTTGGGATTTCCTTACCAACAGACCATCTTGGATTCGGAACATCTTTGGACATTTCATCAACACTCTAAGTTCCTCCTTCCCAATGTAATCGGTATCCGTCAGGGGAAAGTTCTCAGGGTCCTCAATGTGTTGGTAAAACTTACTAATTATTGGATCCCCCTTTTGAGCCGTAATCAAATCAGCATCTGGGGTCTCCTTACTCCATTGTGCAGTTGAAAGATCATTGTGAGCATTTGTCTGGGACCTAGTGATAGCAGTGACCTGGATTTCCCCCAACAGGGACTCTATTTCTATTAGATCCCCTTGGATGGCCACGGTTTTGGCCAGCTGATCAGCTAAGTAATTTCCAGTTTTGTCTGGACCCTCTACTTTGGAATGACCCTTGATCTTTTTCCAGTAGATGGTCATCCCATTCGAGGTGACCAGATCATCAATATTTTGGATTAACTTCCCATGTTTCAAGGGTTTGTTATTAGCACATGCCTCTGGTTTTCCAATTAACCAGGTGCTCCACAAACCCATTCTGTACATAATCTGAATCTGTGATTATGACCAGTTTGTGGCGTTGATGTTGGACAGCAGTGAGGATGGCCTGATGCACAGCCATCAACTCTGCTACATGACTACTTCGGGGACCGATTTTGTACCCAGCGGAGGGTTCTGGAGACTCATTCACCCACACATTCCCTACGCCGGCCACCAGTTCTTTTTCCCTGTTGTTGTCAACATGGTAAGAGCATCCATCCACATAGGCAGTGGGCATTCCCTCACACTTGTCTTCTTCAAAGAAGGGAACAAAGGTATGCCTCCATGTTGTCCTTGATTTTTAGACTTTCGTCCTCGAAACAGTTTTCTATCACAATCATGCAAGTCAGCCAGACCTTGCGCGAGGGGACTGGCCATATCTGACCTCCACAGGAAAGCCTTGCATTGACAGAATCCAGGAAGTAATTCGGGAATTGCTCACATTTCCGGCTCGGATTCTGTCACTTTGGAGATATTGCAGAGGCTGTTGTGGAGTCTCCACTATGATGTGTTCCCCCTGGATGAACGGGCGGTATTTATTCAATGCCCACAACGTTGCCAGGAGTGCCTTCTCACAATCGTTGAATTTTTCCTCCACAGAGGATAAAGTTTTGCTCGCATAAGACATTACTTTATTGACCTTGTCATGCTTTTGGTATAATACTGCCGTCAAGCACGTATTAGAGAACCCTGTCTCCAGGAAAAACTCCTTGTTTCTGACAGGGTAAGCTAGGCAGGGCGCTTGTGAGAGGCTTCTTTTGAGCTGTTTTACTGCCTCGGATTGTTCTGGACCCCATTCCCACTTGACCCCCCCCTTCAAGAGATGAATCAGGGGTTTGGTGATCTCTGCGTAGCCCTCAATGAACTTTCTGCTGTAGTTAGTCAGTCCCTGGAGGATCCTTAGTTCCCGCCGAGTTGTGGGGTCTTTCAGTTTCTGCAGTGCTTCCACTTTCTTTTCCTGGGGACAGAGACCCTGAGGAGTAATCTTATGCCCCAAGAAATTAACACGGGTTCTACACCACTGTGCTTTCTGAAAGGAAAGTTTTGCTCCGGCAGCCCTCAACTATGTCAGAACATAACGGATCTCCGCTATATGTTCCTCCACAGATGAACTTTTGATGAGGACATCATCTACATAAGCCAAGTTACCCCTTGCACCCAGGTCGGGCATGGCCTTGTGTAGGAAAATGTTGAATTCATTGCCGGAGTTGAGGTATCCAAAGTGAGTCCAGGTCCATGTGTACTGCTGGCCCCCAAAGTTAAAAGCCAGTTTGTATTGGTCCTCCCTACTGACAGGCACGGTCCAGTATCCATTGGTCAGGTCTATTGCAGTGAATACCTGTGACCCCTGAATCTGGGCCAGCCCTTGGTCAATGTAGGGCAGAGGCCATCGGGAAGTATGGACCCGTTTTTTGAGCTCCCTAAGGTCGGCGCAGAGTCTCCACTGGCCGTTTGGCTTGAATATTCCCAGCACCGGATTATTGAAGGTGCTGTGGACTGGACGGATTATCCCCCGGGACTCAAGGTTCTTAATTATTTCAGTAAGGCTCTCCATGGATGCGAGAGGCAAACGATATTGCTTCACAAACACAGGAGTCATGCCAGGGTCCGTGGCAATTGTTGTTGTGTGGATGTCGGTGCGACCACAGTCATATGAGTCTACCCCAAAGAGATCTTGGAAATCCAAGAAAACCTGTTTCAACTTTTGCTTCTGTTCCAGAGTCACACAGGCATCAGCTAGGTTGACTCTCTCTTCCACCATCCGCCTGAAGCCTGGAAAGACTTCTGGTTTTGCTATCTCAGCGGCCTCCTCCATCTGGGTGGAGAAGTCCCTGGTCAGAGTGCTGATTTGGACTGGAGGCTTCAGGTGGGAAAGGCAGCCCTCATGGACCTGGAAAATCACCTCATCCCCTCTGAAGTCACAAGTCACATCTTCCTTACCATAAGGGCAAGAAGTGTACACTAGCAAGGTCCCCCCATGCCGGGTAAAGATCCTGTCTGGTGTTGTATTGTCATCACTGTCACTGTCAAAACTGTCCTTGGGGATCGGTCCTAACAGTTCATTCCCTAAATCAATGGAAAAATGTTGGTCATCAACCGCCATTTTCAATAATGGTGCCCGCGGCTAGAGTAATGCTCTTTAAGTCGCTGTTATCCACCTCTATTTGAATGGTGTCATGTTCTATATTGACTAATGGTGTTGGGTTTACCCCCAACCCTTGCTGTTGGAGAGAAGCATTTAGATGAATATAAGCATCAGGGTTTTTCAATTTTTGTCCTCTTTTAACTTTCACTTCCAGGGAGAATTGTCGGGTCCTTTCTGGGATGGTGACTTCCTCTTTAATCTGAATTTCAACTGCATAAGGTAGCGATTGAGCTGACCTAAATGATTTTTCTAGATCATCAAAGCCCATGGGATTATCTGCTAATCGGGACCAAGCTTTGAAGTTTATTAGGTCCAAACTAATGGCAAAGCGATTGAGAATGTCACTGCCTAAGTAAAAGGCGGCAGTGACGTCTCGCACGACCCAACAAATTATGGACTATGCTCTTGTTGCCAATGGAGATTTTGAGCATACACCTGCTTGGCAGGAGATGTTTGGAATTAGATGCTCACAGGTCCATTTCCCATTTGTCTATCAGTTTGAATGCGGGAATGGCTGGATCTTTTGGGAGTTGGCGGAACATGGCTTCGCTGATGAAGCTCTTACCGTTGTTCACACACACTCGGGCGAGAACAGAGTCCTTCCCATCATTTAACTGAACAGGGATGAACAACTGCTCTCCAATTTGTTGAATATCAGCCATGCTCTGAGCTGATTTCACATCTTTCTGGACTATCGGAGTGGGAATGTCTGGTTGTGGATTAGTAAAGAATTTCAGAGTATTTCCTTCCAATGTGGAATACCACCTTAAACTGGAAGGGAGGTTGATTTTCAGAAATAGAGAGGACCCCCCATCACCAGTCTGTTGTCCTACTGCTATTACTGTCACGTCTGGAATTTGGTTGTCCTGGAAGTGAAATTCTACTTGGTCAGATTTTTGTTGAACCATGTGGCAGGTGCCGTTTAAACTAACATGGTTGACACTCTGTTTTAATTTTATTGGTCGGCTAGTCTGGGTCCAGAGGACCTTGTTTACGCAATCTATTAGGGGTGACAACCTTCTCAGGAGGTCATTCCCTAGTAAACAAGGGGTGCCCTCTGGAGTCACTACTATGACCGGGTGTTTCACCTTGTGTCACCCAATTTTGATGTCCAAATCTGCCGTCCCCTCGACAGGAATTTCCTTCCCGTCAAAGTTCTGAAGCTGTCCAGGAAGAGAGGTGTGAGGAATACGGTAATTCTCCCCTCTTCCTGCATTTAGTTTGTCAAAGGCCTTTCTGGACAGAAGGGTAGCTTGGGATCCAGTGTCCACCAGTGCCAACATTGTACCTTGCCCCTGTACTTGTACCGGGGCATAGTATCTTCCCTCCTTCTCCTGAAGGGGGCACAGATAATGCACATTTTTGGACAACTGGTGGGCTAATTTTCTGGTTTTGGACATTGGGAGAGAAGAGATTTGTGCAGAATTCTGTGGAGAGTCATGGGAATCTGCAAGGAAAAGTTGGCAACTTGAAAGAGGATATTCGAGTTCCCCTGGTTCTGGTCATGGGCCGCCCCCCCCTTTTTGGAGGCAGTCACCAGAATGGGTTTGAACCCAGGGATTTTGATGCTGTTGGTTCTGGGATAGAATGATGGGCGGCGACAGCTCAATCCCCACATCTACCCAGTCTATTGATGCGGTTTTGGTTTCCTCTGGTTCCGGTTCTGGGCCACCCCCCCCTTTTTGGAGGCAGTCACCAGGATGGGTTTGAACCAGAGGTTTTCGGTCTTGTTGGTTCTGGGATAGAATGATGGGCGGAGACAGCTCAATACCCACATCTACCCAGTCTGGGTTGGAATCCCTTGTGACCCATTTTTCCTTGGGAGGAGTTCCCCCATCTCTGAAGGAGAAGATACTTTTCCCAGGATCCTCTGAGTATCCCTCTCCCTCAAATTGGAAGACCTGTACCTCCTCCACAAAATGGGTCTGTTTGGGTCCTTTGTTTCTCCTAACTCCTCTTTGCTCCTTGGGTGGCAGACTTTCAGGGGTAGGAGATTTTGTTTACGGTTCCTGGGTTTCCAGGGGCTGTTTACTAGTGGGGAAGGAAGCTTCTTCCAAGGCTTTACACCCCCTTCCCCTTCTGCCTCCTCCCTGGGAAGCGGTGGGTTATTGGGGTGCTGCCCCGTCATTGTTCTGGAGCACCAGGCCCAGAGTTTGGGGAATTCTGCGTAGGCATGCTCATCTGAGGGTTCTGTTGAGCCCTCAGTATGTGACCCAGATCCCGGGCCATATTTTGGACGTGGCGCTCAAGTTGGGAAACCCCCTCAGGCTGATACGGGGTTTTGTTTTCTCCCCTGGGCTGATCCTGGGAAGGGTAGCTATCCCTTCTCTGGTAATACCCTGGGTTGGGAAGATTTGGGTACCCCTTCACCCTTGGCCTCCCCTCTCCCGGATTAGGTTGTCTGGGCTCAGGGAATTGGGGAAAGAAGGATGGATAATTTTGGGGCTGGAAGTTGAATGGATACCTGGGGAACAAGTTCTGTCCAGGATTTGGTGAATTTCTGCCCCCCTGTGGGAAGTTAGGAGGGAAGTTCCCTGGGTAAGGTGCTTGGCTGGACTCCCTCCCTTGGGCTGGAGGAGTCCACACGTAACCCAGGATGGGTCTGTTTCCCTTGTAGCAGGGACTTACATAGTCAGGGGAGCGAGGGCCCCCATTTGGGATTACCTCCTTGACCCCCTGTCTGTGACTGGCCTGAGGGCCTTTTGGACTGTGAATTGTTCGGTGCAGGCAGGTTTTTAGGCCCCCCATCTCCAAATCTAAAACGGGGGCAACCTTTACCTCTGCCACCGTGGCAGCAGCAGGGGTGCTGTTGGTTTTGGGGTTTTTAGGCTGATTTTTATTTTCCACCGGTTTCTGCGCCTCTTAGATGCGGGTGGCTTGCTCAATGACCCAGTCTAAAGATCTTTTCTCATGAAAATCTCTCACGAGCTGGGTCATTATGTATTTGGGTAAGGAATGGAAAAACGTATTAACAAATTCCTTACTGTCAGTGCGCACCCTTTTGGTAGTTTGTGCAAAAGCACGCTTTAACTCCACCACAAATTCTTGTGGGGCCTGATCCTCCCCACATTGCAAATTGTAGGCTGCCTTGCGAGCCTCTTGAGGATTTCTATGAACAGAAAAATGTTTCAAGATGTCCGCCCTATAGGTGGACCATCTTGAATGATTTTGGTCCTATAGCCCCGCAAAGAAACTGGAGTATTCTGGGGAGAATGTCCATTTGACATACTGAATGCAGCTACTGCTGTCCTTCAAATGGTAAGTCTCCATCATTTGCTCGTAGAGCTCCAAGTGTTCCCAAACAGAATACTTGGCGTTCTTGTGATAAGGCGTGATGACACTCCTGATTGCCTTGATCTGTTTTAAGGGGTCCTTAAGCAAGGCCCTTTTTGCCTTATTGGCCTTTTTGGTTCGGGTAACCCTGGTCCATTCATCCTCTGACTCAGAAGCACTGCTCCCAGAGGTGCCCGTCTGATTTTCCAGGCTCTCCCGGATTCTGCGAGCCTGGGAATGGCTGGCAGAATGTGGGGACCTGGTCTCCTGTGTCCTGGGCCGCTCAGAGGAGTCTTCAGATCCATCCTTGCTGCCAGGATTTGATGGGTACCCCCCCACTGACCTAACTGGGCAGAGGTTTTCAGGATGCCCTTAGTGGGCCTACTCTCCTGGGGTTTTGCACTAAATTGCACTGTGCTTAGGTGCCCATACCCCGGTGCCCGCCCATCCATTCCTGGGAGGTACTGGCCTATGAACCCCATACTTTTGGCCGGATAGTAATCTGCCCTCCCTGTGGCCCTGTGCTCATGTGCGCCAGGGGACATGGGGGTGACAGAGTCCAAGGACTGGGAGAGATGAAGGCCTCTGGTACTAGGGCTCCTAAGGTTATGCTCAGGTGTTTCCCTTTCCCAGCGAACTTCATCTCTATCAGCCCCTGCTCCCTGTTGCAATGCAAGAGCCTGCGCTTTCAGTTCCTCAGTTAAGGCCTTACTAGACTCTCTCAGTCTCTCCTCAATGGCTACCTGTTGCTGGAGCCTATCATTGTGCTGACATAGAGCCTCATTCTCTCTCTGTGCCTCCTGATTAGTCCTGGAATACTGGGCCAGTCTTTGCTGCAGGAGGGTTACCTCCTGAGTTCCATCCCTACTGGCCTGTTCCTGTCTCGCCAGAGCATCTTCCACCCTCCTAATGTGCTTTAACAAGTTCTGATGCTCTTTTTGGAGGTCACCCAGTCCCTGGAGGGCCAAGTGATTTTCTTCTATTTTTTCTTTTAATTGGCAGACTTCCTGGCCTAAGGTGTCCCTTTCCTGACTAAGAGCCTGCATCTGTGCCACCAGGTCGCCCCTCTGCCTTTGAAAGGCACCAGCTTTCTGGTGTTCTTGTTCAAACTCTGCCTGGGTATCCAGGTCTTTCAAAATCAGTTTATTGCTCTCTGTCTTCTCCCTATCTAGGTGGCTTTGCAGGGTGACTACCTGCTCTGCGCATGCCCTATTGAAGTCCAGTTGTTGCTCCAGCTTTTTCTGGCTCTGCAGTAGGGCGTCCAAACCTTCTTGATACTCCTTCTGGAAGGCCAGAAATCTGTTATCCTGGTCAGACGTTTCCTGTTGCAGGATATCCATATCCTCCTTTATTTTAATAATATACTGCCTACTATCATTCTCTGACTCCTGGCTCCTGTGAAGCCTCTGCTCAGAAGAGTCCAGGTCAGATTGGGCCTTCTCTAATGCCATCAGTTGCCTATTTGCCAGATCTTGGCCTTCAGCACATTTGTCCTGTATGGCTCCCATATGTAAATATAAATATGCCACTACCCTGGAAATCTTGTTGTGCTCATCCTTGGCCTTAGGGGCCATATATAGTTCACTCAGGGCCACATGTAAGGGACCCTGATCTCTCCATGTATCTGACCCTGTTTCAGTGATCTGGGGTGCGATTTCCTGCAACCAGACCACCTGGTCCTGATGAGCCCACTCACCTCTCACAAATAGCTTATGTAAGAGGTGTTCTCTGGCTATTTTGATATCTACCAAGGTCGTCATTCTGGAACTTGATTTCCTTCCTGATTTATAGAAGTTTGTATTTTATTTTGTAAAACAGACCGTTTCCTTAGAGCGTTCCTTTGAGTGGCGATTTTACAGTGTAACACGGCGTGGTGATCCAACAGAATTTATATATCCTGTCAGTTAGCACACTGTATTAATCTGCACAAGTGATAGATCTAATCCAGAATCCCCGGCTACGAGCCCCCACTCTGTTAAATGACTTCAATTCAGCAATCCCACTAAGTTAGTGCCTCGTCTGGACGCCCAAGGGAAGCCCTTATTTATATATTTTCGTGACAAGTTATACTCTGGATGATAAACACTTATATAATGCCCCTCTCTTTGAATCCCCCTGACCTCACTGAGCCAAGAAGTAGGTTTGTTTTGGGGTGGGGCCAAGCCTGATTTGCATATGGTCTTTCCCCTTCTGTAATGGCTTGGCAGGCGAAGAACGGTGGTCTGGAGGGTTGCCCAGAACAATGCCAGTGGTTAACATTCATTGTAAACCTTCCAGCCATCACCTCTTGTTTTTCCTTTCTTTGAATCCCCCTGACCACACTGAGCCAAGAAGTAGGTTTGTTTTGCAATTTAAAAGATTTATTGGAAAAATGTATCAATATATATATATTACACTTTTATAATACATTAATATTTGATATCACACTTAAGAATGTGACAGTGATCAACACTGGGTGATTTTACACTAGCACACTGATTTAATTACTTAAGAGTTAGTATAGGGAGGAAAAGGTAACTGAGAATGCTTTCATGGTTTCAAGGAAAAACAATGATGGAAAGAATGCAGTACAGAAATAACTGGTAGGGTTTCACAAGAGATAATATGTTCACTTTTCCCCTGGTGGCAATTCACTCCCCCCCTATGCAGTAGAAGATGGAAGGGAGAGCACACAGTTCTCAGGAATACAATCAAATGTAGTTCAATTCCCCCCTAGCAAGCTTAGATCACAGGGATGATTTTAAAACACAGGCAAAATCCTTTTAAATGTGGTGGCAATGAAGTAAAATATGCTAAAAATTGTTTTAATTCCCTATAAGAGATTCAGGGTGGGTGATAGCTACTTTAAATTAGTTCAGGATCACTTTAGCAATGCTCTATGAATGATTGTCAGGTTGCAAACGAATTTCAGCAAAGGAAAGCAAGAAGCTGCTATTTTGACAAGTGAAGAAATTTGAGGCAAATCTCAAATCGCGGCACTTTTTCTGAGTGCGTCGAGCGCGATTACGGAAAAGTTGGTCCTGGGTTCGAAAGCCTAGGATCTTAGCTTTAAAATGAAAGTTAAATCTCGCTTCTAGCACAAACGGTTTAAGAGATACGGACGATTTTGTGAAGGTAGATTTTCAGAAATGAAATAATGATTCAAAATGGCAAAATGACACTTTTACAGGTTTAACATCGGAGAAGAAACACACGATTCCTATGATGCAGTACTGGACAGGTTCAAATGTTTTGAATCAGATTATTATAAGCTAAGAGATTGGTTTTGCACAGTTCTGGCTAAGTACTCACACTATGAATTTGAAATCGGCCGTCAGGGTCTGGTCAGGTTGGGACTGGACTCCAGGAGGTTGGTTCTGAAGTCACAGCTCTCTGGGTCAGCTCTGCTCTGCTGGTCTGGTCTGGATCTCTGGTTCTGGTCTCTCTGTTTCTGATCTGGTCTGTGGTTCTGCTGTCGGCACTTCTTTCTGGGTCTGCTACCGGTTCTGGCAAAAGTTCTTGGCAAAGAATTCAACTGCTCGCCCGGCTGTAGAATAGTTTGGTTGGATTGCTGGATTCTGAAGGCCTGCTGAAAAAGGATTTAGCTGGTGGTCCAGGCCTCTCTGCTTTCAGTTCCGGAGTGAAGTTCTGGAGTGAAGTTCTAGAGTTCTCCGTCAGCGTGCTGCGCAAGAATTCAGTTGAAGGTTGGAAAATGAATGTCCCTGTCTGGCTTCCAGTGCCTCTTTTTATGTCTTTTGAAAATGGGTGTGGATGCTAACTTTCTTTGTCCAACCCACTCACGATTTGATAGGTCAAGGATTTCTCTTTGACCTGATTTGTGTAACGCTCACCTGACTCCCACGGAGGTGCAGGTCTAGTCTGGGTTGCTGTGGCCTCTTCGAGCGTGATGCGCAGAACTCGGAACACCGACTGAACAGGACCCTCAAATCTTGCTTGTCTGGCCCGTAGGAATATCCTTCTGCAGATGAGAAAGGGGATTAACAGTCTGCAGAATAGTGTGCTTGCTCCCGCCTTCCCCCCTTCGTTCTTCTCTAACTTCCTCCGAAATCCCTGGTTGAAGCTCAGTTTAAGGTTTGAAAGGATGAACTCTCCATCCTGCGTCTGGTGCAGGAGCGCGTGTTTGTCCAGTTACTTCACTGGTTTTCAGAATGGCGCTGGCAAAATCCACTTGACTTTTCCGAGCGGAACGCCGTAAGTATGAAGATTACAAAAGTTCAAGTGTAGAGCCTCCTTTTCTGTTGCCTTCCTAACCTGTGATCTGTCCTTTATTTCAGGTGCAGAATGAAGGCGGTGCGTTGAGGGATTGAATTGCCGATGGTAAACTCAGGTGAGTTAGCGATGGGGGTGATCCCTCTTAATGTCTTTATATTCCTCCAGTATTGTCTTTTGTCCTTTCCCCATAGGGGCCGGGGTGCGGTACCTGCCAACGAAGCAGCGCCGACCCGAAATGAGGAATGGTCCACCAACAGAGGACCGGTAAGTGTTATGGCGGAAAATTAGGCTTTCCTCATATGTTCCTTCTGCTCACCTTTTGTCTCTTCTTCTCTCCCCTAGGTGCAGAGATGTGGCGACCTGTGCAGACAGTCGCGGTGGAGCCCGAAAAACTCCCGAGGACAGGTGAGTGAAGCGCGGTTCTGCAGCAAGCAACTGTCATGATGCCTACCTCCAAGGAGCCAGGTCCGACCCAGCAACCCCAGAGGCAGGCATCATTCCCCCCCGGGAAGTGCCAGCGGGCCCAAGCTGGGGCCCTTTGGACACAGTCCTGGTGCCTTAGGCGCCAGGCTCATGTTGGACCCCTGTCCTGGCGCCTTAGGCGGCAGGCTCATAAAGCTAGACATGTGTTCAAGTGTTTTAATGTGCACTTACCTGATGCAGACCATGCTGCTACATCCAGGCCCTCTTGAGGCCTGAATGGAACTACTTTACCTGTGGGACTACTTTCCACCTGGGTGTGGTCGGGGAAGGATACATACCTGATCGGTGGAAGGAAACATACCTGGAACTTCTCCAAAGCTATTTAAACCACGCCCGATCAGCAACTCACGCTTCGCGTTGTTCTGCTCCTCGCAGCTGGACGCTCATCGTGTCAGCTCCTGCATCTGGACTTCAGCCACGCCTGTCAGCATCCTGGGTCACCTGCAAAGGGAGATAAGAGAGAATTGGAGAGAAAGAAGACCTTACCTGCTAAAGCTGCATCACGGAGACATCACACCGATGATCCTGAAAGGGAAGACATCATTTTAAAAGCATTTCGCTTCGATCGCTGCAGCGCTGCATTTCACTCACCTTTCCTGGGCGCCTCAATCTTCAGCAGCGATCATCCGGATCCGCACCCACTTCCCAGAGCCTAGAGAGAAAAAGACAAGAAAACAAGGTGAGAGAAGGAAGGGAAATAGGAAAAGCTCAGTTTCCTTCTAAGACTTACCTGTTGGGTCATTCCCATTTCATTTCGGGTCCTGCCGCTTCCTGGCATTCCGGACCCCGGCCCCTATGGGGAAAAAAGACAAAGACATTGAATGAGCGAATGCAAAGACATTACCTGAACGCTCATCCAGAACTTACCTGTTCTTTACTCGAACTGCACGTTTCACTTCAGGTCGGCGCCATATCTCCAGCATTCCGAACCCCGGCCCCTAAAGGGAAAAAGACATAAGCATTAGCGCTTGCTGCAATAAGACAATGAACATTATTATTAAGCTTGAACTTTTGAACTTGCAACAGAACTCTTACAGCGCCTCACCTGAATAGTCAAGCTTATTTTGAACTCCCATCAAACCTCAATCCAGTGAAGTAACTGGGTTTCAACGTGCCCCTGCATCAGAAGCAGGATGGAGAACTCATCCTTCCAGACCCTAAGGTGAGACTTCACGGGGAATCGTGGAAGGGTATCGTGGAGGGTTGGAAGGGAGTGGGAGGCTTGAGCATTATTCCGTCAGTAGGTAATACTCCCTTTTCACGCACAGGGGAATATTCCTGCGAGCCAGAAAAGCCAGAGTAGAGGGGCCCTTCCTGTCCATCTTCAGAGTCCTGCGCTTCACCATTTAAGAAGCATCAGCACTCGAAGCCAGACCTGGGCCTCCGTGAGAATCAGGTGAGGGACAGAACGCGAAGCCTACCCACAATTTCCCACCCGGGCGCTATTGAGACTTCCGAGACAGATCAGCTGGCCCAGCTTTTGGGGGAATTACGGACAGAAGTGCACTCAGCCCGCCAGGAGACAAACGCTCTCAAAAGAGAACTGATCCTATCCAAGGAAAGAACAGATGACCTGGCCAAAAGGTTATTGCAGGCCCAGGCAGGGCACACTCCTTTACCTAATTCCGGAGGTACTTCCACATCAATGGGTTTGAATAACCCGGTACAAATCAATCTACCTGGACACATGCCTTTGGCCCCGCCTGAACGTTTTGCGGGGGAGCCCAAGAAATATGCCGTCTTTATGAACCAATGTCGTTTACACTTTCTATGCAGACCCGGGGCCTTCCCTAACGACCAGACCAAGGTAGCCTTTATACTATCTTACCTCAGTGGCAGTGCTGCCGATTGGTCTATTCCATTGGTAAATCAGGATGATCCCATTCTCCAGGATTTTCAGGGCTTCCAGGCCAGCATGCAAAGATTGTTTGCTCGACACTCTCAAGGACAGGCCCTTGATAACGAAATGCTCTCCTTACGGCAAGGTAACCAGGATCTCCTGTCCTACGTTGCCACCTTTAATAGACTGGTTGTGGAAACTGGATGGCCAGAAAACAATAGGATCACATTGTTTCATCGAGGCCTGCGCGGAGAGCTTAAGGATGTTCTAGCTCAGATAGTAGATCCACCCCAGGTCTGCGCAGACTACATAGACTTGGTGGTTCAACTTGATCACAGACTTCAAAATAGAAAAGCAGATCGGTTCAAGTACGAAACCCGAGTACCGATCAAAACCCACGCTAACTCCAAGAGTACCGACGTATCCGAACCTATGCAAATCGGCGGTGTTAAAGGACCATTAACGCAGAAGGAACGAGAGAGAAGGCGGCAAATGCAACTTTGTCTGTATTGCGGGACTTCCGGTCACTTTCTTCGAAATTGTCCGGCTAAACCACCTAAGAAGGTGGTTGGAGCCACTGATAACGATTTATTGACACCTGATTCGGGAAATGACCTAGCCCGACAAGCGTAGGGGTCCGCTTGCCGAGCTTGAAAACAAACTCTTTGACCTCGCATTTTGTCATGCCAATGGTGCTCGTGGACCCAAAACAGCCTCAGCAGTTGCATGCTATAAAAGCATACATCGACAGTGGAGCTATTGGAAATTACATAGACCGTGAATTGGCTTCCAGGATTAAGCTCCCTCTCTGCCCGAAAGTAACCCAAGATGTCATTACTACAGTAGATGGAACCGAAATAGCCTCAGGGCCTGTAACACATTCCACTGTTGAAATGACACTGGTGGGTCAGGATGGACATCGGGAAGCAATCGTGTTTGATGTGATCAAGGCCCCACAATTTCAAGTAATTCTTGGAATTCCTTGGTTAGAAACACATAATCCCAGAATTGACTGGTGAGCAAAGAAGATAAGTTTTCCTGATTGTGAACCAACTTGTTATCCAAGAAATCCAGTTATGGGTCTGGCCTCAGCAACTTCCACCCCTGTACAGCTACCGTCAGAATACCAAGAATTCCAAGACGTTTTTCAGAAGGAACAGGCTAACACGTTACCTCCCCATCGGTCTTATGATTGCCAAATCGATCTGGTACCCAATGCTCAACTACCTTGTAGTAGGATTTACAGAACCTGAGAACCTGCATTTGCGTCAGTATTTAGATCAGTACCTAGCCAATGGTTTTATTCGCCCGTCCAAGTCTCCTGTCTCCTCAGCTCTGTTCTTCGTGCCGAAAAAAGAGGGCGACCTTAGAACATGTATAGACTATCGCGCCCTAAATCAAATAACGATTAAGAATCGTTATCCTCTGCCCCTGATCCCTGAGCTTATCGACCAGGTGAAAGACGCCTGTGTGTACACCAAGTTAGATCTCCGAGGAGCTTATCACCTGGTGCGTATAAAAGAAGCCGACGAATGGAAGACTGCATTCCGCACCAAATTTGGGCTCTTCGAATATGAGGTGATGCCCTTCGGTTTGTGCAATGCACCTGCCGCCTTTCAGTACTTTATGAATGATGTTCTTCGGGAACTTATCAATGTCTGTGTCATTGTTTATATTGACGACATCCTGGTGTACTCCTCTTCAGAATCCGATCACAGAAAACATGTTAGGGCAATTCTTGAGAAATTGCGCCAGCACAGACTATTTGCAAAGCTCGAAAAATGCGTTTTTCATACCACAGAAGTTGAGTTTCTCGGATTCATCCTGACATCTCAAGGAGTCCGAATGGACTTGCGAAAGGTGGACGCCATCCTCAAATTGCCATCTCCTAGCTCGGTGAAGGGAGTTCAGAGCATGCTCGACTTCGCCAATTTCTATCGAAGATTCATCCCGGAATTTTCCCGAACAGTCCAACCCATCACAGCTCTCCTAAAGAAAAACAAACGCTTTGAATGGACTCTTGAGGCCGAACAAGCCTTTCAGGACTTGAAAACCAAATTCACCTCTGCACCTGTATTGAAGCACCCGCACCTAGATCTCCCTTACATTGTGGAAACCGACGCATCCAGTTCAGCCATGGGAGCTGTCCTGTCGCAAAGAGACCCAGAAACTAACCAACTACACCCTGTGGCCTTTTGGTCCAGGAACTTTTCTCCTCCTGAAATCAACTACGCAATTACCGACAAAGAGTTACTGGCTATTAAATCTGCATTCAAGGCTTGGCGTCACTACCTTCTCAGGGCAAGACACACCATCACCGTAATTACGGACCACAGAAATTTACAGTATTTAAAGATGGCCAAAGCTCAATCTTCACGACAACTCCGATGGGCTCTATTCTTTGCGGAATTTGATTTTGTAATTACCTATCGCCCTGGCTGCAAGAATGGTAAAGCAGACGCCTTATCCCGGATTGGCATGGAAGAACCCAATTTGAGTTTAGAACCTGTGCCAATCATACCTGAACAAAGAATCTTAGGCCTAACTTCATTGCAAACTATTGAGGACATCCAAACGCAAGTAAAACAAATTCTAGACTCTTCAGCCTTACTGGAATGGAGTCAAAATGGTCCTCATTACACCGTTAAGGATGATTTACCCTACTTCCATGAGCGGCTGTTTCTGCCAAGTAAAGAATTGCAAGAACTTGTTATTGCCCATCATCATGAATCATTAATGGAAGGACACCCTGGTATCGCTAAAACGGAGGAAAAAATCAAACGCCACTTCTGGTGGCCTTCTTGGAGAAAAGACATAAAGTCTTTTGTATTGTCTTGCGGAATTTGCGCCCAAAACAAGGGTCAAAAGAAAAGGCCAGCCGGCCTACTTCAACCCTCGGATATTCCACCGGCACCATGGCACACCTTGTCAATGGACTTTATAACTGACCTGCCTCCTTGTGCTGGTTACAACACTATCCTTGTAATTTTGGATCTATTCTCCAAAATGGCCCACTTTATCCCTTTAAAAGGTTTGCCTTCAGCTTCCACCTTGGCCAAGGAATTTCTGGAGAATATAGTTCGCATACATGGTTTCCCTTCCATATTATACTCGGATCGTGAAAGTCAATTTATCTCCCATTTTTGGAAGAAGTGTGGCCAACTAGCACAATTAGATGTGCGGTTATCCACCAGCCACCACCCCCAGACTGACGGACAAACCGAGAGAACCAATCAGACTCTCTAGCAATATCTTCGGTGCATGTTACACCAATCTGAGTTAAATTGGAAAAACATCCTTTGGATCGTAGAATATGCATACAACAATTCAGTGCATTCTGGAACCGGACAAACTCCTTTTTATACTTTGTATGGTCACCATCCTCGGACCTCTGACCTAGATCCACCTCTGACCCTGGAAATGCCCGCAGTAAATCATCTGCATTCCACAATAACCCGAGCCTTCAAAGAAGCTGCAACTCATTTACAGCAAGCCAAGAAAAAGTATAAAGAAAACGCTGATTTGCACCGAAGTAAAACTCCTCCTTACCAAGTAGGAGACCAGGTATGGCTAGCAACGAAACATTTACCCCTCAAGGGCCCGCGCACCTTCAATCCCAGATTCATAGGACCTTATCCCATCAAGGCTATAATCAATCCCGTGGCCTTTAAACTGGATTTATCGTCTAACATGCGTATTCATCCAGTTTTTCATGCTTCACTTTTGAAGCCAGTACAACCAGGGACCCGACTGTCCAAGCCTCCAAACCGAGTTCAAATTGAAGGGGAATTAGAATTCGAAGTTAAAGACATTTTAGACTCCAAGGTGTTAAAGTCAAAACTCTTCTATCTTGTTGACTGGAAGGGATATGGACCTCAGGAGAGATCGTGGGAGCCTAGTAACCATGTTCACGCACCTCGATTAATACAAAGGTTCCACCGGAGATTTCCGAACAAGCCAAAACCCCCGGAGGGAACAACCTTGGGAGGGGCCTTGAGGGGGGGTACTGTCATGATGCCTACCTCCAAGGAGCCAGGTCCGACCCAGCAACCCCAGAGGCAGGCATCATTCCCCCCAGGGAAGTGCCAGCGGGCCCAAGCTGGGGCCCTTTGGACACAGTCCTGGCACCTTAGGAGCCAGGCTCATGTTGGACCCCTGTCCTGGCGCCTTAGGCGCCAGGCTCATAAAGCTAGACATGTTTTCAAGTGATTTAATGTGCACTTACCTGATGCATACCATGCTGCTACATCCAGGCCCTCTTGAGGCCTGAATGGAACTACTTTACCTGTGGGACTATTTTCCACCTGGGTGTGGTCGGGGAAGGATACATACCTGATCGGTGGAAGGCACATACCTGGAACTTCTTCCAAAGCTATTTAAACCACTCCCGATCAGCAACTCACGCTTCGCGTTGTTCTGCTCCTCGCAGCTGGACGCTCATCGTGTCAGCTCCTGCATCTGGACTTCAGCCACGCCTGTCAGCATCCTGGGTCACCTGCAAAGGGAGATAAGAGAGAATTGGGGAGAAAAAAGACCTTACCTGCTAAAGCTGCATCACAGAGACATCACACCGACGATGCTGAAAGGGAAGACATCATTTTAAAAGCATTTCGCTTCGATCGCGCAGCGCTGCATTTCACTCACGTTTCCTGGGCGCCTCAATCTTCAGCAGCGATCATCCGGATCCGCACCCACTTCCCAGAGCCTAGAGAGAAAAAGACAAGAAAACAAGGTGAGAGAAGGAAGGGAAATTGGAAAAGCTCAGTTTCCTTCTAAGACTTACCTGTTGGGTCATTCCCATTTCATTTCGGGTCCTGCCGCTTCCTGGCATTCCGGACCCCGGCCCCTATGGGGAAAAAAGACAAAGACATTAAATGAGCGAATGCAAAGACATTACCTGAACGCTCATCCAGAACTTACCTGTCATTTACTGGAACTGCACGTTTCACTTTGGGTCGGCGCCACATCTCCGGCATTCCGAACCCCGGCCCCTAAGGGGAAAAAGACATAAGCATTAGCGCTTGCTGCAATAAGACAATGAACATTATTAAGCTTGAACTTTTGAACTTGCAACAGAACTCTTACAGCGCCTCACCTGAATAGTCAAGCTTATTTTGAACTCCCATCAAACCTCAATTCAGTGAAGTAACTGGGTTTCAACGCGCCCCTGCATCAGAAGCAGGATGGACAACTCATCATTCCAGACCCTAAGGTAAGACTTCACGGGGAATCGTGGAAGGGTATCGTGGAGGGTTGGAAGGGAGTGGGAGGCTTGAGCATTATTCCGTCAGTAGGTAATACTCCCTTTTCACGCACAGGGGAATATTCCTGCGAGCCAGAAAAGCCAGAGTAGAGGAGCCCTTCCTGTCCATCTTCAGAGTCCTGCGCTTCACCATTGAAGAAGCATCAGCACTCGAAGCCAGACCTGCGCCTCCGTGGGAATCAGGTGAGCGTGACAGCAACGCTGTGCTTTTAAATGAAAGTCTTTTCTCAGGAACGCTGGCGTGAAGGTTCCGGATGCAGGCAAGACGTTTGATAATATTCTTGGTTTTCACCTTTCTCTTCTCTTCTTTCCTTACAGGTGTTCCAGGATCGAGGCGGGAGTGGCTGGAGACCAGATGCAGGAGCAGACACGGTGAGCGTTCAGCTGCTTGGATGCAGAACAACGCGAAGCATGAGCTACTGTCTGGGCGTGGCTGAAAAAGCCCCCAAAGTAGTTCCAGGTAAGTATCCTTCCCTGGCCACGCCCGAGTGGCAAAATAGTCCCAATGAAAAAATAGTCCCTTTCAGGTCTCAGGGAGGCCTGAATCTTGCAGCATGGTCTGCATCAGGTAAGTGCACAAAACACCTTCCTTTATGAGCCTGGTGCCTATGGCGCCAGGACTGACGTCCAACATGAGCCTGGTGCCAACGGCGCCAGGACAGAGTCCAAAGAGCCCCTATAAGGGGCTGCAGGGCTTTTACCCGGGGGCATGATGCCTGCTCCTGGGGGTGCTGGGCCTGGCCTGGTGCTCCGGGGGTAGGCATCATGACAATTTGAAAAGGGAGCCGTGAGTCATCAGGTGTCCTCTTTATGGCATAGAGAAAGAACACCCCCCATTGCTTTTACCTTAGAAAATCATTTTCATAACTAAACACATTTCCCAGTTACACAAGTGGTTGACATTACATATACACATCATATATCACATAAGGTAGTTTCTGTTCCAACTCTGATGTTTCTAAGAGCCTGGATTAAGAAATGACAACATTTTGCGCTTTTTGGTTGGTTTACCAATATTGGAATTTTACCAAAAATGGCACAGATGTACACCGCCTCTCTACACATATTCCAGTAAATTTTCATTTTTCTAGCGTGAACCCCTTGTCTGCAATCTCCAAAGTTCATGGAGTTTTGCCTCAGAACATGGTACAGAGTTCTAACACCTCTTAAAATGTGCACAGAAAAATCACAAGAATAATGATATTAATTATATAATTTTTGACAAGTCCATACTATGAATTATCCATCTTTTTTAAAATTATGCTCTGGCCCAGAGGGGTGTGGTTTCCCAAGGCACCTGGTTGAATTTCTGGTTTGTCCACTTCCTCCAACTCAAGTTGCTCACAGAGGCACTGCTCCTCCCAGTTTACCTCAAGAGGAAGCCATTTGCGACCCCCCCTAATTTAACATTTGCCTGAGCCAAGGAAGGCTCATTGTTCAGTTTCCTGCAGTCCCCAGCTGCTCCTCCCCTCATCCAATCAGAGAGGTGTCATCTCCCTTTGGTGGGGGCAGCAGAATGCAGCCAGGCCTGGGAAGAGTGGCTGACCAAGTTTCAACTCCTGTCGGGGGTAGTTGCCAGGCAGAATTCAATCTCTTTAAGCCAGGCTTCAGCTAAATGTCACTTTTGTTCCCAGTTTTTCTTAATCCAAATCAAACTTACAATTTTTACACATGCAGCTAAAATGCTGATTCTAAGTTCAAAATTATGACATTTAACAGTTGCAAACTACGTGACACTCAACAGTAGGTCACTCATTTATTTTAAACATTTTGATTTTAGTGCCTTTAAGTCCAATTTCACTTCAGCTGCTGACATCCGCGGCTCAGCCAGTTTCATTATGAACATTATTTTGGGCTCTTTCTCTTTCCAGATTTTGTATGCACACAAGGATACATTCTGCCAAATGTCTGCTGGTGTTCAGTGAGATTTCTGAATATCTTGCAATGTTTAAAATAGGCATTTTTAGCTTGCATTTCAGAGAAACAAAGGTGATTTCAAAGCGCTTTTTGAGCCAACCGGCACTGCTGTTTTTCCTTTTGCACGCATTTCACCCATGGGACCCCTGGCACATCACGCTCGCACTGGTGGGTGGCAGGTTAGGCGACCATTTTGGTGTGCGCAAAAACTGCGCGGATTTCCTGGATTCTGGCGCAATGTGGGCTTTTCGGCCATCTTGGATTTCCTAAACCCACAGCACCAAATGTTGCAGAATAATAACTCGAACATGGGTCAAAACCCCTGACGCATCCTAGCCTTCGTTGCCTTCAACCCAGCACCCTGGACATATCAATGCCTTCATTTCAAGGCCCACAGAACCTTCATATATCAATGCCAGTGATCCTCACCCTCTGCACCCTCGATCAATGTATACTATCCTGAGTACCCATTGTACATAGTTAAATACAGTAGGATGAGTTTTAGATTGCGCCTATTATTTTACTCTAAATTAAACATATAATAAAATGTGAACTGAGTGTGTCCATGTGTGTGTGTGTGTGTGTGTGTGTCTGATATTATTATGTATCTGCACCCTTGCACCATCACCCCTCTTCCCAAAATGCCTCCAAAGTGAGAATGGCATGCCTATACAGAGCACATAGTATTAATAGTAGCAGTGATAGTGAAAATATGTATCAAACACAAACGTATCAGCAGAACAAAAACAGATAGACAACAAAATACATACAAAAGCAGATGTAACAGCACCATTGTACCCTCTACTCTATGGTGCATAAAATAAGCACACATGTTTTTTTCAGTTGACGTTTAAATGGTGTTTGCGTAGTGTTGTTTCTGATTAGAACTGGTAAACTGTTCTAAAAATACAGCCCAGATTCTACACCATTTCCCCTCCATATGATGCTTTGTGAGACTTAATAGCTCCCAGATATTGCTGAACCATGCATGGTAGGTTATCAGGCGCTAAACCATTTTCTATCTTGCAAATGTGAATAAGCACCCATTTTTCAATATGTAGACAGGTAAATAGTGTGCACTGCACGATTCTGCACTGCTTGTAACTTGGAGATGTATACTCTTTATATGCAAAGAAAAGAGAAAGGAAAATACAGGGTAAAACTCAAAGTGATGACTGATTCATATTCAAAACCTATAGCAAGGTCCTGTAGAAATGTACCCTCTAGCATGTATGTAAAAATACAAATTCAATTGCATTGCACATTCATGCACATTTTTAGACATAAATCTTAACACAGTTCAATAAAAAACACCACCCACAAAAATGTATAATTAAACACAGAAATCACCTGACATATGACACTTATACACAATAACAACTACATAGACCTAAAACCATTCCATATACCACAACCAGACAAGTGATGAATCCCTATTAGTTTAATTTGTGTGATAACAATTGTCAGCCATTTCCAGATAAAGAGAGACAGTGGTACAGTCTTCAGAGTATGACTGCTGGAACTAGGACTTAGAAGTAGACAGCATCTGGTAGGGGCTTACATCTGATATTATAAAATGACAATGCGTATTTGTTGCTACACCTGCTTTGGGTCAATTCAGAGCTGATTATCAAACAAACCCCCAAGTTCTTGAAAACATCCACAGGAGTTGGATGACCCCAGAATGGATGGCCATAGAAAAGAGAGAGGATGCTTTGCGTGGCAGTCTCGTAGTAAGACTTCTGTATTGTCCACATTTTGTAGTCTTGCATCCATCCCTCCCTGTACTGATCCCAAACAGATCTTCTTTATACTAACCTAGGGACATCATTTGGGGGTCACCAGGTGTTGCACCTGTGACCCCTGAGGTCTCCTTTGCTCCCCCTAAAAAAGATTTTACCAAACAAAAATCTGTTTTTAAATTGTAGCGCCTGGGCTGTGGCCGGTGCCATGTGGCTCTGTGTTTCTGGAGTGGGTAGATTTTTTGTTCAGGCCTCTTAAAAACACAGAGGTTTCCACAAGTGTAACACTTTGCGAAGTGACCCTAACTAAGAAATAATAGGAATTACAAATAATGTGTCTTTCTGTAAGTATATCCAATTATTGCTAGACTCACTAGAGGTGTATTTCAGGCACACTTCAGGGGACTGATTTAGTCTGTTCTTAAACACCTCAAATTCACAAAGCAGACAAAAACGTCCAAAAAACATTTAGAGTAGAATAAGTATCCATGTCGGGCTATGCATTTTGCTTTTCGAAGTTGCAGTTGTAGCATTTTCTTCTGCCGTTGTCTCTGTTACGATCATCACAGGACATTCCATCTCAGTGTCCTCGGTCACTTGACAAAATCCTTGTGCCTAAATGCTTGTGTACAGTGTAGAAATGTTTCTCCATAGCACATAAAGTGCTGCCTGATTTCATCTGCCACAATTAATTATTTATTGTAATGTGCCTATATTTCCTTTCTCCATGGCATGCTGTTCAGGATGTAAGTTTACATGTATGAGGTAACGAGTGCCCAGAGTATGGGGTGCCGTGTGAGTTTGCTGCTTTCCCTGAGCTATTCTAAATTCTTTAATGCACAGTTATGAACCCTCCCAATGGTATGTATTTTGCCAAACTCTGAAGCCTGAAAAGCAGATCCATGCAGACATGACATGTGGCCAACTTTGCACCAGACCTGCAGATGAACTGACCTGCTGTTAAATCTCAGTTACCAGTTTAATGGAATACACTACAGAGGGTAATTTGCTTTCTGACTTTGAGAACATTCAGACATGTAATTGCTCATTTTACTATAGCCGGTAAGATAGCTATAGCCGGTAAAATAGCTCAGGTGGTTAGGCGCTCGCTGCTGCAATGTGTGTGTCATCTGCAGGTGGTAGGTTCAAATCCAGGCAAGGCCAACTCAGACTGTCATCCTTCTGAGGTTGATAAATGAGTACCAACACAGGTTGGGTGATATTGTATGTATATTTGTTCTATATAAAGCACTTAATATAGATCAAACTCCAGTGGGCCTCTAGTGACAGTGGGACAGCCTTAAATAATACATTGACATTAACAACCTGGAGATAAACATTGGAAAAACAAAAATGATGTGTTTTGAAAGAACAAAATAACATAAGGAAAACCTAAAATGGTTCCTGGATCCTGCTCTGATAGAACAAGTAAAGTATTTCAAATAGTTAGGAGTTTGGCTAAACAACAGTACGATATAATCTCGGTTGCTGGACTACCTCAGCAAGAAAACCAAGACCCTGGCCAGCCCGGTGGTGGCATTGAACAATAAATATGGCTGCTTCTCAACACAGCCTGTGCTGCACTACTATGAATCAAAAGTAGTTCCTGCATTGACCTTTGGAGCAGAGGACATGTTAAATGTTCTGGAGAAAGTATGGCCTCGGCTTGAAGGTCTCTTTTGGAAAAGAATTTTGAGCCTCCCGACCTCAACCGCAATTTAGATTATACACAGAAAGATGGGTCTTCTCTCTCTAAAAGCTGTGTTAGAATGGAACAACTTGGCACACTTCTGAAAAATCATCTTACCTACCCGGCCCCAAATCTTTGGGATTATGAACAAATAATTAATAGGAGGGACCCATTTAACACTAGAAAAGTGGGCAACCAACAACAGAACCAAACTGGATGAAATCGACTGTACGAAAGATAATTTGAAATCAAATCCTATGAGAGTAAAAAAGAAATTAGGAGAAACTACTGGATACTCACTCTGGCCAGTGCCTCTGGTTACCAGTCAACAGCACATTTACCATCGGAAACAAGAAAACTAAATCTACTTCCGGGATACTTGGCCAAATTTCCCAACAGATTCTATCGAGATCAATTTTTGCCCAAAAACGAGATCGCTGCAATGAAAACTAAAGGTGATCTAAATAAATGGCGATTCTGTAAAGGGGAAGACATTGTTGAACATTTGAAACATCTTTTGCTCCACTGCACAGGCTTAACGAAATAAATCACTCAGACAGCATCTGCTGAAACTTCCATTGTTTCATGCAGAGGACTGGTGGGCTGCCTTAATGTGTGGGGATAAAACTTCATTCGTGATAGCAGTGGTCAGGTTTATGACCAGAATTCTCCAAAACAAGGGAGACTAGAGACTTAACTGCAGGAAAGATTTATAGCAGATGTTCCTGCGGTCCGTCATGGAATACAAGGACATCTTCTTAAACTTTTGTAAAATGTGTATATCAATTAAAGCATTTTTTTTAAAAATGCTTAAGCATAAGCTCTATATAATAACACATCATTATCATTTGGCCTTGGGCGTCTGCTTGCATTCTCAATAATTTGGAAATATCGGCCTATACACACTGATATTAACAATACATATGGTGATCAATTCTTGTATGAAATGTACATATCATTACAGTGATATTGTAACCATACTTTCCGTTGTGTACTTAGGAACAATGCTATGTGATGCACTTCCTGTTTTGTCAAGGGGTGAAAGGTTGTGTTCCATCGCTTCCTTTGATGTCACTTCAGGGTGGGGTAAAATGACATCACTGATGTCATCGGAGGTCAAGGGTCGTGTGTTGTCACTTCCGCTACCCCAGGCATTTTGTTGAAATGACGTACTTGTACTAACCCCATTCATATCGACGTGGAGGTCAACAAGTGTATTTGTGTCATTAGTGTATAGCTGACATTCAAAGTCCCACCTCTCTATATCGTGCACCAAATGATACATATACGTGTTCAACAGGAAGGGGAGAGTGCTGATCCTCGTGGGACATCGCAAAAGAGAAGACTAATTGATAAGATGACATTTACCCACTGAAATCTCTGCTTCCTAGAACTAAAAATGATTCCAACCTGCCTAGCACCGAGCCTGATACTTTTAACAGAATGTTAAGACATTGAGAGGGTAATTCATGGAATAATTGTGCGCCAAAATGTGTGACGCAAGCTGAAGCAAGCATGAAAAATCTATCGCACGCGTGCGAATCACACGCATGCGATTCATGGAAGGCCCGCGCTTACCTTACACATCACTGCAACTTTCCAAACGCGTGTGTGACAGGAACGGGGAAAGCGCACAACTTCTCACGCACACACCTAAAATGGGGGCGGGACATGGGGAATGGGGAAGAACAGGTGAAAATGTAGGCGTAACGTGGGAAGTACTGCTGGGAAACACACGCAACGCCCACACGCTAGTGAACAACATGTATTCATGGAATCGAATAGGGAAAACCCACGCACGTCAAAACACACGCTCATGCACAAATACGTCCGCCACACGAAAGCAGGCGGAAGCACCCCCACGCAGAATAAAAGTGCGCGCAAACAACAAACAAGCATATACAGCTACGATGAATGTCCCATACCTAGCAGCAGTGATCGTGGGACACCGCAGGAAGAGGAGATTAGCCAGGCCCCACATTTTTTTGCCCAGGACCAGCCTTTTTGGGATACCTGATGACCAGATCTATGGCAGGTATATGTTTCCACCTCATCCTAGAGCTGGTCACTGAGTGGGAGGATGAACTCACATCACCCACCCCGTGCTCCCAAGCATCGAGCCCCTTGGAGAAGGTGTTCAATGTACTGCATGTTTTGGCCACTGGGTCATTTCAGCAGACAACTGCCATAGTGGGGGGCGTCTCACAGCCCACAAAGTCATATTGCCTACACCAGGTGTTGGCAATCATCACTGCGCGCCCCTCAGTCCGCAGGCACATGTACATGCCCAGAACACCCGCAGAAAGGCCCAGGACTTCTACCGGGTGGCACAATTCCCCAAAGTGCTTGGTGCCATAGATTGCACCCATGTGGCCTTACGTTCACCTAGGGCCACTGAAAACATCTACCGCAACCGCAAGCACTGGCATTCCACCAACGTGCAGGTTGTATGCGATGCCAAGGGAATCATCACCTCTGTCTATGCAAACTATCCAGAGTCCACCCATGACAGTTTCATATACAGAATGTCCACCCTGAGCCGAGCCCTGGAGGCTGGGATGCATGGCGACACATGGCTCATAGGTCAGTACAAATGCCTGTGCACATGCATATCATGTCACACACAGACAAATACACAAGCCCAACTAATGACACCCATTATCACCTTACCAGGGGACAGTGCCTACCCTTTGAGCACCTACATGATGACGTCAATACGGAACCCCACCACATCACCCCAGGTAGCATACAACGCAGCACATATTGCAACCAGGGCCATAGTGGAGCGCACATTCGTAATGCTCAAGTCAAGCTTCCGCTCCCTTGACTGCTCTGGTGGACAGCTACTATATGCACCCCCAGTAGTGTGCAAGATCATTGTGGCAGCATGTGTCCTGCACAATGTTGCAACACGGCGAGGCGTACCGGTGGACATGCTGGTGCCCCCACATCCCCAACCACATTCACGGCTGCTGCCCATGGGAGGGAAAAGGGCATGTTGCAAGGCAGCCTGTACCCAGATTGTGGCCACATTTTTCACATAAACTCCAACCCCTGCAGAGTGCACACCGGCCTTGCACATACCAGGTGACAATCGATGATGAGAAAGGGACAATTAACTGTCACAACCTTACCACCCTCAGAATGTGTCCACAGAAGTGCCACATTGTGTGCATCCCTAGCTACTTAAACACAACCAATCCCATGTGACCAAAAGGAACACATGCAAGGCGCATATCCCACCCACCCCCCTGCAAAACAGGCCATGAAAGTATTTGTATGTGACCCAAACCCTCCCAACCCCCATGACCCTCGTCTGCCACACCATACCATGGTATGCAACGGCAAAACATCAAACCATATGCACAACACATGACACAATAGTCATGAAGTGCCACTTGAGAAATGTAAATAGGCACCAGACAATTACACCTGACATGGAATCTGAAGAAATGACTTACCAAAACCTCACACCCTGAAAACTGTGGCACAAATGCATGCCACCAGTGGTGCCAGCAACAAAAGTCAGAATACCTGTTGCCATGCACATTGGACAATAGCAAATTGGCATTACAAACACGGTGTGCTGCGTGTGTGTCCCCTGCAACACACCGCTCACCGGACAGCACAGTGAGTGTGCATTAGGTTGGGGAAACCCCTTGAGCATCATGAAAAATAAGTACAATTAACAAAATAGTAGATTGTGATGCATGTACACGATCAATGAATCGGAAGTGAACATGGATTGTAGGGTCACAGCATGCCTGAGTGCATGGTGTTGCCATAGTTGGTGTGGGGGGCGTTGCCTAAGTGTTTGTGTCAGTATGGACATGCATCGAATACATGCATGTGAAATGAAGTGAGCCTCAGTGTCCTGTACACAGGACATGTGAACATTATACTCAAGGACCCCCCTGTGTGTTAAACCACACCAATCCCCTGACACCTCAAAATAAAACCCAACATAGGATCAGCCATTGACCAGCAGAATATATCATGTACAGAGTACCCCACATCGACAATGGCAGACAGTGAGTAATCACTGATTCATTGAAAATCCTTATAGTGCTTACAGACAAAGTGCATCAAAGCGCCTCAAGGAGGGAGGGAACAAGGGAGAATAACAGTACCTTCCTACAAGTCCTTCAAAGAGTCCGGAATGTGAAAAAGAACAATATAATCAAAGTAGATAGTACAAGTGCTTGTAACAATAAGGAAGTGTCTAGGGAGGGAATGTGGGAAAACAAAACTAGACATCTCTTAGACATCTTTCAGTTTTCACAACAGGGGGCTGATACGGAGGATCCAAATCTAGGCCAAACTCTGCAAGGTGCTTTAGCACCTGTTTTCTATAGGGCAAGATGAAAGGTTGCGTAAATACTGGGCCGCAGAATCCAATACCCTTCTCTGTTGTCCCGCAGAATCCAATACCCTTGTCTGTTGTCTGTGTGGAGATTGCATTGGGGAAGCATTTTCAGGCTGGTTTCTCTACTGAAACCACTCACTTGTCTGTATATAGCTCTGTCAAGTTTGCCACCTTACATTTTCTTCTCCAGTGCTTCTGCTTGATCTCAGTGCCTCCTTCAGCACTGTAGATCATCCGTCCTTGTTTTAAAAATCTCTGCTCCCTTGGTCTGCAAGGTACTGTTCTATACTGGTTTTCTACCTATACTTCTAATCATTCCTTTTCCGTTTCCTGGAAGGGATGTACCTCAGGTCACATTCCTCTATTTCATGGTGTTCCGTAGGGCTCAATGTGTGGTCCTGTATTATTCACTCTCTATACCTCTTCTCTTCCTTCCTTCTAATGTCAAGATTTGGAATTCAGGTCCATCTTTACAATGTTGAAGCGCAGATTGTTCTATCCTTGTACTTTAAAAGATTCTATTCATCATGGGCTCTGTTCTTGCCTCTCTGCAATTTGTTCCCCCATGTCTTCTTGCTTTCTGGGCCTCAACTCAAAGAAAACTGAAAAGTTATTTCATTCAGCATCATCTAAGATTTCTCATCCTTTATCTATTATCTTCCCGCCGTTGCATCTTACAATGTCTTCTCAAGCATGTCATCTATGGGTCATCTTTGCTGGTTCTCTTTCTTCCCAATCTCAAATCACATCTGTGGTCGTGCTTGCCATCTCAAACCTTTTCAATTATTAGGTAAATGCGTCAGTCCTTACTTGTCCTTCTGCCAAAACTCTGCTCCAGTCCTTGGATCTTTCTAGTCTGTTTTACTGCGGTTCTCTTTACGTCAGGCAGTCACACATTGGGACTAATTCACAGACGCGTTTTATAACGGCAAACCCCATTAGAAAACTCTGTGAATTAGGGTCTATGTCTTTCTCCCTTTATGTTTGATTTTGCGCTCTGCTGTTAGAATTCTTTTCTGTTTACCCTCTTCCACTCATATTCTGCTTATCTTGCTTATCTTGCCTGTCTGCAGTGAGTGGTTTCCTGTTCAGCATTGTTATTAATTATTCACACACTTGCCCCTGCTTTCATTTGCGCCTTGATTTCTCTTTACCACCCTGCTCTCTGTGCCTCATCGACCTTGTGCTGCTTCTTGATTGGTTCTTTTCAGCTCCTCGCCCCTACACTTTGGAAATCTATCGCTTTTGATATGCCATCTTGTCCCTCTCACTCTCTCTGTTTAAACAACGGGCTAAGATTCATTTACCACAGATTTCCTTTCCTTGATTCTGTTATTTCTACTTGGTCTTTGATCCTTGCCTACTAATTGTACTTTTTTTATTGTACCAAATTCATTCTATTGTCAAGCGGTTTCCGTAAAAGTGATATATAAACGCATTAAATGAATACATACATGAATATAGGGGTTGTTTCCAGAATTGGCATTCACACAAGCCATCTTGGGTGCCATTTTTGTCCAGACCCCGTAGCTCGCCATTGTAAACAACAGTGCTGCCAAACTTCCGTTGATTAACCATTTCAACTTTCAAGGCAAACCTATCCCTGTGTTTGCACAAGAAGCTGATAATTACTCTCCCAACAACTGCTGCTTTTCTGGTTGCAAGCTCCACATGAGGTGTGTAATGCTATCACTACTCCGAGGTAAGTCAAGCGATCACAATTGGTAAATGTTCTCCAGAAGCTTCAGCTTGGTTTAAATCATTCCTGGGCCCACGAAACATGAGGGTAACAAAGGATAATGCTCATTCTATAGCATCCCTATTGTTATGCGGTGTCCCACAGGGCTCATGTCTTTCCCCCTTACTTTTTAATATTTACTCATGTCTCCTCTGCGCTCTTTTGTCAACCATGGGCATTTATTTTGCCAACTATGCCGATGACACGCAGATTGTTGTCCAACTTACTGGTGAGTACTTAAAAGATGCAGAACATATTAATGCTATCTTTGCTGAAATCCAGAAGTGGATGGCATTTAACTCATTAGCCCTTAACAACACTAAGACTGAGCTGTTGATCTTAGGCACCCAGCAGAGATTAAAGAAACTTGATACAAAGTATGACAACTTCCTGATAGGCCAACACGTCATTGCTGTTTCTAAATCTGTAAAAACTCTAGGGGTCTTTTTTGACCCTCAGTTATCCTTCACCCGTCAGGTCAATTACCTTAAATCTTCCTGCTACTATTATATCCAGCTCTTATGGCAGATTTGTCCGTTTCTGTCTAAACAAAATCTTGCCTTGATCGCAGCTGCCATTGTAAACTGCAAGCTGGACTATTGTAATAGTCTGATGATTGGTACTTCGCAGGCCAACGTGAAAACCATGCAGATTATTCAAAACAGTGCAGTTAGGGCTGTAATGGGCCTTAAGCGTAATATGCACGTTTCCGATGCTAGGCGTAGCCTGCATTGGCTGCCAGTTAAACAGAGCCTAGATCATAAAGGTTTATCCATAGTCTTTAAATGTCTGTTCGGTCAAGCACCATCTTATCTTACAGCTAGGCTCAGAAAGAAGCAAGTTACCCGTTCTTTGCGCTCTAACAGTAACATCATCTTGGCTCAACCACCATTTGCCCTGAAAGATTTGGCGGTGTTAGTTTTGATTCTTGGGCTCCGGCTCTATGGAATTCACTCCCTAGCTATTTTGTTAACAGCGACTCTGTGGTTACCTTTAAAAAGCAACTAAAGACCTTCTTGTTTGATAAAGGTTAGGACACACTTAACTTTTCCGACCCTGCACTCTGATATCTGGTTTTCCTTCTGTCATTTCTCTTCATCATGATTGGCCTGTGTGATGACGGGCCTCCCTTGGTCACTGTCTTTTTTGTGCTACTTGTTTGTCATTGTTGTCTGTTGTCTGCTCTCTCTCTCTCTTCTGTGAGCGCCCTGAGGCCTTTGGGTTAGTGGCGCAATATAAGAACCTAGATAGATAGATAGATAGATAGATAGATAGATAGATAGATAGATAGATAGATAGATAGATAGATAGATAGATCTACCACCTCCATAGATCCTTCCTCCATGCTGAAACAAGGCTTTGGAGCAAGTAAGGCATATGACTTTAGATTTTGATTGGTTTCGAATTAGATGGCTTAGAGGGCAATATGTTGTCACTGCATGAAGTTGAGCCGTCAGAGCTTAGGTTTCCTGGCAAGGAGGAATACATCATTCGCATAGAGAAGCATCCGCACTGGCTTCCCATCTAAATAGGACACATCTTTTGCGGCTTCTTCGACAAATATGAACATGCCATTTACATACATGCAGAAGAGTACTGGGGCCAGCAGGAAACGCTTCTTGACCACTCTCACTCCAAGTATTTTGTATTGTAAATTGGCCATAAGGGCCAAACCATATCTGCACCAAGGTTTCAGAATATAAAACCCTGATAATGTCGAGCAAAGACCTATCGATCCCCATATCTGCCGACTACATCCATAACCTCTCTCTGATCACCAGTTCAAACACAGATGAGAAGTCAAAGAAGGCTGATTGCTCTGTAGGAGGATACCTCATGTGGGGGTCCTTTCATATGTAGGGGTATAACGATAGAATCAGTCCATGAGGTTGGTTAAACTCCACCTGCCACATAAAATGGGTAAACAGCTTTGTACATTTGGCTCCACCAATCACAAAGCAACTTGAATACTTGTGCCAGTAGCATATTCAGAACAGTGCCCTTGCCTCTAGCATGATGATTAATAGAAATGTGTTGTGACTTAGCTTTGCCTGCACCCTGCTTAGTATGGATGGAATGCTGTGAGGGACTGGCGTGGAATGCTGAATGAGAGAATGCTATGGTATGGGTGGTTCCATGAATGTCAGTGGAGATGATGGTGTTACTGAGAGAGGATGTCGGTGGATGTTCCTGTCCCTTTGTACTTACCTGACCTGATGTACTTGTGTGATGTACATGGAGCACAGTAAAGAAGTTGATTGCTCCTGAAATGATGTCATTGTCATTATTGGCCAGGGACCCACGTAGCAAAATGCAAATGTTATCCTCCATGAAAATTACCATTTTCAGGTTGACCCACCGTCTAACTGAGGCGGCTCATCTCTCGACAAATGTACAAGGGATCCTCTTACTCGGGGCATTTAACAGACCGGTCCATATTTGTTCTTGCTTTTTGACAGGGGAGCTGGTGGTCTCCACCTCAGTTGACCTCGACATCTGTGAAAAGTGAGACACACACTTAGGAGGCGTTTGCCTAGTTGGTGTGGCACACAACAGGTTTGGTCCCTGGTCCTCCATCCACGAGGGGTCACACCAGAAAGGCACTCATACCCACAACCACGACTGCTACAGAGACAGAACAAGAGGTTACTGAATGCATATGCTCCCCAAAGAACCCCTTCATCACATTCTCCTCCTCCAGTGCACTGGTGGCCAAGAACAACACTTGAGGTTGCTGGTCTTGAACCACATTGAATGGCAAGGGCCTACCTGGTGTGAAATGACAACCAGTGTGTTGGAAGGCTGTGTCCAGTGTAAACTGTATATAGATGGGCCTACAATAGTGCTGAGAAGTGTTGAGGAGGCGGCCAATCAGCCTTTTCTTTTTAAAAGTGGTATGTGCAGATGTCATTCTCAAGCGCTGTACCTTGCCTATGTGTGTGAGTTAAGATGACATGGTAGTCAACGCTTGCTATGCTACTGTTCATCTTGGCCACTATGCATTAGAATATATAGCACCACCTACTCCTGTGTTGTCTCAGACCTGCTGTCACAAACGCTGTACTTGGTCTCTGTGAGAAGCAAGCTTGTCATTCCACTGCATATGCTCCACGTGAGCAATAGTCTGCTGCCAATGCAATAGATTTATATGATGTGAGGACGCGTGTACGACTACCGTCTCTGCCCTTGCAGAAATGTTTGCCATGAAGAAGCCTGTCCCTTCTCCGAGGATGAATGGAGCCGTCAGACATTGAGATATTAGCAAGTTGAGTAGAGTGGCATTGGGGAACTACATCACATATTTTTTAAATGAACCAGTTCTAAATGTCAAAAGCTGGATGGACTCAATCTGCCTGAGAGAACCCGCTGCAAGGGATGGCTCATTCACGTTAAGCACCAAGTCTTTATAGGATGGCGCGTTCACGTTCAGCAACCAGTCTTTATAGGATGGCGCGTTCACGTTCATGCACCCAGTCATTATTGGATGGCTCATTCACTTTCAGGTCCCAGTCTTTATATGATAGCTCATTCACATTAAGGTCCCAGTCTTTATAGGATGGCTCGTTCACATTCAGCACCCAGTCTTTATATGATGGCTCGTTCACGTTCAGCGCCCAGTCTTTATATGATGGCTCGTTCATGTTCAGGTCCCAGTCTTTATAGGATGGTTCGTTCACATTCAGCACCCAGTCTTTATATGATGGCTCGTTCACGTTCAGCGCCCAGTCTTTATATGATGGCTCGTTCACGTTCAGCACCCAGTCTTTATATGATGGCTCGTTCACGTTCAGCGCCCAGTCTTTATATGATGGTTCGTTCATGTTCAGGTCCCAGTCTTTATAGGATGGTTCGTTCACATTCAGTGTCCAGTCTTTATATGATGGCTCGTTCACATTCAGCACCCAGTCTTTATATGATGGCTCGTTCACGTTCAGCGCCCAGTCTTTATATGATGGCTCGTTCACTTTCAATGCTCAGTCTTTATATGATGGTTCGTTCACGTTCAGGTCCCAGTCTTTATAGGATGGTTCATTCACATTCAGTGTCCAGTCTTTATAGGATAGTTCGTTCACGTTCAGCACACAGTCTTTATAGGATAGCTCGTTCACGTTCAGCACCCAGTCTTTATAAGATGGCTCGCTCATTTTCAGCACTCAGTCTTTATAGGATGGCTCGTTCACATTCAGCACCCAGTCTTTATAGGATGGCTCATTCACGTTCAGCACCCAGTCTTTATAGGATGGCTCGTTCACATTCAGCACCCAGTCTTTATAGGATGGCTCGTTCACGTTCAGCACCGAATCTTTATAGGATGGCTCGTTCACGTTCAGCACCCAGTCTTTATAAGATGGCTCGCTAATGTTCAGCACTCAGTCTTTATAGGATGGCTCGTTCACATTCAGCACCCAGTCTTTATTGGATGGCTCATTCACTTTCAGGTCCCAGTCTTTATAGAATGGCTCGTTCACGTTCAGCACACAGTCTTTATAGGATGGCTCTTTCACTTCAGGGCCCAGTCTTTATAGGATAGCTCATTCACGTTCAGCACCCAGTCTTTATAAGATGGCTGGCTCATGTTCAGCACTCAGTCTTTATAGGATGGCTCATTCACGTTCAACGGCCAGTCTTTATAGGATGGCTCTTTCACTTCAGGGCCCAGTCTTTATAGGATGGCTCGTTCACGTTCAGCACCCAGTCTTTAAAGGATGGCTCTTTCACTTCAGGGCCCAGTCTTTATAGGATGGCTCATTCATGTTCAGGTCCCAGTCTTTATATGATAGCTCGTTCACGTTCAGCACCCAGTCTTTATAAAATGGCTCGCTCATGTTCAGCACTCAGTCTTTATAGGATGGCGCGTTCACATTCAGCACCCAGTCTTTATTGGATGGCTCATTCACTTTCAGGTCCCAGTCTTTATAGGATGGCTCATTCATGTTCAACGGCCAGTCTTTATAGGATGGCTCTTTCACTTCAGGGCCCAGTCTTTATAGGATAGCTCATTCACGTTCAGCGCCCAGTCTTTATAAGATGGCTTGCTCATGTTCAGCACTCAGTCTTTATAGGATGGCTCATTCACGTTCAACGGCCAGTCTTTATAGGATGGCTCTTTCACTTCAGGGCCCAGTCTTTATAGGATGGCTCATTCATGCTCAGCGCCCAGTCTTTATAGGATGGCTTGTTCACGTTCAGCACCCAGTCTTTATCGGATGGCTTGTTCACATTCAGCGCTCAGTCTTTATACGATGGCTCGTTCACATTCAGCAACCAGTCTTTATTGGATGGCTCATTCACTTTCATGTCCCAGTCTTTATATGATAGCTCGTTTACGTTCAGGTCCCAGTCTTTATAGGATGGCTCGTTCACATTCAGCACCCAGTCTTTATATGATGGCTCATTCACGTTCAGCGCCCAGTCTTTATATGATGGCTCATTCACTTTCAATGCTCAGTCTTTATATGATGGTTCATTCACGTTCAGGTCCCAGTCTTTATAGGATGGTTCGTTCACATTCAGTGCCCAGTCTTTATAGGATGGCTCGTTCACGTTCAGCACACAGTCTTTATAGGATGGCTCTTTCACTTCAGGGCCCAGTCTTTATAGGATAGCTCATTCACGTTCAGCACCCAGTCTTTATAAGATGGCTGGCTCATGTTCAGCACTCAATCTTTATAGGATGGCTCATTCACGTTCAACGGCCAGTCTTTATAGGATGGCTCTTTCACTTTCAATGCTCAGTCTTTATATGATGGTTCATTCACGTTCAGGTCCCAGTCTTTATAGGATGGTTCGTTCACATTCAGTGCCCAGTCTTTATAGGATGGCTCGTTCACGTTCAGCACACAGTCTTTTTAGGATGGCTCTTTCACTTCAGGGCCCAGTCTTTATAGGATAGCTCATTCACGTTCAGCACCCAGTCTTTATAAAATGGCTGGCTCATGTTCAGCACTCAATCTTTATAGGATGGCTCATTCACGTTCAACGGCCAGTCTTTATAGGATGGCTCTTTCACTTAAGGGCCCAGTCTTTATAGGATGGCTCGTTCACGTCCAGCACCCAGTCTTTAAAGGATGGCTCTTTCACTTCAGGGCCCAGTCTTTATAGGATGGCTCATTCATGTTCAGCACCCAGTCTTTATTGGATGGCTCGTTCACATTCAGCACCCAGTCTTTATATGATGGCTCATTCACGTTCAGCGCCTAGTCTTTATATGATGGCTCATTCACTTTCAATGCTCAGTCTTTATATGATGGTTCATTCACGTTCAGGTCCCAGTCTTTATAGGATGGTTCGTTCACATTCAGTGCCCAGTCTTTATAGGATGGCTCGTTCACGTTCAGCACACAGTCTTTATAGGATGGCTCTTTTACTTCAGGGCCCAGTCTTTATAGGATAGCTCATTCACGTTCAGCACCCAGTCTTTATAAGATGGCTGGCTCATGTTCAGCACTCAATCTTTATAGGATGGCTCATTCACGTTCAACGGCCAGTCTTTATAGGATGGCCCTTTCACTTCAGGGCCTAGTCTTTATAGGATGGCTAGTTCACGTTCATCACCCAGTCTTTAAAGGATGGCTCTTTCACTTCAGGGCCCAGTCTTTATAGGATGGCTCATTCATGTTCAGCGCCCAATCTTTATAGGATGGCTCGTTCACGTTCAGCACCCAGTCTTTATTGGATGGCTCGTTCACATTCAGTGCTCAGTCTTTATAGGATGGCTCGTTCACATTCAGCACCCAGTTTTTATAGGATGGCGCATTCATGTTCAGCACCCAGTCTTTATAGGATCGATCATTCACGTAAAGCACCCAGTGTTTATAGGATGGCTCATTCATGTTCCGTGCCCAGTCTTTATAGGATGGCTTGTTCACGTTCAGCGCCCAGTCTTTATAAGATGGCTAGGATGGCTTGTTCACATTTAGCACCAAGTCTTTATAGGATGACTAGCTCGCGTTCAGCACCCAGTCTTTATTGGATGGCTCATTCACATTCAGCACTCAGTCTTTGTAGGGTAGCTTGTTCAGGTTAAGCACCCAGTCTGTATAGGATGGCTCGTTCACGTTCAGCATCCAGTCTATATAGGATGGCTCGTTCACGTTCAGCGCTCAGTTTTTATAGGATGGCGCATTCACGTTCAGCACCCAGTCTTTATAGGATGGCTCGTTCACGTTAAGCACCCAGTCTTTATAGGATGGCTCATTCACGTTCAGCACCAAGTCTTTATTGGATGGCTCGTTCACATTCAGAGCTCAGTCTTTATAGGATGGCTCGTTCACGCTCAGCGCCCAGTCTTTATAGGATGGCTCATTCACGTTCAGCACCCAGTCTTTATAGGATGGCTCCTTCACGTTCAGCACCCAGTCTTTATAGTTTAGCTCGATCGCGTTCAGCACCCAGTCTTTATTGGATGGATTGTTCACGTTCAGTGCTCAGTCTTTATAATATGCCTCATTCACATTCAGCGCCCAGTCTTTATAGGATGGCTCGTTCACATTCAGGGCCCAGTTTTTATAGGATGGCACATTCATGTTCAGCACCCAGTCTTTACAGTATGGCTCGTTCACGTTCAGCATCCAGTCTTTATAGGATGCCTCAATCATGTTCAGCGCCCAGTCTTTATAGGATGGCTCGTTCATGTTCAGCACCCAGTCTTTACAGGATGGCTCGTTCACATCCAGCACCCAGTTTTAATAGGATGGCTTGTTCAGGTTCAGCGCTCAGTCTTTATAGGATGGCTCGTTCACGTTCAGCTCCCAGTCTTTATAGAACAGAATAATAATCTGCCAATTTTGTCAGTGCAGAAAAATCATTGCAAATTTACCTTAAATATGTATTTTTCAAAACATGTACAGATTGTATATTTGGAAAAGGGGGTAATGCTTCACTTTGGTTGGTGATTAGTAACCCTGCATTCTTCAGATGTCCTGATTTTAAAAATAATAAAAAATGAAACAATGTGGACTGAACACATGGGCGGTGAAACCACATGCAAGGACACATTCTCTTATGATTGATGCGTTAGACGGATCTGCAGTTCCTGGCTGCATCAATCCCAGTTGAGCCCAGATGAGAACGAATAGGCTTCTAGGAAGTCACGAGAGGCTAGTGGGCGTGGTGATTATATGAGCACTGATTCTTTCCAGAGCCCAGAATGTGATTACAAGGTACTTTGGCACCCTCCTCCTTCCAACAATACAACGTATGTAATCGGCAACGTGTGTAATCATCCCATCTTCTTTGTTTTCCAGCTCACAGAAACGCCAGTTACACCCAAGGCTGTTTCCAATCACTGCAAAATGAGATTACATCGTGCTGTATCTGCTGTTCCACACCTAAGGAAGGAGTTACAGATGTTTGCAGCAGGCTTTGCACAGCCAGGACAGATGTGAGCGTTCTGGGAATTATCCATACACCCATCTTTCATATCCTGGTAACACCCTTCTTTCTGTCAGGACAGCGAACTGTATATTTTTGGATACAGTCCTTTAATCAGCTTTATAATACATATGCATCTTCATGCCATAAAAACAATCTATCAGGGAGGTGCTGAGTGTGGTGTACGGGCAGCAGACAAGTCTTTGCACAGTGCAATGCATTCCACGTCATTCCTCCTCCCTGCCCCACACTCACATCCTTGATGGCAGTGGCATTCTGAGCACAGACTGGCAAGATAAATAATGTGCCCAGGCACCATCACAACTGCTTCTCTGCATCACCGACATATTCCTCCAAGTAACTGAACCCACTAGGAGGGACAGTTTTAGAATCACCAGGCTGACACCAACATTTGATGCCTGATGTGCGACTTATCTACAGCACTGTCTGCAGCATGCTACTATCATGCATCCATAGTTTCTGTAACCGACCAGTGAACACGTCCAAACTCCATTTGCTTAGTCCCAAAATGCAGAATAATACACCGAATGGAGCTGGATGCTTCTTCATCATTTAGGGCTGTTGCCCTGACACCTCCCTTGGTCTGGATGTCATGCTTGGGAAGCGCCACAAACAGAACGATCTTTAAGGCTGTGTTCTCTTGCTGTCAGTTCCAACACCTGTTCTCCCCCAGGCCCTCAGAAGCTTGACAATGTTTATCCTTTTTATTGACAACACTAAATCCAATGTCTAAGTCATCTGTGGTGCAAACCCAAAGGGGGTTTGGGTTTGCAGGGGAAGTACACATGGTTGCCATCTCTGCTCCTCAGCTTATGGAGAGGTTGGAAGAAGTAACAGCCGAAGCATATAAGGGCGGTCCGTGTCAGCACAGCTAGGAGACCGAGCCTACATTAGCTGTCATTAGCTGTCGCTCTTTACGGCTGTCCTTCCTATGGAGGAGGCCAAGTCCACAGGAACTCAATGAAATTGTACACTAATTGGGTTAACAAAACCATTTATGTTAAAAGTGACATCTGGGGTAGAGATTACATTGTTGCAGGACATGCGAGGCTGTATCATTCACATGGTGTACAATTAAACGGTATCCAGTAATTATAACGAATACAAAACAGAGAATTAATTTACAACAAAAACATTTACAACAACAAAATATCGATGGGGTGGGGTAAGCAGTTAAAACAGGTGGGAAGGCGGTTGGGTTTAAAAGCATTGGAAAAGGGTGGTTTGGGAGGGAAGGGGGATTGGGATGACTCCGCCCACAAAAAATTATATTTCTTCTTATGAAAGTTTAGTTGTAAATTCATTCTCTGTAATTTCATTCGTTAAACCCACATAGATCTGAATAAACGAGGCACTGGATTCATTAAATGGTGGTGCATGGGATTTCCGGGCATTTGAGGCAGCAGGTGGCATAGGGTGACGGCCCATCTGCATGTGAAGCTGGACTATGCAACGCATATTTCGTATTCATGGCATTAGGTGACCACTGGAGCATGAAAGGCAGCACTTGGTATATGATGGCAGCAAATGGACCTTACTTGGCTATAGTTGAAAATGGTGGCTATATTTGTCAGGGCATGGTGTTTGGGCACTTGCGTCTGCATTTGCCATGCTGCCAGCACCTGCACCCCTAAGGGTGTATCTTACATGAAATGGCTTTCTCTGGCATAGGACTGCAGCTCTTGGGCATCAGAGGTGTCCCTTCACATATATTATTTATTATTTTATTGTTTACATTTATATAGCGCAAAAGCAGCCCAAGGGCATTGTGGCACTGTTACAAGAAGGCTCACCTTATTACAAGAGAAAACAACAATGGAGGAGACAAGACACTGGAGACAAAAATGAAAAAGAGCCTGACTGCAGTTATATGACTGCATGACCTCAGCATCAGAGGATGGGCCTGCATGCGCGGCTCTGAATCTGCTATTCAATTACAGTAACTAACCATAGTAGGAGGCGCTGGGCTCCAGGGGAGGGGCCCCTGCCTTATGACGCGTCTCTTGTGGTTGCTCCTGGCACATCGTGATAGCACCTGGCGCCTATCAAGGCCACACCTTGTATGCAGTACCGTATGTAGAGGTTAACTAATACTCACGTCTGTCTGTTTAAGTAATTATTTGTTAGAAATTAATGTTAACAGTTTTTTTATTTACATCAGTGATGTCATATCCTGTCCTTTGACGTCATCTGGACAGTAATGTCACTTGTGCTACACCTGGCATGCATGTATGGCTGGGATCTTTACAAAGAGAGGGAAATGATTGAGAGAGTACAGCAATAGGAGAACATTGACAGACGTCAGGGCCATTGGACACATGATAACATCAAGGGGGCAATGGAAGCCTCATTTTGTGAAGTGCGATGGAGTTACATATCCTGTCACAATGTCTGTGACCAAAAGTGATACTTCACAGCATGTGCCTAACACGCGCTGAATGCATTCATGCACATTCATTCCAATACTGTTAGAATCAAGATTGGGTTGTGCCTGGGTTTTCTGCTCCTGGTAAAACCAAGTCTGATCTGGCACACTGCATTCTGGATGAGTAATATTGACAAATGGATCGGCAATGCCTCATGTGCACAGTGTGCTTGCTTGTGCTATTACACGTGATGGAGATGATGTTAGCAGATAACACATGCATGCATTCACAGGCCAATTACTTGAAGCTGATCGTCCTATAGATATGTGACTGCTTCTTTTCCTAAGAGTGTGGATTTCGTGAAGTATTCTGCAGAACATTCCTGTCAAAGATTCACAAAATTGCTAACACGATGCCAGGTCCACTGAGAGTACTGAGAGGGCCAGTGCCTCTCCTCATCCCCCTTGCAGAGGTTGTGCAGCAGGAAGTCGGAGTGGTAGAAGATGCCAAAGGATCTCCGGCGACTGGGTGGCACAGGACGTTTGTAGGAGCTTGGGAAGCTCCGACTTGTTGTGGCAGTGGCGAGAGCGAACGAGCAGAGACTGTTTGCCAGTTCTAAGAGTGCCACAGAAGATAGCGACCAGCGAGCACAGAGCAAGAGCGACTTGCCCAGTGAGTTCTCCACTTACAAGTGGGTCCAGAGCGCTCGGGTGCTGTTTGCATGTGCCAGGTAAGCCGCATTGTTCGCTTGTGCATGACAGATGCGTTTCTGGCGTTTGTCTATTCCTGCCCGCTGTTCCAGCCACCTGATTGGCTGATGGCCCTGCCCTTGGTGTGAATGTTGGAACAAGCTCATATTTGCTCTGGGTTTCGCGCCTTGAAACGCTTGTGTATAGGCACATTATAAATGCCATATCATATCATACGATATCATACACCCCACCAAAACATGATTTTAGGATGCATACCTCTTGTCTGTCACACACCTAACCTTTACCTTGAAATTGTGTGCAGCAGAAAAGTAAAAAAAATCTGATCAAACAAACTGGTAATAGTTTTTAAAGAAAATGAATATAGATACCTTAGTGTAGTTTCAGTAAATACATAATTTGTGGCTCTGCTTGAAATGCATGCACACAACAGATATACTCACTAGCCAAGAATAAGTAGTAAGTAATAGTACACTTGGAAAAATCAGTTGTATAATGATATTCAGCACAGCAGCCATAGACACCTGTCCCTGAAAACAAGCCCACGCCAGGACCAACAACAATGAACCTGGATTATTATACTGAAAACGACACTTTCAGAATAATACACTCAGAATGCATAACACTTTACGTAGAGAAACAATACAAAATAAAGAATCATCAAAGTGCAACGAATTGTGTATGCAATTGAGTTAGCTTGATCAAATATTACACTCACAATTATACAATCAGAATGATTTACTGGAATCTGTGTACTCGGATTAATACATCCGGGAGTCATGTCACTTTACACAGGGAATTAACGAACACAATTTCCTCGGTAACATTTAACCTGGGCACATTCAACGTTCAAATTTGGTAATTGATTGATTGGCCATATCAAACAATTCACACAAAATGATACACTTGGAATGCTTCAATTAAAAAGAAGTGCTTGGAGAGAGCACTTTACAATGCATTGCGTTTGACGTTGCACGTGGAAGTTCACAAAAGCGAGTTTCCAGCTGAACTGGCCACATTCAAATACTCCGTACGACTACACTTGGAGTATTACTCACAGAATAATACTATTGGCAAGATGACACCTTAAAAGGTAATACACTCAGAAGATCACAGTCTGAAGAATACACTCACAGGAATACATTCAAAATAATACATACCGAAAATGAAAAAAGAAAAAATCTCTTCCTCTCTTTTCATCTTTCTCGTGAAAGGTTTTTTGCGAGAGAAAGTCCTTTCCAAATCCGAAGCAGCACACTACTTTTGGGGAATCCACCTGCACGCTGTCATAAAGTAAATAGCCACAGACCTTTTCATCAATCCTATATTTACCATCAATGCTTGATGATCGCAAAGCAAGAGATCAGCTGTCATTGGGTCTCTGCATCAGCACTCTTTGACTGCAGATACCTTGTGCCAAGCAATCTCTTACCAAAATCCTGCTGCCTCTTCTTGGAGGTTTTCGTCAACAGTTTAGGCTCTCTATCTTTCACTAGAAATATCAGGTGATCGAAACTTAGACCCTTATAGCCCTGGACTGTTTCACATCATTCTACGTGCACCTGCAAAGCAAGCTGAGCCCTAACTGGGGGCACTGGCAGCTGTTATTGCTGTGCTCCTGTACCATACATTTAGGCTTGCTTTCTCAAGATGGCATGCACCCAGTAGGCTTCACCTGCAGTCTTAGTAAACATTCTGACCTCTCTGATGAAAAGGTTTTCGAGGAGCAGGGAATTAAATCCACAGGGAAGTTGGTAATTTGGCAGGCTCGGAGGAATGAGTCCATGATTTAATGAGCCAAAGGGAAATAATTATGGAGGATTTTATGAGATTCAGTGTTGGTCATGTGTAAGGTTGGGACACGTGTCATTGGATTGTCGTAGAGGACCACAGTGTTTCAACATGGGAGCACAGCAAATGCAATCCCTGACTCTTCCATATGCCCGGGATCTGTGCAATCGCAGAAGGCATGGGTTGAACAGAACCCAGTGACATGGGCTGCACAGAACTTTGGATCCCATTGCCAGCACAAGCATCAGTTCAGACATGGGACAAGAATCCTTTACCCCAAGGAACAGTTACGCACTATACAGGAGCAAGTGTTTTTGGAGGGAATCATGTTTCTCTCCCTACTGTTAATATGTACAAGGAGTAGGACAGCCGTTACCAGCGATCCAGAAGAGGAACCCTGGATAGGTGTGCAGGTTGGTGTCTGCACATTTTCATTCATGGTCGGCACGGGGGCTACAAAATCTTGCATTAAGGAAGGTGAGTTGTCCTTGTCATGAAAAACAATGGACACACAGAGATTCTCTGGGGCTATCCTGTCAGTTCCTTATACTGAAGATCTTCATGTTAAGGTAGGTACTCAAAATGTATTATCCACTTTGTTGCATTGTACAGACACCCCAGTGAATATTTTTGGGAAGGGATATTGTGAGCAAGTTGCAGAAGTTGCTTGCTTTCATGGAAGAAGGTATTGTATGCTCTACTCCAGGGTTGTATCCGTTAAGGCAAGCAGTGCATTTTCAGGCATATTGCAGTGACAGTGAGATCAGAGGGGTTCCCATACATTCAGCATTGTTTCTTTATGGGGTGATAGTTTTGTTACGTTGGTTCCCGGGGATCAGAAATCAGACTTGGCGGGTACCGATTGAGTGCTTTTTTTGCCTTATGTTCCACAGAAAGTGCAGCCAGGCACAATTGTTATGGTTCTCCTAGAGGCAGTAATGACTAAGAAGAACAGGGTGGTAATCTCAGGCACAGATGAGGAAGGTGGAGAGTGGCGCACAGATCTGTGCATCGATCCGACCTTGTCGCTGAGGGACATGTCTGATGAGCAATTGTTCAATGACCCCGAAAACACCAGAGAGATCGTCTTTGAAATTGGGGTGCCTTGACAGATAGGGATAGAGCAAAGGGAAGTACCACAGTTCATGCTCATCGTTAGAAATACATCGCCATTCTGGAAGGAGGATTTGGGAAATGTGCTAGATCATTTGTGGACCAGCAATCTTAATGATGTGGGGCTGCTAAAGAGTGTTGGAGCAGTGAGGATGAACTTGAACCCTGGTGCGATATTGCTGTGGGTTAAGCAATACATCATGTCTAGAAAGGTGGGTGAAGGGAATTTATGAGACTATTATGGCATTATTGTAGCAAGGTGTCAGAACACAGCGTGGAGAATCTGATACTTCTCAGGGACCCTGGACGCTGTGCCTCTCCTCTCTGAGAGAATCCAACCCACATACCTGAATATGACACTCTCTGCAAGGTATTCCACCGGGCGTGAGAGCTAGTGGACACACCCCCTCAGGCACAACAGAAAAGGAAACAGGAGCTGCAGTAAACGAGACAAGTAACACAATTAGAATTTGGGCTAATAAAAGATACACAAGAAACACCCATTCAATTCTCTCGACGTAATCAGGACACTCCTGGTAGTTAAGGAACTCTAGAGAATGATCCTTCCCTGTACTCACTAATTACCTTACTTGGTTAGTCAGAACTTTGAGAAACAGGATACTCGGGTCCATAACATATGTCATAGAAGCAGTATTCTTCTACCGTTGCGAGGCACAGAAATGAAACTTCACTGTGTTTAAGTACACACATGTAATGCCCTGAAATGAGGACAACAAAGCAATGAAGCTAGCGAAGTAACAACAAGTATGTCACCACATTCTGATCCCAACTGTAGACAGAAGTAAACAACATGGAGATCTATTGGGGGTGTTGTGCTGCCAGCTTCCAGTAAGAATGGTAACCCCCCAATGCAATATAGGGGGAAGGAGTGTCTCTGCGCCTTGATCCCTTTAAGAAAGTGTGACAAGTTCCTAACAGCACCCCCCTCTACAGTCACCCTCATACCAGCAAGGGACTGCAAAGGACTAGGTTTCAGGGGAAAATGCACATAAAAATGTTTCACCAGCCGAGGAGCCAAGACATCATTAACATCGACCCAAGACCTCTCCTCCAACCCATGGCCTTTCCAATGAACCAACTACTGTAACGAAAGACCCCTCAGGTGGGAATCCACAATTTCCTGTACTTCATATTCATCCTGAGTACTAACAGCCAGAAGGCGCCGTGCTATAGTTCGAAGATACATTTGAGACGCATAAGCAGACTTCCGAAGAAAGACATGGAACACCAGATGAATCCAGTATGAGACAGGTAATTTCAATTCCATAGCCACAAGATTAATTATACAGCATATAGGACAAGGGCCAATATAGCAGGGTTTGAGTTTCTTGGAACAATTAGGTATTCTGATATGTTCAGTATATAACTATACTAAATCATCAACCTTAAAAAGAAGTGTATGGCATCTATGTTTGTCAGCCTGTTTACATGAAGATTCTTGTGCAGAGTGCAATTGTCTTGTGCCCATTTTGAGCCCTATATTTATCTGTCGTATGTACTCTGAAACTACAGGAACATTATAGTGGAAATGGTTATCATAGGAAGGGATGCAGGATAATAACAGTACATATATGAAATGGCATGTCATGTATATATTTATGGTAAGTGTCATTATAAGCGTATTTGGTCAAGGGTAATAGACTGGACCAGCTTGATTTGTTTTCCATGACATAACGTAGATATTGGACAAGAGTCTGATTTGCTCTCTCACTCTGTCCATCTGTTTGGGGATGATATGCTGAAGAATAACGATGATCTATGCAGGTTTCATTCCAAAATGCAGTAGCCGAAGGAAAGCCCTTCAGGGCTATGAAGTGGGCCATCTTTGTAAATTAATCCACAATAGTTAAAATGGTGGTATGCCCATTGCCACCAGGGAGATTCATGATAAAATCCAAGAAAAAAGTTTGCTACAGTCCAATGAATAGGCAACGGATGCAGTAGACCCATGGGTAATATTCTGGGAATTTTTTGCATGAGCACATATTACACACCCTAGGATGTAATCTCTCATTTAAAATTTCATGGTACTCGACCAGGCACAACGCTGGACTTTTTCAAAGGCCTATTGGATAACAAAATGCCAAGAGCTGGGTATTTCATGAAACCAAGACAATAATTTCTCTTGGGATTCTCGGGTAGGTATCCACAGTTTATTCTGATGGAACAGCAGCACTTGTTCATCATTGTTGGTAATATCTTTACAAAAGATTTCTTGCTTCTTGGTGTCAGTGTAACATTTTCTTTTTTTCTGAGTTCATCTTTATATGGAAATAACTGAGGACCAAGGGTTCCTATGATTTTGTTGGGGGAAACAAACAGTATGCCTTCTGGGTCTTCTATATCACTACGATATGCTCGTGATAATGAATCTGCTTTGGTTTTTAAGTGATCTGGTTTGAAGGTCACCACAAAATCAAATCTAGCAAAGAAGTGTATCCATCTGTTGTGGCATTGATTCATGGAATGGGTCGTTTTCAAAAACCCCAGGTTACGATGATCAGTATACACAGTGATAACATGTCAGGTCCTTCTAGAAGATGTCTCCAAACCAGGAATGCCTCCTAAATGACTAACAGTTTTTTTTTAATGTACTATTGTTCATTTCAGTTAGGTGCAAATGTACGAGAATGATAGGAGAAAGGAGAACACATGTTGGCTGTTGGGTCATTTTGAGAAAGAACAGATCCTGTGGCATAATTAGAGGCATCTGTTTCCAACATATAGGGGACTTCAGGATTAGGTAAATGAAGTATAGGAGCCACCTTGAACAATTGTTTGGGGGACAGAAAAACCTTATCTGCCTCTGAGGTCCATTCGTAGGGAACTGCTTTCTTGAATATTTTCCTAAAGGGAAGGAGGATACAGGAATAACTGGGAATAAATCTATTAAAATGTGCAAAACCCAGAAAACATTGTAATTCTTTGACATTGTGACAGTCCATTCTCGTGTGAAAGATATCTTCTTAGGATCCATCTTGATGCCATCAAGGGTTGGAATATATCTTAAATAGGATATCTGTGTTTGATGGGAAAAACATTTATAATGTTTGGTGTAAAGACAATGATTCCTGAGGCATCGGTGGACTTCACAAACATGAGTAATGTAAAGATCATATGATAGGGAAAAAAAAAGAATGTCATCCAAATATATACCTACATAAATGTCGAGTAAATCCCTAAAAATATTGTTGAGGAAAAAATGAAAAACAGCAGGGGGATTGCATAGCCTGAATGGCATGATGAGGTATTCAAAGTGTCCGTATTTTGTTCTGAAGGTGCTCTTCCATTCCTCCCGCCCGGTAACGCTTATCAGATTGTAGGCTCCTTTGAGATCCAATTTGGTATATATGTGACTCTTCCGGGCTTGATCTTGTAGTACTTGTATCATAGGTAAAGGATATAGGTTCTTTATGTTGATGGCGTTTAGTTGATGATAGTCAACACAAGATCTGAATTCCTCTTCATCCTTTTAAGGAATTAAAAAGATAGGAGCACCTGCAGGGGACATGGATTGAGGAATTAATAACTACCTCAAGGTTCCATCTATATATTCCTTAAGGATTACGACTTCTTTTTCTGATAGTGCATTTATCCTGCCATAGAGAAAATTAGTTTTGTGTTCTAGTTCAATGCAGCAGTCATACAGGGTGGGGGGGTCGAAGCCATCTTGATAATCCTGATATTTCAGATGTAGTTGCTGAGAAAGGACCAAGGCATGTTGAGAAGAAACAGGTCTGTTAAGGTATAAGGGATAAACTATGTGATGTGCAGGATGGATAGGACTGGAAAGGATGGGAGGAAAATGAATCAGGACATCGAGATGCCCTGACTGTAAGTGGGTAGTTCTTCCAATCGATGTCTGGATTATGGTACATCAACCATGGAGTACCCAGAATTATTTGAACACGTGGAACAGCTATAGCGTTGAATTCTAAATATTACTGGTGGAATGGAGCACACACCATGGCCAGATTCTTAGTGGTACGGAGATAAGGGGAGACCCATCTACAGATAATATTTGTTCAGATTAAGGTTTAGGAAGCAATGGAATGGCAAAGTTATGAGCAAATATGAGCTCTACAAGTTCCCTGTTTCCCCTCTGTCTATGAGAACTAACTCCGCTTCCCACCTTTTGAGTTAAGATATAAATCAACCAGTAGAAATAGATGGGAAGATTGACTAGGCATAGTAGGACATATACTTTGGGGGGAATCTAATGTTTCAGAGCTCGGCCGCTGATTCCCTACTTTGGTCAGGTTTTGGCGTTTCCTTGAGCCATTACCATTCTCCAGATACAATCACTGACCGTATGAGTAGAATCACCATAGTAAAAACATATATTCAGACGTCTTTGTTTTCATAATCTTCTGTAGACACCAGCCCTCTTGTATTCCCTAATGGCACTGGTTCAGGGTCTACCGACGTATGTTCTTTTTCCCATCAGGGTGTCAGATTCCAGTGGTATTCAAACCACCATCGTTCACCCTTCCTTTCCATGGCTCTCTTAGCAGTTGAGATAATCAATGTGAGGAAAGCACATAGTGTATCAGGGAGATCGACCACTTGGCTAAGAGCATCTTTGAGGTCTTCCCTAAGTCCTGAATATGATGAGCTGGGTGTCCTCTGGCCAATTGGTTTGTGTAATTAGCTCTTTGAAATCTGAACTGTAGGTAAGTAAATCACGAGTTCCTTGTTGGTTGTCCAATAACTCATTCCTGACTGCCTGGACAGTAAATTGTTGGTCAAACATGGTGCTGAAAGCATCCAGAAAACTGGTATAGTCATTCAATAGGAGACTGTTCCCATCTACATATGGGGAAGCTTATGCAAGGGCAGTTTTCTCAAGATTCAGTAGTATATATGATTCTCTAGCTTGTTCAGGGCATATATCTGAGGTCTGTTCAGGAAATGGACATGATATAGAGCCATAAAAGATTTGAACTCTTTAGGGGCATGGGAGGAGAAGGAATACATAATGAGGTGCCTGATCCTTGCAGTGTAGCGGGGGCGATCACTGGTCTATTGCCAGAGCGATAAGAGTAGGCCCCAATCCGAGAACCCCATGGGTTTGCAGGGAGAGTGGGTTTCCTAACCAGCTGTTCCACGGTAACCTTCAAAACTGTCACAGTGTGAAACAAGATTGCATTTCATGGCAGGTTGTAGAGACCTCTATTTTTAATTTCTGGATAGCTGTAGCTAGGCCTTTTAACACAGTATCCATGATCTAGGAAAAGGAAGAATGGGTCTTGCAATCTATCAGAACACAGCTTGGAGAATATGAGTCTTCTCAGGGACCCTGGATGTCGAGCCTCTCCTCTCTGAGAGAATCCGTCCCACAGACCTGAATAAGACTGTCTTTGTGACTTATTCCCATGGGCGGGAGTGCTACTGGACACACACCCTCAGGTACAACAGAAATGGTACTAGGAGCTGCAGTAAACAGGATAAGTAACACAATTAGAATTTGGCCTAATAGTAGATATGAAAAAAGATCCCTTATACACCCATTCAATACTCTCACTGTAATTAGGGACATCCTGGTGGTTAAGGGAACCCCGAGAATGATCCTTCTCTATTCTCACTAATTATCATACTTGGTTAGTCAGAACATTGAGAAACAGGATACTCGGGTCCATAATGCACGTCATAGAAACAGAATTTTTCTATCATTGTGAGACAAGGAAATGCATCTTTACTGTGTTTAAATACACACACGTAAAATCCTGAAATTAGAAAAACAAAGCAGTGAACCTAGTGATGTAACAGCATGTATGTCACCAGGTTCCAATCCCGACTGTCGTTGGAAGTAAACATCATGGAGGTCTATCGGGGGCGTTGCGCTGCTAGCTGCCAGAGAGAATGGTAAGCCCCGCTGAAATATCCTGAGAAGGGACGTATCTGTGCCTTGATTCCCATGTGTGAGTGTGACAGATACGTACCATGTGGCAGGTTTTTAATACAAGGATTAATACAACCTTCTGTGCCCCGATGTAATACGGCTATCTATCCTGTGAAGAAAGCAAAAGGGTCCATTTGGAGGATGTTCCAGGATTTGCACCCCTTCAATAATATTGGTGCGGCAGAATTTTGGGTGGTACCAAAACCTGCCACCATTCTCAGTAACATCGCTTCTGGGTCGACCCACTTCACAGTAATTAACTTTCAAAATGCATTTTCCTCTGTTCACTTACAACCCGCTTCTCATTACCCCACATCATTTATGTATCGTGGTCAGAGATTTGAGCACACAAGGTTGCCCCAGGCTTACTGCAAATCTCAGAGTTTCATTAAAAGGATGGTTCACTAAGATTTGTGGAATTTACATGTGTACTACAAGACAGAGGTAGTATATCTGGGAACAGTAATATCACCTGCCGTCAGAAAGGCAATGCTTGATAGAGTCATCGCAGATTAGAATGCACGTAAACCAGTCACTGTGAAACAGATGCATCCATTTTTGGGGCTCTGTAACTATTGTAGATTGTGGATCTTCATTTACTTAGTTATGTGAGGCCATTACTACAGGGACTCAAGGAAGCACAGAAAGTGAACGTTGTGATAGTGTGGTCTGAGGAAATGGGGACTTGCTTTTAGGAACTCAAAACTGTGATCAGTCTTGGAAACCCTAAATTACAAGAAGCCATTCTTTCTATTTTCCCATTTAAATGGCCAGGTGATGACAGCAGTCCTGACCCAGTAACCATTGCTAGGCCACAAACATTTATTGCAGCGGTGAACTGGATGGACCTCAGCCAGCCCATAAGACTGGGGGTCTCCAAACAGCACTTTAAGATGAGTAGCAGCACCCTCGAAATAGATGGGGATGCAGATTTGTACTCTTGTATCAAATAATAATGACAACTCAATAGTTTGGCAAAGGGAGTCAGTTTAATGACAAGTACAGAAAACGGGGAGTTCAATGAACATCAGCAACCGCTCGATCTTCCTTCTTGCTTAAACCCTAATTATTTTCAGAAAGACAACAACATTTATACAAAAAACTTGTCATCATTGACATGTACTCTTAAAAACCTAACATGCAACTTGATTGGTTATAGGAAGGTAACTTTAACATAGGTACTATATCTGTATATGGTAACAGGAAGAGGGGATTGGATAATAATATCGGATGGGGCAACTAAGCCCTTCCTTCTAACTGGCCACTGTAAACATCACAAAAAGTACGATATCCCATTGGCTCTACTCTCTAAAGGACCCTAGATTACATGGTCCACTATGATTGGGTTGGCATTGAGTCCACACATACTCTTCCACTTGCGCTTCGCAGCATGCAGAACAATGAGCCAGGTCAGGGAGTAAGTCTGCACCCCAGCTTCCCTCTAATGTATGTTACAACCATTCATCACCTCAGTGGCCGTTTGTCAATTACTACTTTGTAGTTTGGCCTTGAGTCTACTTCTTGGTCAGAGAAAGTTAAGGAGTATGGGTACGACAAGGCTCTATGCGTAGGTGAGAAAGTCTGATCACTTTCTGCCTGCCTTGTGACTAGGACACCATGAAACAGGCCTCTTCTTCATGCAATTTCATGTATTTGATTTACTTCTGTCAGTCGTTTACCATCTGCGGCTTATCTTAACCTTGCCGAACAGGAGACGCTTGTTATTTTTCTCTTTAACTGTAGGCATTGCTAGCCTATTCCAGCCTGACACGACCTTGGCTTCTTCATATGTTTGCCTTAAGCAGGATTTCTCTCCGTCTTTAATTCTTGAATTGTCTACTGAAGCCCTCTCCTCTTGAGACCTTTAGTACCTCGATTAGATTCTGCTCATGTGCGTAGTGGATTTTCACCCATCTACAAAGTGCTTTTGAGGTAGATATGTATAGTTGGCGCTTGCCGCAATCTATTTTACTACTAAGCATAAGCAAGCTTCACAATTTCTTCGCTTCTTGCGGTTACCTGTGTATGTACACATTTAAAGTGGCTTAATCAGGCCCTCCAGTTTATAGTGATTTTGCGATCCCGCAAAATGCCGCGAAAACGGCCGTTTTGTGCAAAACAGCATTTTTAAAAAAAAATGTTTTACATTTTTTTTTTTAAGTAATCTGCAAAATTTACTGTTTAAAAAAAAAATAATACTCAGGGTGCCAGGTTCTCAACTTCTTTTTTTTACACAAGAAATGAAATGCGCTAACACATCTCATCACTTGCTCACCAAAAAAGTGCAGCCCAATCCATAAGGGACACATGAATGGGCACATTTTATATGCGTGCCCATTCAGATGGCCTTTTTCACCTCCTTGATCAAATAAAGTGGCGTTTCTGTCAATTTAAAAGCACATCCCTCAATGCCAAGCAAGATGCACTTTTAAATGTGCAGAAATTGTAGGCAACCCTAGGCGCACGGGATGTGGGGCTGCCACTGCATGACGGGTCTTTCCTGACCCTGTCATACATTTCTTTTAAGGTATGAACCGCTGCTATGTCGCTTGCATTTCTGTTCCTCAAACAGGATAAAAATGCATTTTTTGGGTCACATTTTACAGTGGGAGGCACCTGGAGGGCCTGTCCCTGTGAAAGGCGCTGGGAGCTGTCAGAACACTGTCGGGAGAGCGATTCTATTCAAATTACTGGCCATTTTGATAACAAAAATCTTTCTAATGTTACAATTTGACCTATTTGGTCCAGTACTATTCGATCAATTTTTATAAATACTGAACATGTGTTGCGAGGGTGTCACCCGCTCCCCATGTTCATTATTTTTGTTTTAGGGTGGTTGCAGAAGTCTTTTCCCCTTTTTCCTCAAAATTGTAGCGGGGACAGAAAAAAAAGAAAATAACGAAAAAGGGACCCTGCGGAGTCGGATCCGACCCACGTTAGAGGGATGGATCTGGCACCGCAGGGTTGCAGGGAAGCGGCAGCGACCAAGCAGTTAAGTAGGGGAGGGGTTGGGGTGGTGATGAAAGGTACATTTTGGGTTGTTTGGCTGAAGTGCAAATCAATTTGCAGCGGAATTGTCTATGGTCAATTCCGCCGCAAATAATTACACTTCGGTCAAACAACCCAGAACACCATTCAAGGCAGCTGGCCAGCGCACAATTTGTGCTACAGCTCAGGCCTGTGGAAATGCACCGGTCACCTTTGAGAATAAGGTGACCTGCTCATTTCCAAAAATGGGTTGTCTAAAAATAGCATATCCTCTGTTTTTTTTTTAAATGCCCCATTATTTGAGGACCTGGGTCAAAATCTACATTGAAAAAAAATAAAAAAAATGGTTACACTATGAGAGAGAGGGAGAGTGATGGGTGAGATGTGAAGTGATAGGCAAGAAATCAGAGGGTGAGCAGTGGGTCAGAGGAGGAAGCGCTGCACAAGAGAGCAGAGGAAGCAGTGATGTGGTGGGACAGAAATCTGAGAGCGAGCAGAGGTACAGAAAGTATAGGGGGCATGTGGTCAGTGAGCCAGAAAGCAGAGAGGAAGCGGTTGGCCAGAAAGAGGCAGTGAGCTGCAGATTGGGAAAAAGGATGAGGGAAGAGTGCGATAGAATGGGAGAAAGGATGCAAGATGCAGAAGCAGCACAAAAGAATGAAGGACTGTATATTGCGGGAGGAATTGTAGAGTGTAAAGTGTGAGTTGGGAGTATGATCTGGAGTGTGGCAGGGGCTGGGCAGTGCAAATTGTGACTTGACAGTGTGACATAGCACATAAGTATTTGTATGACAGAGTGAGAGGTTAAGGAATGTAAGTTGTGATGGAGAGTTGGTGAGATGTGTGTTGGTGAGAGAGGTGTGTGGGTGTTTAGGGGATTGGAGAAAATAGAAGGGAAATATTTTCAGCATTACAATTGATAATGATCAATTTAGTTAATACTATTAAATAGGCATGAACATTAAACCAGAAATGTAGTCAAATCGAACACTGTTCTGCCAAGCCAGAGACATCTGGGACTCTTCCTATTAAATGAATACAAAAGATACATAATAATGATACCCTGGCTCTCTTGTAGACTTGCACTCTGCCTATTTCATGCAATGTGGCAATCTTACACCCTCCAATTAAAACAACATGTCCCACAAAAATGCTGCAATAAATAAAGGTTTGTGCCGCAAAATTTGCCATTTCATTCTGCAAAATTTGCCATTTCATGCCGCAAAATCCTGGAAGGTCTGCTTAATGTCTTCATTGTGCATATGGCATAAGTTTCTTCATCTTGAAATCACCTGTTTCACCTTAGGCCCAAGATGTCACTTATCCATGGCATTTAGTCTCTTCATCAGCATTCATGGGTCATTATATACTCTATATGTGTGTCAGTCCAATCTCTCATGACGTCAACAGTCATCTTCTTTTAGTATCTTCTTGGCTTCTTCGGGTATTCCATTCTAACAAACATCCTTTTGTCGTGTCTGTAGATATGGATTTCTCAGTGGGTACCTTACTGTCCAGGTTTGCTTAGGTGTCAGTGTTTTAGTATGTGCTGTTATTCTGATAGGCACTGGGCAGAGACCGACTGCGGCTCTCTGCTGGTTTGTTTGTTCTCCATACGTCACATATCTTGGCGTGAAAGTTCCTGGCACTTCGAAGGGGGTGGCTGGAGTGTGGATGATGTCTCGCACTTCCTCTTCACTCCCCTCTCTGGGCGATTCATTGACCACTCCTACTTCTTTCTTGGCGTTCACCTTTCTGTCCTCCTCTGGATCTGGACATCTAGGTCTGCAGAAAAGTTCCTTTAGGGTACATAACTTTATCACTCCCTTTAGTCATCCTGCTGTTCTTACGTGCTCGTCTTTGTTCCATGTCATTAGTTGACATTCTCCACTTGGATTGCAATAGATCCATGTTCCTACATATTTTCTATGTTTGTTTGGATACCGAAACTTTGTTCCTTCTGGTGCATAAATGCTGGCCTTCACAAAGTCTCTTATTTGTTCATTGGTCAGGTCTTTGGGTTTCCATCCTGACTCGATATCAATCATGATTTTCATGCCTATGGCTTTTTTCGCAGTTTTCTGGCACTGAGAGATTACTATCTTGATAACACAGAATCCAAGCAATATCATCACCAACAGGACTCCTAGGATCTTGAATGCATCTGCTATCCATTGTGGAACCAGCTGTCATCATCAACTTCGTCAGCTTCATCAATCATCTGATTCTGTAGTTTCGTCAGCATACATACGGCTTCTGTTAAGGTTCCATTTTCGTCATCGTGAGATGGTATAAATGTGCAACATGATTCCCTGATTTTTGCACAAACACCTCCATCCATAGCTGTGATCATGTCTAGGACATATCTGTTCTGGAGAGTCACTAGTCAAATCGCTCTTAATTCTTCCTTCATTGCATTGAATCCCCTTATTGTTGTGTTGATGGTCTGCAGTAATTCCCATCTGGTTATCTGCAACCATTTAGTGTTTGCCCCAATCTGAACTATTAGCATCAGGATTGTCATGAACACTGATGAGGTCAAGATGAACAACCTGTGTTCATATGGGATTGTATGAAATGCTTCTTCTGATTTGGCAGCAAAGTAATTCTCTCTTCATTCGGTTCATCAGTTCCACAGATCTCTTCTTCATGTGAGCATCTGCTTTCGGGGAAACTGTCAATATTCAGGTCACCTTTTGGAATCACCAATGCTGGAACATGAACATTCACCAATGTGCATATACCTCCCCAATTCTTCGGCAACCTAATATATGCTTTGGATCTACATGCCCAATAATGATCCATGGTCACTGCAGTACCATGTATCATTCCTGTGGCATCGAACATTCGTCCACAGTTCTTATTTTCTCCCATTTTTCTTGTCCCATTGTTTCTGAAGCACAGTTTGGAATTCTCCAATGGCACTATCTGTAGGGGTCCTCATCGGACTTCGACCCATGTTGGCAGTCTTGCCAGTCTTTGCCATAATGGTTTGCATACCCTCTGTGCATTTTCAACTGTTTTCATATAGTGTCCAATGATCATCCATGCCCTGCAGATCACTACACCTTTCTCCCATCTGTCTGGTGAAAGCACTGATCCCCAGATTTGCATTTGACCTCTGTTCTTCGATCTTCGCGTTTCTTCTGGAGATTTCCCTTTGACGTTCATTTTTTTGTCTGTTTCTCTTCTGATTTCCGCTCCTTAGACTCCAGGTTTTTCATATCTTATCACAATATTCTTTGTTTTTCAATTGTTTCTTGTCTTTATGTCTTGTACATAATCATCTTCATCTTGATCCGTCGTTTCAGTTGCCCATTTGAGTGAAGCATCACCTCCCATGAACTGACTTCTGGTCTTGCACATTTATATGTGTGACAGACAGTGTGCTGTCTGCACATCTACTTCAACAGCTACAAAGATTTTTGACTCCCCCATGCTGTAAGGTAGGAGTGCTCACACAAAGCATTCTTCCTTTGAAGGTCGTCTTCCAACTTCCTTCATGTACTGGTACCATATGTTGTTACCCAAGTGTGCTGTGCTGTCCAAGTAATCATTCAATTTGTTATTGTCTTCTTGTGTGCTCCCTATAATCCTTAAGGTCTTCCTGTCGTTTGCTATAACCACAACCTTAAACACATCTGTATAGCTTCTTCTGGCTGGAGGATTCTCAGGTATCTTCATCAATGATCCAGGCATTTTCGTCTGTATTATCTGAGTAGGAGAAAGTTCAGTGAGTCTTCCTTTAGCCCTCGGGTTACTTCTGGCTCTGTTTACAACCGTCCATATTGATTCTGCCAGTATCTTAGCAATTGAACGTATTGTAGGGTTCAAGATTGACCATTTTGTCACTGGATCAGGCATGCTTGTCGGTACAGTCTCTATTTTCTTATTCTCTAAAGCCTTTTGTCTCCTTAAAAGTTCAGCTTTCTCCATCTCTTTCTCAACTTCTTTTGGTGTGGAACTTCCCATTGTTATTTGTCCAAGCTTCCCCATTCTCTGGAATGTGATTCTGAACATATTGACACTAGACCAGGTGTGTATGTGCTCATTATTTATGTATGTGTACCTTCCCTCAACCCCTTCTCGGGTTTACTTTGCCGACCCTGTCTTTGGTGTTGCAATTAATTTGTTACCCCAGGTTTCGTGCATGTGTCATTATTTATCACAACCATCTCTAGTTCAGTCACTTTATCATTCTTTCTAGGAACTGGAATGACTATGTAAGGTCTGGGTACCTTTGTAGGTTGCATGTGTACATCATTAGGTGGGTGCACAGGAACCTGAACGCTCTATTGACCAATGAAAAATGCAGTTCTAATCGTCAATGACAGTAATATGATAATGAATACTATGCATATGTAAGAAATATAATTGCAAGTAAGCTTACAGCATTTGTTCCTTAGCCAATATTTACGTCTCTCCTCCTGAGGGAGTACAAGGTTACTGCTCCGGTTTCCCATCTCGATCCTTTAAGGACGCAAAACTAACTTTTAATGCATACTAACATTTACCATTTTTATCTGGATTCTGTTTTCTCTGTTTGCAGGTTACAGATGCTAAACTGCTTATCCTTTTTGTCTGAATAATAGACTGTCTCTTGTCTCTGGAAACACTTACTTTTCTAAAAATGAAAGTTCCAAATGAGGCAATAAGTTCAGCAAGTCTTTAATTTGCGTGTTCAAAACAGACCAGTTCCCAGTCAATGTCTCTGATCTGTTTTGCTCCAGATGACATGTTGTTCCTTTTGACAGCGTGAAGAAAATCAAGTCCTTGGCAACACCTTCATGATCTGTCCCTCAACGGAATGTTTTTCAATCTTCTCCGGTGATTCTGCTGGTGATTATAAAGTTCGACCTGCATTATGATGCCATGCAGGAGCATACTCATCTGTAAAGAGTTTGCTGGTTCTCTAATGAAAGTGAGTACATCAACACTGGCATGTCTCCCCACAAGTTCTGGAAAGTCTTCAATTAAGTGAAAGAAAACATTACTAGCTAGTGTTACACATCGCGGCAAGTGGTCGTTATGGGCACGGACCCGTTTGTGCGGCGCCCTGATTTCAAGCATCTCCAAGATGGAAGCTAGAGTATCTTTCCGACCCGCTGGCAGCGGTCTAGTAGTTGCACGCTCTCTTGACGTGCGGCCGACCGGTCACATGATCCTTTATCCGGAACCGAAGCGACCAGTGCTTCGCGTCGCTTCTGTCTTTGACGCTCCGTGAGTTCGTTGCTGTATCCTTCCTCTTCATGCACACATTTTTCTCTACCATTAGCGGTTCCTACTTACCCTGTTGCTTTCTCTCATCAGATCCTCTGCTCTGCATTCGCTGGTTTCTTTTTCAACCGGCTTCGCCAACCCATCTTGTTTGTCTTCTATTCTGGCCAGACCCACATCTGAGTAAGTACCCTTTCTCTAGGATTCCCTTTGAGATTGGCCAGGCTCTCATCTCCTATTATCCTTCCAGGCTTCCCCGAAGCTGTCCTTTGCCGTCAGAATCCAGACCCGAACTTTCCATTAGTCCTATTCGGATGAGAGAGATCTCTTTGAAGCTCTTTTCTTTTCCATTCTACAGACCCTCCTCTAACCTGATTCCTATCTCTTCACCTCTCATTCCTGCAGACAAAGTGTCTGGTGTGATTCCCGGGGGTTCCTGCCGTATATGTCCATCTTTCATCGTATCCTGATCTGCATGAGCTGGCATTCGTCCAGGGTTTTCTTCCCATTGAGGGTTTCCCTGGGAGTCCTGCCCGCTCTCCTGGGTTACTTTACCCTGGGTTGAGTGGCCAGGGCTGTCTCTGGGAAATTTTCACAGCTGCTTTATCTTTCCAGTTGGAGTCATCGATTGCCAAGGTGAGCTGTTGTAAAGCTTTCACTTTATTTAGTTCTGCAGTTTACTCATATTTACACGAGTTCCCTAACAGAAATAACAGTAAGCGACGCCCGAAAAAGGAATATTGGCAATCGGGATTTCAAATGGAACAACAAATGCAGCAGCTAATGACGGCCATGCAGGCCATGTCATTAGAGGTACAATCCCTGAAACAGGACAATGCTCAGTTACGACATCACGTGGCCAGAGCTTTTTCAGACACTCCCCCGTCGTCCTTACATTCCATTATGTATGACGGTGATCCCTATAGACTAAAAGAATTCCTTGACAGTTGTACCGTTCAATTCACATTTAAACCTCGCTTCTTCCCTACAGATAAAGATAAGGTGGGTTATGTCATTTCCCACCTCTCTGGTCCTGCGTTAGCCTGGGCGACTCCTTTAGTGACCTCCAACAATGTTATACTCGATTCTCACTCCGCTTTCACTAATAGTCTCAAATCCATGTTTGGAAGAAAGGAGATTTCGGTTGCTACTCAAGAGAGACTTCTCGATTTAAAGCAAGGAAACAAGGAATTACTTTGGTATATCACTCAATTTAAACAACTGTCCTCTGAACTAGGCTGGCCAGATGAAGGACTTCTTACTCTTTTTCGGAGAGGTCTCACAGATGAATTAAAGGACGAGGTCGCTAAAATCCCTCGGCCCGCTAATCTAGCAGATATGATCACTTAACCATGCAGATTGAATACCGAATGCATGAAAGGACATGCGAAAGGAAAAAAGGAAAAGGTACACGTCCGCAGTGGGATTTTTCCACAACCCCTCAGAAATCTCCGTCTCCTACTGAAGAACCCATGCAAGTTGGGACCATTCGAGGACCAATCTCAGCCACTGAAAGAGATAGGAGAAGATCTTTGAAATTATGTATGTACTGTGGATCCTCCAATCATGTTTTGAAAGACTGTCACTTAGTTCCTCCTCGTCGCTCTCTTACTCCCAAGTCGGGAAACTTCAAAGCCTTACCGTTGAGGGAAGACCGGTAAGTGCCCAGTATCATTCTTCCCCGTATCAGACCAGTATGTCTCTTGACAACTCTCTAAACAACCAGACCATGGTGGTAGTTTCTCTTTCCATCCTACTACCAGAAAATGTCATCCCTGGTATTCCGGCCTTAATAGACTGCGGTGCAGCTGGGAATTTTGTGGATGTGGAGTCGGCAAAATCACACGGTATCTCTCAGGTACCAAAGACGTTGGTTACCCCTATTCAAGGAGTAGATGGTACCCCTCTGAGTTCAGGCCCCATTAAGGACCAAACCATTCTGCTCACTTGTAAAATATCTAGCCATAAAGAAACCCTGGTTTTTGACGTAATCAGAACTGCCCATTATCCAATTATCCTGGGGCTCCCTTGGCTGAGATTGCATAACCCCTTCATAAACTGGACCGCGGGAACTCTTTTTCTAGGGTCAGAATATTGCGTCCGTCATTGTCTTTCTCAAGAATCTGTGGGGATTCGCATACCTGCAACCTGCAGATGAAACTCTCAAACCGACGGTATCTTCCATCAGCCAACTGGAGATTCCTGACTGTCATAAGCATTACCGATCAGTGTTTGAAAACCCCGAATTTCCTAATCTCCCTCCTCATCGAAGAGATGACTGTCACATAAACCTGCTTCCCGACCAGCCCATTCCCTTTGGCCGCATGTACGTCCTGTCGCAAAAGGAAAAGGCGGCATTAAAAGAATACCTTCAAACTCATTTACGGAATGGTCTAATTTCTGAGTCAGTGTCACCTGCAGGAGCTTCATTATTCTTTATTCCCAAAAAAGACTCTGATGAGCTCCGTCCCTGTATAGATTATCGAGGACTCAACAAGATAACCACAACTGACAAATATCCCATGCCTCTCATCACGGATATTGTGGAAGCTGTTCGAGGGGCTTCTTGGTATACCAAGTTGGACCTTCGTGGTGCTTACCATCTTATTCGTATTGCTCCAGGAGACGAATGGAAGACCGCCTTTCGGACTCCTTTTGGACATTATGAATATCATGTGATGCCATTTGGCTTAGTTAATGCGCCTGCAATATTTCAGAGGTTCATGGATCATCTATTTGCCGACATATTGTTCCCATTTGCCATCATCTATCTCGACGATATCCTGGTTTACTCCAACAACCAAGAGGAACATATCCATCATGTTAACATTGTATTAGAACGCCTGCAGTCCAACCATCTCTATTGCAAAGCATCCAAGTGTGAATTCCATCAGAAACAAGTTACCTACCTAGGATTTGTCCTATCTTCCCTGGGCATCTCCATGGACCCCAAAAAGATTTCCGCAGTTGTGGATTGGCCTGTTCCTACGGGAATAAAAGACATACAGAGGTTTTTGGGGTTCGCCAATTTCTATCGTAAATTTATTCCTTCCTTCTCAGAAATCATACTCCCCTTGACTCGACTTCTCAAGAAAGGGGTGGCATTTGTCTGGAATGATTCAGCTCAAAAGGCCTTTGACAGTTTGAAGAAAATGTTTACCTCCTCCACAGTTTTGATCAACCCTGACCAATCCAAACAATTCATTGTTGAGACAGACGCTTCTCAGAATGCGTTGGGAGCTGTGTTGTTACAGGCATCAGAACAAGGTGAAGAAAGACCGGTGGCATACTTATCTAAGACATTTAATCCTGCTGAGATGAATTATTCTGTACTCAAGAAGGAACTGATGGCTATCAAACGCGCCTTTGAGGAATGGAGACATTTGCTGTTGGGCTCACCCTTTCCTGTCTTGGTGCGTACTGATCATCAAAATCTCAAGGTTCTCCAAAATGCTTATACCACTAATAGTAGACAAGCACGTTGGGCTTATTTCTTCTTACCCTTTCGGATAGAATTTGTTTACTGGCTTGGCAGACAGAATCTAAGAGCAGATGCTTTATCCCGTAAAGATTCTCCAACTTCATCGTTTAGCCCAGAAAAGATGTTTCCCAATGCTCGATTTATTGCTGTACTCACTGACTTCCTGCAAGAGGTACAAACAGCCACCACTCTTAATAAAACTCTTTGTGAAGACCTGGCATCTACTTATCTTCTCGCCAAGGATAAGGAATACTACTTTCATGGTACTCAAGTGTTGATTCCCGTTCCTTCTTTACAACTGGAGGTGTTAAAGATTTGCCATGACTCACGAGCTGCAGGACATAGGGGCGTACTTCCCACATTGGAACTTATCCAACGACATTTCTGGTGGCCTTCCATGAGATCGGATGTCCGGGATTATGTAGCCGCCTGTAACATCTGTGCTCTTGCTAAGTCCCCTCGTTCACCACCATTAGGGTTATTAGCTAGAATGCCCATACCAGACCGACCTTGGCAAATCATTTCCACTGATTTCATTTCTGACTTACCACCATCATCGAATATGACTACTATCATGGTAACTATCGATTATTTCACCAAGTTAGCACACTTTACCCCTCTGCGAAGATTACCAAATGCTCCTTCCATGGCCAACATTTTTCTCTCGGAAGTATTTTCTCGCCATGGTCTACCGGATACCATAGTGTCGGACAGAGGTCCTCAGTACACCTCCCTCTTTTGGCAGCAGATCTGTCGCATTCTGGGGATCAAACGTGCCCTCTCTTCTGGATATCATCCGCAGACGAACGGGCAAACTGAGCGTTTGAACCAAACCCTCGAGGGATACCTACGGTGCTTTATTTCTGCAGCTCAAGATAATTGGTTGGAACTGCTTCCTTTAGCAGAATTTGCATACAACAATTCTTTGCATTCTGCTCTCCAATCCACTCCTTTCTTCTGTACTTATGGTTAACACCCTTCCTTTGCTCCGAGTGTTTCTCCCTCCGATTCCAACTGTCCGGGGGTGGATTCTCTGATTACAGATATCCATGAGGGGCAGAGACTGGCCAAGCAGTCGTTACAGAAAGCTCAGGATCGAGCAAAGAAGTATGCTGATCGTCATCGTAGAGAATTTAAGGAATTGACCATCGGGGATTCGGTCTGGCTTGCTTCCAGATTTCTTCCTCGTCATTTGGTCCCATCTAAGCTATCACCCAGATATTTCGGTCCTTTTCTGGTTCTCTCCAAAATTGGAGCGGCTGCTGTCCGACTTGGCTTACCTGCTTTCTGGTCTCGGATTCACCCGGTTTTCCATCTGTCTCAGATTAAGCCAGTGGTGCGGGATCGTTTTCATCGCAATCATGATTCCCTACCTCCTCCGATTCTCACTGACAGTGGTCCTGAATTTGAAGTAGCTGCAATTTGTGACTCACGATACCATCGTGGTCGATTGCAGTTTTTAATTGACTGGAAAGGTTATTCTCCTGCAGAAAGAACGTGGGAGCCAGCTTCTGGTGTTCATGCACAACGACTTGTGCGACGTTTTTTCCTGCTTCATCCGGGCAAACCAGGGGCGCCCTCCCAGAGGAGAGGGCATACTGTTACACATCGCGGCAAGTGGTCGTTATGGGCACGGACCCGTTTGTGCGGCGCCCTGATTTCAAGCATCTCCAAGATGGAAGCTAGAGTATCTTTCCAACCCGCTGGCAGCGGTCTAGTAGTTGCACGCTCTCTTGACGTGCGGCCGACCGGTCACGTGATCCTTTATCCGGAACCGAAGCGACCAGTGCTTCGCGTCGCTTCTGTCTTTGACGCTCTGTGAGTTCGTTGCTGTATCCTTCCTCTTCATGCACACATTTCTCTCTACCATTAGCGGTTCCTACTTACCCTGTTGCTTTCTCTCATTAGATCCTCTGCTCTGCATTCGCTGGTTTCTTTTTCAACCGGCTTCGCCAACCCATCTTGTTTGTCTTCTATTCTGGCCAGACCCACATCTGAGTAAGTACCCTTTCTCTAGGATTCCCTTTGAGATTGGCCAGGCTCTCATCTCCTATTATCCTTCCAGGCTTCCCCGAAGCTGTCCTTTGCCGTCAGAATCCAGACCCGAACTTTCCATTAGTCCTATTCGGGTGAGAGAGATCTCTTTGAAGCTCTTTTCTTTTCCATTCTACAGACCCTCCTCTAACCTGATTCCTATCTCTTCACCTCTCATTCCTGCAGGCAAAGTGTCTGGTGTGATTCCCGGGGGTTCCTGCCGTAGACGTCCATCTTTCATCGTATCCTGATCTGCATGAGCTGGGATTCGTCCAGGGTTTTCTTCCCATTGAGGGTTTCCCTGGGAGTCCTGCCCGCTCTCCTGGGTTACTTTACCCTGGGTTGAGTGGCCAGGGCTGTCTCTGGGAAATTTTCACAGCTGCTTTATCTTTCCAGTTGGAGTCATCGATTGCCAAGGTGAGCTGTTGTAAAGCTTTCACTTTATTTAGTTCTGCAGTTTACTCATATTTACACGAGTTCCCTAACAGAAATAACAGCTAGTCTGCTATCTTCTCATAACACGCCATTTGTCTTGTCCCTTCTGTATTCCAGAAGCAAAAGAAACTGCTCTGCAATCACTATGAGCAGCCTCCTGAGTGTCTTTTCGTTTTCAGGATCTTGAAGAAACTCTGTTATGCTTGTGATTCTTCCCATCAACGACGGGTATGACCTCAATACTAACTCAAAATAGTTCCGAATGTCTTTGGTGAGGTCACTATTGTGTGACACCATGAGTAAATCCAAATAAGGCTTCATATTGAAAGAGTCAGGATACTATATGCTCTTCTATTTTACTTATCCTCAATCAAAATCTGGCATATCCTTTCTTTTCAAAGCTTCAGTGTGCCTCAGTCCAAAGTCCAAAATCATCAAGCTATTTTTGTGACTTGTACATGCAATTCTTCTTCTTCTCCCTGCAACTAGGATGCACAGAGTGTCAGTGTTTTTATGTCCTTTTCCCTTATTTTGCTCAAAGGAAGTGTCCAAATTAAGCCACAACTAGCACAAAATGTTCATTGTCTATGCTTTGCTGGTCATTTGTCCTTCTTCCTCATCATGGATCTCGTCTGCACATGCTGTGGTTCTTCCCCGTTGTCTGTAGTATCTACGAGGTGGGGTGCGAGCAGAGGGTCTTCTCCGACGTACGGCTTGATGTCGCCCAGAAGGATCCAATCTCTTCTTCCCTATAGCTTGACTGCAGAGGGTGTAATGTCTTCCACTCTAAAGGGGCCGTTGAACATCGGCTCGTCCCACTTTTTTCTTGTGTGGTTTATCACCACACAAGAAAAAAGTGTGTCCCCCAGAATAAGGGAGGAACGTGTAATTTCAGAATTGTTTTTGTTGTAGTATCTCCTTCTGTGTTCTGTGCTGCCCTGCACCCTTCTTGTTGTTGCTGCAGCTGTCCTGAAATGACAGTAAGACAAGATGTCATGCAATTCAGGTAGTTTTGAATTTCCAATCCTAGCACTTCTCCTGTTGGCTGGGAATCACATCTAGCTCTGTTTTGAGGTGTTAATGGCTTGTGCATCCTTCTGCCTGTCACAATTTCGTGCAGCGTGAGATGATGGTCTGAACCAGGCTGGTTTCTGAGTGCATACAGTGCCAGTGGAAGACGGTGTAGGCATCCCTTCTTCAGAGTAAGCTTCAACTTGGCTATCCTTTTCTTTAACAAGTCTTTGAGCTTCTCACATATGCCACTCCCTTGATGATGATACGCCAAAGAAAACTTGTGCGTTATGCCAAGCAACAAGCTAATCTGTTCAAATACTGCATTAACAAAATGAGGACCATTGTCTGATCTCATGACTTCACACACTTCCCAACTGAGAAACACCTCCCTCACCAAGAATTTGGCGCACAGGTAGAGTCTGGATGTGTACATGGACCTGCTTCTATCCATCTAGAGAATTGACACACCACAACAATTAGATACCTGTACCCGTTACATACTTGAATCATATTCAATATGCAAGTGCTGGAAAGGCCCATTAGGCCTTGAGATAACTCCTCTCATTACACATAGTGTATGCCCAGCCGTGAACTGCTGGCAAATTATACAATTCATCATAAAAAATGCAAAGTGTTCTGCCAAGTTCGGTATGAACCAGTCTTCAGCAATTGTTGCTGCTAGATTCTCCTTAGTCATGTGTGCTGGATAGTGTAATTGTTCCTGTGTTATCTTTAATAAGGCTATAGGCATCACCAGTTTACCAGTGCTGTCTTGTCACCACAAGCTCTCAGAGGGGTTTCAAGAACACCCTTGTCGCTTCCATAGGTTCTTTTCTTCTTTTGGTGCCTCCCTTTGGAGCTCCACTAACTGAGTCCTTGCCAGATTGCTATAGCCTTTAGGCTCACTTCATGCAACAGTCATTCTCTCATGCGCATCTGTTATTTCAACACTTATGATCATTTTGTATTTAGTCACCACACGCTTGGCTTCAGTGTCTGCTGCTTGATTTCTACGTCAGATAAAATCTGTCTCTTTCGTGTGGGCGGCACATTTCACGACCGCTATGCCCACTGGGAGTTGTGCCTTAATGAGCCTGTGTGATGCACTGGCGTGCTGTCCGCTCAGAGGTAGCGCCTTCTTTTCCATCACGCTAAGCCTGCGTGCACGGTCTACATCACATAGGTGGAGTCACTATACACTGTTACTTCCTGGTCTGCATGATTCTTGAGTGCGAGTATCAACACCAATAATTCTACAGATTGTGCTGAATAATGTGAGGGTAATCGTGCACTAATGAGTACTTGAAACTCGCCATTTGCCGTGTTGCTTCATCACAGCGGCGCCTGTATATCTTTGTCCATCATTTTGATCGATCCTCGAAGAACCATCAACGAAGATGATTTCTCCTCCTGCCAATGCATTTTTTTTTCCTCTAGGAATCTCATCACAGAATTCTTCATAGTTCGCGCAATCATGCATTGGCTCTCCTTCAGTGACTGGCTCTGCTATGAACATAGCTGGGTTCACTATTTTGCATCAAACTATTTTAATCATTGTATTTGATATAATCATTTGATAAGCAGAAGTTTGTTTCTTTAAAATGGCAAATAGTGCGAGCTCAACAAACAACGTCATTGTGCATCCCATCACAATGGTTGTAGCCTTCTCTAATTTTTTTTATAGCGCCAGCAGCCTGCATTCATCAGGGCGCTTTAACAGACAAACACAGAACTAAAGCACCTCCTGTAACTATGTTCATAGCTCAGGATGTGACTGAGGACAAGACCATCATTACCTGAACAGGTGAGTCTTCAGGAGTATTCTAAAATTCGGATGATTTCCTTCCTGTCTGAGTGCCAGGGGAACTCTATTCCAGCTGAGCTGCTAGAACTGTAAAAGATCTGCCCATACATGTCTTGAGCTTGTATTTGGGTACTATAAGTAGGCTCTTACCTTCGGAGCGTACCAGTCTGTAACGCTCACCTGATTCCAACGGAGGCGCAGGTCTGGTTTCGAGTGCTAATGCTTCTTCAATGGTGAAGCGCAGGACTCTGAAGATGGACAGGAAGGGCCCCTCTACTCTGGCTTCTCCGGCTCGCAGGAATATTCCCCTGTGCGTGAAAAGGGAGTATTACCTACTGACTGAGTTATGCTCAAGCCTCCCACTCTCTTCCAACCCTCCACAATACCCTTCCACGATTCCCTGTGAAGTCTCACCTTAGGGTCAGGAATGATGAGCTCTCCATCCTGCTTCTGATGCAGGGGCGCGTTGAAACCCAGTTACTTCACTGGATTGAGGATTATGGGAGTTCAGGTAAGCTTGACTATTCAGGTAAGGCTCTGTAAAAGTTCAGTTGCAAGTTCAAAAGTCCAAGCTTAATAATAATGTTCATTGTCTTTTTTCCCCTTAGGGGCCGGGGTTCGGAATGCCGGAGATATGGCGCCGACCCGAAGTGAAACGTGCAGTTCCAGTAATGACAGGTAAGTTCTGGATGAGAGCTCGGGTAATGTCTTTGCATTCCCTCATTCAATGTTTTTTGTCTTTTTTCCCCATAGGGGCCGGGGTCCGGATGCCTGGAAGCGGCAAGACCCGAAATGAAATGGGAATGACCCAACAGATAAGACTTAGAAGGAAACTGAGCTTTCCCTATTCCCTTCCATCTCTCACCTTGTTCTTGTCTTTCTCTCTAGGTTCTGGGAAGTGGCTGTGGATCCGGATGATCGCTGCTGAAGATGGTGGCGTCCAGGAAAGGTGAGTGAAATGCAGCGCTGCAGCGATCGTAGCGAAATGCTTTTAAAATGATGTCTTCCTTTTCAGGATCGTCGGTGTGATGTCTCTGTGGTGCTGATTTAGCAGGTAAGGTCTTTTGTCTCCCTTTGCAGGTGACCCAGGATACTGACAGGCGTGGCTGAGGTCCAGATGCAGGAGCTGATACGGTGAGCGTCCAGCTGCGAGGAGCAGAACAACGCGAAGCGTGAGTTGCTGATCGGGTGTGGTTTAAATAGCTTTGGAAGAAGTTCCAAGTGTGTATCCTTCCTCCGATCAGGTATGTATCCTTCCCCGACCACACCCAGGTGGAAAATAATCACACAGGTAAAGTAGTTCCATTCAGGCCTCAAGAGGGCCTGGATGTGGCAGCATGGTCTGCATCAGGTAAGTGCACATTAAAACACTTGAACACATGTCTAGCTTTATGAGCCTGGCGCCTAAGGCGCCAGGACAGGGGTCCAACATGAGCCTGGCGCCTGACTGCGTCCAAAGGGCCCCAGCTTGGGCCTGCTGGCACTCCCCTGGGGGAAATAATGCCTGCCTCTGGGGTTGCTGGGTCGGACCTGGCTCCTTGGAGGTAGGGATCATGACAGTACCCCCCCTCAAGGCCCCTCCCAAGGTTCTTCCCTCCGGGGGTTTTGGCTTGTTCGGAAATCTCCGGTGAAACCTTTGTACTAATCGAGGTGCGTGGACATGGTTACTATGCTCCCACGATCTCTCCTGAGGTCCACATCCCTTCCAGTCAACAAGATAGAAGAGTTTCGACTTTACCACCTTGGAGTCTAAAATGTCTTTAACTTCGAATTCTAATTCCCCTTCAATTTGAACTGGATCTGGAGGCTTGGACAATCGGGTTCCTGGTTGTATGAAAAACTGGATGTATACGCATGTTGGACGGTAGATCCAGTTTAAAGGCCACTGGGTTGATTATAGCGTTGGTGGGATAAGGTCCTATGAATCTGGGATTGAAGGTTCGCGGGCCCTTGAGGGATAAGTGTTTCGTTGCTAGCCATACCTGGTCTCCTATTTGGTAAGGAGGAGTTTTACTTCGGTGCAAATCTGCGTTTTCTTTATACTTTTTCTTGGCGTGCTGTAAATGAGTTGCAGCTTCTTTGAAGGCTCGGGTTATTGTGGAATGCAGATGATTTACTGCAGGCATTTCCAGGGTCAGAGGTGGATCTAGGTCAGAGGTCCGAGGATGGTGACCATACAAAGTATAAAAGGGGGTTTGTCCGGTTCCAGAATGCACTGAATTGTTGTATGCATATTCTGCGATCCAAAGGATGTCTTTCCAATTTAACTCGGATTGGTGTAACATGCACCGAAGATATTGCTCGAGAGTATGATTGGTTCTCTCGGTTTGTCCGTCGGTCTGGGGGTGGTGGCTGGTGGATAACCGCACATCTATTTGTGCTAGTTGGCAACACTTCTTCCAAAAATGGGAGATAATTGACTTCCATGATCCGAGACTAATATGGAAGGGAAACCATGTATGCGAACTACATTCTCCAGGAATTCCTTGGCCAAGGTGGAAGCACAAGGCAAACCCTTTAAAGAGATAAAGTGGGCCATTTTGGTGAATAGGTCCACAATTACAAGGATTGTGTTGTTACCAGCACAAGGAGGCAGGTCGGTTATAAAGTCCATTGACAGGGTGTGCCATGGTGCCGGTGGAATATCCAAGGGTTGAAGTAGGCCGGCTGGCCTTTTCTTTTGAGCCTTGTTTTGGGCGCAAATGCCGCAAGACAGAACAAAAGACTTCATGTCTTTTCTCCAAGAAGGCCACCAGAAGTGACGTTTGATTTTTTCCTCCGTTTTAGCGATACCAGGATGTCCTTCCATTAAAAATTCATGATGATGGGAAAAAACAAGTTCTTGCAATTCTTTACTTGGCAGAAACAACTGCTCCTGGAAGTAGGGTAAGTCATCCTTAACGGTGTAATGAGGACCATTTTGACTCCATTCCAGTAAGGCTGAAGAGTCTAGAATTTGTTTTACTTGCGTTTGGATGTCCTCAATAGTTTGCAATGAAGTTAGGCCTAAGATTCTTTGTTCAGGTATGATTGGCACAGGTTCTAAACTCAAATTGGGTTCTTCCATGCCAATCCGGGATAAGGCGTCTGCTTTACCATTCTTGCAGCCAGGGCGATAGGTAATTACAAAATCAAATTCCGCAAAGAATAGTGCCCATCGGAGTTGTCGTGAAGATTCAGCTTTGGCCCTCTTTAAATACTGTAAGTTTCTGTGGTCCGTAATTTCGGTAATGGTGTGTCTTGCCCCGAGAAGATAGTGACGCCAAGCCTTGAAAGCAGATTTGATGGCCAGTAACTCTTTATCAGTAATTGCGTAGTTGATTTCAGGAGGAGAACATTTTCTGGACCAAAAGGCCACTGGGTGTCGTTGGTTAGTTTTTGGGTCTCTGTGCGACAGGGCAGCTCCCATGGCCGAACTGGATGCATCGGTTTCCACTATGTACGGGAGATCTGAGTGCGGGTGTTTCAGTACAGGTGCAGAGGTGAATTTGGTTTTCAGGTCCTGGAAGGCTTGTTCGGCTTCAAGAGTCCATTCGAAGCGTTTGTTTTTCTTTAGGAGAGCGGTGATGGGTTGGACTGTTCGGGAAAATTCCGGGATGAATCTTCGATAGAAATTGGCAAAGCCGAGCATGCTTTGAAATGCCTTCACCGAGCTAGGAAATAGCCATTTGAGGATGGCGTCCACCTTTCGCGAGTCCATTCGGACTCCTTGAGGTGTCAGGATGATTCCGAGAAACTCAACTTCTGTGGTATGAAAAACGCATTTTTCGAGTTTTGCAAATAGTCTGTGCTGGCGCAATTTCTCAAGAACTGCCCTAACATGTTTTCTGTGATCAGATTCTGAAGAAGAGTACACCAGGATGTCGTCAATGTAAACAATGACACAGACATCGATAAGTTCCCGAAGAACATCATTCATAAAGTACTGAAAGGCGGCAGGTGCATTGCACAACCCGAAGGGCATCACCTGATACTCGAAGAGCCCAAATTTGGTGCGGAATGCAGTCTTCCATTCGTCGCCTTCTTTTATGCGCACCAGGTGATAAGCTCTTCGGAGATCTAACTTGGTGTACACACAAGCGTCTTTCACCTGGTCGATAAGCTCAGGGATCAAGGGCAGAGGATAACGATTCTTAATCGTTATTTGATTTAGGGCGCGATAGTCTATACACGTTCTAAGGTCGCCTTCTTTTTTCGGCACGAAGAACAGAGCTGAAGAGACAGTAGACTTGGACGGGCGAATAAAACCATTGGCTAGGTACTGATCTAAATACTGACGCAAATGCAGGTTCTCAGGTTCCGTAAGAGCATAAATCCTACTACAAGGTAGTTGAGCATTGGGTACCAGATCGATTTTGCAGTCATAAGACCGATGGGGAGGTAACGTGTTAGCCTGTTCTTTCTGAAAAACGTCTTGGAATTCTGGGTATTCTGACGGTAGCTGTACAGGGGTGGGAGTTGCTGAGGCTAGACCCATAGCTGGATTTCTTGAATAACAAGTTGGTTCACAATCAGGAAAACGTATCTTCTTTGCTCGCCAGTCAATTCTGGGATTATGTGTTTCTAACCAAGGAATTCCAAGAATTACTTGAAATTGTGGGGCCTTGATCACATCAAACACGATTGCTTCCCGATGTCCATCCTGACCCACCAGAGTCACTTCAACAGTGGAATGCGTTACTGGCCCTGAGGCTATTTCGGTTCCATCTACTGTAGTAATGACATCTTGGGTTACTTTTGGGCGGAGAAGAAGCTTGATCCTGGAAGCCAATTCACGGTCTATGTAATTTCCAATAGCTCCACTGTCATTGTATGCTTTTAGAGCATGCAACTGCTGGGGCTGTTTTGGGTTCACGAGCACCATTGGCATGACAAAATGCGAGGTCAAAGAGTTAGTTTTCAAGCTCGGCAAGCGGACCCCTATGCTTGTCGGGCTAGATCGTTTCCCGAATCAGGTGTCAATAATTCGTTATCAGTAGCTCCAACCACCTTCTTAAGTGGTTTAACTGGACAATTACGAAGAAAGTGACCGGAAGTCCCGCAATACAGACAAAGTTGCATTTGCCGCCTTCACTCTCGTTCTTTCTGTGTTAATGGTCCTTTAACGCCACCAATTTGCATAGGTTCAGATACATCGGTACTCTTGGAGTTAGCGTGGGTTTTGATCGGTACTCGGTTTTCATACTTGGGCCAATCTGCTTTTCTATTCTGAAGTCTGTAATCAAGTTGAACCACCAAGTCTATGTAGTCTGCGCAGACCTGGGGTGGGTTTACTATCTGAGCTAGAACATCCTTTAGCTCTCCGCGCAGGCCTCGCTGAAACAATGTGATCCTTTTGTTTTCTGGCCATCCAGTTTCCACAACCAGTCTGTTAAAGGTGGCAATGTAGGACAGAAGATCCTGATTACCTTGTCGTAAGGATAGCAGTTCGTTATCAAGGGCCTGTCCTTGAGAGTGTCGAGCGAACAATCTTTCCATGCTGGCCTGGAAGCCCTGAAAATCCTGGAGAATGGGATCATCCTGATTTACCAATGGAATAGCCCAATCGGCACCACTGCCACTGAGGTAAGATAGTATAAAGGCTACCTTGGTCTGATCGTTAGGGAAGGCTCCGGGACTGCACAGAAAGTGTAAACGACATTGGTTCATAAAGACGGCATATTTCTTGGGATCCCCCGCAAAACGTTCAGGCGGGGCCAAAGGCATGTGTCCAGGTAGATTAATTTGTACCGGGTTACTCAAACCCATTGATGTGGAAATGTCTCCGGAATTAGGTAAAGGAGTGTGCCCTGCCTGGGCCTGTAATAACCTTTTGGCTAGGTCATCTGTTCTTTCCTTGGATAAGATCAGTTCTCTTTTGAGAGCGTTAGTCTCCTGGCGGGCTGAGTGCACCTCCGCCCGTAATTCTCCCAAAAGCTGGGCCAGCTGGTCAGTCTCGGAAGTCTCCATAGCGCCTGGGTGGGAAATTGTGGGTAGGCTTCACGTTCTGTAACGCTCACCTGATTCCCATGGAGGTGCAGGTCTGGCTTCGAGTGCTGGTGCTTCTTCAATGGTGAAGCGCAGGACTCTGAAGATGGACAGGAAGGGCCCCTCTACTCTGGCTTCTCCGGCTCGCAGGAATATTCCCCTGTGCATGAAAAGGGAGTATTACCTACTGACTGAGTTATTCTCAAGCCTCCCACCCTCTTCCAACCCTCCACGATACCCTTCCACGATTCCCCGTGAAGTCTCACCTTAGGGTCAGGAATGATGAGCTCTCCATCCTGCTTCTGATGCAGGGGCGCGTTGAAACCCAGTTACTTCACTGGATTGAGGATTATGGGAGTTCAGGTAAGCTTGACTATTCAGGTAAGGCTCTGTAAAAGTTCAGTTGCAAGTTCAAAAGTCCAAGCTTAATAATAATGTTCATTGTCTTCTTTCCCCTTAGGGGCCGGGGTTCGGAATGCCGGAGATATGGCGCCGACCCGAAGTGAAACGTGCAGTTCCAGTAATGACAGGTAAGTTCTGGATGAGCGCTCAGGTAATGTCTTTGCATTCGCTCATTCCATGTTTTTTGTCTTTTTTCCCCATAGGGGCCGGGGTCCGGATGCCTGGAAGCGGCAAGACCCGAAATGAAATGGGAATGACCCAACAGGTAAGACTTAGAAGGAAACTGAGCTTTTCCTATTCCCTTCCTTCTCTCACCTTGTTCTTGTCTTTCTCTCTAGGTTCTGGGAAGTGGCTGTGGATCCGGATGATCGCTGCTGAAGATGGTGGGTCCAGGAAAGGTGAGTGAAATGCAGCGCTGCAGCGATCGTAGCGAAATGCTTTTAAAATGATGTCTTCCTTTTCAGGATCGTCGGTGTGATGTCTCTGTGGTGCTGATTTAGCAGGTAAGGTCTTTTGTCTCCCTTTGCAGGTGACCCAGGATACTGACAGGCGTGGCTGATGTCCAGATGCAGGAGCTGACACGGTGAGCATCCAGCTGCGAGGAGCAGAACAACGCGAAGAGTGAGTTGCTGATCGGGTGCGGTTTAAATAGCTTTGGAAGAATTTCCAAGTGTGTATCCTTCCTCCGATCAGGTATGTATCCTTCCCCGACCACACCCGGGTGGAAAGTAATCCCACAGGTAAAGTAGTTCCATTCAGGCCTCAAGAGGGCCTGGATGTGGCAGCATGGTCTGCATCAGGTAAGTGCACATTAAAACACTTGAACACATGTCTAGCTTTATGAGCCTGGCGCCTAAGGCGCCAGGACAGGGGTCCAACATGAGCCTGGCGCCTAAGGCGCCAGGACTGCATCCAAAGGGCCCCAGCTTGGGCCCGCTGGCACTCCCCTGGGGGAAATGATGCCTGCCTCTGGGGTTGCTGGGTCGGACCTGGCTCCTTGGAGGTAGGCATCATGACACAGTCTCTGCGGGGTGTATATTGCCAAGCTATTCTTAAAATAGCTGGGGGCTTTCCAGAAGAGGCACTTATGAACAAGTGTCATGACTTTTAATTTTATCCTCTCCTCGACCCTGAGCCAGTGTAGCGATCTTCTGGCCGAGGTAATATGATCCCCTCTCCTAAGATTCTTTACTCGTCTCACTGCATCGTTCTCTATAACTTGACATCTGGCTCGGCCCTTAGCAGATGCACCAGTGAGTAAGGCATTGCCATAGTCCAATCTAGATAATACAATGGCCCTTGCAATTGTGGCCATATTGCTTTCGTTTAGATACAGACTTATGGCCTTCATTAGGTGTAGGTAATAGGCTGTATTTTTGTACAGGTAGTTCACCTGTGCTTCTGAATTAACCGAGGAGTTCACCATCATACCCAGGGTTTTGACCTGGTTGGAGACTTGGATTATGGCTTAATTTATCTGGAAAGTCTCATACTCCTTCCCCAGCTTAGCTAATGTGCGACTGGACCCAAACAGCATGAGTTTGGGTTTAGTATCATTGAGACACATCCAGTTTAACTGCATCCATTCATTGATTTTGCTGTACACTTTTGCAATATTCTCACTATCCAGAATATGGGAACCCACTAGTTCTATAATGAGTTGCGTATCGTCCGCCTAATTGGTAAAGAACACTCGGGTTTCCACCAGGATGGTACACAGACTTAGCATGTACATGTTAAAGAGCATTGGCGAGAGACTTGCTCCCTGAGGGACTTGGAATAAAATTGAGATTGGATCGGAGTAGTTATTTCCCCAGTACACTTTGGCTTGGTGGTCAGTAAGGAAGGATAACAACCATTCCAATGCAACCTCAGAGCAACCCACATTGTCTCTCAGTGCTTTAACTAGAAGCTGGTGATCAACCAGGTCAAAAGCCGCACTGAGATCAAGCAGCATTAATATCCCTCTTTTTCCTTTATCAATCAAACCCAACATAGGATTTTGAAGGTCCAACATTGCTGTTTCAGTGCTATGTGAAGCCCTGAATCCAGATTGTTGTTGATGTAAGGAGTTATATTTTTCTACATGTTCTTGCAACTGCAATGTGGCTATTCTATTCATAATTTTAAGTATGAAGTTTGAGTTGGTAATGGGACGAAGATTGTCTGGGTCCTTAGGATCCAAACCGACTTTCTTTACCAACGGTGTGATAGTGACCTTCTTTGTCGCCTTTGGTACTGTTCCCTCCTTAAACGAGGCACTGACTATTCTCAACAAAATAGGAGCAAATTGTTCCTTATTTTGGTGTATAATGTTGGGCGGTAACACATTTTCAGCGCAAGACGTAGGTTTCATTTGCCCTAGGACTTCCAGTAACTCTGCTTCAGTAATGGTAGCAAAATTAAAGATCTCAGGTCCACCATATTTGTTATCTTCGTTTGTTGGAGTTTCCTGATGCAGAGTTTTCCTAGCATTTATTATGTTTTGTCTTGCTTTCACTATTTTAACGGCAAAAGCAGTTTGCACAATATCGCAAACTACCTTGGAAGGTGAAAACGGCGGGGTGAGATTTTTAGGTTTCTCATCACTTTTCAAGATTTCAAAAAGTTTGATGGTTATATTGGCTGCTGCTTCAATTTCTTCATTGAAGAAGTTCGCCTTAGCAACCCTTATATTGTCTCTATACTTCTTGTTGGCTTTCCATTTCTCTCTGTTTTCTGTGGATTAGTCTTGGAGCCACTTTCTTTCAAGGGCCCTTTTTCATTTTAATTGTGTCTAACTCTGTGTTGTACTATTTCTGGTTATCACAGTCTTTCCTAGCTAGCTTGGTTTTTAGAGGTGCCACCTTATCAACTAGCTCTTGGATTTATGTTGTGTATTTATTTAGCAGCGTCTCACAGCTATCCTGTGCCTGAAAAGATTGTAATATTTTATCTAAACAGGGTTGTAGTTGTCTATGGTGAACGCTGCAGCAGCTAAACTTTATTTGCATGGGAAGTGACCCCCTCATTACTGGGTCTAAATTCCCACTGTAGTATGCAAGGGGCTTGTACCCCAACAGGGTTCTCTGTGTGAGTACTGCTGTCATAATACTGCCATTCATGTGTGAAAACAGGTAGAATTCCTCTGCATAATTGGGAATCCCTAAAACTGGTGCCGTGCAAATAACCCTTTTTAGTTCAACAAACCCTTCTTCCATGGCCACGGTCCACACAACTTTTTCTTTCATTGCCTGTGCTTTCTTCAAGGCCTTTAACAAGGGTCTGGTATAGGAACTGTAGTCAAAGACCCATGCCCTGACAAAGTTGCATAATCTGAAAAAACTCTGCATTTGTTTTATCGTGTGTGGTTTGACTGTCTTTGAAATGGCTTCAGCTCTTTCAGTGGTAACTTTTTTTCCCTCAGCCAGTAAAGTCAATAGCTGAATTGAATCGTGTCTGCACTATTCCTCTGTCGTGCTGCAAATTAGGATGTCATCCACGCATTGTAAGACAACACTCTCTAATGCGATATTGCTGAAGTCCATCTGCAGAACATGTCTGAACGTAAACAATGTCAAATCTTGTGAGTCTTTGTGCAATGGGATTGAGAAAAATGCATATTTCAAGTCAATCACTGTGAAATACCTCACTTCAATGGGTATATTACATAGGATCATGGACGGGTTAGGGATTAGAGGGAACTCAGTCTCCACTATCTGGTTCAATGGTCTTAAATCTTGGATTAAACGCCAAGAAACCCCATTTCCCTTTTTTCACTGGATAAATCAAAGTATTGCATGACGACTCTGACGTCACTAAGATGCCCTGCTAAATCATGGCAGAGATTGTCGTAAAAATCCCTTCATCTGCTTCCCTAGACATGGGATTCTGTTGTGCTTTTGGTAAAATTGCTCCTGGTTTCAATTTGATCTTCACTTCTCCGACTCCTTTCAGTAAGCCTAGGTCATAGGGGCCTGTATACCATCATGAGACAGGCACCTTTGCCATGTCGTCCTCAAAATATTCAGGACATTTTTTCTGTGCTAGCATCATTCTCTGAGGCACTTCTATTTTGATCATTTTTACCAAATAGATAAGATTAACCTCATCTGTTATCTCATCTTCACTTGTTTGTTCTTCAAAGAGATCGTCATCAGTGACGTCAGTCAATCTGTAACCTTCCCCAATGGCGATTACTGCACATCATTGTCTGCCTTCATCATCACAACCATCAAGCAGAGCAATTTCTCTTCGCACTATGGCTGCTTGTATTGTCAAGGGAAACACTCATCCCTTTTCTTCATGGATAGGTATTCTTGATCTGAATGAAAACTCATCTGGGGTCCTCATGGTTTTAGCTGCAAGGCCTGGTAGCCATGGCATTAATATGCACACTCCATAAGCAAATATTTCTGGTTCCAGCAGAATAGGTCTCATAGCCGTTTGTCCTGGGTATGCTCTTATCATTTTGCATACGTTCAAATAATGCATTCCTGGAGTTGAACATACTATGCCCTTCTCCGTGAACGAGATTGTCATGTTTAACTTTGTCATTAGGTCTTGTCCCAATATATTCACTGGGGCTTTCCTTGAATAGAGCAGTGGCACATTCATATTACATTCTACTATAGAGATTGGATGAGCTTTGTAAAAGGAACACAACTTGTTGCTCCTGTGATGCTCGGAGTATTTATGGCATCGCCGGACAAAAAAAACTTGCCTTCAGGTATACAGGATCGTGGCGCACCTGTGTCTACTAAGAAAGAATATTCTTTATCCCCTATGCAGACATCTACCTTTGGTTCCTCGTGAGGGTTCGGTGTCACTGATAGGATAGAACACATCAGGTCTCCCAGTGAGTTGTCCTAGTCTATACATAATCTTGTCCCGTTCTGAGTGAACAGATTTCCCCATCATTTGTGGCCTTTCTCATTCCTGAATTCAGTACCAGTCCTGTACCTGTTGTTTGTGACAGTTACATTGGCAACTGTTGAGATTCTCCCTGTGGAAAATGTGTCACATTCTGGGGTTGCAAACTCTGATGTACTCCCGGTGCTTGCTGCTGCACCGTGTGATTCTGCGCAGCTCCATTTCCACCCTGCTGTGAGAATGCAGATGGATTCACCATCCCTTCTCTTGTGAGATGTTCATTTGGTACCAAGCTTTGACTTCTGCATGTGCATGCTAGATGCCCTGTCATTCCACACGTCCAACATGTTGACGGTGGTCTGATTATTTGCCCATTTTGCATAAACTGGTTTCCATTTTGCATATTTTGAAAACCCACTTGATCTGAAACCCTCCCTGATTAATCTGCCATCCACTTCCTCGAAGGCCTCTTCTCCTTGGGTAAAGCCTGTTATTGTTTTGATCAAACCGTCTCTGGCTATTGGCCTGCTGCATGTTTGATCCATTTGTATTAATTATCATTGCCCGCTCAATGGCCTACTTTGATATTTTTTTCTGCACCAATTTAGCCTCTTCACCTTTCTGTGCAGCGTCCTTTTTGTGGTTCTTTTCTTGCACCAGCCTGCAATAGTGCGCAATGGTCAACTCTATTTCAGACAATGGCTTTGCCTCTATCCCTGCCAATTTCCTGAGCTGGTTCTGTACCTGTTCTGGCAGCCCTTGAAACAATATATGGTAAAACACGGGTATAGATTTCCCCCAAGTTTCATGAGTTTCCAGCACCCAGGCGTCTTGGAAATTCTGAATGTAAAGCAAAAGAACATCTGACTCCTTCATTGTGTGTGACATTAAAGCTCCCATATCAGAAGTGTTGAGGTACAGCACTCGAAGCGTTTTCCATACTGGGGTTCTGCAATTGTTAAACGGCGCTCCGTCATGTGCAGTATTGTCTGTAGTCACAACAGGGTAACCTGCACGTCTCCAAACATTGTCAGCTCTATCATCAAGTATGGCAATTAAAAGGCCCTTAATATCGCCCATAGCTAACATGTTCCCTCCCGTCATTTTTTCTAACTCATGTATCCATTTTCCGGCTCCCGATGTCAACATTGCGAGCTTATTCCTTAGGTTTTCTCTGTCCATGTGAGGCCTAATACTGGATCAGGTTTTTTAACCTCTATTTCCAGATACTTGAGATCCCATGCTCTCTTTCTCTGTTCGATGTCGTCATCAGACTCACGCTTCCTTGCTTCCTCTCTGACCCTATCTTCTTCTTGTTTCCTCGCATCTCTTCGTTCATTTGCACTTCGCATTTCCTCATCCCTTTGTCTTTTTATTCTCTTTTCCCATATCTTTTGTTCTTCTTCTTCTATCCTCCTTTGTTCTATTCTATCTCGATCATCAGCTGATCTCTGCTTATGATCGCGTCTTCTCTGCTCTTCTGCCTTTTCCTGTTTTCTGACCTGTTCATCATACTATAACTGCTCTCATTTCTGTCTATTCTTTTTCTTAGCCCCTTTGTCTCTTGACCGGTTTTCCTTTTCCGTTCTCACTAACTCATCCCATTCTCCCTTTTGTCTCATATCCTCAATGCCTTTACCATCAAGTTTCAATAAAATATGACCTACCATCCATTCGTTCTGTGCGAATGCCATCTCATCAGTCCTACCCTCATCTCCGTTCCATCTTTTTACTTCTCTTCCCATATCTAGAGATGTACTTGCTTGTGTTTGGTCCACTTTTTCCTTTTCGCGTCTCTCCTTGTCCTCTGAAACTTTGGAGGTAATAGCTATGTCTCTGTTTTTCTCTGGGCTTTCGTCACTACTTTGTGTAGGTGACTCATATGCTGGGTTGCTATATCCCGTGGCTGCTTTAAGTTTCCTCAATGGGTATAATCCTTTGCCCTTACCAACTTCGCTTTTCATTTCAGATGGTGCGGGTGGCGCAGAAGGCACCTTACCCCCTCTGTGCATATATTCAGTAACCAGTCTGTCGGTGGCTCCTCCTCCTTTTCTTGTTGAAACAGTACAATCTAAAATTGCAACAAAAAAAGCCTTGCTTCCACTCAGTGAAACCCTATCATCTCCACTCCCATTAACAAACCCAACCTAGCACCTTTCAAATTCTCTAAAATTTCCATTCATGAAACTGAAAAAATCATGGCCTCATCAAAACCATCTAACTGCAAAGGTGACTACTGCCTGGCCCAAATAATCAAGGATGCAGCTGGAGACCTAGCTCCCTTTGTCACTAAACTCATCAACGCCTCCTTTTCATCTAAAACCGTCCCAAGTAGTTTAAAAGAATCCTGTGTTCTACCCCTGCTTAAAAAACAAACCGTAGATCCTTCCATCCCCAATAACTATAGGTCCATCACAACAGTGCCATTCCTCCTGAAGATAATTTACAGAGTGGCCTATCTCCAAATGCAAAAATACCTTGAGACCAACCAACTTTTACTCACTCGACAATCTGAGTTCAGACCTCAGCATGGCACAGAGACTGCACCTATAGATCTCAAAGTCCAAATTGACGAGCTCAATGACAAAGGAAACACAGCTATGCTACTCCTCCTTGACTTGTCAGCGGCATTCGACTTAGTGGACCACGCAGTACTTTGCAAACACCTAGCTTCAGCTGCCCATTTCTCAAGTGAAGCCATAGCCTAGGTCCAATCCTTTCTCGACAATAGAAGCATGCAAGTCTTCTCTACCCTAGACTCAGCAGACCCAATCCAAACAACATGTGGAGTTGCCCAGGGCTCATGTGTCTTGCCAACATATTTTCACTAAGCCTTTATTCGACAAATTGGACAGACTGGGTGTCACTTAGACAAATTATGCAGATGACACCCAGATCCTCATTCCCCTCTCGGGCAATTTCTCAGCGGATACAGCTTTAGTAAACGAGATTTACATCCTCATTCAGGCATGGATGGCGATGAACACATGATGAAAAAACAGAGATCCTCATCCTAGGCTCGCGCAACAACCTAAAACTATAGCGCCTTCAATATCGACGCCAATTTAATCTCAGTCGCCAAAGAAGTGAAGACCCTTGGCTTCTATCTGGATTCCACGTCATACCTAAAAAAACAAGTTAACTATCTGGCCTTATCCACCACCTACACTGGCAAACTTATTAAAGCATGCAGAGCCTCCCTTTCACTAGCAAGCTGTATTATTCTATCCAACACCCTCATCCTATCAAAATTGGACTACTGCAATGCACTGTATGCATGAGCAAATAAATACATCATCGAACTACAAACCCTGCCAAATAATGCGCTCAGAACTGCCCTGAACCTCCCTACCAGAGAGCACATCTCGAATGTTAGGAGAAACTACAACTTGCTAAAGATTAGCGATAGGATCATCCTTAAAATCATTACATTAACTTTCAAGTGTCTAAACAATGCAGCCCCTCCATACTTTAGGGAGAGTATAATAAGAAAACCTTCTGTATGACCAACCAGGACAGCCAACTTCTTTTGCCTCCAAATACCCAGATTCTGTCTAAAAAAACAGTAGGCAACAGCTTCCCTGTACAAGCAGGTCAGCATTGAAATGCATTACCATTTGAGCTAAGAAGGGACAACAGATTTATACATAATACCCGCACCTGGCTACAAGACAACAACCTTTAGACCCATGATGCATCCCTTATGCCCTGTCCTCCTCCTATCTAGTAATTCCTGTTACTGTGTAACTGTGTCTACAAAGATCCTATGCACCTGTCCATACATACATGTAAACAAATGTACATAATGTATATACTGTATATATTGTATGTAACTAAGCTAAATGTAACTATGTTTTATGTATTCTTGACATGGTGTGCGCCCAGCCACCTAAGGGTTTTGGGCACCCTATAAATAATAAACAAACAAACAAACATCTTCCAAAGCTCTAAACTAGCTAGGCGTTTGTCTAACTTTTTTGCTAGTATACATGGCGTGCAAACATATCGTCATGTGCTGTAGGACCGTTTTAGATAGCGAGCCACCTTGGGGCCATAGCATAAACATTGTGTTTGTGGTCCCTTTAACCCATTCTGCACTGTACTGTTTAAACTTAGTTGCATGCTTTGGCAGCTGTTTGCACATGTGCACCAATGGGGTAATGTCTTCCATGTTCAACCTGTTTATTTTCTCCTCTATACAACACTTTATTATACTTTATGTTTCACAACCACGATCAACAATATGAGCGAGCACCAATCGTCGCAAGCTCCAATCCCGTTTTTCAACAAAAAATGTCACTGTTACTTTTGTTAACTACAGCCATCAATACATGCCATGCAACCTCATATTATCACAATCGTGCAATTTTCATGCACATTTTTAAAAGGTTTTTTACCTTCTTACGTCATAGACACAAACATGAGACAGACAAGACAGACTCCATCCGGCTACACAAATCTCGTACCATCTGCTTCCTCAGATGCTGTCACGATGCCCGCTCCCGGGGAGCCGGCTCAGGCCCTGCGTCCCCGAAAGCGGACATCAAGTCCCCGGGGAAGGTCCCAGCAACCCCTTATAGGGGCCCTTTGGACAGCGTCCTGGCGCCTATGGCGCCAGGCTCATAGAAAACGTTAGTCCTGGCGCCATAGACACCAGGCTCATTATGAAAGTGTTTGGGTGCACTTACCTGATGCAGACCATGCTGCAGAACCCCGGCCTCCTTGAGGCCTGAAAGGAACTACTTTACCTGTGGGACTCATTTACCACCCGGGCGTGGTCGGGGAAGGATACATACCTGATTGGAGGAAGGAGACATTCTAGGAACTTCTTCCAAGGCTATTTAAACCACACCCGATCAGCCACACGTGCTTCGCGTTGTTCTGCATCTAGCAGCTGGTCGCTCACCGTGTCTGCTCCTGCATCTTGACTTCTGCCACACCTGCCAGCATCCTGAATCACCTGCAAAGGAAGGGAACAAGACAACAGAAGAAGGAAAAGGCCTCACCTGCTAAATCTGCATCCCAGAGACATTTCGCCGACAATCCTGAAAAGGAAGACATTTATTTTTAAAAGCACATCGCATTGATCGCTGCAGCGCCGCATTCTACTCACCTTTACAGGACGCCTCCATGTTTAGCAGCGACCATCTGGATTCGCAGTCGCGCCCCCGCGCCTAGGGAGAAAAAGGCAAGAACAAAGGTGAGAGAAAGAAGGGAAAAGGGAAGCTAAAACTCCATGTCAAGACTAGGCTGTTGGGTCATTCCCTTTTCATTTCGGGTCCGGGCCGCATCCATGCATTTTCGGACCCCGGCCCCTAAGGGGAAAAAGACATCAGCGTTAATGAGTGAATGAAAAGACATTACCAAAACACTCATTAAAGACTTACCTGATTTCCTCAAGGATTTCACTGCTCACCTCGGGTCTGTTCCTGTTCCCCGGCATTCCGTACCCCGGCCCCTATGGGGAAAAAGACACTAGCATTTGAACATTAATGCATGGACACAAGGGGAACCACTTATAGAAAAACTTACCTGGAAGCCAAGCAAGTTTGGTTCTCACCCATCTGAAAATCCAGTGACGTAACTGGATACCAACGGGTCCCTGCATCAGAAGCAGGATGGAGAGCTCGTCCTTCCAGACCCTAAGGTGAGACGCTACGGGGAAGCACAGAAGGGTTTGAGGAGGGTGAGAGGGGGAAGTGGGAGGCCGATTGCATTACCCCGCAGACAGTTAACCCCCTATTCTCACCTACAGAAGGATACTTCTGCGAGTCAGACAGGCCAGATCTGGGGCCCGGTCCAGTCCGTCTTCCGAACCCTGCGCATCGCTTTAGACGAGGTCACAGCAGCGCGAACTAGGCCAGCGCCCCCGTGGGAGTCAGGTGAGCGTTACAGAACGCGAAGCCTTCCTACAAATTCCCACCCAGGCGCTATGGAAACTTCTGAGACTGATCAGTTGGCCCTATTACTGGGGGCATTACGGGCCGAAGTACATGCCGCTCGTCAAGAGACTAATGCCCTCAAGAGGGAATTAATAATATCAAAGGAAAGAACTGATGACCTGGCCAGACAGCTTTTGCAAGGTCAAGCTGGACAAACTCCTCTACCCTGTTCCGGAGGGAACCCCGCTCCTGTGGTTCCCAGTAACCCTGTGCAGATTAATCTACCTGGAAACATGCCGCTGGCCCCACCTGAATGCTTTGCTGGGGACCCCAAACGATTCGCCGTATTCATGAATCAGTGTCGTTTGCACTTCCTATGCAGACCTGGGGCCTTCCCTAATGATCAGACCAAAGTAGCCTTTGTATTGCCATATCTCAGCAGCTGCGCTGCTGATTGGTCATTTCCACTGGTTACTCAAGATGACCCGATTCTCCGTGACTTTCAAGGATTTCAAGCAAGCATGGAAAGGTTATTTGCTCGACACTCTCAGGGGCAGGCTCTGGATGACGAACTTCTATCCCTGCGACAGGGCAATCAGGACCTCCTATCCTATATTGCAACCTTTAATAGACTAATTGTGGAAACGGGATGGCCAGAGGATAAAAGAGTCACGTTATTTTATCGAGGTCTACGCGGAGAACTTAAAGATGTCTTGGCCCAAGTTGTAAATCCGCCCCAAGAATGCACAGTATATATAGACTTAGTGGTCCAATTGGATCACAGACTTCAAAACATAAAAACAGATCGGTCCAGGTTTGAGACCCGGGTGTTGGTCAAGACCCACGCTAACCCCAAGGGAGTTGATGTCTTGTGAGCCTATGCAAATTGGAGGGGTTAAAGAACCCTTAACTCAAAAGGAACGTGAAAGGAGGCAGCAGTTAAAATTATGTTTTTATTGTGGGAACTCTGGACACTTTCTACGAGATTGCCCGGCAAAACCGCCCCGAAAAGCGGTAGGAGCCGCTGATAAAAACCATGAAGACTCTGTTTCGGGAAACGACGTAGGGGTCCGCTTGCCGAGCTTGAAAACTAACTCTCAGACCTCGCATTTCATTGTGCCAATGGTTCTCGTAGATCCAGAAAAGCCTAAGCGGTTGCATGCAATAAAGGCATACATCGATAGTGGGGCTATTGGAAACTATGTGGATCGTGAATTGGCCTCCAGGATTAACCTCCCTCTCCGTCCTAAAACCAGCAAAGATGTCATCACCACAGTCGATGGAACTGAAATTGCCTCTGGACCGGTAACACATTCCACTACTGGGGTGACTCTTATTGGTCCTGACGGCCATCGGGAGGCAGTTGTGTTTGATGTAATCAAGGCTCCACAGTTTCAGGTTATTCTTGGAATTCCTTGGTTAGAGACACATAATCCTCGAATTGATTGGCAAGCTAAGAGAATAACCTTCCCGGATTGTGCACAAACATGCTACCCAGAAAACCTGAAGATTAATCTAGCATCTGTAACCTATGCCTCCATGCAATTACCTCCGGAATACCAGGACTTTCAGGACGTCTTCCAAAAGGAGCAGGCCAACACGTTACCTCCTCACCGATCGTACGATTGCCAAATCGATCTGGTGCCCGGTGCACCCCTTGTAGCTGGATTTATGCCCTTACCGAACCTGAGAACCTGCATTTGAGACAATATTTGGATCAATACCTCGCCAATGGTTTTATTTGCCCGTCAAAGTCCCCGGCATCCTCGGCTTTGTTCTTCGTGCCTAAAAAAGAAGGCGACCTTAGAACTTCCATCGATTACCGCGCATTGAACCAGATAACGGTTAAAAACTGTTATCCTCTGCCTCTGATTCCTGAACTCCTTGACCAGGTGAAGGACGCTTGCATATACACCAAGTTAGATCTCCGGGGGGCATATCATCTGGTGCGAGTAAAAGAAGGCGACGAATGGAAAACAGCCTTCCGTACAAAATATGGATTATTCGAATACCAGGTAATGCCTTTCGGGTTGTGCAATGCGCCTGCTGCCTTCCAATTCTTCATGAATGATGTTCTTCGGGAACTCATCGATGTTTGTGTTGTCGTCTATATCGATGACATTCTAGTGTACTCCTCTTCGGAATCTGATCACAGAAAACACGTTAGGGCAGTTCTGGAAAAACTGCGCCAACACAAACTATTTGCTAAACTGGAGAAATGTGTTTTCCATACCACAGAAGTTGAGTTTCTCGGTTTCATCCTGACACCAAAACGAGTCCGAATGGACTCAAGAAAAGTGGATGCCATCCTCAAATGGCCATCACCTAGCTCTGTAAAAGGGGTTCAAAGCATGCTCGGCTTTGCCAATTTCTATCGCAGGTTTATCCCGGGATTTTCATGCATAGCACAACCCATTACTGCACTCTTGAGGAAAAATAAATGTTTTGAATGGTCTGAAGAAGCCGAGCAGGCCTTCCAGGATTTAAAAGCTAAGTTTACCTCTGCACCTATATTGAAACACCCACGTCCAGATCTCCCGTATGTCGTCGAAACTGACGCATCCAGCCTAGCCATGGGAGCAGTTCTGTCTCAAAGAGATCCTGAAACCAACCAACTGCATCCCGTAGCATTTTGGTCCAAAAAATTCTCGGCACCAGAGATTAATTACGCAATCACTGACAAAGAACTGTTAGCCATAAAGTCCGCTTTTAAAGCCTGGCGGCATTACCTGCTTGGCGCTCGACATACCATCACGATGATCACTGATCACCGGAATTTACAGTATTTGAAAACCGCCAAGGCTCAGTCATCACGGCAGCTCCGATGGGCTTTGTTTTTCGCTGAATTTGATTTCGTGATTACCTATCGACCTGGCTGCAAGAACGGCAAAGCAGACGCCTTATCCCGAATTGGAATGGGAGAATCTGATACAAACTCAGAACCAGTACCAATAATTCCCGAACAGAGAATTCTAGGCATGACTTTGTTACAGACGCTTGAAGACATTCAAGTTAGAGTGAAACAACTCCTGGACCCTACAGTCCTACAGGATTGGATTCAAAAGGGATCAGACTTTACCATAGATAATGGTTTACCTTATTACCAAGGACGCTTATTCCTGCCGCACAAGGATTTACACGAACTAGTTATTTCAGGTTATCATGATACATTAATAGAGGGACACCCCGGTATTGCCAAGACAATGGAAAAGGTGAAACGACAATTCTGGTGGCCCTCTTGGCGAAAAGATGTTAAATCTTTTGTGATGTCCTGTGGTGTTTGCGCCCAAAATAAAGGTCAAAAGAAAAGACCAGCCGGTCTCCTTCAACCTCTAGACATACCGCCAGCACCCTGGCACACCCTATGAATGGATTTTATTACGGACTTGCCTCCTTGTTCGGGATACAATACCATTCTGGTAATTGTGGATTTGTTTTCCAAAATGGCCCACTTCATTCCTTTGAAAGGTTTACCTTCAGCTTCTGTCCTAGCCAAAGAATTCCTCGAAAATATTGTTCGGCTACATGGATTCCCATCTATACTAATCTCTGACCGGGGAAGCCAATTCATTTCCCACTTCTGGCGCAAATGTTGTCAAATGGCACAAATCGACGTAAGATTATCGACCAGTCACCACCCTCAGACCGATGGTCAGACCGAGAGGACAAACCAGACCCTTGAGCAGTACTTACGGTGTATGTTACAGCAATCTGAAAGCAACTGGAAAGACATTCTTTGGATAGCCGAATACGCATATAATAATTCGGTACACTCTGGAACTGGCCATAGTCCTTTTTATACCTTGTTTGGACATCACCCTCGAACCTCAAACCTCGATTCACCTCAGAACCTCGGAGTGCCCGCAGTAGAACATCTGCATTCTACCATTACCCGAGCCTTCAAAGAGGAAACCATGCATTTACAACAAGCCAAGAGAAAATACAAGGAGAATGCTGACCTACATCGGAGAGAAGCACCTCCGTATCAGATTGGGGATCAAGTGTGGTTAGCTACCAGACATTTACCGCTCAAAGGGCCTCAAACTTTTAACCCAAAATATCTGGGACCTTATTCTATTATGGCAATAATTAACCCAGTAACAGTTAAACTTGATTTACCAGCTAATATGCGAATTCACCCTGTTTTTCATGTGTCACTTCTGAAACCAGTGGTCCCCGGAACCCGACTACTCAAACCTCCAGAACCTATTCAAATAGATGGGGAACCCGAATTCGAAGTGAAGAACATTTTAGATTCAAAAATGTTTAGGTCAAAGCTTTTCTACCTAATTGATTGGAAGGGGTACGGACCTCAGTGGAGGTCGTGGGAACTCAGTGACCATGTGCATGCACCTCGATTAGTCAGGAAATTCCACCGACTCTTCCCAAACAAACCAAAACCCCCGGATGGAACAACCTTGGGAGGGACCTTGGGGGGGAGTGCTGTCACGATGCCCGCTCCCGGGGAGCCAGCTCAGGCCCTGCGTCCCCGAAAGCGGACATCAAGTCCCCGGGGAAGGTCCCAGCAACCCCTTATAGGGGCCCTTTGGACAGCGTCCTGGCGCCTATGGCGCCAGGCTCATAGAAAACGTCAGTCCTGGCGCCATAGGCGCCAGGCTCATTATGAAAGTGTTTGGGTGCACTTACCTGATGCAGACCATGCTGCAGAACCCCGGCCTCCTTGAGGCCTGAAAGGAACTACTTTACCTGTGAGACTCATTTACCACCCGGGCGTGGTCGGAGAAGGATACATACCTGATTGGAGGAAGGGCACATTCTAGGAACTTCTAAGGCTATTTAAACCACACCCGATCAGCCACACATGCTTCGCGTTGTTCTGCATCTAGCAGCTGGACGCTCACCGTGTCTACTCCTGCATCTTGACTTCTGCCACACCTGCCAGCATCCTGAATCACCTGCAAAGGAAGGGAACAAGAGAACAGAAGAAGGAAAAGGCCTCACCTGCTAAATCTGCATCCCAGAGACATTTCGCCGACAATCCTGAAAAGGAAGACATTTATTTTTAAAAGCACATCGCATCGATCGCTGCAGCGCCGCATTCTACTCACCTTTACAGGGCGCCTCCATGTTTAGCAGCGACCATCCGGATTCGCAGTCGCGCCCCCGCGACTAGGGAGAAAAAGACAAGAACAAAGGTGAGAGAAAGAAGGGAAAAGGGAAGCTAAAACTCCATGTCAAGACTTACCTGTTGGGTCATTCCCTTTTCATTTCGGGTCCGCGCCGCATCCAGGCATTTTCGGACCCCGGCCCCTAAGGGGAAAAAGACATCAGCGTTAATGAGTGAATGAAAAGACATTACCAAAACACTCATTAAAGACTTACCTGATTTCCTCAAGGATTTCACCGCTCACCTCGGGTTGGTGCCTGTTCCCCGGCATTCCGTACCCCGGCCCCTATGGGGAAAAAGACACTAGCATTTGAACATTAATGCATGGACACAAGGGGAACCACTTATAGAAAAACTTACCTGGAAGCCAAGCAAGTTTGGTTCTCACCCATCCGAAAATCCAGTGACGTAACTGGATACCAACGCGCCCCTACATCAGAAGCAGGATGGAGAGCTCGTCCTTCCAGACCCTAAGGTGAGACGCTACGGGGAAGCACAGAAGGGTTTGAAGAGGGTGAGAGGGGGAAGTGGGAGGCCGATTGCATTACCCCGCAGACAGTTAACCCCCTATTATCACCTACAGAAGGATACTTCTGCGAGTCAGACAAGCCAGATCTGGGGCCCGGTCCAGTCCGTCTTCCGAACCCTGCGCATCGCCTTAGACGAGGTCACAGCAGCGCGAACCAGGCCAGCGCCCCCGTGGGAGTCAGGTGAGCGTTACAGATGCATTCTGCCCCTAATTGTATTCCAACATGGAATTAAAGCCCATTTCTTTCAGATCGTCTTTAATCGATTCTGGTCGTCTACCTCATCCTATTAATTCGGGACCTTAAGTGAAGGCTTCTTCTAGTGCTCTTTAAAACCTAGGATACTGGGCGTATACTCTCTACCTCGGTCACACATGGTATCGCTCTCTATTGCTCGGCCACCCTTGCGTCAAAAATGTTGCCCGTATACATACATTATACTCTTACTCTGACATTATTTTTGTCCCACCTCCCTCCAATACCTTCCCTAACTTGCTTCAAGGCCTGCAACTTTTTGCCAAAGCATTCAGCCTTTTTCACTTACCGTTCGCATGTTTTTCCTCTCTGGATGCTCGGGATCACCGCCTTCGTTACTGCCTTTCTGTGCTGCTCGTCCGATCGGCGGCTCGTAAAAGTGGGAAGGGGTTTGGGGAGAAAGCAAAGGGTCCTTCAGATCTAACCTTCAGGGTTTTTAATTAAACTAGCCACTATCTACATCAAGCTTCTAGTTCTATCAGCCGGATGGCAAAGGACTTGAGATATTGCCAAGGACCAGAAGTTACTTATGTCGACGGTCAATGGCTGTCTTCTCTAATCGAACCATCCTCTGCTACCAAGTGAACTGGATGGACCTCAGCTGACCCATAAGACTGGGGGTCTCCAAACAGCACTTTAAGATGATTAGCAGCACCCTCGAAATAGATGGGGATGCAGATTCGTACTCTTGCATCAAATCATAATGACAACTCAATAGTTTGACAAAGGGAGTCCGTTTAATGACAAGTACAGAAAACAGGCAGTTCTTCTCGCTTACACTCCAATTAATTTCAGTAAGACAACAACATATATACCAAAAACTCGACATCATTGACGTGTACTCTTAAAAACCTAACATGCAACTTGATTGGTTATAGGAAGGTAACTTTAACATAGGTACTATATCTTTATTTGGTAACGGGGTATCAGGTAATATTATCCCCATATATATGGTCGCTGTATATAATATCACCGGGAAAAGGTTCTGGCGATATTATATGGGTGACCATATATATAGGGACAGGGGCAGCAAAAAAAAATCAGAGAGAAAAAAAAGGGTTTAGGGGTTGCGGGGGTGTCCCCCGCATGTTCCATGCAATAATGTCCCCACAAAAAACGGCCATTTTTCTGCGACATTTTTGCATGGCGATATTTTTAAGGGGACATTATTACATGGAACCGGTAACGGGGAGAGGGGATTGAATAATAATATTGGATGGGGCAACTAAGCGCTTCCTTCGAACTGGTCACGTAAATGTCACAAAAAGTATGATGTCCCATTGGCTCTACTCTCTATAGCACCCTAGATCACATGGTCCACTATGATTGGGTTGGCATTGAGCCCACACATACTTTTCCACTTGTGCTAAGCAGCATGCAAAAAAATGTGCCAGGTGCAGGGAGTAAGTCTGCACCCCAGCTTCCCTCCAATTTATGTTACAACTATTCCTCAGTGACCATGTGTCAATTACTGCTTTGTAGTTTGGCCTTGAGTCTGCTTCTTGGTCTGAGAAAGTTAAGGACTACGGGTACGACAGGCTCCATGCATAGGTGTGAAAGTCTCATCCCTTTCTGCCTGCCTTGCAACGTGACTAGGACACCGTGATACAGGCCTCTTTTTCAGGTAATTTCATGTTCTGATGTTTCATGATTTACTTCTGTCAGTCATTTACCATCTGCGGCTTATCTCGACCTTGCTGAACAGGAAACTCTTATTATTTTTCTCTTTAAATGTAGGCATTGCTAGCTTATTCCAGCCTGACAGGACCTTGGCTTCTTTGCATGGTTACCTTCAGCAGGGTTTCTCTCCATCTTTAATTCTTGAATTGTCTGCTGAGGCCCTCGCCTCTTGAGACCTTTAGTAACCTCATTTCAATTCTGCTCATGTGCGTAGTGGAATTTCACTCATCTATAAAGTGCCTTTGAGGTAGATATGTATAGGTGGTGCTTGCCACTACTAAGCATAAGCAATATTCACGATTTCTTTGCTTCTTGCGGTTTCCTGCTTAGGTACATGTTTAAACTGGCTTAATGTCTTTATCGTGCATATGGCATAAGTTTCTTCATCTTGAAATCACCTGTTTCACCTTAGGCCCAAGATGTCACTTATCCATGGCATTTTGGGGGTAATTCATAGAATTCGGCGCACAAGTGGCACACGCGGCTGGCGCAAATTGTGCGTGTGCGGCAGTCTGCGCCAGCTGCGTGCACCAAAACCCATTTCAGCGCACAGCGTATTAATGGATTTCAACATCCATAACCAGCCGTGGCGCAGAGTGGTGCAGCGACCCCGCAGCAGCGCCAGTTATGCCCCCAACCCCGCCCGTGCACCATGAACAGCGCACAAATCCAGTACATGGCGCAAAGGGCAGTGCACCAGCACACAGCCCCCAACCACGAAAACACGTGTAAAACACCCCGTGCATGCCCCAGAACACACGTACCCCGCTCGAGCTAGGCCAATAGCACGTAAAACTACCCGCGCACGCCCCAGAACACACATACCCACTCGCGCTGGGCCAATAGCATGTAAAACTACCCGCGCACAGCCCACAATACACGTACCCCGCTCGCACCAGCGAAATTGCATGTAAAACCTGGGAAAAGTCCCCCCTGTGGAGTGGGCTGCCTGTGGGGCATGCCCAGTGTGGATGGGCTGCCTGCGTGGCATGCCCAGGGGTGAAGGGCTGCCTGCGTGGTATGGGGAGGGTGGATGTGCTGCCTGCGGGGCATGCCCAGGGTGGATGGGCTGCCTGCAGGGCATTCCCAGGGTGGATGATCTGCCTGCGGGGTATGGGGAGGCTGGATGGGCTACCTGCAGGCATGCCCAGGGGTGAAGGGCTGCCTGCGGGGTGCGGGGAGGGTGGATGGGCTGCCTGCGGGGCATGCCCAGGGGTGAAGGGCTGCCTCAGGGGTATGGGGAGGGTGGATGGGCTGCCTGCGGGGCATGCCCAGCAGTGAAGGGCGGCCTGCGGGGTAAGGGGAGGGTGGATGGGCTGCCTGAGGGGCATGTCCAGGGGTGGATGGCCTGCCTGCTGGGTATGGGGAGGGTGGATGGGCTGCCTGTGGGACATGCCCAGGGGTGAAGGGCTGCCTGTGGGGTATGGGGAGGGTGAATGGGCTGCCTGGCCGTATTCTGGGGGTGCGTGGGGGAGAATCTCATTAGATAGCCCTTGGGGAGCAGGGTACGTGTATTCCGAGGGGTGCGCAGGGAGTTTCACACATGATAGGCCTTGGCTGAGCGGGGTATGTGTATTACTGGTGTGCGTGGGGAGTTTCACACGCGATAGGCCTGGGTCGAGCGGGGTCCGTGTATTAATGGGGTGCGTTGGGAGAATCACACGCGATAGGCCTTGGCCGACCATGGTACGTGTATTCCGAGGGGTGCGCAGGGAGTTTCACACACGATAGGCCTTGGCCGAGCGGGTTACGTGTATTACTGGGGTGCGTGGGGAGTTTCACACGCGATAGGCCTTGGCCGAGAGAGGTACGTGTATTACTGGGGTGCGCGGGGAGAATCCCGCGCGATAGCCCTTGGCTAAGCGGGGTATGTGTATTCCGAGGGGTGCGTGGGTAGTTTCACACGCGATAGGCCTTGGCCGGGCGGGGTACGTGTATTACTGGGGTGCATGGGGAGTTTCACACGCGATAGGCCTTGGCCGAGCGGAGTACGTGTATTTGGGTGGTGTGTGGGGAGGTTTACACATGGTTTTGCTGCCACAGGAGGAATATGTGTACTCCTGGTGTGCCCCAACATGAATTGGCAGTGTGTGTCCTCCCAGGTGTGCCCTCTCACCCCTCCCCAGGCTCTGCAGGCAGCCCACAACACAGGGGACTACCCTGCCCCCCTGGCCTTGCCCCGCAGGCAGCCCATCCACCCTTGCCATGCCCCCCAGCCAACCCTCAAGTCACCATGCACAATTGAGCACCAACACATGTCCCCCTGCACCCCCACCCACACAGCAGTGACAGGCACCTGCCAGCAGGCCCCAACTCATGTCCCCCCACCCACTCATCCACCCAGCAGTGACAGGCACCTGCCAGCAGGCCCTGACTCATGTCCCCCTGTACACCCACCCACCCAGCAGTGATAGGCACCTGCCAGCAGGCCCTGACTCATGTCCCCCTGCACCCCCACCCACCCAGCAGTGACATGCACCTGCCAGCAGGCCCCGACTCATGTCCCCCTGTACCCCCATCCACCAAGCAGTGACAAGCACCTGCCAGCAGGCCCCGACTCATGTCCCCCTGAACCCCCACCCACCCAGCAGTGACAGGCACCTGCCAGCAGGCCCCGACTCATGTCCCTCCACCCACTCACCCACCCAGCAGTGACAGACACCTGCCAGCAGGCCCCGACTCATGTCCCCCTGCACCCCCACCTACCCAGTAGTGACAGGCACATGCCTGCAGGCCCCAACTCATGCCCCCAACACCTACTGACAATCCACAATCATGGGCCTTATGGCCACCCAAACCACACCCTACGCCACCCCAGTCCAAACACACAACCAGGTATGACATCCACCCCACAATGAAATCCTCATCACATGATACATCCCAAATGGCAAGTATGCACATCAACATATTTCCGTCTCACCCACACAATGGGTGCATGTGATAGAGAAAACACACATTGTGACTTGCATGAAACTGTCACCTGGTCTCCACGGAGGCGTAGCTCGTGGCCGAAGGATGATGTCTGCCCTGGCGTTGCACTGCTTAAATGATGGTGCTAGCCTGCATCTTCCCTTCGATCTCACCTCAGGAGGCGTTTGCCTGCAATGTCGAAACAAGATATTAGCCAACTTAATGGAGCCGGATTGGCTTCACCACCTTTTGATTCCTTTCTCTTCCTCTGGCTCACCTTGGGTTTTTAAGAGGTGGGGTCTCCGACCTGCAATCTCTAGCAGAGGCGCGGTATGCACAGTCTTTTCCAAGATCAAGTTACTTCACTGATTCTATGGGGGTTGCAGATTTTAGAAGAGCCGGAGTAGGCAGGTAAGTCTCTATACCAATGGCTGTTTGGAATAGATGCTTAAAGTCTTTGTCGCTCTAATTTTAACTACTGTTTGTCCTTTTCTTTCAGGCGCAGTGTTGAGCGGTTTTCGGATAAAGAATTGAGTCTCTATACTAATGGCTGCTTGGAATAGATGCTTAAAGTCTTTGTTGCCCAAGTTCAGTGTTTTTCGTATCTTTCAGGCGTGGTGTCGAGCTGTTTTCAAATGAAGGATTGGCTCTCCTTACGATGTTGAGCAGGTTTCTTGCAGGTGAGTATAGCGCTATGCTAGGCACGCTGACTGTTTGAATAGCTTTCTTTTCTGTGCGCGATTCACCTGCTGTCTTTTCTATTCTACAGGTGCGGCGCGATTCCAGGGAGATGATGGAAGAACCACTTGATGAAGTTCCTGGAGGATGCGACCCCCGGGTGAGTGTAAGATGTCTGTGTGAGTACCTTCTTCTCTGCTTCTTCTCTGCTGATGCGGCGGTCCGGGAATAAGCTGAAGGCGAGGCCAGAATGTTAGACTGCAGGTAAGGCCTTTGTTGCTTTAATAACATCTGTTCTCCTCTTTTCCTTTTACAGGTGCCGATGGATTGAAAACTCTGGACGGGCATGGCTGAAGAGGTTCAAGAGCTGAGCAGACACGGTGAGCGTTACTCTGCAGGAGTGCAAAATAATGCGAAGTGTGTTCTGTTTGCAGGGTGCGTTTTAAATAGCCTTGGAAGTAGTTCCAGGCAAGTAGTCCCTTAGCCGTACCCTGCCACTTCAGGTAAAGTAGTCCCACAGCCACACCCTGTACAGAAAGGCTCAGCCTCACTAAGCTGAGAATATAGTCCCATGAAGTTCAACACATACTATGAGCCTGGTGTTAACATCACCAGGGCTGAGTCCAGGAGATTCTAGGGTACTCCTTTGGGGCTTGATGAGCCCTTAAGGGTGCCAATGTCCGGGAGGGGCACACCAGTTTCAGATGTTTGGGAGCAGGCACCATGACAGAAACCAAGGAGAGAATACCACACATTGAAGTAGGAAATAAAAATGTATTAAACACAAAAGCAAGGGAATGAAATGAAACACACACAAATGGAAATAAATAATGAAAAGCTGCATGTCCAAAATATAAACCAATAATGCATGATAGCAAAATCCAAAGCAATCCAAAAGCACATGTCCAAAGTGTCAGTCCGGCAAAACAAATCCAAAGTGCAAAAACAATAAAAAACCATTGATCCGTGAAAAAAAAAATAAGAAGCCAAATCCATTGTCAAATTATTTACAAAGTACAAATCCAGGGTCCATGTGCCCAATCATTGAAATGAAACCTATAAAAAAAACTACCTAATGAAGAACTATATACAAACACGTGGGGAATTGTCCAAGCGCCCCAGAATAAATAAAAACAGAAAGGAATCCTAACACTAACTAACTATATACAATGGCAGCGGGCAAGTCCTATGGCTCACTCTGTGATGTCCCGGGCCAAGGCATCATTGAACTCCATGTCAATGTCCCGGAGGCGGGCCTCTGCCCTGGCCCCGAGGTCTTGCAGGTATGCAGTCATAGCCTGTTCCAACTCCCTGCGAGTTACCTCGAGGCACTCAGCCTGCCTCAACGCCCGGCGCATGGAGAACTCTGCCCTGATCATGGTGAGCCGTGCCTCTTCCACCCTCCGCCGCTCCGCAACTATCCGCTGGCTCAACCGCTGCCACATGGAAGACACTCCCATTCCAGGGTCCTCCTGCCCTCTGGCCGATGCCTGCCCCTTGATGTTGATGACACCGAGCCATCATCGCTCCCACCTTGAGCCTGCTTCTGTCCATGTGCCCTGTCCGATGATGCCTGCACATCCACCATCTGCTGGTCTCCAGTTGGTGGGGTGTCCACCCCTGCTGGACCTCCGACTCCTGACTGTGGCAGGGATGGGATCTCCAACAAGCTGGCTGTGTTGGTTGGGCCAGGTCCACAGGGGGCCCTGGTGGAATCTGGGCCAGAAGACAGCATGGAGAACGACTGGCGCATAGTCTCCACAGAGGAGGAGAGGGCCGCCAGTGTGCTCGACACGTAGGAACCCTCCGACCATGGCCCCTCCCAACTGTGCCACGTTGCCATGCAGCTTTTCGTGATGGCGTACGTGGTCCCTCCAGGAAGCATGCACGTCATCACGAATGACACGTGTGCACAACTCGACAGACCCCATACGGTCATGGGACTCCTCGTCCGCAGGTAGTGGAGTGCCAGATGACGTGGGCCCCAACCCCTACCAGCGGACGGGCCTGGGACGGGGCATCCCTGCTGGTGCATGGTGGTGCAGTCACAGGGTCAGGGACAGCGACATGCACAGGCCTCTCCGCGGAGACCTGTGCTGCCTCCTTCCCCTGGCCCTGGATGCACCATTTGCACCAGTGGTACTACCCCCACCAGGCCCCATGTGCGGCTCAGTATCGGCCTCCTCCTCCTCTGTGGAGACCACCAACCTGGATGTTTCTACGCCGTCTTCCGCCATTGCAAGCCCCTGTGGGGGCTCACCCGGCCCTTCCGCTACAGCCGTAGTGGCAGACGCGGCACCAGTCCCCTCGCTCCTGGATGATGGCAATTCCTGGGAGGGCGGATGGGCATTGCATCGCCGCCCAGTGGAGGCATCCCCGTCGCTTAGCTCCACAGTGCCGTCTCCGCCCTCTTCTTCGTTCGACGCTGCGTAGAGGGAGACATAGAACACAAGCATCAGGGTACTGTACAATCGTCCCCTAGACAGGAAGCAATAACACATGAGTGGCAATGTCAAACGTCACTTCCATTCTGTCCCCACACAACACATGGGTCAATGCAGAAACAGGCACGGTGCATGCAATCAACATCAGCATCCATGTACAAGGGCCTCTATTGACATAAAGGTTTGGCTTCAAACTCAGATGCATCATGGCTCATACTGATCCCGTGCACACACATCACCGGAGGGTCATGCATCAGGGCTCGTACACCACAGACACAGTGGATACAAGGGTGACTTGACTGCATAAGTGAATCAGCACATCGTCACGGACATATGTCATGCATCCATGGCATTTCAAAGTCACACACACGCTTCTCATACACACAGACATGTACACCATACATGTACATGAGAGCAGCACCCATCTCTCACCCCCCATCCATGTCCAAGAACAGAGACAGGCATGCATTCACGTGTGCATTCCGCATGCTGCTCCCCATGTTGCATTGGAACACATGCACCATCCATGTGGTTCACGCATTACTGGTCTCACATGCATTACCATGATGTCCTTGCACACACACATCCATACATGGCCTATGTAACACATACAGGCAAGTAGCTGACTAGCAGCACACTGCAACATGCCCTGTTTCACACAGCAATGCATGGCCACTTACCGCTCGACTCCAGACGGGTCTTCCTTCGAAGGATCTGGATGTGGAGCGCTGGGCTTATGCATTCCAGGACCCTCATCTGGATGTTGGTCAGACTGACCCAGCACCCCTCTGCATCCTCTGCCTTCAAGAGGCACCGGGCCTTGTTGAGGGTCTTGGACCTGAAGTCCTCCCAGCGCTTCCGGACATGCTTGATGTCGTGGGTTGCCACCCCCTCTGCGTTGATGGCAACTACTTAGTCCTTCCAGATCCTCTCCCGTCCTTCCTTGTCGGCACGCGATGGTGTGAAGAGGGCATCATAATGCCCCAGAACTTGCTCCAGAAGGATACCAACTTCCTTGTCACTGAAGCTGGTAGCCCTCTGCCTCTCTGGGTGGGGGTCTCCAGTGGTCTCTGATGGTGTTTGCCCCAACATGGCTACCCCTGAGACAGGTGTGGGTGGGCAACTGGGCCCTGGGGCTAGGCTGTGGAGCAATGGTATCCCAGTCGGGAGTCTTCTGTTCCAGCAGGGGTGGACACAGCAACTTGACCCCTGCAGATGGCTGACGTGCAGGCACCAAATAGCAGGGCATGTGGGCAGCAGGCAGGCAGCAGCAGATGGCAGGTGGGAGCATGCTCGGGGCTCTGGGGGGCAGGAAAATTGCCTTTTGGGCAGGAGTGTGGTCTTCCGTATGTTGTTGCGTGGCCAGATTGATACAGAGTGATTTGGCACGTGAAAAAAGTGCACGTCAGCATGTAATTCGAGGAAAGGCCCTTAGCGCGTAAGCACGTCTGTGACATCACGTTTCCCTCAACACGGGTTACTAGCGGATCAGCACGTGAAAAAAACACATCTGTGTGTGAATGCGTGCAATCCGAGGAAAGGGCCTAAGTGCGTAAGTGACGTGATGCCTGCAGGCGTCACCCTCAGCACGGGTAAAAGGTCAGCGTGGCCAGCAGTCCGCTGTACCTGCCTTTTGTGGAGACCGACATGTGTGTTGCTACTTCGTGTTGTTTTGCGCGCCATCATAACTTCACAGTGGAACAAGGACGTATCTCTTCTTTTGGCGGGGGTATTGGCTACGGGTGTTTTTCATCATCACGCTAGTCTGACGGTGAGTGGCGCATGCTATTTTTTCCACTGCGGGTGCCCCTGTGTATCGCCTACCCGATTTCGAGGTCATAGTAGCCTGTGTGTCCCATGCGTACGCATTTTTCGTGTTCCTGGGTGCCACCGCGTACTGCGGGAGGTTAATTCCACGCACATAGGCTGCAGGGGTTGCGTGCACGGTTTTGCTGCAGTTTTGGGGTGCCTGAGCATTGCGTGACCTGTCACTTAATCAACGGGGTCACATACAGCCTTGCAGGGGTGCTGTTAACATCTTGCATCCGACCCCCTTCACCCCAATTGCCCAGGACAATTGTTGTGTACACCTCCCATTGGCACTTCTCCATCTGTGCCAGCACTACTCAATCTGTGCCATGGTTGGGAGGCCACCAAAGGTGAGGGGCGCCTCAGCTGGGCATACTCCTCATGGTGGGCGTGGTCAGGGACGTGGCCGGGGTGACCAGGGAGTAGGGGGACTCCAGGGTGTCCAGAGTGGTTGCAGAGGGGGAAGAGGCACGGGTGCACCACTACGGCACGATGTTGTGCCATGTGTAGGTGCAGTCATGCCACCACCCCCGTGGTTCCAGGAGATGCAGCTTCTGCATCTGGCTCTGGTACCCATGTGACCTGGAAGTCCATTTCATCGACTGCCACGGGCCCAAGGGTAGTGGGAGCTGCAGGTGCAGCTGTGGACACCACCACCCAGGCTCAGGGTCTGCCAGCACTGGCTGCATTGGCACTTGAAGAGTCCATGGAAGATTTCCAACAGGTCAGGAGGAACACCGTAGGTGCACGCAGGGCTGCCCTGCCTGAGACACGTGTCCCTGGGGCAGTAATGTCATCTGCTGCCCCGACCAGCCGGGTGTTGGCAAGTGCAGGGGCAGATGCAGCCAACAACACCCCGGTTGTGAGTCTACCAATCAGGACAGTCACGGTCAATGACCCTGCCACAGCAAATGTTGCTGCACAGGGTCCATTCCAGGGCACCCAGCAGCCGCTGATGCAAGTCAGGCCTTCGGTCGTCCTTCCACCTGCCACTCCCTTGGCTCAATCCACCGGTGCCACTGGCCATACTGATCAGGGCAGCATTTGCCAGCCAGGGTCTGCGCCACCATCCAAGAGGAGGAAGGTTGCACCTGCCGCACAGGCTGGGACCCCACACACAGCCACGACCTCCTGCACGTCGAGGATGAAGCCTTTCTGTGCGCAGGAACTGGACTTCCTCGTGGACTACATGCGGGACCACAACCGTTACATGCTAGTGGGGCCTAATTGTCAAACTACGGCTGCCCATCATGATACCCACTGGAAGCAAGTTGCAGAACATGTGAGTGCATTCGGCCATGAGGTGCGCATGGCGCAAGAGTGCAAAAAGCGTTGGAATGTCCTCAAAAGCAGCGCTAAGGCAAAGCGTGCCTCAAATTACAGCATGACTCTGGTGACTGGCAGTGGGCCGGCACCTGAGGAGGAAGACCTCACTCTGCAAGAGTCACTCATTGCAGAGTTCATCCCACCTGAATCGGTTGAAGGACTGGGAGAGATGTCGGGCTTTGATGCCCAATCCAGTGAGTGTTGCTGTTTGTTTGTCGAGGCCATGTGTGTTGTGTTTTGCATGACTGCCACTACATGTCATGTGTGCATGGTTCAGATGTGCAAGTAATGCAATGCTTCTCTGATGCATGGCTGCTCTGCAGGATGGTGGACATGTGGAGCAGACGGGGACGGTCCTCATGACCACACTTGCACCCTACTCACATGCTGGTCACCTGGATGCCCCTCCGGTCCATGTTCTAGCTCACTGGCCCTTCTGCATGTAACCTGGGGTGTCGTTCCTCTCAGCACTGGGACTATGTCATAGCATGTCTGACGTGCATGTGTCCTCTGCCTGCATGCGGGTACTCCACGTAGGCATGCTCCCTCGCCCCTCCACCCCCCCTGCACCCCAATATCACCTTTGCACTGGTCTGCATCATTTTGCCATAATGCAATGGCCTGTTCATGCGTCCTGTGTACATGGTAACTTCCACCAGCCAACCTGCCAGGCACATGCAGTGGGGTACATCCTTTGTACTTGATGCAGTGTGTCTCACTTGGACTGTGCAGATATCAGATGCTCCGCAGGGACATGAGTGCCCTTTCCTGCTCCATGTGCATTCCATGCATGCCCCTATGTGTCCTTGACTGGATGATCATTATAGTACGTGTCCAGGGTGACCTACATTTCATCAGCCTTCCCATGCCCACTGTGGCTCAGTCCTGCGTCCCACACATGTTTAGGGTGTGACAGTCTGTGTGGGTCACAGGCCTCAGCCTGTTTGAGGCCCACTGACTCTGTTCAACTGGTGTAGTGTCTTCTGCACACATGGGTGTACTACTGGGTGGTTCATCATGTGTCCTGCTTACTGTCCCATCATCATCTGCTGTGTTGTCAGTTGACTCAGATGATGCAATTGATGCTAGTCAACACTGTCTGCCAATACACAGGTCTCTGGAAATCCTTTTGATACCATGCAAGGCATCCCTGCATTTCCACTTAGGGGGAGGGGTGGTTTGCTTGTAGCCATGCAACCCATTGCATGCACACTGCACGTGATGCGTGAACTTGACCTTGCACTGCCTTCACGTTTTCTGATACACATCATGAAGTACTTGTACATGTAGATAGTAACGTACAAATGTTCTGCACTGCATCGAGCCACTTCTGAGCGGTATAACACCCTTCTACATGCCTAATCACAGAAGCAATGTCAAGTTGACCCGGCATGCATGGGAGGTTCTCTTTTGTGTGTGACATGTCTGCTTCATCTGTTGGCTGTCTGTGTGATGTCTATGTCTGTGTGTGTTGTGTGCTTCTAACATGTGTAGTGATCTTTTTTCTCTCTACTTTTCAGATGATGATGCAATGGAGCCAGAGGATGGTGTTGTCATGCCAGGACCAAGGTTGTCATCACTACAGCAACCCGGCACAAGTGGGGGTCGTGGGGTGGTAGACCACGAGAACCCACATGTGCTACAGACCATCTTGTCTTTGGCTTGTCAGGGGTGAGTGATTCTGATGTGGACACTCCTCTGTCTGCAACACCTGCACTGAGGGGTCAGACAGTGGTGGGACCTCCGACTGTGGTGGATCGGGATGCAGGGTCACCCTCCACACCAGTCGCTGATGGGCCTGGGTCATCACATCGACGGGGGCATGTAGTCGTGCAGCTGCGGGCAGTGCCAACCCAACAAGGACAGCCGGTCCTTGTGTCCCGCAGGTGTCAAGCCGAGCAACGTGGTGGGCACGCACCACCGAGGTATACTGAGTGGGAGCAAGACATGACTGCCAATTCAGAACACCAGGGGGCAGCAATGGAAAACATCACTGTGAGCATGGAGCGTGTGACCCAATCCGTGCTCCTGCCTGCTAGTCAGGTGCTTCTCCAGCAGTGGGTGGCACAGTCCATGGTCTGCTCACTCAGGCTGGGCATGGCGGCCTAAAACAGGGCACGCTAGGCTGAAATGTTGTCTTTGCGTCAAGCAATTGCTGCTCACGCAGAGGCACACATGGAGGCCCTGAGGGCTGAGTATGAGTCCCTCAGATCTACTCTGGGTGTCCTCTTGATGTCCCAGAGGGCACGGTCAGAGAAGAGGTTTGAGCAGCTTGAGCGTACCATCTCGGCTGAGCTACGTGCTTGCCGGGAGGTGCATCAGTTGTCCAGCCAGGCCTTGCAGGAAGAACTTCGTGTTACACGTGTTACCTTGCAAGAGGAGGCACGCGTAACACGGGATGTTCTGCATGCAGACCTACGTGTCATCGCCGCACAGAACCAGGCGCACCCATCCAGCAGACTTGCTGCTGACGAGGGGCAAGCTGCGGGTAGGTGTAGTCAGGCTCCTTTGCCACGTCCTCGTTTTCAGGATGAGCCAGACTCGGATGACGAGGTATCTCCCACACAGGTTGGGCTGTGCAGGCGTTGAGCCCACTGAGGTTTTTTTTTCCTAAACATCATCGCATGTGGGTGTTGAGCTGCACCCTGTACCTCCCCCCTCCTGGTTGCCCCCCCCGGGTTGTATGTGGCTTTTTTGATTTTTCTTTTAGTTCAGTTAGTTAACATTCGATTTGATAGTTAGTTTAATTAGGTAATGTAGGTTTTTTATAGTTAGTGTAATTAGTTAATATAGTTTAAAATTGCTTGTCTATTGTGCTTTCATGTGACGATGTGGTACTTTGTGGCTTTTGAAAGCAGCCACTGTCTGTTCCAGGTGGGCCCTTCAAGCTTGTCTCGTGTATGTGTTTGTAGCTTGGGGTGCTGAATCACATAGGCCACTCCTGCTTCCCTTATCCATGGGCTTGCAAGGATAGTTCGGTGTTACAGTCTATTTCACAAGGGCTTTGGACTGTCATATCTGTGGCCTGTCTGCTGCTGCACTACTTGTGTTAACACCCCTAGTGGGGATTGTAGGGGTCTTATCGACGGCATTTAAGCATTAGAAATGGGTTTCAAGAATCAGGTGTCCATTAATTGCTATACATTGTGTTGTATGTTTATTTTCTTTACTGTACATGTGCTTGATGCACTTCATGCTGTAGAGAGTGTCCGCCACCCTTTGCCTGTCAAAGTCACACTGATGGTGGGATGGAATCTGATGTACGTCTCTGACATGGTCCAGTCACAACCAGCATGAAGAGACACACTTAGGTGACTTTCCTGCATTAATTTTGTGTTTTGTGCCCTTTCTGCAGGAGAATGAGCCTCCAGACCACCTTTGCCGGCAGACATGGGCCAGTGTATATCTGGCAGCTGGCCACATTTGGTGGTGCAGACATGCACATGTGTGCTCTAGCAGTGCCACAGGGCTTGTGCTCATACATCCAACAGAAGAAGACGTGTTTCCAGGAACTCCATGCAAGGTGAGCAGCACAAGGGCCACACACCACAGCCAACCTTCCACCAGGCCTGTTGCACATGCATGCTAAGTAGCGCCACTGACAGTGAGCTTGGACAGTTATTCGTGTTGAAGCGCACAGTGCAGCTAAGATGAGTTGGTGGACACATGGCAAGTTGCTTTTCAATTTGTCAGGGGCACATGCAGGGGCTGTCGCACATATCCTCCAGTCCGCCATGCTCCATTGAAGCAGATGTATTAGCCCATTAGCGGTCAAAGCCTGAAGAAATAGAGCTGCCACAGGGACACCCAGCGAGGGACAGACTGGTGTGCAGTGCATATCATTTACATGTTCAAATTGACACATGCACTACCTCTTTTATTTGGGGGATGCCAGAACACTACTTGTACTGAAGTCGTACCTCGCTATATGCGTGCAGCTGCTTACCCAGGGACCATTGCATGATGTGTGAATCTTGACACATTGGTCTTCCATTTGCCATGCACCCACATGCGCATGACTTACTGCATTGACAGTGTATGAACCATCACGGGTGGAGTCTTACATATGGGTACGAAGCAGCAGACACGAATTTTGTTTGTGGAGGATTTACTTGCTTTGGGGCATGTATGGTGGTGTGTGTGTGTGTTATGGACACACACAGATTAGTAACTCTTACTATCTTTGCAGCATTGAACTGCTCCTGTTACCGGACCTGACTTCCATTTGAGTCATTTGGTACAATGTGCATGATGTAAATGGTTTATCTCATTGAGTATGTGTTATTGTGAATAGTAGATTTGTTTCTTTTCCCTACTTTCCCTTGACAATTCAACTCCCCTCTCATGCCCCACTTTCCGCTTATCCAGAATACCAATGCCTGTCCAGTCAACATATCCCTAACCCTCCTTCCCCACCGTGGTCTCAGAGGCCTGTGTAAGTTTGACCTTGCAGGCGCCCAGACCACGGAGGGGGTGGTTGGTTCATGCCACTCCTGCGTGTGGACACCGGAGCAGTGACACTACCCACCAGTTGGTGCTGCATCATTGTATATTAGATACCAAACATGGTACACATCCTGTTGTAGCATTGTTTAAGTGTGCTAACTTGGTTGTTCCATCATTGTGCTTGTACATGTGCTTTGAAATTTACTGCTACTTCAAGTCATCTACTGGAGACTCTTCAAGTGTTTTTTGCAGCCTACAGGCTTTTTGCCTGGCTTGTGTGTTTGGCTCCTTTGAGCTGTCTTCGATTTGGTATTCTTTGCCAGTCAAGGTGGCCTCTGAGGGTGCTGGAAACTATTTACACGCAAGGTGGAAGATGGAGACAAAGGGGTAGGGTGATCCTGTGGCCGGGTAGACTTCAAGGAAGAAGGCTACATACCCCAGACACAGTTGTTCAGTAGGTCATGGTGATATGTGAATGAGGGAGGGTGTTTGGTTGTTGGACAATTGTCTTGGCCTACAGTGTGATGGGCACCCTGACATTGTTGTTGTGGTGTCCTATGTACATGATGTGTTCTGATGGTCAATGCCTGTTCCTGTGTTGTGTTTACCTTTCAGGTGTGAGGGGATTGGTGTGGTTTGACATGCTGGGGTGTGCACATGGGCAAAGTTCACATGTGATATGTAGAGGACACTGATGGTCACTTGATTGGACATGCATGTATTGAGTGCATGTCCCTACTGACACACACAGTCGCACTATTATCCACCACATGTACATCCACCCTTCCATGTCCAAATGTGCACACAGTTTGCCTTCTGGGGACCACTGTGTCCCTGCAGCACATGATCTATGACCATATGTGGATCCTGTACATGCGTCAATTGTTTATTTATTTATTTATTTATTTATTTATTTTGTCCTTTTCATGTGATGCTCAAGGTGTGTCTCTGACACAATGGCTGGTCACTATGCTGTGTGATGAGCAGAGTGTTGGAGGAGATGCACACAGCACACGTATTCAGGAGTAGGGATTTTCCCTTGGCCAATGTGCATGTTAACAGGCATTGATTGTTATATTCATGCTACAACTGTTGGAATGTATTTGGGTATGACTTGGGTATGACTTGTTTTGTGTGGGAGGTTGTTGGTCAGTCATTTCATCAGATTCCATGACAGGCGTCATTGTGTGAAGCCAATTTACATTTATCACATGTCACTTCGTATATTATTGGTAATGAGTTGGCCTTTTGCTATTGGTTGCCATGTCATGGTGTGTCAAACAAGGGTGATGTGGTTTAGGAGGGTTTGGATGACATACCAGGGTTTGTGATGGCCTGTTTTGCAGGGGTGTCTGATGCACACCTTGCATGTGTTCCTTTTAGTCACACACGATTGTTTATGTTTTAGTAGCTAGGGATGCACATAATGGGCCTCATTATGACCCGGGCGGTAAGGGATTACCGGTACCGGTAAGGGCACTGGTGCCAGTAATCCCTTACCGCTCAATTCCAAGGTCCCTTTGCGGGTCCTCCCTAACAGCTGGTTTCACCAGCCGTTAAGGACGGGACCCGCAAAGGCACCTTAGAGGTAATTACGGTACTGCAATTTGTGGTACCGTAATTACCGCCTTCCCCATTTCCATTGAGCCCTATGGGGCAAACATGGGAATGGGGAGGGGCCAATGGTGAATGGAGAATTACTGCCTTTCCAACCTTGGAATGGGGCGGTAATTCCGCCATTCACCATGGCGGAATTGGTAAGGTACCGGCATCAACCAGGGCGCTAATAGTGCCATGGTTAACGCCTGGGTCATAATGAGGCCCAATGTAACACTTCCATGGCAACATTCTCAGGGTGGTAAGGTTGTGACAATTGACTGTCTCTTTGTCATCATCGATTGTCACCTGGTATGTGCCAGGCCTATGTGCACTCCGCAGGGGTGGGAGTTTAGGTGAAAAATGTATCCATACGCTGGGTCCGGGCTGCCTCGCCACGTGGCCTATCCCCTCCCATGGCCAGTGCTTGTGCCTGTGGTTGGGGATGTGGGGGCACCACCATATCCACCGGTACACCCTGCCGTGTAGCAACATTGTGCAGGACACATGCTGCCACAATTATCCTGCACACTACTGGGGGTGCATACAGTAGCTGCCCTCCAGTGCGGTCAAGGAAGCGGAAGCATGACTTTAGCACTCCGAATGTCCGCTCCATTATGCCCCTGGTTGCAATATGGGCAGCATTGTATCTTACCTGGGGTGGTGTGGTGGGGTTCCGGATTGGCGTCATCATGTGGTTGCTCAGAGGGTAGGCACTGTCCCCTGGAGAGGTGATAATGGTTGTGATTATTGGGGTTTGTGTATTTGTCTGTGTGTGACATGCATGCATGTGCACGGCCATTTGTACTCACCTAGGAGCCATGTGTCACCATGCTGCCCAGCTTCCATGGCCTGGCTCAGGGAGGACATTCTGTATATGAAACTGTCATGGGTGGAGCCTGGGTAGTTTGCATAGACAGAGGTGATGATTCCCTTTGCATCGCATATCACCTGCACGTTGATGAAATGCCAGTGCTTGTGGTTTCGATAGATGTGCTCATTGGCCTTAGGTGGACATAGGGCCACATGGGTGCAATCTATGGCACCGAGCACTTCGGGGAAGTGTGCCACCCTGTAAAAGTCCTGGACTACTGCCTGCCTTTCTGCGGGTGTTCTGTGTATGTATATGTGCCTGCGGACTGAGGGGCGCGCAGTCATGATTGCCAACACCTGGTGTAGGCAGCGTGACTGCATGGCCTGTGAGACCCCCGCCACTATGGCAGTAGTCCACTGAAATGAATGACCCAGTGGCCAAAAAATGCAGGACATTGAGCACCTTCTCCAAGGGGCTCAATGCTTGGGAGCAGAGGGTGGGGGATGTAAGGTCATCTTCCCACTCCCTGGCCAGGTCTAGGACGATACGAGGTGGAAACCTATACCTGCCGTACACCTGGTTGTCAGGCATTCCCAAAAAGTCTGGTCTGGGGGAAAAATGCAGGCCCTGGCTATTCTCCTCCTCCTGTGGTGTCCCACGATCAGTTCTTCGACAAATGGGGCTTCCATCGTAGCTGTATATATGTGTTTGTTGTTTGTGCGCACTTTTATACTGTGCGCGGGCACGCTTATGCCTGCCTTCCTGTGGCAGACGTGTTGACGCCTGTGCACGTCTTTTAGTGAGCGCTTGTTTCCCGTATTAGAATCCATGAATATGAGTTGTTTGCATGCGTGTGGGCGTTCTGTGTATTTCCCTCCAGTACTTCCCCAGTTAGGCCTTCTTTTTCATGCGTTGTTCCCCATTATGCGTGTTACGCCCCGTTACCCGCCCCCTTTTTGGTGTGTGCAGCGGCATTGTGCGCTTTCCCTGTGCACGCCGCGCATGGTTTTCGGGTTGTTGCAATGACGTGTGCACCCGTGTGCGCCACAGACGGATTTGGCGCACGACCAGTGGAAAACACGCACAGGTCCTATATCAGGCTTGCGCCACTTTGCGCCTGCTTGCACTGAGATTTTCGGTGCACCTTTGTTCCATGAATCGGCCCCTTAGTCTCTTGATCAGCATTTTTAGATCATTATATACCCTATATGTGTGTCAGTACGATCTCTCATGACGTCACCAGTCATCTTCTTTTAGTATCTTCTTGGCTTCTTCAGGTATTCCATTCTGACAAACGTCCTTTTGTCATGTCTATAGATATGGATTTCTCAGTGGGTACCTTACTGTCCAGGTTTGCTTAGGTGTCGGTGCTTCAATAAGTGATGTTATTCTGATAGGCACTGGGCAGAGTCCGACGGCGGCTCTCTGGTGGTTTATTTTTTCTCCATATGTCACATATCTTGGCGTGAACATTCCTGGCACTTTGAAGGGGGTGGCTGGAGTGGGGATGATGTCTGCCACTTTCTCTTCACCGGACTCCTAGACTCAGTGATGAAGGTGCTGTTCGCTTGTGAACAAGCTCCTGCGGCAGCGGTTTTTGAGAATCAAAAGTCTTCAACTATTACTACAGTTTGCCTGGTGACATTGTACATGGAGCATGCAGTTTTTGTGATTTTAGAAAAGTCCACGTTAATGACTCATAGAGTTAATTTTGTCAAATGCACCAATCAGCCTGTGCAATATCACCTAGTCAATCCTGTGACAGTTGTAGCTGAACCAGTGCAGCCTGAGAACTTTGTTCACCATTGTGTTACATATGAGGGAGAATGGGAAGAGAGTGTGACTGTGAAAGAAGATGCTCTGGAGGGGGTTGAAGTGATTTTTGTTGATGGGTCTTCAACCATCAAACAGGATACGGGAGAGACGCATACGGGTGCAGCTGTTTTGGGTCTTGTTAGGAAGAATCTTCATGTCTGTGCTAATTCCCTTCAACCTTAGAAACCCCAGTTCTTTTGCTGGATTTAGGACTTTTTCATTGTAACCCCTGAGTGAACGGGGCCTTTTTCGCCCTCTCTCATGTGTTTCCACCTGATTTGGATTGTGTGTTATCAATGTTTTTGGAATCTGACAAACTCCATAGGCATCTGATTATTGTATGGTGATACACAACACCTTCAGTGCAGTGTCACTGAGAAATCCTTTGGATTTTTCATAAGGTTTAAATATCTTTTCTTAAGTGAACTATAGTTCCCAAGAATAGTAAAGTGAAATTGACTTTGCTTACCTTTTCTCTGTGTAGGTCCATCACACACCATCTCATGTGGAGTGCTGGGGGTTACCTAGTAGCCCCTTATTCTACTTTCTCATGTAGCATTTTTATGTTACACTTACTATTTTAAATGGATGCTGGAAGTGGTTTAATTTTTCCTACCATTGTGCTTTTCTACTGCAAACTGCACACTCAGCTACAGAATAGCATCCATATGTGACCATTTTGTCAAAATGGCCAGTGTCTTCTTTTTTGCCATTTTCGGTTTGTGAGGTCCTTCTTGGGTTTTACTCTGTGCATTGAGATTTCTAAGTTTATTCATATTGTTACAATATTTTGCCTTTTTAAAGAATGTTTATTTAAAAACTGACATTAAATAAAGAAATACCTATTTATAACTGAAACCTTGAGTGTGTTACTTGGCTACTTGTATTTACAGATTTCAATTGCACATCTCTACAGCTCACATATACCCCTCTTGAGATTGGCCTGGCTGCTTAGCTAGTGGGGCAAGCTCCATCTACAGCAAAATGGATGGTAAGCTCTCTTAACCGTAAGGTACCGCAGTGATATTCCCCTGATTGAGCCAATTTTTAAGGCTCAAACGTAATAATTCCAACAAAGAGGACTTTCTGGGGACAGCCAAGAAAATGCAAGAAAATCTGGAACTAAGTAACAAAGCAAGCACTGAAAAGAGCAAAAAACAACCACCGAGAATCCCTCCTGGAATATAAGGAACATAGCTCTCGAAAGGAACAAGACGTAAAATTGGTGTCTGTCAGCACATACAGCAATATGCCAAAAGGGATTAAGAAAATCATCTTCGTGGTAGAAAAAAGCGATATTCCTGTACCGAGACCAACTGTGGCGATTAAACGAAGTAAAAATATCAAATACCTCACAACCTGGAATGACATTACCCCTAAAATACAGTAACAGAAGAAAATAATAGAAACATGGAACCTGCCCCCTGTGACAGGACACTTCCCATGTGAGCATTGCATTTATTGCCACTCTACTAGCAGAAGTACAGAAATCGACCTCAGCTTATGTTTCCCATGGAAGCAGAACAAACACACAAACTGCAACACCAATATGGTAATTTATGCCATATGGTGTTTGTGTAAAACATTCTACATCGGTAAAACCAACAGAAAGGTAAAACTAAGAATTGGTTAACATAAAAGTTGTCTAAATAATAGAACTGCCAATGCCACATTAGTGGATCACTGGGTGGAATACATGTATAAAGCCGAAGACATCAAATGGACCGTTCTCTACAGACTACTGCCCAGTGCAGACACCAATAGAGACAAATGTTTACTCTTGCGGAAAGAACAACAAATAATCTTTCTAACCAAAATTTCGGTTTTAGGCCTAAATGAAAAAATTGATTGGCTGAACATATAATGACATAGCAGCAGTTATTGGTGTCAAGAAAACAGTATAGCTGTATGAGTTGAATATACCCAGTACCCCCATGAATAATAACGGAAGCATGATCAACAAAGCAGAGTTTAATCTTTCTTTCTCGACCACCATTTGAGCATACCCATGACTCCCGGAAATCATAACAGTTGCATGATCAAAGCAGCACCGTTCTATCTCTCTTTTTTCCTCCATCAACTCAAACATAGGTAATTCGACTCCATTTAGGACATCAGCACCCAATTGGCAAGAATGTGTTATATGCCTCTGTCAGTCTGGCGGTGTGTATTAATTTGGATGCCGCAATACTGACCTCCCGACAAACATGATAGTTCAGGTTAGCACCCATCATGTGTGGTTGCTTCCCCGCTTCAGGTGCTTTCCTTTCCTTTGTCATGCACGGGAGGAGCTTCAAGACATTGAGCTCGTTGATGCATATGCAGTCTGGACACCCTGACCTATCGCATACTTCCGCATTTACGGAAGCTGCACCATCTCATGACCAAAACACTTCAGGAGACGTTCGCTCCAGACGGTGCTGCTGTAACGCTCACCTGACTCCCACGGAGGTGCTGGCCTGGTTCGCGCTGCTGTGACCTCTTCTAAGGTGATGCGCAGGGTTCGGAAGACGGACTGGACCTGGCCCCCAAATCTGGCTTGTCTGGCTCACAGAAGTATCCTTCTGTAGGCGAAAATAGGGGATTAACTGTCTGCGGGGTAATGCAATCAGCCTCCCACTTTCCCCTCTCACCCTCCTCGAAACCCTTCTGTGATTCCTCGTAGCGTCTCACCTTAGGGTCTGGAAGGACGAGCTCTCCATCCTGCTTCTGATGCAGGGGCCCGTTGGTATCGAGTTACTTCAGTGGATTTTTGGATTGGTGAGAACCAAACGTGCTTGGCTTCCAGGTAAGTTTTTTGATAAGAGGTTCCCCTTGTGTCCATGCATTAATGTACTAATGCTAGTGTCTTTTTCCCCATAGGGGCCGGGATACGGAATGCCGGAGAACAGGCACCGACCCGAGATGAGAGGTGAAATCCTTGTAGAAATCAGGTAAGTCTTTAATGAGCGTTTTTTGGTAATGTCTTTTCATTCGCTCATTAACGCTGATGTCTCTTTTCCCCTTAGGGGCCGGGGTCCGGAAATCCCAGGATGCGGCGCGGATCCGAAATGAAGAGGGAATGAATCAACAGGTAAGTCTTAACATGGAGATTTCGCTTTCCTTATTCCCTTCTCTCTCTCACCTTTTGTTCTGGTCTTTTTTCTCCCTAGGTGCTGGGGCGTGACTGCGAATCAGGATGATCGCTGCTGAACATGGAGGCGCCCTGTAAAAGTGAGTGGAATGCGGCGCTGAAGCAATCGACGCAATGAGCTTATAAATAAAAGTCTTCCTTTTCAGGATTGTCGGCGAGATGTCTCCAGGATGCGGATTTAGCAGGTAAGGACTTTTCCTTCTTCTGTTCTCTTCTTCTCTTCCTTTGCAGGTGATCCAGGATGCTGGCAGGCGTGGCAGAAGTCAGGATGCAGGAGCAGACACGGTGAGCGTCCAGCTGCTAGATGCAGAACAATGCGAAGCACGTGTGGCTGTTCGGGTGGGGTTTAAATAGCCTTGGAAGAAGTTCCAGGTATGTATCCTTCCTCCAATCAGGTATGTATCCTTCCCTGGCCACGCCCGGATGGTAAATTAGTCCCACAGGTAAAGTAGTTCCTTTCAGGCCTCAAGGAGGCTGGGATCCAGCAGCATGGTCTGCATCAGGTAAGTGCACCCAAGCACTTCCATAATGAGCCTGGCACCTATGGCGCCAGGACTGATGTCTTTTATGAGCCTAGCTCCATAGGCGCCAGGACACTGTCCATAGGGCCCCTATAAGGGGTTGCAGGGTCCTTCCTTGGGGACTGGATGTCCACTTTCGGGGACGCAGGGCTTGAACCGGCTCCCCGGGAGCGGGCATCATGACAGCTGCTCACGAGGACTACAGCTGCTGTAATGGGTAAGCTGGGTTACAATTTCTGGGTAACCTCTGCCGAGAATATGACTCGTGTTAGGCGGGGACAACGTTAGCAGGTACTGGGTCATGTATCCTCTCCTCTTTGTTGCTCTTACATGCAGTCTTCTCCCCAGTCTCCCCTACAAAGCATACCGCCATTTTCGTTCGTCGTCCATACTTCCCGGCCCACGAGAACAGTGAGTGCAAGATCAGCACTGACTACTCGCAAGTATACCGACAGGCCACCCCGGGCTCTGTGACGTTTGCCTTCATTTCCCCGGACGACTACGCAAAGCAACTGCAATCGACTTGTCCACAGGGGAACTTGCTTTCAATGAGGACTAAAGGTAATTATGGGATTGTATCGGCACACAAAGGCTGATGATGACCATACTTACACCTATCTCTATCTCCTGCCTGGACTGAACAGCATCAGCTTGTGGAGCCAGCCCTCTGTTTTGCCCTCCACTTTGTGCTCTTCTTTTCAGAGAACATGTTTCCCGTGTATAAGTGGTGTATGACCCTCACCTCTACATTACTGTGAGAGAGAAGCTTAGCCTGCCCCGCCCCGACATCAGCCAACTCAAGCTAGTGGGGCAAGCTCCATCTACACCAAAATGGATGGTAAGCGCTCTTAATCGTAAGGTACCGCAGTGATATTTCCCCTACGGCAATATAGTTTCCACTCTAAACCAGATACCGAATTGTCAAGGGTATACAACCAGCCAGATACCCCACTAGAAACTACTGCTGATTTGCTTGTAGACTATTCTCTGCTATTCTCTTCTCCCATTTCTCGTGTTTTCCCAGGCCTGCCCCATTGACAATTAAGTTGCACTTCTCTTAGGCCATTCCAGAATGATTTAGAAACCCGGGTACTGTTAAGTAACAACAGTGGATGGCAAGACAGATGGACATTGCTCCTTATCGTCTTCTCTCTTTTTCTCCTTTTTCTCCAGGTAAAACGTGGAACCTCCAGGTGCTGCGTCATGGATGCGCCATCAACCTGACACTTTCAGTCCCTTGAGTTGTAGTGTTTGTCTCTTTCTGGCACTTGGTTAAAGTGCAAATCCTACTCTTGATTAGCCACTAGATGGACGTTTCCCGCATAGAGTATAATACGTTGTGCTTATTGTTCTTTACAGTGCATGATTTGAATTCTTTACTACCCCGGACAGTCCCTGACGAATTTCCCTGCACCATTTAGCAATTTGTTTTTGGAAAGAAACATGTTGTATGAGTTGTGTTGAGAGTATGTGTATGAATTGATGATGGTGAGAGTGAGTGTAGTGTTGAATGTAGTTTTACATTGCATATTTGCACAAGCATACAACACTTTACTGACACCACAGACATTAGAGGGCGTTTTAATTGTGAGCCCAGTACACCAACTAAACTACTGTCTGTCTATATCACTGCACTGATTATTTGTTGTACAGCAGAAACCCTAGGAGGCAGATTACATAGTGTGACTTCGCCATACTCTTCCTGTACTGCACTAATCTACCTCAATCACTGTTTGACAAATTTCTTGTTGATTACTATATGGTTTGATTGTGTACATTAATGAAATTGTATATTTTTGAGACTGTTGCACTGCCTGATAATTTAATGTACAAAGAGCCAGTTGCTCTTCATAGCACCTTGGTTGTTCTGTGGTTTTTACCTGGTATTATTTGTGATCGGTGCCCATCTAACCCCAATGTGTTGTTCTAAAGACTTTTGACCTTAATGAGGGTCAGTTAGAAGTGGGCTTCCCACTCCTTCAACCTCTCTTTGTGTTGTTGGCTGGCTACTTAGTCACACTATTAACGTGTGTAGTACAGACCTATACCAAAAGGTGGGTTACCTAATACCAAGCAGATAAGTCTTGTGTAGTCTCACACAGCGCGATTGCACCAATTCTGACCTAACAGGTCTTGTGGATGCGGAGTACCGGATCAGACTTAAGAGACGGTTGACTTCTCATTATTCTGGACAAGCTGCAGAACTAGTGGCACTGATAGGGTGGCTAAAAATGAGTAAGGGGATGCCAGTCACTGTTTATTCTGTCTCTGCATAGGCAAGCTCCACCGTCCATTCTGGGTTATCAAGATGTCACAGAAGAGGGTTTAGGAGGTCTGACCATACCCCTGTCCAGTGTGCAGCACTGCTATCCCAAATAATTGAGGTGTTAACTTTGCCAACAGTGATAGGTTTCATTAAATGCACTGCCCATACTAACCACACTAATTCTGTAGCTCTCAGGAAACAAGCCACAGACAATGCGGCAAAGGAAGCAGCGTATTTACCTTTCAGAGATTCTCAGAAAAAGGAAAGAGTGTCTTTAAAGTCACTAGCCCAAACACTGCTGTTATAGTGCTTAAAAAAAGAAATCCAAGGGAAAACCCCTAGAGAAGAACAGGAGCTCTGGAAAAATAAAGGATGTGTTCTCTCACCCACAGATTTGCACTGGAGACAGAAGGTGACAGGGAAAGTAGTAATGCCTGTAGATTTACTTATTTTGGATCTAGAGCAACTACACTACCAGTCACATCCTTCTCAACGACGAATCACTTCAGAACTCCAGGAGGACTGGTTTATCCCTAGCTTACAAAATCAGGTAAGTGGATTTGTAGGGAATTGTGTAGTGTGGAAGGAGTTCAATCCTGGAAACAACATAAGGTCGGTGAAGGAGGTCTTGCTCAGGCCCTCTAGTCCATTCAAAGAGGTCCACATCAGTTTTGTGGACACGATTACGTGGTGCAGTAACTTCAGATATTTAATTGTCAGTGCTTGTTCATTCTCCCGGTGGCTTGAGGTTGGTCCCTGCGTACATCCTGATGCTAAATTGTCTGTGAGATTTCTGGTGAGAGAGGTGTTCCCGCAGTGGGAATTTGTGAGGTCCTGAAATCCGATAATGTAACCTATTTCTTTATTGCCTTGGCCGCAGAAATTACGTTCCTGTCAGGAATAAAGCATAGGTTGTGCTTGGTGTACCACCTGCAGGCCAACAGGATATTGGAGAGGCTTAAATAGGGCCTTAAGGCCTGCTTATCTAAACTATGTATCGAATGAAAGATGTCCTGGCACTATTGCCTGCCACTGGCGTTATTCTACCTGAGAAACCATTCAATTACCAACACTTGAGCCCTCAATCTTGACAGGCCATAGGCTACACACAACTCTCTCACCTACACCCATGGTATCAGACGCACGCAAGACTGCAGTGGTCCTAGGAGAGGAGTTTAGGGAGTACCTTAGTGTGTTAATAAAATGTGTTACAATGTTGTTATCAGACATTGTGTCTTCTCAGCAACAGACAACAGGTGAAAAAGACAAGACTACTGACGACCAGCACAAGACACTCCTTTCCCCTGGGGACCACATTTACTTCTGCACCTTTGTGCATCGTTGGAACGAGCAGCATCTGCATGGGCCACACTAAGTAATCAACTCCAACTGCTGTGAAGTTGGAGGACAACAAAAATTGGACTTACATTAGTGATACGCAAAGAGATCCTGGCAGCTTCCCACTGGCAAAGGAGCAGGAGCAGGCATAAAAGTTAAGTACGCCCCAAGGATTCACTGTTGTTTCAGTGCAAATAGCGGTGTGAATAGAGATCTGAAATTTAAATAATGTTGTCTAAAAAAAAGAGATGTTTATATTCGTACATTTTGTGACAATTTATATTTGTATGGGTTCTAGGGTTTTTATGTCATTGTGTCTGAAGATGACAACTGGTATGAATGCAGAGCATTTTAATTTTTCTAGTTTTATGACATCCAAGGAGAACATTTTAAGAGTAAAAATGCATTTTAACATTGTTCTCTTTGATAATGATGATGATAATATAGATCGCATAATGAATGCACATGGTTTTGCAGTGGTATAGCCATATGAGGAACGTCGGAAGAGAGAGATCTGTAGGATATTGCTACATCTACATTCATAGGGTAATTATCCCAAGTGAGGGAGAAGTAGAAGATTCCCTCTGTCTAGTGCACCTGGCCCTGTGCAGGGTTTAAGTACAGTTTGAAGGGCAGTCGATTACGGCATAAATCCTACCAATCGAAGACAATTGTTCAGTTGCCAAATGAGCAGAGCAGAAATAGCACGGGCATGCACAGTCTGCTTTAGTCTGCTTCAGTAGAAAAGGCAGAGTGCCAGCGAGGTTCGGTTAGAATCCATTGTAAAATGTTGCTCTATGTAACATTTTCCTCTTGGAGGTATTTTAAAACACTTGATTATTTTTACCTGTTATTTTAACTTTGTTGTAACTGCAATACTGTGCCAATCTTCTGTGCCAGGTTACACGTGAAGCTAAGTGTCAGCATTAGGAACTCAACCTGTAGCATATAACGCGAGTTGAATCAGAGAAACCTTCCGTCTCTGCACGCATCCAGGACTGTAAGAAACTACCGTCCCCAGCAGGATTGTAGTTTCTGAACTCCTTTTCCCTTGAAAACCGGCGCGAATCTGCCGGCCCGCATGGGCAGGCACAGTCTGCTTCAGTCTGTGCAAGGAGGTGAAAGGGGAGTCCTGAGGTAAGCAAGTCAGTATTGTATTTCATGTGCACAGGAGCCATTAAGTGATTAGCAGAGAAAACCTCAGCTTTGTTTGACCCCTAGAACAATCCACAACCCCTTAGGTACGCTGCAATGGTGATATCGAACGGCGGAGTGAGTAAGCAGGAAGGGGGTTGCCATCCGCAGCAGCCAAATAGCTACCTAGCACAATCGTTCATTAAAGAAAGCAAGGCTAAAAAGGAGGGGCTCACACAACAGATAGACAGGGAGTCATGTCAGATAAAAGTTTGCAAACGCGACACAGTAACCCTGAAAGTGGGCCTGTAGAACACACGTTCATTAAACAAACATGCACACAGCGTCCATGATCTTATCACAGGGACCTAGATCTTATGTGCATTACGGAAACATGGCTGAAGGACCCCATCAGCCCAGTAGGTATAAACGTAGTCCCAGAAGGATATACATTATATAATAAAAATAGAGAAAATGGACAGAGCGGAGGAGTAGCAGTAATAGCCAAGGAGGCATTACATCTCTTCAAAGCTAATTTTGAAGGCATGGGGTGCGAGATCATTCAATTAAAGCAGACCCACACACCAAACGACTGTCTGAACATTATTGTGGTATATAGAACCCCCTCTTTAAGTTCCAACTTTGATAATGAAGTATCGTCGCAAATAAGTAAACTGGTTTCAGACAACTCATCCACCCTACTAGTGGGGGACATGAACCGGTGGAGGGGGAACCCAGTAGACAAAGAGGCCATGGCCTTGGAAAGCTGCATGAACAACATGGGCTTCCAAATTATAAATAATAAACCCACCACCCCGCAAGGAAACCAGTTGGACTGGAACTGCAAGAATAACTTACAGGTAAAAAAAGAGCCATGTATCTGGTCTGACCATAGTTTGGTCACTTTCGAGATACTACTAGTCCCCTATTTAAACAGCAAGAGAACCCCCATGTGAAAGTTTGGAGCAGAAACTTTAAGGACATTGGGTCGGAGCAATTGAAACTCTGCTTACAGCAGATTCTCAAGTCTTTTTCAGACAACGATAACTGCGAACACATGTTACTGAAATACACTGAACACATGCAGGCGATGGTAGATAAGAATGCTCCATTGAAAAGTAAGTCAGTTAGAAAAAACAACAATAAATTTAAATGTTACAATGAGGAAACCAACTAACTCAAAGTAAAAAGTGCCAAAGAACGAACATGGCGATGGAACCAAACCCAGGAAAATAGGGAGGACTGGAAACACTCTGATCAAGCCTACAGGAAGGCAGTTAAAGAAGCAAAATCTAACTATTACAACAAAGAAATAGAGGTAGCTCCTAATTCGACCAGTAGACTTTTTGAAATACTCAAGGACATTGAAAAACCCAAGGTGCTTCTACCACCACATAACCCCTCTAAGAAAGACTGTGACAGGGTGCAAGAAGCCTTTGCCACTAAAATCTTAAAAGCTAGGAATAAAATCATACTAGCTAGAGCCGCTACAGGTATTGAAACCCCCCAGGGAGAAAACCTCAAATCCAAAGAGAGAAAGAGATTTAGTTTCTCAGCTGTCTCAGAGGAGGAATTATGTCTGGTGCTGTTTAAAATGAAGCCAACATCATGCGCGAAAAACATCCTTCCCACAAAGATCATATTGGACCACAAAGAACTATTTGCACCCATTCTGACCAGGATAGTTAACGCATCCTTCACTGAGGGATTCCTAAAGCTATTAAGGATGTTACGATAACCCATCTAGTTAAGAAGGCGGGTTTGGATGCAAAGGATCCCAGCAATTTACGTCCTATCACTAACTCAAACTTCATCCTGAAGATCTTAGATAAAATAGCCACAAATCAGCTACAAAAACATGTGGAAGCATCTGACACACTCCATGAACAGCAATCTGGCTTTCTGACAGCTCACAGCACAGAGTCAGCCATGTGGATTTACAGACTCATATGCTGGAGCTGATAGAGAAAGGCAAACCCGGGTTACTCATGTTGTTGGATCTCAGCGCAGCATTTGACCTGCTAGACCACCAGTTACTCCATCACCACTTGACAAAATCTATGGGTGTTCTACAATAGCGCTGGCATGGCTAGCCTCCTTCCCGAAGGACAGGAAGGCAAGAATACACTGGGGCAACAAATTCTCAGAGGCAGCCTGATCATTTTCGGAGTTCCTCAGGGAGCCAATTTGTCCCCATTACTTTTTAACCTATATATGAAAAGCCTCTGCGACCTGCTGGAAAACATTGGTGTATTTTTTACAAACCACGCTGATGATACACAGCTTATTTTCGAACTGACAGGAGACTATGTCACTGACAACGCTAAAATTTAGAAGGTCTATAATATCATTGATATCTGGATGCAAAGACATTGGATGTGTCTAAATAAAACCAAGACAGAACTAATGGTCTTTGCATCCAGCAGGAGAGATCCAAACCTGGAACACAATATAAAGCCTTCCCTATCAAAGAAGCCATCATACCAGTATTTCCCCAAGTAAAAACCTTGGGGATGATGGTCGAAACGTCAGTAGGCTCTGAAGCACAGGTCAATTATCTGTACAAAAATAATGTGTACTACTTGCGCCTTCTAAGAGCCATCAGACCCTTCATAAATGAAGCGAATACTGCAACCACCGCAAGAGCGATCCTGTTGTCTCGCTTAGATTACAGAAACACCTTGCTGTTGGGAGCCACCAAGAGAGAGTTCCAAAGGTGCCAAGTGATGAAAAATGATGCAGTTCGCATAATTAAGAAAATGAAACACAGAGATCATATATCAGCAGGAAGAAAGGAGTTGCGCTGGCTAAGAATAGAGGACAGAATCAAGTTTAAGGCTATGACAATAGTCCATAGATGCCTTTTTGGAGAGGCGCCAAACTATTTCAAAAAGCAACTCTCACTGTACGTGCCCCAGAGATCCCTAAGATCGGCAGACGCAGGTCTCCTGAACATACCTGATGCTAAACTGGCATCTGAATGTGGCAGATCTTTTGCGTTCAAGGCTGAAAATTATTGGAATAGGCTACCCGCTGCCCTGAGACAAGATGGTAACTACCTTAGTGTCAGGAAAGTATTGAAAATGCTCTTACTCCAATAATTTCTAAAGAATTCATGGTTTCTTTCAGGTTAACCAGGACACTAAGAATCTGGAAAGTCTTTCATATCCGTGAATTTTACACCATTGGTTTCTCCGCGCCCTGATGCCTGCGGGTTTACGGCACGTTACAAGCTCATAGACATAGACATAGAGCTTCAGGAATTAGGTGATTCTCAAGAGAAGGGTCACACAAATACATCAAGAGTGTGGGACAGTATGGAGATATCATTTGCAGAATCTGAAGTGGTTCAAGGAGCCAGAAAACCCTGTTAAGATACAGATATTTGTCTCTGTGTTTTAAGGGCATTGGCACAGTTTCCATTGGCACAAATGGTAAATACAGCCGTACACTTTGCATCTATAAAGGCGGCACGGCTGGTCTTTTAGAATATTTTTGGACCTGTGGACATTATGCATATAATAAATTGCCTCCAGTCTGGCAAATGTGTGTAGTCTCTCTACCCTTCCTGTGCCCATTGTCATAATTCCAGAGGAATACCTGCTTCTGGCTCATCAAAAGCTCAAAGTTACCTCTGCGGCTTAAGTTACTGAAACTTGTGAGCAGAAATCTCTGCCTATTAGGCCGGCAGGGGCTACTCTTGTAAAGAGGGGCAGTATAAAAATCGATTGCATGATCCTTAATAAACTATATCATAACTTGCATATGGAACCTGATGTATGCAAGCCCAATACATTGAGTTTTGAAGCATTATTACAAACTCATTATATTGATGATCAGGACATACCATAACAATGAAGCAAAAGGTTGCTCAAGGAATTAAATCTCCCATTCAGCCCCCGGCTGTAGCTTTGTTGGACCTAGCCCTTCTAAATTCGAGATCTCTGGTAAAAATACAAACTAGATGTTCAGGAATTTACTTTGGATCATAATATAGACATAATTTGTATCACAGAGACCTGGTTATCAGAAGCAAATGGGCCTATCATTGAGCAAATAACCACACAGGGCTACATGGTTTTTGGGAAACACTGAAAAAAACAGACCGGGTGGTGGCATTGTCATTATTTGTAAAGAAGAATAAAAATGCAGACCAAAATAGACTGTGCGGGATGCAACATTCTGCACACCAAGATTATCCCTAACCACAATTGTAGTGTGAACTTTGTGGTTCTCGATAGGCCACCAGGAGAGCCCAACAATTTTAATGAGGATCTTTTTAATGTTCTTAATTTCATGCAGAAGACAAATTCTGCTGTAATATTGTTGGGGGACCTAAATATTTGGAAAGGCAACTCCAAAGATAAAAAAGCTGTGGAATTGGAGAAAATCTTTAATAACAATAACATTCTTGCGCACAACAATGATCCAACCCACATAAAAGGGTAGATCCTTGATTGGATAGCTAGCAGTAATATTTCATTTACAGGGATCACAACCACACCTTGTATATGGTCTGATCACTTGGTCATCTCAGGTCAAATACAGCTTCCACATTTACTAAGGCAACACAAACCTCTACATAAAGTTTCAAGTAGGAACTACCGGGTCGACTTGTCTGAATGCATGGACGCTCTTCTGACTAAAAATAGGGTTTTCGGGCCATCCCAACATACTCATGGAACGATACAATAGGGACATGATTACACTGTTAGACAGAGTTGCACCTATGAAATTCAGAAATAGTAGAAAAGCCCCCAATCATCAAAAATGGTTTACGCCTGAACTGGCTAAATTAAAAGCCAGTAAGAGAAACGCAGAGCACATTTGGCTCAAAGATTAAAACACAGAAAATAAAGTGACTTGGAAGCTTGGAAACTTCTAGAAAAAAACATACAAAGACAGAATTACTGAAACCAAGCTCAGCTACTATGGGGAAAAATCCAGAGTGCTAAACCAGATTATGAATCCTACATAGGATGATTGTGCGAGAATCCAGAAGGCCTTCTCGGATTAATTTCAGTGTGCCCAAAATAAAATAGATGAGTTGGAGGATTTGAAATCAGACATGGATACCGCTACTATGGGAAATGCATGTGCCAGTAATGTGGCAGACTGCTCATCACTACTTAATAGAGAAGACCCAAACCAGGAAACATCCTCTTCCGGTTTCCACTTTTCTGAGATATCAGTTGCAGAAACCATAAATATTATGAAAGTGATGAATCCAACCAGTTGCCCAGTAGACCTCCTCCCTTCTAAGATAATTTTGAACCACCAGGGCATTTTTGCCCCTTACCTATGTAGATTCATTAACGCGTCCTTCAGTCATTGCATAATTTTGCAAGCAATTAAAGCTGTGGCAGTGACTCATTTACTGAAGAAGGTAGGTTTGGATTCAAAATATACAGCAAATGTTTGACACATCATGAACACCTTGTTCTCCCTGAAATTGATTGATAAAGTGGCCACAACCCAGTCCCAATCCCATATGGAAAACTCTTGCATGCTGCATGGAAACAATCAGGTTTCCGTTGTTTACATGGCACCGGGAGCGCCTTGATTGATCTCCAGACCCAGATGCTAAACATAATAGAAAAAAGTAGATAGGGGTGATGGTACTATTAGACTTGTTGGCAGCTTTTGATCTTCTAGACCATAAGATCGTATTGGAACAGTAGGCAGACAGATTGGGTCTCGCAAATGAGGCAGTAAACTGGTTAATTCATTCCTGGAAGACAGAAGATCGAGGGTGCATTGGGGAGACTTTTTCTCTGAGGTGGAGACCACATTTTGTGGTGTTCCCCAGGGGGCTGGTTTATCCCCTGAACTTTTTAATATCTATATAGTACACCTTTGTAGAGAGTTGGAAAGATCGGGCCTCTTTTTTATGAATTATGCAGATGACTTCCTGTTGTCCCTGGAGCTCACCGGAAACTATGAGGAGGACCAGGACAAGCTTAGCCAGGTCAATCAGACCATAGAAACTGGATGACCACTAATTGGTTATTTCTGAATGCCGGCAAGACCAAACTAATGATATATGGGTCAAAAATGTCAAGAGAGAGTCTGGATCTGGCCTTTTCCAGCTTCTTGGTCGAGGGTAGCTAGTTAGTGGTAGCTATCAAAGTGAAAACCTTAGGCTCGTATATGGAAGACACCTTGAATACAGGCACGCAAGTAGATGATGTTTTAAAAAAGCAGAAACAACTATATGAGAGTTTTAAGACAGGTGGCTCCTATGATTGCCAAAGACAATCAGGCCAAGTTGGTTATGGCCGTTATACTCCCTTGATTGATTGATTGATATTTTATTTCTATCGCGCTCGTACACAAGTGTTTCAGAGCACGACAAGGCAAGGGAGGGGAACAGGGGAGAACAAAACAGTGATCTTACTAGGCCCAGTGACATTGAGAACGCGCAAGTGCATGGGAGAGGGGGAGGGGAAAAGTGGATGTAAGGGGGGAGAGGTGGAAAGTGCGAAGTAGAGGAGAAACAGATAAATAACAATAAATAAATAATAAAGGCAACAAACAGTGGTAATGCAGCCAGCAATTTGCAAGTGCTAGGTTTAAGGCAGCAGACATGATAGGTCTGATAAGTGCAGGAAGAAAAAGGGAGGGGCTGTATGGGTACAGATACAGACCCCAGTGCAAGGGGTGGCCCGGAGGCAATGCGGGCGGGTGACAGGATGAGCAGGTACCTGGGCCCAAAAGACAGAGGGTGGCCAGGTGCACGGTGCCAAGAGAGAACAGATCAGCAGGGGAGAGGGGGAGCGAAGGCAGAAGAAAAGAGGAAGTTCTTGAGGTGCTTCTGGAACCGGAGATGGTTCTCCTCAAGTTTTAGAGTGGCAGGGAGGCTGTTCCAGAGGGAGGCCCCAGCCGAAGACAGAGATCTACTCCCAGCTCGTTTCTCAGAAAAACGACTGACCCTGAGTGAGTTGGAGGCAGAGAGCGAAGAGCTCTAGAGGGGAGGTGTTTGTGGAGGGATAGCTGAAGGTATTTTGGACCCATGCCCCAGAAAGCCTTGTGGACAATGCAGAGGGTTTTGAATTTAATCCTTGCATCCACTGGGAGCAAGTGGAGAGATTTCAGAGCTGGAGAGATACGATCCCAGGGCTTGAGGCCAAGGACAAGTCTCACAGTCCTGTTCTGGATTAGTTGCAGAGGGCGGAGAGTAGAGGCAGGTAGATTTAGAAAGAGGCTGTTACAATAGTCCAAGCTTGAGACAACCAGAGCTTGAGATACCATGAGCTTCTGGGGGAAGGAGAGGAAAGGCAGAGTACCTCTGAGGAGGTGCAGTCAGAAATGTGACTTTTTAGAGACCTCAGAGATGTGGGCAGAGAAGGAAAGGGTGGAGTCAAAGATGACCCCGAGGTTCTTAGCCTCGCAGGTGGGGGGTAGGAGGAGAGCCAAGGGCGGCCGGCCAGAGAGTGAGGGGAAATGATGGTGAAGGTGTGCCAATGAGGAGGATCTCCATCTTGCTGGCATTCAGACAAAGATCATTGGTGGCACACCAATCTTGAATGGCAGTTAGGCAATCAGAGATGAGAGAGGGAGAGGAGGTGACAGAGGGCAGCTTGAAAATGAGTTGAGTGTCATCAGTGTAGCACTGGAAATTTGAGCAGAAAATGGCAATGCAGTGGGCGAGAGTTGCCAGGTATTGGTTGAAAAGCCAGGGCGAGAGGTTAGACCCCTGGGGAACACCACAGGTAGAGAGCAAGATAGATGAAAGGAATGACCCAAGTTGGACCTGGGAGGGTCGATCTGAGAGGAAAGATGTCAGCCAGGCCAGAGCCTGATCAGTGATACCCAGGTTTTCACAGAGACGGTTGAGCAGGATGGTATGGTTGACTGTGCCGAAAGCAGAAGAGAGATCGAGGAGGATGAGGACAGATGGAATGTTAGAGTCAAGGTTGGTGAGCAGATATTCACGGATGTTTAGAAGAGCAGTTTCTGGCAGCTCTGAAGCCAGACTGGTGGACATGGAGACAGCCAACAGAATTGGAATGAATGTTAAGCTGAGAGATGGCCAACTTTTCCAGGAGTTTGCCAAGAAAGGGAGTAATGGAAATTGGGCGATAGTTAGCTGGACAAGAAGGATCAGCTGTGGGTTTCTTGAGAAGAGGATGCACAAAGGAGTGCTTCCGAGGGGAGGGGAAGGATCCAGAGGCAAAGGAGTGGTTGCAAAAATCAGTAAGGGCCGGAGAGACGGTGTCAATGTGGTCCTTGATGGTTTTAGAGGAACAGGGATGAACCTGTTTTGAAGAGGCTTTCATAGATCGGACTTGTCTAGCAACCTCGCCAGGGGTGAAAAGAGGAAAGGACGAGAAGGATGGTGGGATGGTGGCTAAAGGAGGGTCAGCAAGCACAGATGGAGAGGAAAGAGGAGGAGTGTGGTGGAGAGGGTGGACAGGATGTCCTGAGTTTTTTAAATGAAGTGAGAGGCAAGGGCATTGCAAAGAGGCTGGGAGGCAACAGGAGGGGTAGAGACTGCAGCAGGGTTGGCCTGCTCCTTGCAGATTTTAAAGAGTTCATCCGAGTTGTTAGATGCCGCAGAGACACAAGCTTGAATGAGGACTCTCTTCTTGGTGAGGACAGAGAGTCGGTATTGCCTTTGTAGCAGACGACAGGCCAGTTTGTCAGCGGATGAACAGGAAGTCCTCCATTTCCTCTCAGCTGCCCTATACTTATGTTTAAGTGTAGCTAGGTCAGAGCCATACCAGGAATTGAACTTGGCTTTGGACTTCAAACGGATCCTCATGACAGGGGCAAGAGCATCAAGCGTGTCAGAAATTGAAGAGTAGAGCAGAGACAGGGATGTATCAGGATGAGAGACAGCCAAAGGTGGAGGGGGTTATTGCCTAGATCATTGTAATGCTCTTCTGGGTGGTACCAGTAAGGAAGACATCCTTAGGCTGCAGAAAATTCAGAATGCTGCTGATCGTATTGTCTACAGTATGAAGGGAAACAAACCTGCTACTACAGCAAGGAAGGAATTGGACTGGTCATCAATGTCATCCACAATCTCATTCAAATTATTAACCCTCTGTCACAAGTGTATCTACAGATCTGCTCCTAGCTATCTCAAGGAAAAGGTTCTTATATATCAGGCAACCAGAGATCTTCGATCCGCAACCGCCCACCTTCTTTGAATGGGTCGTGCTTGGAGAGCATGCGGAAATGGATGTTCTCATTCAGTCCTGGTGACATGTGCATGGAACGAGTTCCCCCAGGCACTAAGAAAGGAGGAAAATAACCTGGCTTTTAGAAACTCCCTAAAGACCACATTGTTCATGTAAAGTGTCTGACTGAAGGTCTTTGCCGCTTTGCTCCTGTTAGTTAGCACCTGGACGCCCTAGGGCTTTGGCGCTATATAAATCCAATAACCTAACATAACATAACATTTGTGCCATGTGCCCCTTGTTTTATTTATTTATTTATTTGCATTTGTTAAGCGCACTTGCAGCCCAAAAGGCATCGAGGCGCTGTTACAGAGGATACACAGATTTAAGATTACATACGGGTGCCAGAGGCTCTTAGTTGCAGAGCATAAACATATTTAAGATTACATACGGGTGCCAGAGGCTCTTAGTTACAATTTGGCAGGCATATAGGCATTGGAGGATACAGATTTAAATCACACAAAGAGTGTCCCCTTCATCATCTTTTGGGGAAAAATCAAAGATGCTTGACAGCGAAAATCTCAATTGCAATGTAGGAGAAGCTCTAACTACTTTTCAGCAGCATTATCAGAGCTTTAGTGGACATTCCCAATCAATAATCGCTGTTTAGCCACATCAAGACCTTCTTTGCCACCCTCTTGCACCTGGCACCAAAGCAGCTGCCAATGCCAAATGGCTACAGGTGACCAGGTATGAACTGATACTTTTTGTGAACAATTCTGAGTCAGCATTCACTTCCATCAGGCAAGAATTGAGGGCACTCAGGCTTATGACTTTTCAAACCCGGTATATACTCGACCTCCTCATAGCAATGGGGGATGAAGTATGCTGGATAATCAGGAATACATGTTGCACGTTTGTGCCTCACACCGATTCTGTGAACAGTACCCTCACGTGAACTATTGCTGATTTCCATTAACTGAAAGTGATCATGGAGACTGAGGCTGGGATCACCAACAGTTCATGGATCAACTCCTTGTTCTCTTGGGTATCTTATTGTTTGAGCCACGTTGTGGGAATTTTGTTACCTATTTTTGTCTTTTTTCTCATTCTTTTATGTTCCTGTCAAATGCTCTTAGGATATTGCACTACCCAGGTACCATCAGCTGCTGCCATGATGACTGTAACTCTATCCAAGGCTAGGGTCACCACCAATTCATACCATATGGGCTCTCAGACTGAAGTTGTCTTGTGTCCGCCACAAATTTGGCATGTTTGTGAGGAGCAGTGGGTAGATTGTGGGATTGGTGGGTGAACAAGTTGGGTTTGTTCAGCTGAGGAGCATGCCCATTTTGAGACTGGTGTGAGAGATGGTTGTGAGGTTGTTCCACAAGAAGATGATTATGATTTGTTGGTTAATATATTACCTAAAGGGGGAAATGTTGGTGTGTTCAGGAAAGGTCCCCCTGATTACGAGTGTTTCATATTGCATGTGCCGTATTAGAAACTGGGGGTGACAGCAAAATGGGTGTGATTTTGCAATTTCATATGTATTGAAGTGTTGTTAATTATGGATGGGATATGTTACTTAAGTGTTACTGTTGTCTAGGATTGATATATATTAGCTTGTACAAGCGTAGGAAGATACAATGTCATACCCACTAATACTTGCACATTATTACAAATACATGCGCAATTCATGAATCTCGAAATAGTGGGCTTTTCACAAATGAATCCAAAACACAATACTCACTGGCTGTATTGCAAAGTGAACTTTTAAACAGATTCTGTGAGGTTTTAGAAGCCAGGGATGGATGAATAAGTAACTTCACAAACTCTGCTGTCAGCACATCTGCAGGAGAAGGCCATGAGTTTTACGGCCTGATAAGTATCCTAGCTAGTAGACGTCATCTCCTGGTGCCTGAGAGCGGGCCGTTGTTTATTTTGATCAGTAGTAAAGCAGAGGGTAAGCCTATACCTGAGGCTACCCAGCAGTTTTAATTGTGTGATGATGTGACTGTTATATATATTGGAAGGTTTCAATGGAACAGTGACCTGGAGAATGAGATAGTATTGCTAACTCAAAGAGACATTATTTACCTAGCCTTGACATATTTACGCAAACCTTTTGCAATTAAAGGTTTAACCATGTGCTAATTTCATGACCTACTATGGACTAAATAATACAAAGAGATGTGTTCTACATATGATCTGAAGATCAAAATTAAGATAAAACTGGCCAATGAAAGCGTAGGAATTGGGAAAACACGTGGGTCCTTTGAAGCAGTTTTTTGTCCAATCATGTGTGGGCAGTGGATTATGATAAAGTATCTGGGTGTGTTTTAACTGTTGCAAAAATGTATATATATTGTGAACTGGTGTGGTTTGTAGAGACTTTGGTTAGTTTGTTTCTACAACACCATCTAACTACTCCCGGATAATTTCACAATAAAACATGCCTGATGTACACAGATTGCACTCGTTCCTCAGGTGGCGGACCTGGTTTGGGCTGAGGTAATAAAAGCATTTAAAACACATACATTGAGCATTCGATGCTATTGTGTCCCTGTTTGCTGACAGTTACACATTTGCTTGCATGTTTCCTAGACTCTCTTCAACACATTGGCTATCTTTTGAAGCCAGTATTTACTTTAAGACGAGTGTATTGCCTGTAGAGAAATTGGCTTCAGATCATGATACCAAATTTAGATTTTCTGGTTGCTCTTTGGAGACATGGAGCAAATCAACCAACTAATCAAACAGTTGTAAGTCCACAAAAGTATATTATAACAGTTTGGACATGTCATCATCTTACAAACACAAGAAGAACATACAAGCAGTTAATTGAAAGATTCAAAAATACAAATGGACCATACACAACATCAAATCTCATACATATACAGTGACATAAAACGTACTAGAAACCAGAACATTTTCAAATCAATTCTCTCCGTCTAGGTTTGGGGCAATTTGAATTTTGTCCCAATCTGCCATGCTTTAGATTAAAAAAAACTTAAACCTGCAGTTAACACATCCTCTGCTGTAAGTACTTATATCTAATGGGCAAACAGACAAAATGTTAAAGAGTCTGGGTACCATCAGATTTTATACACTGCTGCTGGCAGACATTCAGCATAATGTTAGGTAGAGGGCACGGTTTTCTGCGGAGGTAAGATTGCAGTTAGATTAGTTTTGAAAGGTAACCTGGAAATCATGGCTTGTTAACAGAACAAAAAGTCAAAGTTCTCAGGTACAGTCAGTTACATTTTTTCTTAACATCATTGGTTAGCTCAGTGTTAATGACTGTATTTACCTTAAGTAAAAGAAGCAGAGGAGGGGGGCATTACCGGTCTGATAATGCCCAACAGCATCAATTAAAAGACTAAGTGAAGCTAAGTACACTCATCCCTGTAATGTTTCTTTTTTTTTTAGGGATGTGCACTGAGCAGTATCTGGGATGAGCACCAAAAGTGATATGCAACCAAAACAGAATAATTAGGGATGTGCATTCCCCGAGGAGCTTCGAGTTTCCTACGCATATTGTGCATTATGAATTGTGAAATTGACCCTCCCATCTATTTATACAGACCTTATACTCTCTGTACCCCTAAACCCCATGCCCAAGGACACTCACACCGTACTGCTGCTGCATTCTTAGCTAATTTTCATAACTTATGATAAGAATGTGTTAACAAAAACACGTACTCCACCTAGAGCAGTCAAATCAGAGACGTGCATCTAGAGAAGTACAGTCAGTGTACATACCCTGAAAAAAACGCAGGCATGGCCACCCAAACAGTCAAATCCATTATTTTTACCCTAAGCTGCAAAAGCAGGTATCAGCACCCAAACAATAACATTCATAATTTTTACTCTGAATTGCAAAAGCAGGCATGGTCACCACTGAGCATTAAAAGGAGGGCTGTTTACCCTGTACATTAAAGTGAAGGATGTGCACCCTGAAAAGTAAACTCAGTACTGCACACCCTGAACACAAAAGTAAGGAATGTACATGCAGAACAGTAACATCAGGCCTGTGCATCTTGAGGATCTATGTGTTTCCTACAAAGTTTGATTATTCTGAATTAAAATAATGTGTATGTTGAAACATCTTTCCCTTTGTTTCAATTACAATAAAGCCCCCATAGACTCTATTTCCTTCACATCAACCCCTCCTCCATTAACCCATTTCCGTAATTGATTATGAAATACATTTCTGAACCCAGAGGTTTGCTTAGTTTCGTAATTTGTGACAGAAAGTACCTTCCCCCAATCAACTTGCACCCTGGGCAGACCAAATTGTGGATGTGCACACTGAAGAGTGCATTTGCACCATGAGCACCAAAGTCAGTGTTGTGAACAATGTGTTAAAGAATACATTTCTTAAGATAATCTCCTGTTGCCAGCCTGCCTGAGAGGGAGGCCACGATGTGCAAAAGTCAGACACATATTACAACTAACCGGGAGTATGTTGTTTTAATGACCCATTTTACAGGCTGACAAAAGAATATCTCAGCTTTTCTTACATGTTTTACAACACTTACAGTGTGGCAAAAATTACAAAATAATGGGCCTGATTCATGGAATTTGTGCGCCAAAAAACGGGGATTTGTGCGCCCTTCTGTCTGCAAATCAGCATTTGTTAAACAGGGATTTGCTGGCATAATGGTGCACAAATACCTGTTTTTCGACGCACAAATTCCATGAATCAGCCCCAATGTTATGCTAATATGAACATTTTATTTCGACAGGACAATTTACCTAATGGTCAAATACATAACTTGGTTTTCTTTGGACATAAACACTTCCTGAAACACACAATCACTTTCTGTCACAATAACCTAATTTATTCTGATCATCACAAAAATGAGTTTTCCACTTGTTTTAAGACACAACTAGAAAAAACAGGTGTTTGAAATGATGCATTGCTTCAGACGTCTTAGCATTCTGTCCAAGGTAATTTTGCCTTCCTTATCTCCTTCAGCCTACTGGCAAAATTTATTTATAAAAAACCTTTGAACACCACCATTAGAAACTGTATATTCATACCATTTATACTGCTGAATTACTGCGTACTGGCTCCTGCTGGCTCCTGCCCAAATACACCCTGTCTTAGTTTGCACACAGCACAATATTTTCTGTTTACTCAACACTTCTAAATGTTCAGGAGAATTAAGCACTGGAATACATGGTGTGACATTCATTTTTTGGGAAAAATTGCTACCTTTTGCTGACCTATATTCTATATCAGAAATGTATATTCTGTGTTAATTTGGTGGTGCGTGATGTAAGCATTGCTTTATTTTTATGTTTTACTAAATACATGTATGCAGTATTACCTATTTTCTAATATACCTGCCTATAATGAGGGCACATGACTGCCTCAATGGACAATGTTTCTAACTTTTACAATGTTTGCCAGGAAGGCAACGCACATGCCCTAAAACACATTTTGACCAATGAGGGGGATGATCAACTCCCCTTCAACTGGGCAGTACAGTCTGTAAACCTAGAGATTTGCAACCAGTGCACACTGAAGAGTACAACCTGGGATATGCACCATGAGGACCAAAGTCAGGTGTGCGCCCTGGAAAGTAAAATTTAAACCCAGTGCACACTAAAGAGTACAATCTAGGATGTGCACCATGAGCACCAAAGTCAGGGTTGTGCACCCTTGACAGTAAGTTCAGAAGACCTAGAGATTTGCACCCAATGCACACTAAAGAGTACAACCTGGGATGTACACCTTTAGCGCCAAGTCAGGGTTGTGCACACTAGACAATAAAATCAATAAACCTAGTGATTTGAACCCAGTGCATTAAAAATCACAAACATTCACACAGATCAGTAAAATCAAGGATGTCCACCTCAATGCTTTCTATTACTGGGGTTCAGGACAACATAGAATGGCTGGCTTCAACAACCCCCATGCACTGGTGTAATGGGTGCCCCTGCAACGCCCATGGTATGGGGTACCACACATGTCCAGGGAGGGGGCGATCAGACTAAAATGCAAAAGAAAAAGATTTTTAAAAGTTAAAAAACAGAAAACATACATATTTCTTTAACTCACTCTAATTTCTTCATGAAGGTAGATTGACTAGAAAAATATGCTCATTCTTATTAAGTCTGAGGGATCCACGACCCCATGACATGGGAGCCTACAGGCTGGAGGCATCCATGTCATGGGGAGGGAAGAACCCTATGACTTCAAAAAGAAATAGTTTCTGTTTGAAGTCACTCTGCCTTCATAAAGAAATTATTTCTGTTCTTGTTCGGTACTTTAACGGAAATAATTTCTTTATAAAATCAGAATGACTTCAAAAAGAAACCATTTCTTTTGAAGTAATTGGGCTCCCCACTACCCTATGACACGGAGGCCTCCAGATCCTCTGCAGATGATGGAAACAAGGATTCCTGGCTGCTGCAGGGAGCTGAAGGTCACATTCCCAGGACCAATGGATTACAGGTAAGAACATGTATTTTCTTGAAATGTGTGTGCGTGTGTGTATATAGATATGTATGTAATGTAATGTGCATTAATGAGTGAGTGCATGATGTGACCTGGATATGCCTGGGTGAGTGTATGGTGGAAGGGTACCCACTCAAATGTATGGGTGGCTGGGTATGCATGTGTGAGTGTATGGTGAAAAGGTGCACACTTAAATGTATGGTGGTTGGGTGTACGCGCATATGCTTGTATGTGTATGGTGAATAGTGTGGGTGCTTGTGGTCAGGGGCTCAACAAAACCTAAATTATGGAGGGGGGCTAAACCTTCAAATGTTGGGAGAGGTGCTTACTTAAGGAACAGTGGAGAGGAGCAATCCTATTTGTGTGAGGGCATCTAACTTCTTTACACATTCTAATGAGACTATTCTAGTGCAGCTTCAATGTTACAAGCAGTTAACCCTATCCTTTAAGTCTGAAAGCAACCACTTATGAACTGCTGTGAGAATGAATGGTCTCATGTCCCCTCTCTACCCTTCCAATAACTCCCCTGGCATGCAAGTACTAAATCCACATCACAATTTCAACTGCCTCTAAAATAACAGTGAAATGCTTTATATGTAATAATTGCTGTTCCTTTTTAATGACGAAACACAGGCAACGTTTAACATCCATGCCCTGTTCTGTCTGGCAGCAGCTTTGTAGGTCAGACAGGTCAAGACAACATGCCCCAAAATTTCAGGGGGTGGGGGAGAAGACTAAAGCCCAGTCAGAGCAATGGTGTTGTGCACTGCGTGTGTTTAATGCCATGATTACTTATTGGTAATCTTCATTACTTGTATCCCCATTTGCCCTCATCCATTTACTTGTGTATGAGGAACTTTGCCTCATACACAAGTACTGGGATCAGGTAGCAGGACATGGAGGTAATGCCTTGTATAGTTACCTGCAATCAGCATTAACCCTAACCACACTCTTCTTTGTACTATTACTTACCTATGAGGCAAGGTGCCTCATTCATCAGCACTGGACATGGAAGAGGGACATGAAGTAATTCTGGGCTGATGTGCTGATTTTGGGGGTTGGAGTAAGGGGTTGAAGGAGAGTGGGTCTGAGGGGGTAGGGATTGTGCAACACATCAGAATGGTAATTCATCTCCTAGGCAGGCATGATATGTGGTATTAGTGGGTAGAGAGGCATTTTGGTGCAGAGAGTCTCGTAATCTCTAAGTTTGGCTTGACTTTTCAAAACTGGGCATCTCTGATAAAGCAGTGCTGCTAAGTGTAACTGCCTGGCTAGATTGGCATTTGGGTGCTGTCAGTCTAGCCATTTCATTCTGTGGCATTGTATATTTTTCTGGGCATCTGTGATAAAACAACCATGATAAGGGTTATTGCTTCGATTGGCATTCTGGTGCTACCAGTCTAGGTATGTCTAAATGTGGCCTGTCATGCATTACTGTAATATGTTATTACGTGTCTAGACTGTTCTACATTGTGCAGCCAGTTGGACATGTTTTTACTCTGGCATGGCATGTTTAATAGCAAAGAATTATATGAATTAAAGCATTAATGTTCCTGTGCACTGTTGGTGACTTGCATATATTGGATTTTTGGACTAGTGTTACCCTATAAAACAATTCCGAACGCTCTGGCGTTTTAACCAATTTTTCTCGGAAAGTGTGCTGAATAATGCATTAAAAACACAGATTCATATATATATATTACCAAACAAATGTTGTTAGGGGGATGTTATGGTTAAGTTGCGCTACTAAAAACCTGTGAAATTCACAAAAAAAATGATATAAACGTGACATTATAGTTCGAAGTAAAACTGAAAAACCCCTGAAATTTTCCAGTTATGGTCTAAGCAACCATAATTGGCCGATCCACTGTGCACTGCTAACACCAACACCCAGGACATCAAAAATGACATCACAAATGTCATTGATGACATCACTGATAACATCACATGTACATTTAATTTTTATGCAGAGGCTCCACAAGGGATTGCAATTATATAATTGGCAGAAAAGTATCAGAGATGATTGAAGAACTAAGATATCCCACGTATCCCACCTCCACTCCTCTGACAACGAAAGTGTTTGCCACATGCCTACTTTCAGAATAGTGCTGTAAACCATGGAGCACCAACACCCTGACTGTCTCGACCTCTGCCATCTTCACTACACATACTGTCTTTCGACACAATTTAACAATGTGAACATCTCATTGGCTGATGCCTACAGTCCCCTTTCCATGCTGGATTTGCTGTAGAACCCCGTTTGTGGCATGCCCTACCCGCGGACAAGTGCAGGGTCTGTGCGGCTCATAACTCTTAGCCAGTCCTTCTACCCATTCCACATCACTCGCAAATCCATTCCCTCATTGGACACAGCTAAGCAGTCACACAACCATCCACTAATCACATTGAAGACCTCTACATCTAACTCTGTCATCAGAGTTCCGCACTTCAAATGTACTGTTGATCACTCTGATTCAAGTCGCACATCATTGCAAAGCACCTACTTCAAAAACTACTGTGCAAGTGTCGCAGATTCCCCCTTACAACTCCATGCATACGCACATGCTTGAGTACAAAGTACAGGTATGCATATTTTATTCAGAGAACATGTGCAACTATTATGATTCTATTTAAACAAATTAATGCGACTAAATCTGCATAGGCAATACATACCAACGCTCGCGCTTTAAGGGCAAGACTTCCGATTTTTCATTGAGAAACTGCAATACTTCTTACTGTCTCCCACATAACTTATACATACGTACCAACCCTCCCGATTTATGGGCGAAACTCGATTTTCCATTAGAAAATGTCACAATTTTTTACTGTCTTCCGCTTAAATTAATGCTACTTCCAATGCGATCGTATGAGAAAAATAAACGTTTCTGATTACTGTGGAGACATCTCCCTCTGAGGTGCTACCGATTTTTTGCATTCCTACTTATAATATGAAAGTATTCAAATTTTTCCCATCTACGATAATTACCTATCACTTCCGAACCCCTCTGCTATGGACAACACAGCTTAAAAAAAACAAGGGTATTTCATGAACTGAAAATTTTACTCATTTGCGAAGCAGGTTTAACTAACATGCTGCAAATAACATATAGAGGCTGCACATAGTGAAAAGAAATGCACACATGCACTATCTTAATATATCAAACGAGAATACTCCAATGAAAGATGCAAAATGAACGTGTACATTAATATCACTGCTTTAAACACCCAAAGTTGTTCCTTTTACAATTGCAGTGAAGACTACTCTCCTGAAAATCAACAGCATCTACACTGCAAACAACATATCCAAAGAAACCTGGACATTCCACATAAAAAAGTAAGTACAGTATTACCATTATATTCTTACTGTTCCTCAAAGAGACTGTGTGGGTTATTTATGTAATTGCGCACCAAAATGAACATTGATTTCTGAACCATTCTGCCTACAAATCCCCATGTATTAAACAAAGAATAACCAGCAGAATGGCAAACAAATCCCTGTGTTCTTGGAACACAAATAATATACAGAAGCCTTAGAATGTTAGTATACAAAACAAATAACTGTTTTAATTTGTTACCATTACGTTTACTATTAATGCTTCTCCTCACCACTAGCTCACTTTCTACTCTCATCTGAAGCACAGTGTAGTAATATACAAACAGAAAAATAGCCTTCCCAACTCATTGTAACTTCCCAATGCACAGTCACACACCACCACAAACAGCTTCCCCATCAAATTAATACAAGCATCCACACAGCACACATACATTGTAAAACAGACCAAACCATGCCGTTTTTTTCAACAGACCCCAAAGAATGCCTACCAAAAAGCAAGTCCGTAGAAAGGAACGCAGAAATAGAGCAAATGAAAATAAAAGTGTCCAAAGTAAGCATCCATCTCTATCAGAGTTTTTACAGAATGTTGTAAATTACAGTCATTTAGTGAAACAAAGGAAGCTTCAACTACAGAAACGTTGGCTCCTCTATCACAATGTGGTACGAAACAGAACACGCTTTACAAGAATTCGGCTACCAGTACTGCTAAGAATGTTCCTATAAATCCTGATATACTAGCAAGAGCCCATAGTAAAAAAAGTATTTTAGCAAACATGTTTCACCACAGAGTCCTTCAGAATCTAAAAAGAAGAGGAGGAAAATCATCCTCAACCCTTAATACCTACTGTAGAAAATATATCCTACAAGATCTCATAGAGTAGTGCAATCCTTCTCAAAAGGAAGTTATTTATTTTATTGTTAAATAGGATGCAACCACTAACAAAACAGTAGTAACCTTCTCAATAAACGGAATGTCAACAAAAATAACTTCTTAAATATTTGTGGAGGTGAATGGAGTCACACAACGATCACAGAACCATATTTTAATGAAGAAGCATACAAACAAAATCAAACAAACATAAATGCCATCCATAACAGTTGACGAGGGTATGAATACATTAATAATACCATCATGGAACAAGAAACACTGCTTACAAAAGTATCCCCTGAAATCTCAGAATTACCTTTCCATTCGACTGAACCAGACCGTCCAGTATACAAATGGCCGTGCACGTCAATGTGTAACATTCCTAACAAATGTTTCAAATCTTTACGTCAGTTCCTCAATCAGTATGTGAAAGGTAAATACAAAATCAAAATGAAAGTGCTGCTGCAAAATATGGATACCTGTCCAGTGCGCAAATACACAGGACAACAAGGACATTTGTTAGCCTGCATTTCAGGACCTATTTGCAAAAGCACCTTCCATGATATAAAAAGGATATGAACACATCATTCAAATGTAAGAAATCTAGTGTATAAACTGTATTATGCTAAAAGTGACACATTCAATACCGCCCCTAAAACATTTCTTTTGAATTGGGTACATGATTGACAATGGTGATGAGTATGACACCTTCAAACATTCATTTAGCAACAGTTTGAATTTCGGGCCTTCAGACACAAGTCTTTGTTTTAAAGAACACAATGCTTCTGTTTTTGCAAGCAAGCTGCGTGCAGAGGAGAGACACATTCCAGGCCTAGTTATCTCATTGTTTCTATTTGTGTACTGGGGGTCAACTTGCTCTCCAAGGCTCTACAGGGCTCAGGAAAGGGGGGCCGCAAAGAAGAACATAATTCAAGCCATTTAATGTTCGCTTCTAACATTTGTACTGTATTAACAAGACTATCTGGCACCTGCGTACTGATTAGAATGCCTCGCTACTTACTTCCAAGGATTTGTGAGGGGGGAAACTGGGCATTTCTGTCTGGGTTGCTGCGTTATGTCTCAACGTGTCTCTCGTGGCCTTACGTTATGCACTCGTGGAGCAGAATACGTTTTCAGCAAAGCAGTTTTAACAGAAAGCAAAGAGCAAAAGGCAAATGTTAGAGAAAAGAAAATGGCGATTTCAGTCACCTTAAAATGGCCGCTCTTTAGTCAAGCTTATGGCTGTATATTTCTAATACTGAACACATGAGGCGGTTGGTCTTCGGCCAACAGAATACATTGCCTTATGATTGAGGGGTGTCTACTTTTTCTGGACTGACAAACCCTCCTTTTGGACATGTGCCAAACGCCTCATCCGTACATTGCATCCTCTTCCGACCAAATATCTGATTCTGATTCTACACTACTTGTCTCCTCCTCATTGTCATCAATATTGATTGATATGAATTCTTTTACTGTCTTTAATTCATCATTACTGTGAGTACTTGATTTAGTAGTGCTCGTTTTTTCTACCATCTGTACACACTCCTCGCTTATTTCGGTACATATTATGGGTTAAACAGTGTATGCAACAACAACATGTCATGAATATTCCTAATACTGCTACTAGGTTCGCAAATAATTTCCATCCCCATGAGCGTAATACTTCCCAGAACAAGGAGCTTATGTTTAATTCCCAGCTCCCTTCAGGGGGGTGAAGGTCAGAGCTTAAAACGTGCAACTTTCTTATCGCTTCGAAAATCGCTTACAAATACACAACACGCTGATCCCACAATTTTGCAAACTCCGCCACGATCAACCAGGATTACATCAAGAGCGATTCTATTTTGAAGTGTCATTGATCTAATTCCTTTTTCCTCTAGTGTCATATTGTATAATATATCTGTTGTCCCATTTATCGTTTTCTCTATTATTCTGGACAGTTGTCTTATATTATACAAATGTATTGCTTGGCCCCAAAATGGTATAAATGATTTTGCTATGTCCTCTGCGATTAAACGTTGTTCCTCATTCTGCCGTGGTCTTGACCTGGCCAATTTGGCTATGTCTGCTGTTTTTGAAAGGAATACCCCAGGGAACAGGAATACCAAGTAACAAGTTCCTCCCCAGTTTCTAGGTAACCAGGGATACGCTTTTTCCTCCACATATGAAATAAACAGGATCTCCTGCATAAACTGTCTCTACCTCCTTATCAAGGAATGCTATATTCATGCATCTAGTGAATGTCCCCACCAAATAGGAACGCTTCTTTCTCAGGCAAAAGGGGACAGAGAGTAGACTGTAATTTACTGGATAGGAAGGGGGCACTGTATCTTTATTTCCTTCTGGGTTCATTGGAAACGTGATTACAGATGATTTATAGGGCACAAATAGTCTGTCTTGTCGCATCACTACGGGTGTGATCGGTCGTGCTTTGTGAAATATAGAACAACCTACAGGTTTCATAATAATCTCTTCAAATTCATTCATATTTGTTCTATCTAATTGACCAGTTTCACTCGTTCCATTTCCCATAATATAATGCACTCACTGATGCGTAACATGCAGAACTCAATGGCAGGGGCTGTACATACCAACCAATTCCCTGACCACCATGCTGTGGCAAGTGAGCACATACCCAGGAATTATTCTTTCTTAATATTGAGTGAGTCATATTCATTATTAGTAATAATGTGTTATTTCCATAACCTTCCCTGTGTCTTTCTTTGATTGGGGACAAAGTATAAGTAATTACATGAATCGGGCTTTCAGTAGTAGAGATGTTTCTAACAGGCAAAAGTACTTCTAAGTGATGTATTTCTCCCAAATACCATAATACCAGTACGGTCATTATTGGGGCTATTATACTCATCACACACATGACTATTGTTAAAATAAGTATACAATTTTTTCAGCAATTCTTTTTGTGTAACCTTCCAATCTCTATGTTTAACTCATTATCAGCAGTGGTGTAGGAGGCCGCAAAAGCTGGTTCCGGCATTTTTTACTCGCTTTTCTTCTTCTCCAACAATATTAGTCGTGAATATCTACACTCGTTCGAATGTCGATAGGTTTGGTAGTTGTCAACAGTCTATTCTGCCAATTCTTAGCAGCCTGAATTGCTATACGTTCAGCAAGATCTCTGTGCATCTGCACATTGCTCAAAGAACTCCAGAACAGTTGTCAATTGCCTTCGTACCATGTGAGCCCCTCTTGTCCGGGAGGGGTGATCTACACATGGATTTTTTAGCACTGAGGAGCCTCGCTTTTGGGCTGTCCCTTTTTCACAACCCTCACAACGCTCTCCTCTAGGCCTCCGGTTCCTATTTCATCCATGATAGGAAACAGAGGCAACAAAGATCAAAAGAAATGAAGATTTGATCACTCCTTCTTCCAGTTCCGCACGTTATACCGCCTTGCTCCTGGTATTGTGTGATCAATGAATAGTGCGGACGCACTTCCAGACACAAGCTCGGAGTCAGCCTGTGGTGCAATGGAAGATGATGGTGGGCGCCAAAGTGATGATGCAGATTTCGTTTCAGGCTGTGGCGCAATGTAAGAGGGTGGGTGTCAAAGCGGTACACGTTTTGTGTCAGCCAGCAGTGATTCAGGTTCTGCTGGACAATGTTGGGGCACTCTTTGCACTTCCTCTTTTACAGCAATCTTTTCAGGCTTTATTTCAGGATCAGCCAGATTTTGTGGCAAAGAACTGGCAACCGTTTCTTTCATTACTGGGACCGCTGTCTCTTTCTGGTCGTCTCGATCAGGCAGTTTTTCAGATGGTGATGGGAAATTTTTATCGTGCGTTGCATGAATCCACGCTTTCCTTCCATCCAGGCGGTTTGCGGTCTGCGTGGTTAAGAGGATCTGATAGGGACCGCGCCATCTTGGTGCAATCAATGTTTTCCTCTCAAAGTTCTTGATCAACACCCAATCGCCGGGTTCCAGTGCATGCCCCGGACCAGTGTACCTGATCAGTAATGCCTCCTGCACCTGCTGATGAATCAAACGCAATTTTTAGATTAACAGATTACAATAAATGCTGAGTACAGGGTATTCAAGCTCCCTTAACCGTTTCGACTGTGGTGCACACCAAACATTCGCCGGCCTTCCCATCACTATTTCATGTGGGAAGAGCCCAGTTCTTGCTTGCATAGATGTGTGCATGCACAGTAACGCTAGTGGTAATGCGTCTAACCAGCTCAACTTGTTTCCTGCACAAATTTTACTTATTTTGGCCTTCAAAATGCCGTTGTGGCGGTCAATAAGACCGGCACTCATGGGGTGTCTAGAACAATGGAATCTCTCGTCAATCTGGAGACCTGCGCAAATCTGTAATATCACTGCGCCCAAAAAATGCGGACCATTATCTGACCATATGACACGGGGCAGACCAAAACTGGAGAAGTACTCCTTCAACATTACTTTTGCCGTGCTCACGGCGATACAGTCTTTTAATGGATATTCTTCCAGCCATTTACTGAATACACATATAACCACTAGGACATACTTCAAGTTTTGGCATCCCTTCATCTCTATGAAATAAAAATGATTTACCTCAAATAGCATAGAGGGAGGGCCAAAACTGCCTGTTGGAGTCACCGTTCCCTTGCCCACATTGTGCTGTAGGCACGTGATACAATTCTGGACCATCCTCTTGGCATTCTTCTTTATGTGTGAGTTGTCCCATACTGTGGCTAGATGCTGGACTATCTTTTTGGCACAGATATGATTAGGGCTGTGGGCCATCGTGACCATTGCAGCTACATAGGAGTTGGGCAGAATCCCGTTTTTACTTCTCTTGTCCACCCAGAAACCTTCTAGATCAAATTCTGCAGAGCCCTCAGCCCATCCTCGTGTTTCGTCAGCAGTGGCTTCTGCCTGCATCTCTTAGACAGTAGCAATTCCATTTTCTATCATGCAGGGCACTTCCTCAGACTGTACTGACATCATTTTAGTATTTAAATCAGTGGCAGTTTGCGTCGCATTCCTGTCTGCAAATGCGTTTCCTTCTCCCACTTTACATATTACCTTTTTATGCGCCTCGCATTTCACTATTGCTAGGTGCTTCGGACACGTAAGTGCAGACAGTAATCGTACAATCAAAGGGCCATGTTGAATGCTGGCCCCATGTGATGTCAAGAAACCCCGTTCAGCCCATAGCCGGGCAAAATTATGAACCACGCCAAAGGCGTATTTGCTGTCAGTATATATGTTTACACTCAGATTTTCAGAAATCTCACAGGCTCTTGTCAAAGCTATTATCTCTGCGGCTTGTGCAGAGTTGTAGGGGATTCTTATACTTTCTACAATACTGTTTAACGTGGTGATAGCATAGGCAGCAGTTGATGTGCCATCAGGTAGTTTAAAACAGGAGCAATCACAAAACAGTTCTCCATCTAGCTCTTTTTGTGGGGTATCTCTTAAATCAATTCTTCCTTTTGTTTCTTCCTCACCATTAAGCAATCATGGGCAGGTGATTCATTTTCATCTAGTTCTTCCGTGGGCAGTGGCATTAATTCTGCAACATTCAAAGCGCTACACCTCATAATTTGGAGGTGTGGCGCAAAAAGTACAATTTCGTATCTAGTCAATCGAGCAGAAGTGAGGTGTTGCGGCTGTGTTCTATTTAATAGAACGTCTATGGCATGTGGCACCATTAAAATTAAGGTGTGCCCCAATACCATCCGTTCCGTTTGTTTCACTGATGTAGCAGCCGCTGCAACAGCTCGCAAACAACGTGGTAGTACGCGCGCTACAGGGTCCAGCGCGAAAGAAAAATAGCTGCATGGCCTATTTCTTCCACCCTGTTCCTCTGTCAAAACGGCCAATGCGCAGCCTTCACTCTCGTGTACAAACAATCTGAAAATGTTCTCATAATTTGGTGTGCCCAAAACTGGAGCGGAACACAATGCAGTTTTGAGCATATCAAATGCCTTCTGACATTCTTCATTCCACTGCAAAGGCATCACAACATCCTTTTTTGTCAATTCCACCATTGGCTTCACAATGAATGCAAAGTTTACAATCCACTGCCGGCAATAGGAAGCCAAGTCTATTATGGCTCTGACTCCTTTTTGTGTTTTTGGAATAGGCATACCAGAAATGCTCTCTATTCTTTCCGGGGTCAGTCTTCTCCTTTCTCTCGAATGTAGGTAGCCCAAATAAGCCACCTCCTTTCGAGAATATTGGAATTTCTTTAAGCTTTCTTTATGGCCATGTGCTGCTAAATGTGTCAATAATAAAACAGTACTCTTTTTACAAATCTCTTCTCTGTCAGCAGTGATCAATAGTTCATCTATATACTGTAACAATGCACAACCTGCCGGTAATTCTAGCATATCTAGCTGTTCTTTCAATGCTCTGCTGTAAATAGTCTGACTCTGTGTAGCCCTGTGGAATGCATGTGAATGTGAGTGATCATCCTCCTAACGTGAAGGCGAACAGATATCTGCTTTCCTTGTGTACTGGAATACTGAAGAAGGCATTTTTCAAATCAATCAAACTAAAGTACTCTGCCGAGGCAGGAATCATTGTCAAAATTGTGGTGACGTCTGGAACCAATGGGAATTGAGGATCTACTACTTAGTTTAATGCACCAGATCAATTATGAAACAATATGGTACCTCATTACCTCCTTTCTTATACACCGGAAGAATGGGACTGTTACATGTACTGCCTTGAATCTCTTCAATCACTCCCAATTTTACCAAATCTGAAACAATGCTTTTCAATCCTTTTTCTCCTTCTGCTGAAATTTTGTACTGTGGAATACACGGTAACGTTACTCCTTCTTTTAGAACAATTTTTACTGGCTCTATCTTCAAGCATCCCACATCATTATCATTCATTGCCCATATACAAGTTGGCACTTCACTCAATTCTCCTGGCAAAGGCTTGGACAGAAATTAAGATACCGGTACATTCTGTAGCGAAATTGTCAAGAACACTCTATTTGGTGTGCAATGAATAACTGCACTCAGTTTTTTCAATAGATTTAACCCTAAAAGATTTTCCCCACAGTTTTCTGTTAAGAGAAATGGACAATATTCAGTGAATGGGCCTAACATCACTGCTACTGGTTGGGACACTGGATTTATCACTGGGGTACCTGCAAACCCTACTGAAATATTTATTTTCCCTGACAGTGGAATTTCTGGAACCAAGTGATGATCTATCGAGCACTTTTGTGCCCCCGTATCTACGAGAAAGCTATGCTCTCTATTCCTGACTTTCATTTCTACGTAGGGTCCTTTTTGATTCACGGGAATAGGCACTCTATTCCCATGTTGTGTGTTTTGATGGCTCTGATTCTCGGTTAGAGCAGTTTGATTATGAGCTTGGTTCTGATTTTGGGTACTATTTCCTTGGCTATTTGGGTGCTACTGCATGTTGTTTCTATTCTGCCCATTTGTTCCTGGATGCCCCCTATGCTGTCTTCTCTGGCCATACCCGTTCCTATATTGCAGATGTGGACATTGTGCTCGCCAGTGACCTTCCTCTCTGCAATACACACACTGATGTAGTCCCAATGGCCCTCCTTGCATGTTCAAATTACCTCTGCCATGTGCATTTCCTGTTCCTCTATTGTATCCCGCCACTTGCTGAAGTAGCACCTAAACCATTGTTCGTAGTGCTTCTATTTTCATTCGCAAGGGATATTCATCAAATATCTCATGTATTTCCATTGTGGGGATACTAGGATCTGAAATCCATTTTAACGCCTCTCATATACATACTTTTAGCGTATCGCCTGACTGCCTTGACGATGGCAATAATCGCTGCTCTATATATGGCACCGCCGCTTCCTTCCTATCTCTCCTAATATCTTTACTCCTATACCCCGGTGTGGCAAACATTTCAGCATATTCATCATGAAGTTCATTCTTAAATTCAAAAAGTCTGTCTACATGCTCCCTTATTTCCTCTTCTCTCTCTCTACAACGTGCTAATGCATTCAAATCCAACAATTGTTGTGGCAGTAGCCTTCCAATTAACTGTTTCAATCTCATTGTTAAATATTCCCCCATGCATTCCAACAATACTTGTCTTTCATGGCTCCTCCTGAAATCATACATCGAAGCTAGCGTTGACGTTTCATCATTCCCGTTTATACACATCTCTGCCTGTTCTTGCAACACTCGTTATCTCTCCTTGCTGATCGCACTACGGGTCACTCTTGCACATCCACCTTGTCCTGTCCCTTCCCTCATTTCAATGAGTTCAAGTTCAATTACAGGAGAGGCAGATGGGACAGAAACAATCTCTTGGGGGGGAGGTGCGGATGGGACAACGGGAACAGGAAGTGACTGTTGCGGCACCGGCTGGCTAATGGGAGGTGCTGCTTGTGCAGTCTGTGGCTGTGCTGGGGTTTTATCAGCAAGGAGCGGCTGAGCAACTGGAGGGGGCTGAGGAATAGTCACTGACGCAGTCTTTTTAGTCTCTTCCCTTTGGTCTCGCTTTGTATCAGTCAATATTTTATTTATCAATTCATCTGATGAATGCAACTCTCGTTGTGGGTATGTTTTTCTAAACTCAACTGATCACATCTATTTGACTTTCTCAAACTATCATTCCACTCCTCCTCCTCTTTTTCTTTCACTCTCTCTGCTTTCGACTTATGCCTGCACGCATGTTTCTCTCTACTTCTCTAACAAAGCATAGCTTCCCTCCAACAGTCCCTAAGGATATCAAATGCTGCAGGGCGTGTTTTCTTTTTCATCAACACCTTCTCCAAGTTGTCTATTCTCGTAATCTCAAAACTCCCATGATTCGGCCACTGAAGATCTTCCTCTTTTCTGGTTTGCCTATGCCATGTCTCACAAAACATTATCACTCCTATACCATATTTCTCATACATCTCATATGCCGGTGACCCCACAGGTGGCGCGACCTGGTCAGTTTCCAAAGATTGTCTACCACAAAGGAAAAATCCTGCTAAAGTGGACAATACCCCAGGCATGTTTTAACCTTACCCTCGGCTAATCAACCTTAAACTAGGTGTTTGATTTTGCAAAATCAACTCTCAACCAATATCAGGATTACTTTGAATCGGGGCATGACTCACCTGATATGTAAGTCGTCTCTCAAGATGCAATTCGTCCATATACTGACGCAACCAATGACGTCGGGTCTGCGTATCTTGGCTCACTCTGCCTCGTTTTGCAACCCTCGCCTCCTTGTTCTCTAGCAGGGCACGTCGATCAGGGATCAGTTGTGTACAGATCTGCAAAGGAGTCTCTCATCGCTTTCACTGGGGTGCCCCGAACACCTCTTGATCCCGGCTCGATCGTCCCGTCCTTGCCGTTCTTTCCACCTTCCTTATTTTACAACATACACGATGGAACAAGTGGGGGAGGGTTCCTATTCGGGCGCCATCTTGAAGGGGCCCCTAAGGGACCCTCACGTATGGAAACAATGCACAATCACCACACATGAACTGATACGCCAGACACAAGGTTGTATTCCCAAAAGCTAGGGTTTATTGCAAAGCAAATAGTCTCAGTTGGCCAACTGTGTCCCACACCCTGCGACGTGTGTTACCAGACCTCGGGGGACGCAAGAGAGAGAGAATTGTAAAACAGTTACATATATACAAAGCAAGCATTTTACAATCAGTAGTGACACATCCAATACCGCCCCTAATACATTTCCTTTGAATTGGGTACGATGATTGACAATGGTGACGAGTATGACACCTTCAAACATTCATTTAGCAACAGTTTGCAATTTCGGGGGCTTACAGATACAAGTCTTTGTTTTAAAGAACACAATGCTTCTGTTTTTGCAAGCAAGCTGCGTGCAGGGGAGAGACACATTCCAGGCCTTGCTATCTCCTAGTTTCTATTTGTGTACTGGGGGTCAACTTGCTCTGCAGGGCTCTACAGGGCTCAAGAAAGGGGGGCCGCAAAGAAGAGCATAATTCAAGCCATTTAATGTTCGCTTCTAACATTTCTACTGTATTAACGAGACTAGCTGGCACCTGCGTACTGATTAGAATGCGTTGCTGCTTACTTCCAAGGATTTGTGAGGGAGGAGACCGGGCATTTCTGTCTGGGTTGCTGCATTATGTTTCAATGTGTCTCTCGTGGCCTTGCGTTATGCACTAGTAGAGCAGAATACGTTTTCAGCAAAGCAGTTTTACCAGAAAGCAAAAGGCACACGTTAGAGAAAACAAAATGGCGATTTCAGTAACCTTAAAATGGCCGCAGTTTAGTCAAGCTTATGGCTATATATTTTTAATACTGAACACATGAGGCAGTTGGTCTTCGGCCAACAGAGTACATTACCTTATGATTGAGGGGTGTCTACTATTTCTGGACTGACAACCTCCCTCTGAATTGGTGAAAGGCATTTGTGACAAAGTAGTTTATTTGCCATTAGATCTCACAGAAAATGTGCACACTCTAGGAGTGCAACGTCCAATAGAGCATTCTTTAAATGTCTTAGCAAATGGTGTACCAACAAAAGACAAAACATTTGGCAGAAACTTGTGGACTTACATAAAGTTAGACAAGCGAATACTACAAAGAAATAAATATTGAACAAAGCTTAAGGGAAAGAAATGAAATAATTCATCACAAACTGGTCAATTTGAACTTCTGGATCCTGCTGCAGTATCCACTCTTTTGGACTATTGCATAATTCATCCATTGCACTCTAAAGAGACCATAGATGATGCACTAGAAACTTATCAAATGCGACAAACCAAAGGGTCACCAATGAGCATATGGGAAAAAAGTATAGAAGCACATGCGTTTCCACTGCTATTTCCTACTGGGAAAGGAGGAAGATACAATGATAGACCCACTCAGATTACGGCATCAGAATACCACTCATTACAAATGTATTCTCAAGATCCCAGATTTAGACAAAATGTGGAATACATATTCCACCTACTATTTGAAAGTGAACTAGCAACACTATGTTACGGAGTTGCACACATATTGAAATCTGGAACCCATTTTCAAAATATGTCAGCTACGCAACTAATACAAAAAGTGCAAGAAAAAGATGAGGTTTTACAATCAAGTATAACAAATCTGTTTGCAAACATGTGTGGTACGAAAGAATACTGGTTCCGACGGCACAGAGATGTACGTTGTATGATCAGAAACCTTGGACAACCCACTTGGGTTGTTACATTAAGTTGTGCAGAATATGCATGGGAGGATTTACATTATTTCCTAGGCATATCAAACAAAAACAAAACAAAGATAGATATACTAACACCTGGAGAACTTTGCTCTCTAGATCCTTTTAATGTGTCAAGATATTTCCATCATCATTTCATTGCCATGCTACACTTTATTTGTAATAAAACTGTGCCTCCCCTCGGAGAAGTGCACACTTCTTTTGGAGAAAAGAATACCAAGCCAGAGGAGCACGACATATTCACATGCTTTTATGGATCAAAAGTGCACCTAAATTTGGTCAGGACAGTGAATGCATTGTTTTGCAGTTCATCCAAAAATATGTCTCTTGTGAAATCCCTTCAGAAAGGACACATAGTGACCTTCATAGAAAGATTTTACAATTTCAAAGACACACATGTGGCAAATATTGTCATCGCAAATACAAAAGCAAAGGGAAATACTACACTAAACGCCGCTTTGGTTTCCCTAGACCAGCTACAGAAACAGGTGAAGTGAACAACTTCATGTCTTCAGTTCAACATAATGTTAAAGTTAAATCACCTAAGAACGGGTATTACATAAAAAGAACAGAAGAATCAAAAAATATCAATGATTACAATGCAATCATTGCTCTCTTGTGCAATGCAAACATAGATGTGCAGTACATTGCAGACAGTTCCACTGCAGTTGCACAATATGTTACAGCCTACTTAACAAAAGCAGAAAAAACAGAGCTTCAACACCTCTGGAATGACCTATCATCAGACAAAACACTATCTCAGAAATTGTACAGCCTAGGCATAACGATGCTCTCTCATAGAGAATGTGGTGCCTGTGAAGCTGCAGATAGTTTAACCGGTACTGCTAAATTCTAGAAAAAGAGTTCGCAAATCATATGAGGACATAGAAACAATTGCCAAAAATGATCCCAACAGCCAAGCCATTTTAAAAAACTATTTACTGAACACATACTACATTGATAGAAGTACCACTTTGGAAACCATGTGTCTATACCACATAGCTAAAAACTTTGCATACAAAAATAATATAAAACCAGATGAAAGCAAAGGTAGATATAAAGTGAAAGATTGTGAAGGCAGCTTAGTGAAACTTAACAAACAGAGCTCAATTGATCATGTCAAATTGTCATTTAAAACTCCTCAACAGAAAAAACTATATTACATGTCCCTGCTACAACTTTTTAAACCATGGGGAAAAGAGGAAGAGATACTAGATAACTATGACTGCTATGAAGATGCTTTAAAAGCAATTGAAAGCGATATCACCGATGTGAACTTTACACAGTACAAAACAATGTTGCACAATGAACAGCAAAACGAAGAAGAACTTCAGGCCCAACTCGATAAGGACACTTCCGACAGTAGTCAACCTTTTGTAACAGAAAGTCAAGAATCACTAGGACAGCCACTAATAGCAAATGAGGCAGAATGAGCTCTGACAGAAGTGGAAAACACCATGTGTCACTATGAAGAAAATATAGAAGATTTAACTGTACTACTATCAAAACTTAACAAAGATCAGTGCACCATTTTTGAAGAAGTAACAAAAGAAATTGCACATGGTGTACAACATGAAAATAAAGAATGTACCTGCCAAAATTACAAACCTATACTGCTGTACGTCAGTGGTGAAGCTGGGTTAGGAAAAACATTCCTAATCTAAATCATCAGCAAGTTCCTTCAACAATTGACAAACAATAAACTGTCAGCTGTTGTAACTGCCCCCAGAGGTTTAGCTGCCTACAACATAGGCGGTGTAACTTTACACTGGTTACTACTCATTCCAGTAGAACACCAAAACAAATGAGACTATTACAAACTTTCTGCAGAAGCTGCAATGGAACTACACAGAGTATTAAAACAAATGAAAATGCTACTTTTAGATGAAGTGAGCATGGTCTCCAACCTAATGTTGGCTTTCATTCATCTCAGATTGCAAGAAGTACTTAAAACAAACTACGGAGAACTCTTTGTAGGGAAACACATTATCGTTTTCGGAGATCTTCTACAATTGACACCAGTGAAAGGTAAACCTATTTTTAAAACCTTAGGACACAAACACTGCCGTAAACCTGTTGGCAGCATAGGAAATGTCAACCTTTGGCAACATTTCCAATACAGAGAATTAACACAGAAAACATGCGTCAATCTGCAGATCTCACTTAAGCTAACATTTTTAAAAGGTATTAGAGTTGGTGTACTACCTCAAGAAGCAAAAGAAATATTGAAAAACCAGCACATTCATGCACTTTATGGCGATAATGCATGTGCTACTGATGTTATGGAACAATTAGCGCACACAAATGTCAATAGTATGGCCTTAATGCCAACTCTTGCAAGCTGTTTCAAATTCAATGAAACAATGTTAAAAAAAGAAATGCAACCAATAATTTAAACTTGCTCCACAGACAAACTGGACATACATGGTATGACACTACCCATGTGCCAGCAAGCCACAACAAGAGTAAATACCTTAGAGAATTCAATCTCCAACACAGCGGGGTTGGAAAAATATTAAAATTATCCTTAAATTGTAGAGTAATGCTTAAACGTAACCTTGACGTGGAACAAGGGCTAGTTAATGGGGCATTGGGTACAGTTGTTGGCTTTCAAACATACCCATGTGACAACAACATTCAGTTTGTCAATATTCTTTTTGACAAACTTTCAGAAATGAAAAGGATAGGGTGCTCAACAGCTCCATTCCTTCTCTTCAAAGACATGTATGTACGTAGAGAACAATTTTCTCTAACTCTTGCATATGTCACTATTCATAAATCCCAAGATCTTAGCCTAGACAAAGCATTGATAGATATAGGAAACACAGTCTTTAAAGAAGGCTTGAGCTATGTAGTAGTATCACGCTTACGTACAAGTGACGGTCTATTTCTAATCAACTTTGACGCAAGTAAAGTGAATGCTGATATTCCTTGCATTTTATAATACAATAGACTGTGTTCACTGTACACTCCCCATCTGAAATCATTTCCTGTTCCAGAAAAAGGAAAACGTGATAAAAGAAAACTAATTCAAACAAAAATGCAACAGAATATGAAGGCAAATCCTTCAAGAAAACAAAAGAAGCGAAAACTCCCTGCATCAAAGGGAATTACTGTAAGAACATACTTGAAGGATAAGTCTACAAATATAGTACGTTTACAATTTTTAGTTCATGACTGTTACTGAAGAAAACCATGTGGCCTACATATGTCAGTAAAGGAAAAAAGAGGTAGACAGACATGTGATGCCATCAGTGATGTCATCAATGATGTTTGTGATGTCATCTTTTTTGTCATGGGTGTTAGTCTTAGCAGTGCACAGTGGTGGTGCGAGTTATGGTTGCTTAGCTTACCATAACTGGCGAATTTCAGGGGTTTTTTGGTTTTACTTGGAACCATAACGTCCCTTTAACAAAGTTTTTTTCACTGAATTTCATAGGTTTTTAGTAGCGCAACTTAAACATAATGTCCTGGGGACCAATTCCGTTGTTGACGGTGCGCAGTTCAAATACCTTTAACATATATATATATATATATATATGTTAAAGGTATTTGTATATATATATATATATTACATGGCCACAGTAGTGGCCATGTAGTTATGGTTAAGTTGGTGTTTCCATAGGAAGAGCACTTTTTGGGCGGCTTATAACTTCGCTCCCCCTGGACGAATCCTCACCAAATTTTGCAAAAAAAGTATATGGCCCACTATGAATGTTTCCCCAAAGTTTGGTGAGGATTCGTCCGGGGGGGCAAAGTTATAGGGGGGGGGTCCCAAAACATTTTTTTTTCCCATAGACTGAATGGGAACACATTTTTGCTCGCGCCTACAGCCCAAACCGCTGGACGGATTGTCATCAAAATTGGACCAGGAGCAGCGGCTTGGTCTCGAAAGCATGCTTTTGCAAATTTGGTGAAAATCTGTCCAGTAGTTTTTTTTTAAATGACCAAAAAGTAGGTCAGAAAAAATTAGTGATATCTGTGTTCCCTTCGCGGACACATTTCCCTGTTCGCTCCGCGGACAGTGTCCTGATTGGCCGAGCGGCTTACGTCATGTCCGCGGACATAGAGCGTGTTCACTGATTAGACAGTGTGAAGCGTGAAGCGCGTCAGATTTTCGGCAGCACCCGCCATCTTGGATTCGCGGACAGCGTAGTGAAAGTTTGTTCAAAATGTGTATTTAGTAGAGTGTGTTGTTGTGTAGGAGTGTTTGGGGAGGATGGGAGGGTTTGAGATAGGTTAAATGTTGTGCTTTTTTATGTGGTAGATGTTCTTTTTGTGTTTGATTTGTCTGCGGACATCAGGGGTGCTCTGAAATGTTCTAAATAAACTGAATGGGTGGTGTTCTGAGGACTCAATATGTGTCCGTTTTGTTCGCTAGTAAGCTGAAACTGTTCCAAGAACACTTGCGGTGTCCTGAAATGTTCGCAAAAAAAAAGAAATGGGGGTGTTCTGAGGACACTGTCCATATTGATCTCTGGCAAGTTGATTGTGTTCTAAGAACACTCGCGGGGTCCTGAAATGTTCACAAATAAACAAAATGGGGGTGTTCTGGGGACGTTGTCCGTATTGTTCGATGTCAAGTTGAAAGTGTTCTAAGAACTCTTGCGGTGTTCTGAAATGTTCATAGGCGGTGTTCTGAGGACGCTGTCCATATTGTTCATTGTAAACTTGAAAGTGTTCTAAGAACTCTCGCAGTGTCCTGAAATGTTCGCAAATAAAGAAAATGGGGGCGTTCTGAGAACGCTGTCCGTATTGTTCGTTGTCAAGTTGAAAGTGTTCTAAGAAGTCTCGCGGTGTCCTGAAATGTTCGTAGGGGCTTTCCTGAAGACGCTGTCCGTATTGTTCTCTGGCAAGTTGAAAGTGTTCTAAGAACTCTCACGGTGTCCTGAAATGTTCGCAAATAAACAAAATGGGGGTGTGTTCTAAGAACTCACGCAGTGTCCTGAAATGTTCGCCAATAAACAAAATGGGGGTGTGTTCTAAGAACTCTCACAGTGTCCTGAAATGTTCGTAGGGGGTGTCCCGAAGACGCTGTCCGTATTGTTCTCTGGCAAGTTGAAAGTGTTCTAAGAACTCTCACGGTGTCCTGAAATGTTCGCAAATAAACAAAATGGGGGTGTGTTCTAAGAACTCACGCAGTGTCCTGAAATGTTCGTAGGGGGTGTCCTGAAGACGCTGTCCGTATTGTTCTGTGGCAAGCTAAAAGTGTTCTAAGAATTCTTGCGGTGTCCTGAAATGTTCGTAGGGGGTGTCCTGAAGACGCTGTCCGTATTGTTCTGTGGCAAGCTGAATGTGTTCTAAGAACTCTCAGGGTGTCCTGAAATGTTTGCAAATAAACAAAATGGGCGGGTGTTCTAAGAACTCACGCAGTGTCCTCAAATGTTCAAAGGGGGTGTCCTGAAGGCGCTGTCCGTATTGTTCTGTGGCAAGTTGAATGTGTTCTAAGAACACTCGCGGTGTCCTGAAATGTTCACAAAAACAAAATGGGGGTATTCTGAGGACGCTGTCTGTATTGTTCGTTTTCAAGTTGAAAGTGTTCTAATAACTCTCGCTGTGTTCTGAAATGTTCGTAGGGGGTGTTCTGAAGACGCTGTCCATATTGTTCTGTGGCAAGCTGAATGTGTTCTAAGAACTCTTGCGGTGTCCTGAAATGTTCTAATTTAAAGAAAATGGGGGTGTTCTGAGAACGCTGTCCGTATTGTTCGTTGTCAAGTTGAAAGTGTTCTCAGAAGTCTCGCGGTGTCCTGAATTGTTTGTAGGGGGTGTCCTGAAGACTTTATCCGTATTGTTCTCTTGCAAGCTGAATGTGTTCTAAGAACACCCACGGAGTCCTGAAATGTTTGCAAAAACAAAATGGGGGTGTTCTGAGGATGCTGTCCGTATCGTTCGTTGTCAAGTTGAAGGTGTTCTAAGAACTCTCGCGGTGTTCTGAAATGTTCATAGGGGGTGTTCTGAGGACGCTGTCCATATTGTTTGTTGTAAAGTTGAAAGTGTTCTAAGAACTCTCGCGGTGTCCTGAAATGTTCGCAAATAAAGAAAATGGGGGTGTTCTGAGAACGCTGTCCATATTGTTCGTTGTCAAGTTGAAAGTGTTCTAAGAAGTCTCGCGGTGTCCTGAAATGTTCGTAGGGGGTTTCCTGAAGACGCTGTCCGCATTGTTCTCTGGCAAGTTGAAAGTGTTCTAAGAACTCTCGCGGTGTCCTGAAATGTTCGCAAATAAACAAAATGGGGGTGTGTTCTAAGAACTCTCACAGTGTCCTGAAATGTTCGTAGGGGGTGTCCTGAAGACGCTGTCCGTATTGTTCTGTGGCAAGCTAAAAGTGTTCTAAGAATTCTTGCGGTGTCCTGAAATGTTCGTAGAGGGTGCCCTGAAGACGCTGTCCGTATTGTTCTGTGGCAAGCTGAATGTGTTCTAAGAACTCTCAGGGTGTCCTGAAATGTTTGCAAATAAACAAAATGGGGGTGTGTTGTAAGAACTCACGCAGTGAGCTCAAATGTTCAAAGGGGGTGTCCTCAAGGCGCTGTCCGTATTGTTCTGTGGCAAGCTGAATGTGTTCTAAGAACACTCGCGGTGTCCTGAAATGTTCGCAAAAACAAAATGGGAGTATGCTGAGGACGCTGTCTGTATTGTTCGTTGTCAAGTTGAAAGTGTTCTAAGAACTCTCACCGTGTTCTGAAATGTTCGTAGGGGGTGTTCTGAGGACGCTGTCCATATTGTTCGTTGTCAAGTTGAAAGTGTTCTAAGAACGCTTGCGGTGTCCTGAAATGTTCGAATTTAAAGAAAATGGGGGTGTTCTGAGAACGCTGTCCGTATTGTTCGTTGTCAAGTTGAAAGTGTTCTAAGAAGTCTCGCGGTGTCCTGAAATGTTCGTAGGGGGTGACCTGAAGACGCTGTCCGTATTGTTCTCTGGCAAGTTGAAAGTGTTCTAAGAACTCTCGCAGTGTCCTGAAATGTTCGCAAATAAAAAAAATAGGGGTGTGTTCTAAGAACTCACGCGGTGTCCTGAAATGTTTGTAGTGGGTGTCCTGAAGACGCTGTCCATATTGTTCTGTGGCAAGCTGAAAGTGTTCTAAGAACTCTCATGGTGTCCTGAAATTTTCGCAAATAAACAAAATGGGGGTGTGTTCTAAGAACTCACGCGGTGTCCTGAAATGTTCGTAGGGGGTGTCCTGAAGACGCTGTCCGTATTGTTCTGTGGCAAGCTAAAAGTGTTCTAAGAATTCTTGCGGTGTCCTGAAATGTTCGTAGGGGGTGTCCTGAAGACGCTGTCCGTATTGTTCTGTGGCAAGCTGAATGTGTTCTAAGAACTCTCAGGGTGTCCTGAAATGTTTGCAAATAAACAAAATGGGGGGGTGTTCTAAGAACTCACGCAGTGTCCTCAAATGTTCAAAGGGGGTGTCCTGAAGGCGCTGTCCGTATTGTTCTGTGGCAAGTTGAATGTGTTCTAAGAACACTCGCGGTGTCCTGAAATGTTCACAAAAACAAAATGGGGGTATTCTGAGGACGCTGTCTGTATTGTTCGTTTTCAAGTTGAAAGTGTTCTAATAACTCTCGCTGTGTTCTGAAATGTTCGTAGGGGGTGTTCTGAAGACGCTGTCCATATTGTTCTGTGGCAAGCTGAATGTGTTCTAAGAACTCTTGCGGTGTCCTGAAATGTTCTAATTTAAAGGAAATGGGGGTGTTCTGAGAACGCTGTCCGTATTGTTCGTTGTCAAGTTGAAAGTGTTCTCAGAAGTCTCGCGGTGTCCTGAATTGTTCGTAGGGGGTGTCCTGAAGACGTTATCCGTATTGTTCTCTTGCAAGCTGAATGTGTTCTAAGAACACCCGCGGAGTCCTGAAATGTTCGCAAAAACAAAATGGGGGTGTTCTGAGGATGCTGTCCGTATCGTTCGTTGTCAAGTTGAAAGTGTTTAAGAACTCTCGCGGTGTTCTGAAATGTTCATAGGGGGTGTTCTGAGGACGCTGTCCATATTGTTTGTTGTAAAGTTGAAAGTGTTCTAAGAACTCTCGCGGTGTCCTGAAATGTTCGCAAATAAGGAAAATGGGGGTGTTCTGAGAACGCTGTCCATATTGTTCGTTGTCAAGTTGAAAGTGTTCTAAGAAGTCTCGCGGTGTCCTGAAATGTTTGTAGTGGGTGTCCTGAAGACGCTGTCCATATTGTTCTGTGGCAAGCTGAAAGTGTTCTAAGAACTCTCATGGTGTCCTGAAATTTTCGCAAATAAACAAAATGGGGTGTGTTCTAAGAACTCACGCGGTGTCCTGAAATGTTCGTAGGGGGTGTCCTGAAGACGCTGTCCGTATTGTTCTGTGGCAAGCTAAAAGTGTTCTAAGAATTCTTGCGGTGTCCTGAAATGTTCGTAGGGGGTGTCCTGAAGACGCTGTCCGTATTGTTCTGTGGCAAGCTGAATGTGTTCTAAGAACTCTCAGGGTGTCCTGAAATGTTTGCAAATAAACAAAATGGGGGGGTGTTTTAAGAACTCACGCAGTGAGCTCAAATGTTCAAAGGGGGTGTCCTCAAGGCGCTGTCCTTATTGTTCTGTGGCAAGCTGAATGTGTTCTAAGAACACTCGCGGTGTCCTGAAATGTTCGCAAAAACAAAATGGGAGTATGCTGAGGACGCTGTCTGTATTGTTCGTTGTCAAGTTGAAAGTGTTCTAAGAACTCTCACCGTGTTCTGAAATGTTCGTAGGGGGTGTTCTGAGGACGCTGTCCATATTGTTCGTTGTCAAGTTGAAAGTGTTCTAAGAACGCTTGCGGTGTCCTGAAATGTTCGAATTTAAAGAAAATGGGGGTGTTCTGAGAACGCTGTCCGTATTGTTCGTTGTCAAGTTGAAAGTGTTCTAAGAAGTCTTGCGGTGTCCTGAAATGTTCGTAGGGGGTGACCTGAAGACGCTGTCCGTATTGTTCTCTGGCAAGTTGAAAGTGTTCTAAGAACTCTCGCAGTGTCCTGAAATATTCGCAAATAAACAAAATAGGGGTGTGTTCTAAGAACTCACGCGGTGTCCTGAAATGTTTGTAGTGGGTGTCCTGAAGACGCTGTCCATATTGTTCTGTGGCAAGCTGAAAGTGTTCTAAGAACTCTCATGGTGTCCTGCAATTTTCGCAAATAAACAAAATGGGGGTGTGTTCTAAGAACCCACGCGGTGTCCTGAAATGTTCGTAGGGGGTGTCCTGAAGACGTTGTCCGTATTGTTCTGTGGCAAGCTAAAAGTGTTCTAAGAATTCTTGTGGTGTCCTGAAATGTTCGTAGGGGGTGTCCTGAAGACGCTGTCCGTATTGTTCTGTGGCAAGCTGAATGTGTTCTAAGAACTCTCAGGGTGTCCTGAAATGTTTGCAAATAAACAAAATGGGGGTGTGTTCTAAGAACTCACGCAGTGAGCTCAAATGTTCAAAGGGGGTGTCCTCAAGGCGCTGTCTGTATTGTTCTGTGGCAAGCTGAATGTGTTCTAAGAACACTCGCGGTGTCCTGAAATGTTCGCAAAAACAAAATGGGGGTATTCTGAGGACGCTGTCTGTATTGTTCGTTCTCAAGTTGAAAGTGTTCTAAGAACTCTCACCGTGTTCTGAAATGTTCGTAGGGGGTGTTCTGAGGACGCTGTCCATATTGTTCGTTGTCAAGTTGAAAGTGTTCTAAGAACTCTTGCGGTGTCCTGAAATGTTCGGATTTAAACAAAATGGGGGTATTCTGAGGACGCTGTCTGTATTGTTCGTTGTCAAGTTGAAAGTGTTCTAAGAACTCTTGCGGTGTCCTGAAATGTTCGAATTTAAAGAAAATGGGGGTGTTCTGAGAACGCTGTCCGTATTGTTCGTTGTCAAGTTGAAAGTGTTCTAAGAACTCTCGCAGTGTCCTGAAATGTTCGCAAATAAACAAAATGGGGGTGTGTTCTAAGAACTCACTCGGTGTCCTGAAATGTTCGTAGTGGGTGTCCTGAAGACGCTGTCCGTATTGTTCTCTGGCAAGTTGAAAGTGTTCTAAGAACTCTCGCAGTGTCCTGAAATGTTCGCAAATAAACAAAATGGGGGTGTGTTCTAAGAACTCACTCGGTGTCCTGAAATGTTCGTAGTGGGTGTCCTGAAGACGCTGTCCATATTGTTCTGTGGTAAGATGAAAGTGTTCTAAGAACTCTCGCGGTGTCCTGAAATTTTCGTAGGGGAAGTCCTGAAGACGCTGTCTGTATTGTTCTCTGGCAAGTTGAAAGTGTTCTTAGAACACTTGCGGTGTCCTGAAATGTTTGCAAATAAACAAAATGGGGGTGTGTTCTAAGAACTCACGGGTGTCCTGAAATTTTCGTAGTGGGTGTCCTGAAGACGCTGTCCGTATTGTTCTGTGGCAAGCTGAAAGTGTTCTAAGAACTCTTGCGGTGTCCTGAAATGTTCGCAAAAACAAAATGGGGGTGTCCTGAGGACGCTGTCTATATTGTTCGCTGTCAAGTTGAAAGTGTTCTAATAACACTCACGGTGTTCTGAAATATTCGTAGTGGGTGTTCTGAAGACGCTGTCCATATTTTTCTGTGGCAAGCTGAATGTGTTCTAAGAACTCTCGCGGTGTCCTGAAATGTTTGCAAATAAAGAAAATGGGGGTGTTCTGGGAATGCTGTCCGTATTGTTCTGTGTCAAGTTGAAAGTGTTCTAAGAACTCACGTGGTGTCCTGAAATGTTCGTAGGGGGTGTCCATAAGACGCTGTCCGTATTGTTCTGTGGCAAGCTGAATGTGTTCTAAGAACACTCGCGGTGTCCTGAAATGTTCGCAAAAAAAAATGGGGGTATTCTGAGGACGCTGTCCGTATTGTTTGTTGTCAATTTGAAAGTGTTCTAAGAACTCTCGCTGTGTTCTGAAATGTTCGTAGGGGGTGTCCTGAAGACGCTGTCCATATTGTTCGATGGCAAGTTGAATGTGTTCTAAGAACTCTCGCGGTGTCCTGAAATGTTCGTAGGGGGTGTCCTGAAGACGCTGTCCGTATTGTTCGCTGGTAAATTGAAAGTGTTCTAAGAACACTGGTAATGTCCGCGGACATTAAAACTTTCCACAGGCCATCGTTGAAATGTTTGACTGTATGGGTGTGATATGCTGCGGTGGTTGTGGCCAGGGCATAGAGTGTTGGGTGCATGACCATTTGTTCATGCACCCAACACTCTATGCCCTGGCCACAACCACTGCAGCATATCACAGTTATAGTTGCTTATAACTTTGGGTCAAAAACAAATTTATAAAGAACAAAGTTATAAGATATTATGGGTGTGATATGCCTCAATGGTTGTGGCTTTGGCATAGAGTGTATAATATACTTACTATTTGGTTTAGTAACTGGAGTACATGTATTTCTTGTTAATTTCTTTGATAAAAGAAAATAGCATGTTAGTATTAGTATTTTGTGATGACTTATTATATTGTATAATCAACATTTTTTTATATTTGGACCCTCATATTTAGTAGATTACAAACCAGAGTACTGTGCAATTTGTTCAGTTTCTGTGTTCATTGCTAAAATCATTGGGTCTGTGGGAGAAAAAAAAATCCATGTTGGATTAAAAAAAAAACTTGTTCTGTTATGCTACAGTTTATTTGTTTGTTTGTTTTCAGTGTTGACTTGATGCTTCTGGCTAATGGTTTATACATTGGGTTGTTGCATTTTTTTGGAGCAGTAACATATTATTTATTTGTTTGGATATTGTTAAATTTTTGGACAGTTAGATACCAATTGGCGTATTCTAACTGTCTATTTTTTTATATATTTTAGTGGTATTGATTTATCTGTTTGGATATTGTTAAATTTTGGGACAGTTAGATACCAATTGGCGTATTCTAACTGTCTATTTTTTGCTCTAATTTAGTGGTATTCATTTATCTGATTAGTTGTTGTCGAATCTTTTGGCAGTTATATAGCTTTTGGAATATTCTAACAGTTTATATTTTTTTACTACATGTTTAGTTAAGGTTTAAGAACAATTTATTTATCAAATTTTGGTTTTAAGAACATTAACTAAGCGTTTATAAGATTTGCTGGTAATCTCTGCTTCAAAGTAATGGTACTATCATTACATTCAAACCATCCACATTTCTTTTTTATGTATGTAGTGTAGTGACCTGCATTGGTTGAGGCTCATGCGTGGTAGATTATGTTGGTTTTCTTGCCAAGTGATATTTGACCATGTGTGAATCCAGTCAGCTTGCAGTTGTTTTTGGTACCATCTGCCTTGTAACGTAGAAGCATTAGTATTACGTATTTACTATGTGTTTGTATTACTAATGTGGAGCGATTATCTGAATTGCAGGTAGAACATAATCTACCATGGTTTTCATTCTGTACAAGTTGCTGAAATGGAATGGATTCACAATTAGGTATTGATATATATACAAAGCATTAATTGGGGATTTCTTCTTGTGTCACATTGTTGCAGAGAGTGCATTTATGTTTCCACATGTACGAAATCTGGAAGATTTCATTTATAGATATGTTTTTGTTTTCCAGTACTTGTAGTAAGTACATTAGAAATTCTTGTGGATCTTCCTGTGAGTTTATAGTGAATTTCACCATTCCAGCACAGTAGTCCAATTGTTGTCTTATTCTATAAACACTATATGTGTTATCAGGATTGTTTGCTGCATTTCTGTGAAGTACTAACATTTGCATACACAATGGGTCTGTAGTGTGTAAGTAAATGTTGTCAACAATCGGTGGTAATTGAAATAGATTATTAATTGCTACATTTGCATAGCAACTTACACCAACTATATTTGAGAGTTTAAATGGACCAGATAGTTCTGTATCTGACTGCTTTTTTTGGAGTTTGTCTTCCTTTTTTGAAGAAGTACCTGGTTTACTTTCCCTAATTGATTCTTTTTTGCTTGTGGTACTTGATGAAGTATTACTTTCTTTTACTCTCTTTGGAGGATTTGCAGTGACATCCTGTTGCATTTCTGTTTGATTTATTTTTCTTTTATAACGTTTTACTTTTTGTGGAACAGAATATGTGTTTAGATGGGGGGTGTATAGTGAGCAAAGTCTATTGTATTCTAAAATGCAAGGAATATCAGCGTTTATTTTACTTGCATCAAAGTTGATTAGAAATAGACCGTCAAGTGTACGTAAGCGTGATAGTGCTACGTAGCTCATGCCTTCTTTAAAGACTGTGTTACCAATATCTATCATTGCTTTGTCTAGGAATCGTGAATGCGTATGCAAGAGTTAGAGAAAATTGTTCTCTGCGTACATACATGTCTTTGAAGAGAAGGAATCGAGCTGTTGAGCTCCTATCCTTTTTACTTCTGAAAGTTTGTCAAATAGTATATTGACAAACTGAATTTTGTTGTCACGTGGGTATGTTTGAAAGCCAACAAATGTACCCAGTGCTCCATTAACTAGTCCTTGGTCCACGTCAATATTACGTTTAAGCATTACTCTGCAATTTAAGGATAATTTTAATATCTTTTCTAAGCCTGCTGTGTTTGAGATTGATTTTTCTAAACTATTTTGTCTTGTTGTGGCTTGGTCACACATAGGTAGTGTCCTACCATGTACATCTAGTTTGTCTGTGGCGCTAATTTCCATTATTGGTTGCATTTCTTTACTTAACATTATTTCATTGAATTTGAAACAGCTTGCAAGAGTTGGTATTAAGGCCATACAATTGACATTTTTGTGGGCTAATTGTTCCATAACATCTGTAGCACATGCATAATCGCCATAAAGTGCATTCATTTGCCGGGTTTTCAATATTGCTTCTGCTTCTTTAGAAAGTATACCAACTCTGATACTTTTTAAGATGTTGGCATAAGTGAGATCTGCAGATTGCTGCATGTTTTCTGTTAATTCTCTGTATTGGAAATGTTGCCAAAGGTTGACATTTCCAATGCTGCCAACAGTTTTACGGCAGAGTTTGTGTCCTAATGTTTTAAAAAAAAGGCTCTCCTTTTACTCGTGTTAATTGAAGATCTTCAAAAACAATAATGTGTTTTCCTGCAAAGATCTCTTCATAGTTTTGAGTACTTCTTGTAATCTGAGGTGAATCAAAGCCAACATTAGGTTGGAGACCATGCTCACTTCATCTATTAGTAGCATTTTCATTTGTTTCAATACTCTGCGTAGTTCCATTGCAGCTTCTGCAGAAAGTTTGTAATAGTCTAATTCGTTCTGCTGTTCTACTGGCAATAGTAGTAATTGGTGTAAAGTGACACCACCTTTGTTGTAGGCAGCTAAACCTGTGGCGGCAGTGACAACAGCTGACAGTTTCTTGTTTGTCAATTGTTGAGGAATTTACTGATGATTTTGATTAGGAATGTTTTGTCAGAACCAGCTTCACCACTGATGTACAGTAGTATAGGTTTATAATTATGGCAGGAACATTCTTTATTTTCATGTTGTACACCATGTGCAATTTGTTTTGTTACTTCTTCAAAAATGCTACGTTGTTCATTGTTTAGTTTTGATTGTAGTATAGTTAAGTCTTCTTTATCTTCATACTTACATATGGTGTTTTCTACTTCTATCATAGGTAATTCTGCCTCATTTAGTATTAGTGGTTCTCCCAGTGGTTCTTGGCTTCCTGTCACAGAAGGTTGACTTTTGTCAGGAGTGTCTTTATCTAGTTGGGCCTGGAGTTCCTGCCCAACTAGATAAGTTCTTCGTGTTGCTGTTCATTGTGCAACATTGTTTTGTATTGTGTATAGTCTACATCAGTTATAGTGCTTTCATTTGCTTTGAAAGCATCTTCATATGAGTCATATTTATCTAGTATTTCTTCTTCTTTTCTCCATGGTTTAAAGAGTTGTAGCAGGGACATTTAATATACTTCTTTATGTTGATTGTCTTCTCAATGACAATTTGATATGATTAATTAAATTTGGTTTAGTGAGTTTAACTAAGCTGCCTTCACAGGTTGTCACTCTGTATTTACCTTTTTTTCATTAGGTTTTATATCATTTTTGTATGTGTAGTTTTGGGCTATGTGGTATAGACACATGGTTTCCAAAGTATTACTTCTGTTTGGGTAGTATGTCTCCAATAAATTGTTTTTTTTAAAATGTCTTGGCTGTTGGGATCATGTTTGGCTATTGTTTATATATCTTCGAATGATTTTAGAACTCTTTTTCTAGATTTAGCTGGACCAAGGCTTAGCCATACTATATTTTCAGATTTACCATACAATGCAGTACCAGTTAATTGATCAGCTGCTTCATATGTTCTACATTCTCTATGGGAGAGCATTTTTATGCCCAAGCTGTATAATTTCTGAGACAATGTTTTATCTGATGACAGGTCATTCCAGAGGTCTTGGAGCTCTGTCTTTTCTGCTTTAGTTAAGTATGCTGTGACATATTGTACAACTGCAGTAGAATTGTCTGCAATGTACTGCACATCTATGTTTGAATTCCATAAGTGGGCAATTATTGCATTATAATCATTGATATAATTTTCTTCTTCTTTTCTTTTTATGTAATATGTATTTTTAGGTGACTTACCTTTAACACTATGTCTAACTGAAGACATGAGGTTGTTCACTTGACCTGTATTTGTAACTGGTCTAGGGAAACCAAATCGGCATTTGGTCTAGTATTTCCCTTTGTTTTTGTATTTGCGACGACAATATTTGCCACATTTGTGTCTTTGAAATTGTAAAATTTGTGCATGAAGATCACTATTTGTGGATTCTGATGGAATTTCACAAGTGACATATTTTTCAATAAACTGTAAAACAGTGGCATCACTGTCTTGACCAAATTTAGGAGCATCTTTAATCCATAAAAGCATGTGGATAGGTGGTGCTCCTCTGGCTTGGTATTATTTTCTCCAAAAAGAAGTGTTTCACTTCTCCAAGGGGAGGTACAGTGTTATTACAAATAAAATGTAGCATAGCAATAAAGCGATGGTGAAAATATCTTGAAACATTAACAGGATCCAAAGAACAAAGTTCTCCTGGTGTTAGTATATCTATGTTTGTTTTATTTTTGTCCGATATGCGTAGGAAATCATGTAAATCTTCCCAGGCATATTCTGCACAACTAAATGTAACAAACCAAGTGGGTGGGCCAAGGTTTCTGATCATACAACGTTCATCTCCATGACGTTCAAACCAGTACTCTTTCTTACCACGCATATTTGCTAATAGATTTGTAATATTTGATTGTAAAACCACATCCTTTTGTTGCACTTTTTGTAATAATTGTGTAGCTGTCATATTTTGAAAGTGTGATCCTGATTTTAATATGTGTGCAACTCCGTAACATAAAGTTGCTAGTTCACTTTCAAAGAGTAGGTGGAATATGTATGTCTATCATCGTACCTTCCTCCTTTGCCAGTAGGAAAGAGTAGAGGAAAGCACGCGCTTCTAAACTTTTTTCCCATATGCTGATTGGTGATCCTTTTGTTTGACGCATTTGGTATGTTTTCAGTGCATCTTCTATGGTGTCATTAGAGTGCAAAGGATGAATTGTATAATGGTCTAAAGTATTTGATATTGTAGCAGGATCTAGGAGCTCACATTGACCAGATCTTGTGTTTCTTGAATTATTTCAGTTGTATCCTTCAAGTTTTCTTCAATATTAATTTCTTTGTAATATTCATTATTCTCTTTAAGATATTGCAAGGCTTGTCTAACTTTATGTAAATCTACCAGCTGTTGCCATACTTTTTTGTCTTTTGTAGGTACTCCAGATAATTAAAGATTGCTGCATTGGACGTTGCACTCCTAGAGTATGCACATTTTCTTTTAGATCTAATGGTAAATAAACTACTTTTCCACAAATGCCTTTTACCAATTCAGAGGGAGGTAATTTTTCTATTTTTGGTTGAAGGCGTATTATTGCTTGAAATGGGTGCACTGTTTGAATTATGATGCTCTCATATAAATTAAGTTGTTGTAGGGGTTTTGGTAGTGGGTATAATTCCAAATTATTTGTGATAGCACGTGAAGGAGTTTGGTTGTTGTCAAGTTTTGTAGTGCAGTAACTGCACAGTATTAAGGGGTCATTTATTTTGTATTTGTTTTCTACTACAAGGTAGTGAGCTAATTCAAAACAGAATCTTCATTGTCTTCTATTTTATATGATAGGGCTACAGTTTTTGTGTTACTTTTATAAAAAGTTCTGTGGCAACATACACATACATGGTTTGGTACTTCAGCTGATGTACTTTTAAATTTTAGTATTCATTTTTTGAATGTGTTTAGCAAAAGGTTGCCATGTGTAGAAATGTTGCTAATTTGGTTTAAAGCTATTTCATTCTGTAAATGGCTTTCGCTTCCAAAATATTTTTTCTGGATATAGTCAATTTCTTGAAGTAGGTCTTTCGCTGTACCATGTAGAAGAATGTTATTTAAATGTGCTGGTGCTAAAGCAGGACATTTAGCATAGTACAGTTTATAGACTAGATTTCTTATAGTTGAATGATGTGTTGATATTCTTTTGATATCATGGAAGGTGATTTTACCAGTAGGTCCTGTAATGCAGGCCAATGAATGTCCTTGTAGTCCTGTGTATTTGTGCACTGGACAAGTATCCATATTTTGCAGTAGTTTAATTTTGATTTTGTCTTTGCTTTTTACATATTGATTGAGGAATTGGCATAGAGATTTGAAAAATTGTTTGGGAATGATACATATTGACATGCATGGCCATCTGTACACAAGACGTTCTGATTCAGTTGAATGGAAGTTTTTAGGGCATTTAAGGGCATATTTTTGTAAGGAGTACTTCTTGTTCCATTATAGTATTATTAACTTTTTCATAACCTCGACCACTGCTATGTAGGGCTATTGTATTTGTTTGGTTTTGTTTGCACGCTTCTTCATTAAAGTATGGTTCTGTGCTCGTAGTGTGATTCCATTCACCTCCGCAGATACTTAAGAAGTTATTTCTGTTGACATTTCGTTTATTGCAAAGTCTTTTTTGTAATTTAGTTATTAGTTTTGTTAGTGTTTTCATTTTGTTTAACACTAAAATAAATAACTTTCTTTTGAGAATAATTGCACTGTCTATCAAAGCTTCTAAGATTAATTTCCTACGATAGGTTTTAAGCATTGATCCTGATTTCTCTCCTGTTTTTATAAAATTTTGAAGGACTTTGTGACGGAACATTTTGGCTAAAATACTTTTCTTGGTATGCTTACTTTGCACTATATTAAAATTTAAAGAAGCAGTTTTATCTGTAGTGATAGCTGATTTTCTGTTAATTGTTTTTTGGTTTGTTTTACATTTTGATAGAGGAGGCAAAGTTTTTGTACTTGAAACTTCTTGTGTTTCAGTAAATGACTGTATTAGCTGTTTTGTTTCAACTTTTTTTTACAAATTCTGCTAGAGATGGATGCTTATGTTGCACAATTTTATTTTCATTTGCTCTACCTCTGCGTTGCTTTCTACAGACTTGACTTTTGGTAGGCATTCTTCAGGGTCTGTTGAAAAAAATAAAGATGGTATCGGTTGGGGTGTTCTACAATGTATGTGTGATGTGTGCATGAGTGTTTGAGTAAGATGATGTATTTAATGGTGTGTGATTGTGCATTGGGAACTACAACTAGTAGGGATGGGTATTCTTCAATTAATAAGTTCCTAAACTCAGGTTCAGATGACAGAACAAAATAAGCTAGTGGTGTGCAGAAGCATAAATAGTAAATCTAATGTATACAATTAAAACAGTTGTTTGTTCTATAATATGACAATTCTAGCGGTTGAGTTGGGTAATTTGTGTGTCCAAAAATAGGAATTTGTGCGCCATTCTGGCTGTAAATCGCTGTTTAAGACATGGGGATTTTTGGACAGAATGGTGCACAATCTCTATTTTTAGGCAAAGAAATAGCATGAATTAACTTTACAGTATGTTTGAGTAATAATACAAATATTATGGTGATATTCTACTTACTTTTTTCTAAAATGGACAGGTTAATTCTTAGTTCTTCTTTGTTCTTCAAATTTGGCTGCTTCTTTTCAGGAGAATGGCCTTCACTGCAATTGTAAAAGAAACAAATTAGTAATGTTGTTTGTATATAGCACTGTTTTTAATTATGATATTGATTTTTTTAATTGAAGTCCTCAGCACCTTCCTAAAAACTATTAAAAATATCTTATTTACATAAGATACGTCGAACCAGTTCAATACATATGATATGTTCTTAATGAACAAATTGTATTGCAATGACTAACTGAAACAAACAGAATATCTTTACCAGTGCCTCAATGTCATGCTTAAATAAAAGTAATACAAAAAAATAAAAAATATGCAATTGTATAAGTATTATTTTTTGAGATTTGAACATACAGTGTGTATGCATGCAATTTTGTTTGAATATATGTAGTCTATACATTTCATTTAAAAAATGTTAGTTTACTATGATTTGAGTGTGTGTATAAAGAAAGTAAATAGTATAAAGGTTTATAAGTGACAGTTGATTTTAGGAGATTGAAAAAAAGACAGTAGATTCATTTTCCAGATTACACAAGCTAAAATTCAGTTTGAAAATGTGTTCATGTACTGTACAGAAAATATGCATACCTGTAGTTTGTGTTCATACATATGGATATGCATGGAGTTACAAGTAGAAATATTGCCAATGATATGACACTTGTACTCAGCGGTACTTCGCGGACATCGGGAGTTACATCCGGGGATGTTTGGGTTCAGAAGTCATGCAAATGAGAATAAGCACTGAAAGTGATTGGTCAGGAAAGTTTAGTGGGTGTGTTGTGCCAGGAGAGAGTTTCTCAGATATTATTTTTGCTGAGAGAAGAACATATAGCTATGGCTGTGTGTTTCAGAAAACAGATTGTCTGGATTTTGGGAGATTCATGGATACATTGGTTGAAGGTTCATGCAGAAAGCTGCGGAGTAGCTGTAGATCTTGGATTTCCACATGTGGAAGTACACTGGCATGGAGTACGTGGAATGAAGTGGTTGGACTTGCTACCTCTCTGTGCTACTTTGGAGACAGAGCAACATCCATTGTGACTGTGAAGGGAACAGTTTAGGACATGTGACTGGAATTTATTTGCAATTTGCTATGAAAGAAGGACTTGGGAAGGCCATGGACATGTTTCCTAATTCTCAAGTGATATTTTCAGGGATTGCGCAGAGACAAATGTGGCTTTGTTCTTCTTCATTAGGTCCACAAATTGGAAAAGCAATGCGCAATGTTAATAAGGCTGTTTGTGCAATTCTAACAGATTTTGGCATGTCCTTTTTTCACAATGAAAATATTATGTTTCGTAGTACATATGTTTTTCGCAGAGATGGAGTCCATCTTACTTACGCTGGCAATCAGATTTTTCTGAGAAATGTACAAAATGCATTGCAACCTTTTTTAGAAATACAGCATCCATTTTGAAGTAGGTGTTAAGTATTTATAATTTTTGACATACAAACACCTCCCAAAGGCTGTTTTCAGAGCCACCACTTCCTCCCAGAGAAAAATGAAATGGTCATAATAGGGTAGCACCCCAATTTTTTGAATGTTCGCGACCTCTCCGCGGACTTCTAAGAAATACAAAGGGCCCTGCTTCATTTATTTTCACTTCTATTTTTTAACTGTGAAAGGCGGCTCTGAAAAGAGCCTTATTTTCTTTTGATTTTTGTTATTTTGTATTTTTTTTGTTTTTTTATACACGACACACTAGGAGAGGAGGGGAAAGGCGGGTAAAGGGGGGGACACCAACCACAGGGATAAGAAAGGGCAAGCTGAGAGAGGAAGATGTAGAGTGGGTTTTATTTGGGTAGTGAGCATATCTTCTCGTGCTCTGAGAAGATAGTCTCAAAAGTACTCTGAAGTCACTCCCCCCTGCAGAGTACTGTGTCACAGTACATACATACAACTGTGACCCTCGAAAGGTAAGGGTCATCAGAATTCTGTATGGCCTGTGAGGCAGCTTGAGGAAGATGCTGTCCCACAGCGGTGGTCCTTGTGGTGACAGGATCAGAAACGGAAGACGAAGTAGAGGAAATCAACCTACTACGTTCTTCGCAAGGTAAAACCTTGCGAATAGCCCCAGAGTGAAAAGACATCAGGTGTCGCTTCATGGTCGTGGTCCCAAAGCTGTACGAACCGTGTTTTCCGTGACTGAGTATCATTTTGCACTCATTGCAGATAACACGGTTCGCACGAGCCTTAGGACCATTCCCATAAATGGTAAACAACCACCACACCCAAGACTCATGGCTAGTGCGAGTAGTAGGGATTTCCTCTACCTCATTCTCGTCATCCTCTTCTTCCTCCTCTGCATCCTCACTCCTGTTCCCCTCTTCAGGCCCTTGGGAAGGTGGTGGTGGTGGAGGGGGTGGGGGTGTTGGTGGTGCTGAGGCAGACACCACACCAGGTGGCAGCAGTGGAGCCACAGAAGACATCAGGTTGAAGATGGAAATCTGCAGGTTTCAGCAAAAATCTCTGTGCTCTGTAGAATAGCCAGAAACACAATGAGAATAAGCTCTAGGGTGTGGTCTTTTATAGGGGTGCTTGTGCATGGTCCGTGGATAGGCGTGTGGTCCGCGGACAGATCGAACACAAAAAAAGGTTCAAAAGGTTTCAAAAAGTATGTATAAACTTAAGTAGTATGTGGGACTTGTGCTATGGTGAGTTTTTATTGGAAAATATTGTGGATTACTTGAGAATGTACTTTTAAATGGTTCGGGGACACGAACGGTGTCCGCATTCAGAACACGCGATCAGCGTGGGCACGGTCATATGGTCGCTTCGCGAACATGTTCGCGAAGGAAGCGGTTGTCCGCAGGACACCAAATACACGGGCATTGGTTTGCGCATGCACGTTGATGTTCTACGGATAGTGTTCGGGTCCTGAAGTAATTAAAAGTGCGTCAGACATCAAACAAACAATTACGGACAGGTGTTTGTTCTTAGAACAGTGTCAACTTGCTTGCGAACAATACGGACAGAAATAGCGTCCTCAGAACACCTCCATTTTCGTTTCTTTATGGACATTTCTTTATGAACATTTCAGGACACCGCGTGTGTTCTCAGAACAGTTTCAACTTGCTAACGAACAGTACGGACAGGTATAGTGTTCTTCAGGACACCTCCATTTTTGTTTATTTACGAACATTTCAGAACACCAATTGTGTCCTTAGAACAGTTTCAACTTGCTAACGAACAGTACGGACATGTATAGTGTTCTTCAGGACACCTCCATTTTCATATATTTACGAACATTTCAGAACACCAATTGTGTTCTTAGAACAGTTTCAATTTACTAACGAACGGTACGGACATGTATAGTGTTCTTCAGGACACCTCCATTTTCATTTATTTACGAACATTTCAGAACACCAATTGTGTTCTTAGAACAGTTTCAACTTGCTAACGAACAGTACGGACAGGTATAGTGTTCTTCAGGATACCTCCATTTTCGTTTATTTACGAACATTTCCTGACACCGCGTGTGTTCTTAGAAGAGTTTCAACTTGCTAGCGAACAGTACGGGCAGGTATAGTGTTCTTCAGGACAGCTCCATTTTTGTTTATTTACGAACATTTCAGAACACCTGCGCTGTCCGCGGACATCTACATTGTTTTTTTTTTAAAAAAAACAGAAACTAATTACAACTCAATATAAAAATGTAACTTTATTTAACATATATTAATAATTTATGACAGAGAAGGTGAGGCAGAAACGGAAACAAAAACAGGAGAATTAGGGGTTTCAACATGATTGGTATCAGGTGAATAAGGGATGGTAGTCTCATCAAAACGTTTTGGGTTATGGATATGGTTTGGGGATAATTGACTGGGATATGGTGAGTGGGGACACATACATGTGGGGCAATGGTATGTTTTTGTTTTAAAATGATCTTCAACAAAAGTTTTCAAATTATTAAAATTGGTCAACAATAAATCCATTTTTGATTTTATGCTGTCAAGCGTGTTTTCCATAACAGCTTCTTCAGAGGTATTTTCTATTTTGGTAAGCTCTGTACAAAATAAAATATATATGTTAAATGTATATAAAATAACAATAATTAAATGGTTTATATTGTAAAGTGTTTACCATTAGTTTCACTATCTTGTGACATTTCCTCATGTGGGAAATGCTGCTCTAGCCATTCCAGAGTACTAGACATTTCTGTGAGAAAAAAAAGAAAAAAAATATATATATTTTTTTTTTAATATAATACAGAAAGTTTATACATATATGAGTAAAGTGAAGTACACTTATTTCAGGTAAAATATGTTCTAAGTACTGTGTAGGTCTGGTGTTGTTCTTAGTTCAGTAATTTCTGTGAGGTAATTATGTTGGAAGCCAATTTATCTTCTTCTGGTATATTCCATTTTAGAACATTTTGTATTTAAATGAATGGTTAGTGTGTTACATATATGGGTTACATTTCTTATGTATTACTGTATATAATGTCTATGTGTGTTGCTTTTTGAATTTGTTAAATGTTCCTATGTTATGATATATCAATCAAACATACCCCCCCAGAGATTTTAGGTAGTGGTACTGTTCTCCGAACATGTCCGCGGACATTAAAAGAGTTTGCGGACATCAAGTTCAGTAGAAGAGGTTAGTATGTTCCATATTTATGTACATAAAGTCAAAGTTATTATTGTTAAGTTGCGCTATTAAAAACTTATGAAATTCTTTGATGTCCTGGGTGTTAGTGTTAGCAGTGCACGGTGGCGGCGCGAGTTATGGTTGCTTATCTTACCATAACTGCCGAATTTCAGGGGTTTTTCGGTTTTACTTTGAACCATAACGTCCCTTTAACAAAGTTTTTTCGCTGAATTTCATAAGTTTTTAGTAGCGCAACTTAACCATAACGTCCCTTTAACAAAGTTTTTTCACTGAATTTCATAGGTTTTTAGTAGCACAACTTAACCATAATGTCCCTTTAACAAAGTTTTTTCACTGAATATATATATATATATATATATATATATATATATATATATATATATATATGTATGTATATATATATATATATGTGGCATACCCCTGAAGCAGCACGTTTATGCGTACTGCGCAAGCGTGGTAATATAGGCGTGCCCAGAGAGTGGTGCGACCTGTGATTTGTTGCAGAGCTCGGGGGGAGAGGGTGAAGCATCATCATGGCTCGAAGGGGGACCGATATATGTTGTGTTATGCCACTGTACCCATGACACATATTTAAATCAGCAGAACATCAAGCGGACATTGGACATTTTGTTTGTTGTGAAAAGGATTCAGGAGATAAAAATTGCAATTCAGGGCAGATTTCTGCTTCTCCTGCTATAGTTCCTTTTTTGGCACAAGTTTGAGCACCAATCGCTCGTGTTACAAGCACTGCTCCAGTTACCTGTGAAGGCAAGTCACTGAACGCTCACACCAGAGAGAATACAACCCGCTAAGGAAGAAAGGTCCAAGTCGAAATTGTAAGGATAACAAGTGTAGTCTCACACACAGATGAGAGCAACAGCAACACACTCCGCTGCTAAAACGTTCTGCTGTAAAGTAGTACAAGCAGAGTCTTATAAAGAAAACCATTGTCATACATGACTCAATACATATGGTAAAATCCCACACAGCTGGTTGGTTGGTGCCTATACAGAATCTGATTTGTCTATAAGAGATTCCAGGCCATTGGTTTCAGCCCAAAACATCTGTCTTCCCTCACATGGGACATAATGCAAATTTATCATTATACTGTGCACCTGGCTGGCCTCAAGATGGGCAAAAAAAGAGGTTCTGAGAATCTCTAACCTCACACACACATTTCACTCAGTTACTTCCGCACCATCCGGATCCAAGATCTCCACCCTCTTTTTGAATTATAATTTATCCCTCCCAGCACACGATTGTCACTTCAATGATGTGCCCTGTTTATCCTCTTTGAACATTTCAGGACTTGTTACTTTGAGGCTGGTGGTCAAAGGGCACCTGGTGCCATGGAACACAGGGGTCTTAAGGTTTAGTCATTTATATGGGCTATAATTCATGGTCACCTTGGGATGAGCCGTGTCACGCTTTGTCCAGTATGAGATAACATGCACACCAGGCATCAGTCTGTGATCACGGCCTTGTAGGGCACATTCCTCCTGCTTAAACAAAAAAAACAGCTTTGCAACACTGTTAGAACAATGAATAGACATTGGCCCTCATTACAAGTCAGGCGTTAAGGGTTTAACGGTGCCGTCGGCGCCGTTAACCCTTAACGCCTGATTCACACTTTAACGCCTGCTTTTTGCAGGCGTTAAAGTCCAAGGCGCTAAGCGACCTTGGTGCTAATTACGGCACCATAATTTGCGGTGCCGTAATTAGCGCCTTCCCCATCCCCATTATGCCCTATGGGGCAAAAATGGGAATGGGGAAGGGCAAATGGTGAATGGGGAATTACCGCCCCACTCACCTTGGAATGGGGCGGTAATTCCGCCATCCACCATGGCGGAATCCGGCATGGACCATGGTGCTAATAGCACCATGGTCCACCGCCTGACTTGTAATGAGGGCAATTGTGTTGTTTGGGATGGTGGGCTGTCCTCATGGGAGCTCGGGCCTAGTGCATACAATGCCCCATTCGCCGCGCCGGCCTTGTCTCTTTAATACAATTACTAACATCCAATGCGAAAATAGCAAGGTTTGCTTGCGTCCTGCACTAGAGTAGAGAAGGAGCTAAGTACCGCCACCTCAACCATCTCACCCACAGCAACTATATGTTGGTTGCCAGAGTGTGGAACCTGTGCGGTACCAGTGAAAATACTGATACCAAGGAGAATCTGGGAGGCAAGGTTCCCATTGAGGAAACCATACTTGCATATGAGACAATATGATGGTCGTCTGAATGAAATTCCGGAAGAAACTGGACTGTTGAATGACGAAGAAGAATGGTGACATCATCACCATCAACGTCATGTAGAGCAAATTTGACGTATAAGGGAAGAGATGCAGAGACTAGAGATTGTAGACAATTCTATAAGACATCAAGAAAGTATCGAGATAAATGATCAAGATGAAGAAACTTATGCTGCAGACTTAATGACGAGATCAAGCTATTTTACACGTATGCGCATTCAAAGTCAGTAGAAGTCAGCAGAAGATGGATGTTTCCACTACGTACGATAGCACTGCTGAGCAAAAGAAGTAAGGTCACTTTTCTAAGTTTCCAAGGGTGGCGCAGTTAGAAAGCAAGTGAATTAACAAGGGTGAAACTCGGAAAGGCAAGGTTGGATGAGCCAAGTAGCCAAGGCCATATCAGACTGGAATAAACAGACATTGGATAGAAATTGTGGGAAAGAACAAAGCTCCTGTTCAGAAGGCATGGACAAAAACAAGAAGACATCAGAGGTCTATTAAAAAATAGTTTTTTAATACACTGAAAGCTCAATTTCGTGGTCTTTAGTTACGTGGGGAGGAGAAGTTGGACGAGCATGATAGTCACCCCTACGCACGAGGGCAGAGCGTGCCTTCACTTCCCTGAATTCCTCAGAGCAAAGAATATGTTCAAGGCCGAGTTAAAAGATCTAATTGACAGTGGACTGAGGTGATGATGGATGGATATGCTATTTGGTGGGAAGCTATGGTTAAGACAGGCTTATCTGCACCTGGACTTTCAGCCTGCGTGCTGCCAACGTATGTTGGGAGGGTATTAATGGAGGTTGGAAAGTAACCAATGATAGAGGGCCGCATGATCAACGGTGCTATAGTTCTGTAGCCAATTAGACATTGTATATTTAGTGACGTTCACAGTGACATATTTTAAGGGAAGGGCTTAGTTGCCCCACCTGATGTTAAGAAAGAAACTATTTTCTTCCACTGCCCTAAACAAGTATGGATCATATACCTAGATGATCCTTGTAGAATCTACCACACTCACCATTAGGTTTTTGTAGTTTGCCACGTAGGATGATGTTAGTAATACACAGGTTAAACGTCTCCTGTGATGTCTTTTTTTAGGAAATGTGTTGAGAAGTCTCGAGAGAGATCATGATGAGTGATTTCTGTTGGTATATGTTGTACTCCATGTTTTAGATAATTGATATTAAAGCAGTACCTTTTGCCAACTATCTGAGTTGTTTCTATTATTGATGTCTGAGTAAACTCTGCATCCATCGTCCATCTCTCAGGTATTGCTCAACCATCTTAAAGAGCTGCGAAGGAACCTCAGTTCACTACACTATGTGGGTTGAGTTTATTTGATTATATTGGAGTGGGGTCCTTTTGTATTGGAAGGTGATCCTTTCACCATTCCCCCTTCTCCCTGGCCCATCACAGTTATGTGAATGCATCTCGCTTCACTATAAAGTGCTTAGGGGTGTGGGACGGGGCTGTCCCCTTCCCAACACCTGCAAGAAGACATCTGACAGGTGATTTATGGCAGGGACTGACTAATATGTGATGAGCCTGATCATTAAACAATTCAAAAACAAAATGGGCCTCATTATGACGGTAGCCGTGCCGGTAAAACTGGCACGGCTGCCGCCAGAGTCATTTTTTTTCTGGCGATGGGGAATGGGCAATTACCGGGACATTACAGCCCTGGCGGACCCGGTAATTGCCCATTCCCGGGCGCCCGGCAAAAAATGCTCCCCATTCACATTCGAGCACCATAGGGCTCAATGGGAATGGGGAGGCCGGATGCACCCGCACCATTCTAAATGGTACCGGTGCATCTGACATGGACTGCTCGTGGGTGCCGGTCCGCCAGCAAGGTCAGACCTGGCGGGCGAAAAGTCACCCGCGAGTAGAACTTGTAGTTTGCCAGTCTGGTAACTACGGTACCGGCAAGCATATTCATACCATAGTTACTGGACCGGAAAACTTATAATGAGACCCAATATCTTTCAGAACCTGTACATTCAGGCTTCTATCATTCCTAACAACACCAAGGGATTTATAACACGTTTACACCAGTCTGTATATTCCCAAAACACTTGGTAGCAACTCATTTTGTTGTGTAGTTTTCGTGTTACAGTGGTAAGTGCCAAACAAGCATTGCGATAAAATTCCATAATATTGATTTTATTGTAGTAGCTTACACCAAATGCTGGCGTGGTCCCTGATTAATCGGGCCAAGAATTATATTTTGTGTGTACGAGTTTGGATGTCTCTTGGAATTTGTGTCCACTATTTTGAATGGCTCCCAGCTGTTTTAAACATTGTATAGCATCATCAAACTAAAATATATCTAATAGAACGTGTCAATCCTAAATGAATATTGACGTTGGCTTTAATTTTCATTATATATCGACCACATATGCATACAATTTCTCTAGGATAAAATCAAGTAATAATATAGAACTAGCAACAAGCAATTTGCAAATGATCCCTTCAAGGCCAACCGGACAACCGGTGGATTGGGAACAAGGCAAGACAGGATGGGAGTAAACATAGTGGGATACGAGAGTGTAGCATAGGGTGGGAAGTGTTAGAGAGGCAGCCGTGAGTGGATTAAATAACAGATTTCAGCAAAATTGAGCCAAAAAAATAGCACAATTGAATGCTACATAGCCCAAATTACCCCGACTTACAAATCACTTTGCGCCGTGAAATGGACTTTCAGGAACCTGACTTCCTTCATACAAAGCTGCTGATTCAAGCAAATATTGTTAGGGAACTTCTCATAGGGTACAACAGCGGAGGAGTTTGGAAAAAAGATTTTAGTGATTTGGCAGTTTCATGCCATGGCATTGCCCGTTGCTATGCCCAGCGGATATTCTCTGTTCAGAACCCCCATTCTCTCTCTAATGAGGTTGTAAAATGGGTTTGTCAAATTTGCGGCTTGCGCCTCAGGAATTCCCAAAACCAAAAATAATGTCATAGAGAGGTTCTCATAAGAAATATTTCTTATGAGGAGCTCTGTATGTTGTCAGTTCTACAGCACCTGTCCAGTAAAGAATCCTTGTAAAGCAGTGTAATGCTCAGATCCCAGTGTTTTCATATCTGCCTCATGGTGTCATCGCTGCAAAAAAACGCTTGTGCTCCAAATGACTTGTGTAGGCTATGCAAGAAATGAAAAACAGTAATACAGGGCCATGAATGAACTGTATATGCATTGTGCAATGCCCTGCTCCCGATCGAAACATGATTTATGCACATTTCAAAGACCATCCCGTTTCTGGTTTTGGGGTGCACTTTGAAAGGGGTAGAAATGCCCTTGTCCCACTGCTTTGTGCAATTGCATAAAACATGGGGAAAGGGGTATCCGAATGTGTTTGTACCCCTTTGCTAGATACGTGGGGTTTGTATCAGCGAACCTAAGATCAGTTGTATTAACCATGTGAGCTGGGTGTTGTGCTAGGGTGTGTGAAACTGGTCCAGACAGAGTTCACAGTACCTGGTACAGGCACATCAAGAGAAGAGTAACCATAGTATCCCACCAGAAGGGGCATGAAGGGGTTCGTGTAGAGTGTAGAAAAGGAAAGAGAAGTCAGTTTCCCAGTAGTGTCAGTTCTCTTCAAATATAGTTGTTGTGGGTTTGTAATGAAAGTGCATAATGCATTAAGTGTTATTCATACTTAGAAAGAGCGAACATGCATTCTACCTCCCACCTTTGCAGAATAAGCATCATACACGAAATATGAAGTGACTTTCTTGTGAGAGAGGCAGTGTTGTAAAAATGGAATACATGGACATCTAGAGCCCTCTTGTGGTCATTCGGAAAATGCCCTCTTTGGAAATACAGTAGACCCCATCCTATATCTTTACGATTGGCAGTTTTACACATCATAATCTAGAATTGACATTCGTTTAGGAAGAGTTGTTTCTGTAAAGGAGCGGCACATTATGTGTCCCCTTTTTAAAAAAGAATACAACTCTAAATTAATTAAGAGGCGCTATCCTTTTACGAGAATCAATTAAATATTTCTACCAAAAATAAATGTGCACTGGTCCGAATAATTTCTTAGGAGGCCGACGGATGGACGCCAACCTGGGTCACTAAAAGTAACTTCATGATCCTAATTAGGATTGGCAAATGCACAACACCTGTATAGGACACTAATACGGTATTGATCCTCAGTTCCTCTCGGTTTGCATCTCTGTCTATTCATCAACTTGTTTCCTCTGCTCCTTCTTCGCACTCTACCTTACAGTCCCTTGCCACCATTTGTGCCTCCTCTGACTTCTTCTCCTTCTCCCTACTCGCCCCACTGGTATCCGTTGCATATCGCAATCAAAGCCAGCCCAACTGCGGATCTTCAGAAAGTTTGGTTTAACTTCACTTACTTGCTTAAGATGGAGACCCCTTCCCTCTCCTCACCTGGCACCACTGCTCAATCCAGTGACGCTTAACAAAGTAATTTTGGATTTGTATATAGTACTCCTCTTGCCTCCTTAGGTTACTGCTGCATTTGTAAGTCAACTGTTGCTTGTATGTGTATATATTACAGGGCCTGCGTTAGCGGCCCTCTAGTTATGGTTAGTTGCTCAACCCATAGGAAGAGAACTTTTTGGGCGGTATATATATATCCTGCCTCCAGGGAGCAGTGGCTGCACTGCCCTTCATCCTCTGGCCACTTGTGTGTTTGAGCAGCTCCAAAAAGTAGTGGCCACCACTTTGCCATTGTAGCAATAGAATGACCCCCATCCCAGCACCTTCATCCATCAGGTGACCGGACTGGCCGACTTTTTGTGCTGGGGAACCAATGATCCGCATGGTCAAGCTGCATCAAGCCGACCCCAAAGGACGACTCATAAGGCCAGCTCTTCCTGTCTGGGCCCACTCATATGCATTTGCCTCCAGATAGGAATGCCAGCCCATTTCAAGCTTGGCTGCACTGCCACTTCATCCTCGGGCCACTTGTGTGTTCGAGCAGGAGCTCCAAACAGTAATGGCCGCTGCCGTGCCATTGCAACAATAGATGACCCGCATCCATCCACCATGCAACCTGATTGCCTGACTCGCCTTTTTTGTGCCGGAGAACCGGTGAGCCACATTGCGAAGCTGCATCGGCCCGACCCCAAACGCTGACTCATAAGGCCAGCTTTTCCTGTCTGGGCCTGTGGGGATCCGGGAGGGATTGGAGGTCCTCTAGCTGTTCTCCCAACATCATCTTCCTGGGTGCCTAACAGATGGCCACTGCACTTGTTAGTGCCCCACTTGTCTCCTGCCATGGAAGATAAGCCCTGCCGCCTGGTCTCAGTATGCGCATCGGCTATTGTCTATATTGTTTATGGTGTCTAGTCAAATAGTCGACAGACAAATGGTCGACAGAATTTGGTCGACAGGTCAAATGGTTGAATTTCTTTTTTATTTATATATATATATATTTTTTTAGGTTTCGTTTATGGAAAAAAAGGGGTTTTTAGCAAAAAAAAGGGGGTTGGGGTGGGACCGCCCAAACAAAAAAAAAAAGTGAAAAAAAAAATAAATTCCACCATTTGACCTGTCGACCTTTTGGTGTCGACCATTTGTCCTGTCGAGCCTTTCTTTTCGACCAAATGACCTAGAACCATTGTTTATAACTCTGCATATTCAGCAATATGGCACTGCATCCGATCTTATGGAATCGTACCATTACTGCAACACCACTATGTTGCCTGGTATGATTCCTTCAACTTTGCGCTGTAAAAAATGCTGACCCCCCTTTACTGCGGCTAAGGGAAGCAGGGGTTGTGGTGGTGGCTGCCACTCCTCTTAGTCATGGTAAAGGGAGTCGGGTGTTGCAGGGGTGTCCCTCTCTTCCGTTAAATGTAGAGCAGGGGACAACAAAGTTTAAAGAAGAAAAAGGGTCCTTGCCTTGTTAGCACTGACCCACGTACGTGGGTGGGAACTGACACTGCAGAGATTGTGGGAATTCGGCAGCACCCTTTCGTGTGGTCCACTGTTAAGGTAAGTGGCCGAGAGGTTGGGGAAGTGGAGCGAGGAGAACTGGGCCACAGTGAACTATCACTGCGCTGTGCCATAATGGTCGTCGACATTTTCTCGTCAGCGGAATCACGGGCGGCACAGTGATCACATAGATTAGATTTATCACATCCTGTCAATCGCTTGAAACTATAGCTTCCGACTGCAGCCGATGTAACACATTTCCTACATCTAACTTACCTATAACCACTGGATTTAAACTTTGCAGCCCTGTGCTGTGCATCACATCTAACCTACCTGTAACCACTCAATTGACACTTTGCAGCCCTGTGCTGTGCTGACCCCGTCGAGGCTACTGCACACTATGAATGCTCTTTTAAACTTCAAGACAATCTGAGCAAGCCGTGTTGTGTGCTCTACCATCTGAATCCCTCTGTGAAGCTCATATACATGCCTGATGTAGCCCCTCCTAAATTGAGGCGAGGCTTTACCAGCATGTACACTAGCACCTATTTTGTCCTTATGATGTATGCAAGCCTGATGCTGCCCCATATAACTTGAGGTGAGGCATGTCAAAGTATGCTACCAAGAACTTATGCTGTAATCCTAATGCGTATACCTTCCCATGAACTGCAACAAGAACTTACTTTAACTAGCGTCTAGATACCTCAGGGTTTTGTGCGCTGAAATAATAAATGCAAAATAAATATATATATATATATATAAATTACATAGATAATCAAAGAATCCCAAGAGGCTTGAGAGAAGCCACAAATGAATGTTCATTTAAAATGCTCCAGACACTAGTCAAATGCGCCGAAAGTGACAGAGCAAAAGCACTAAAAGATATAGAGGAATTGGAAAATGTGGTCAACAGGAGGAGATGCAAGCACTGCTAAAGACTTAAAAGTATATATGTAGAAAAAGATAAAGAAGACTACGCAACAGGACGGATATATACTTTTGCCAAGAAATATGACATAATAAGAAAAGGTATTCAAACACAAAAGCAGTCACAAACACCAGAAATCTCAGATGGAGACTCGGGAAACTGAGACCAGTGCAGGCTCCTCAATAGATTCATCTATATCCAGCAACAATGAAGAGGCACCTCCCAGGTTGAATTCTTTAGAAGAAATGAGGTTGCTACATCAAGTGGGCACAACAACACAAGGAAGAGGACAAAACAGGAACAAACAAAACCCCACCACCCAAACAAGAGGAAGAGCAGGCGAGGGAGAAGAGGACAAAGGAAAAACCAAAAAAAAGAAGTCAATCAACAGGCTGTTAGATCCCTCTGGGAAAAACAGGAAGTAACATCAATAGACCATAAACTTCAATTTGTCAAAAAAAGAATTGAGCAGTACTGAAGTAAAGATACTTGAAAAAGGATTATCTTTTTGTCTGATGACCAATTATAACTACACACAATCTTGAATAGATTTACATTGCTTCATTTGAAAATTAGGGCTGGTGAAACATTTTGCAAATAATAACAAAATGAAACTCAGAACAGAAAGCAGTGAAACACCATCTGAACTAACAGTTAATGATATTCCAATGTTGAACACCCTTGAAGCTTTATACATGGAAAATGACGGTGGACTGAATGATAGCAATATTGAACAAGATCAATGGACAACTAAAGTACCAGCTAATCTACTAACAGATATAAGACCTTTCTGTAATCTGGAAAAGAAATCCAAATTCAGTCCTCAAATTCATAATACACCTAATATTGATCTATTTGAAGATTTGACTATAGAGGAAATGAAACAACTTGCCTCCCGTCCAAACAGAATGAACCATAATGTAACAAAAGAAGAACAACAAGCTAACAAAAAACATCTACAAATGGATGATTCTATAGTAATAAGAATGGCAGAAAAAGGAGGCAATGTGGTAGTCTTAAATTCAGAAGACAACACAAAAGAAGCTCTACGTCAACTAAGAAATAATGAAAACTATCACTTTCAAAGGAACCATATAAGGACTACAAGATTGAATATGACAAAAAAATTAAACAATTGGTTTGAAGCAGAGTTGATTTCCTGGAATGATAAAAAATATTTAACAAGGGATTTTCCAACAACACCTATTATCCACTTCATTCCTAAATTACATAAATCTGCTACCCGACTGCCTGTCAGGCCAATAGTTGCATCTATTGACTCTCTTTTGGAGAACACTTCCAAATACCTGGACAGATGTTTTGTATCCTTTTGTAGAAACTCTACCATCATATACACGAGACACAACAGACTTCTTGATGCAGGACCAAATACCATGGAAATCCAGCAATCTGTTGATTACATTAGATGTTGTTTCATTTTACACGTGTATTGTACATGATGAAGGTATGGAAGCCATAAAAAGATTCCTATCTACAAGATCTCTAAGTTATAGAGAACATTCTTTAATGCTACTTGAAATTTTAGCATTTTGTTTGACACATAATTCTTCTATGTTTGATGGGCAATGCTACACCCAGCTATGTGGTACAGTGATGGGCACAGCAGCAGCCCCTACATTCGCAAATCTACATATGGGAGTATGGGAGGAGAAGTTATTTGCAGAAGAAACAATGGAAATGTATACCAACAAAGTTATCTTGTGGCGTCGATATAATGACGATTTATTCATTTTATGTGAAGGTACAGAAACAGAGTGGAAAGACTTCTTCCAAATCATCAATACTCGCAGTCGAAGTCTAAAATTTACAGAACACCACAGCAAAATGGAAGTAATCTTCCTGGATATCAAGGTGAACATTATAGACAACAGAATAACAACCGAGGTATATAGGAAACCAACAAGTACAAATACAGCTCTATATGCAAAAAGTGCCATTCCCACCAACTTAAAGAATAGTATACCATATGGAGAGTTTCTTCGTATGAAAATAAATTGTAGCAAGACCTCCACTTATAGACAACAGCAAGTAGATTTCAAGCCCGAGGCTATAAAAGATCTGTCATCAACCAAGCTTATAATGAGTGCAACAAACAAGAATTACATACATTTATTGGGGAGTGATATGACTAAAACAATGTCTCAGAGAGATCCTAAAGGTCTGAATGGATACTGGAAAAAGAAAAAAGATCTTATGATGGATCTAGCATAAATGAGAAAAGAACTTTATAGCAGGGACAAATAATACGTTGCCAGTATTGGACAATAACTTAGTAGACTCACTGAAAAAGCTTTCTCCTACGTGTGATTTTTCTATGTGTGACGCTTGTAATGTATGTTCAATTGTGTTTAATACAGTTTTAATCATATTTCACATTTGCACATTTAGATATCCAGGTTTTAGCACATTTTTCTAATCTGTTTTTACTGACACCAGGCTGTTTTAACTATCAAATAACCAAGCAAACACAGAGGGACAGACAAATAAAATCATGTATAATATAGTGAAACATCAGGATGTAAATAAATATGCTAGCCCTGACTTACAATCATATAAAGTGGCAATACAGTCCATATGAAATCAGACCTAAATAAGGAAGTAGACACAATCAAGGCAAATAAAAGGTGACTGGATAATACATGAACGTAATTAATTTTGTAATCTTAAAAGGCACTAGGCACTTTATTATAAAAGGCACTGAACCTTGAACTTTGGGTGAATTAGCATATTTGCACATGGTATTGTTATAACCTAGGCAAATATTAATGAAGAGATATAGAAGCAGATATTACACAATACACGGGGCACTTTACTTCATAATGCACTGATACCCAAAGTTAGATGAATACAGCTTGTTTAATGCATGTCATAATTAAAGCATCCTTTAAGTAGCTTAATTTGCCAAATATTTAAGATCATTTGATCTTTATTAACTTCTTGATTGAATATACACAAGTCTTATGCACTAGTCACTTTATATATATATATATAATAAACTTTGTCCATCCATGATTCAATGTTGGAAAATCAAACTGAGGGAGTACATCTATCTCGCATATTTTATCGAAAAACGTAAGCACCTTATTTTGAGCATTTTTGCACAAAATGAAACATTTGTCTTTCCCTCTACCCCCCTCTTTATCTTCTTTCCTAAGCACATGCACTTTACAAATATATAGAAGTCCTCTTTGCCTAAAAACACACAACTTTCCATTATCTTTAGAGAGTATGTTGTGAGCAAAGACTCACCAAACATGGCCGCCATTAGAAGGTGAACAACAATGGCAAAAGTATAGGTCTAGTGGTCATAACACAGGAAAGAGTTTGAAGCCAAACAGGAAATTAAATATAATCCATTGCAAACAATGGTGTCAGTTACAATCCGACGAAGCCCAGTTTGGGGTGAAACGCGTTATTGTGTTTTTTCACTGGGGTGTGCTCTTCAATGTCCACACCAAAGAATAAAGGTCATTTTTACAAATGAATGATGCACAACTGCGTGGTGTACTTTTATGAAATGCGAACAGAGGAATGCTGCTGTGAACTGCTATTTTGCAGTTCGTTTTTTGCTTTGGATATATATATATTCACTAAAAAAAACTTTGTTAAGGGGACGTTATGGTTAAGTTGCGCTACTAAAAACCTGTCAAATTCACACAAAAAAACTTTATATACGTGGCATTATGGTTCGAAGTAAAACTGAAAAAACCCTGAAATTCGCCAGTTATGGTAGGCTAAGCAACCATAACTGCCGTAACTGCCTGCACCACTGTGCACTGCTAACACTAACACCCAGGACATCAAAGATGACATCACAAATGTCAGCCAATCAATCCTAATGGCATCCATGGCTGCAGTTGCTTCTTTAGCCTCAGCACCAGCCCCAAACCCTCCACCGCCACCACCTCCCCAAGGGCCTGTAGAGGGAAATAGGCGTGAGGATGTAGAGAGAAAGGAAGAAGTGGAAGAAGAGAATGAGGTGGAGGAACTACAAGCACTCGCCGGGAAGTCGTGGGTGTGGCGGTTGTTTACAGTTTGTGGAAACGTACCAAAAGCACATGCAAACCAGGTCAGGTGTAACCAGTGCAAGTTGGTGCTGAGTCGCGGGAGACCTGGTACAGCTTTGGTACGACAACCATGAAGCGACACCTAATTTCGTTCCGCAGTTCTGACATTCACAAGGTGGTACCATGTGAAGAACGTAGTAGGTTGAGTTCCTCCGCAGCATCCTCTGAGTCCGATCCTCTCACCCCAAGAGACACTCCTGTGGGAGAGCACATTCCTCCAGCCGCCTCACAGGCCATTCGTGATGCAGTTGACCCTTACCTTGCGAGGGTCACAATATTGTGTATGTACTGCAACATAGTACTCTGCAGGGGGGAGACTCTTCGAAGTGCTTTTGAGACTACGGTCACGGAGCACCAGAAGAACTGCTCCCTACCTAAGTAAAGTGCACCCTACATCTTTATATCTTCACCTGCTCTTTCTTATCCCCGTGGTTGGTGTCCCTTCCTTACCCTCCTTCACCCTCCTTTCCTAGTGTGTCGTGTGTAGAAAAATAAAAAAATGAAAAACAACAAAAATTACAAAAAGGCTCTTTTCAGAGACGCCTTTCTCAGTTTAACAATGGAACTATCATGTGGCCGGTGTAGGCCGCCGCACATTTTTCAAAAAGTCAGCGGAGAGTGGTAGGATGCACAAAAATGGAGGGTGCAAGCGGAGCACAACCAATGCACTTTTCGCTGGGATTGCTCTGAATTGGGTGGCTCTGAAAAGAGCCTTTTGGTGGTGATTTGTGTGTTTCAAAAACTGTGGATTTGAAAAAACAGATTAGCAAATAGGTGACTATGAATCCAAAAAAAGGTTGCAATGCATTTTGAACATTTCGAAGAAAAATCTGATTGCCAGCATATGTGAGATGGACTCCATCTCTGCGAAAAATGAAGGTGCTGCAAACCAAAATGTTTTCATTGAGGAATGAGGATAGGCCAACATCTCTTAGAAAGGCACAAACAGGCTTATTGACATTGCGCCTCGCCTTCTCCCTTTGTGGACTAAATTCAGAAGAACGCAGCCACATTCTCTTTGTGCAATACAGGAAAAAGGTTCTTGGCAATTTGGAAACATGTCCATGACCTTCGCAAGTCCTTCCTTCATTGCAAATTGCAAATAAATTCCAGAGACATGCCCTAAACTGTTTCCTCCACAATGAATGATAATTATATCAGGATGACGCTCTGTCTGTAAAGTAGCACACAGAGGTACCAACTCCAGCCACTTCATTCCACGCACTCCATGCCAGTGCACTTCCACATGAGAAAATCCAAGATCTGCAGACATACCACAACTTTCTACATGCACCTTCAACCAATGTATCCATGAGTCTCCCAAAATCCAGATAATCTGTTTTCGAGCACACAGAGCCATAGCTGTCTGGTCTCCTGTCATGAAAAAGATGTTCTGACTAAATCTCTCCTTTCGGAACACACCCACTGAACTTTACTGATCAATCCCTAGCTTCGCACATTCTCATTTGCATGCGTCTCCACCCCAGAAACCCTGTTGATAATACGCGCTGCCTGCGGACTACTGCCATGTCCGCGGACACGTAGATGTAACGCTCACCTGATTCTCGCAGAGGCGCCGGTCTTGACTGGGCGACTACCGTATCTTCAAAGGTGATGTGTAGCACCCGGTTGGCTCTTTGGGCTGGACCTCTGTGCACTGTATGCCTGACTTCAAGAGTAAGATGTCTGCAGACAGAAAATATGGGATTAATGAACTGGGGTTATTGGGGTGTCCCTATCTCTTCCCTTTTTTGCTCTCCTGTAGACCCCCAAAGGTTAACGCTCTCACCTTAGGTAAGTGAATGCCGAGCTCTCCATCTGCCTCGGGGCAGGGTGCTGTAACCAGTTTCTTCACTGGATCGGTAGCGCAGGCCTCTTGACTTCAGAGGACTGCTGTCCGTCGTTTACTGCACGAACGGTAAGTTTCGAGTAATTCTATTGTCTTTAAAGTCTTTAGCAATGATGTCTCTTGTTTTGCAGGTTCCGGCGATGGCGGATGACGGGCTGAAGTGAGTTGAAGATGGAGTCCGTATGATGAATAGAAGCGCCTGGAAGCACGTAATTAAGCGCTTGTTGCCTGCTTCACGATGCGCTCTCACTGTCTTTTATTTTGCAGGTACGAGTTCGGAGCGGCTGCAGTGTGCCGGAATACCCACTGGGGTTGATGTGGAAAGGAGTAATGGCACGTGAGTATTAAAGTTCCCCAATGTCTTTAAACGCACCTTGTTTTGTCTTTCAGATGCAGGATGCAGCGCCGAAGGCCTCCGGAGCGTGCGAAGAGTCGGTAAGCTTTTGTCTTTCAGATGCCGGAATGCAGTGTGAAGACCTCCGGAGCGCACGAAGAGTAGGTAAGCTTTCGTCTTTCAGATGCCGGAATGCTAACCTGTTCTTTCTTGTCTTTATAGGTGTTGCTGAAGACTGGATTCAGGATGGTAAGCCTTTTTCCTTAGGCCCAGGATCCGATGCAGAAGACACGATGAGCGTTCTGCTGCAGAGGATGCAGAATAACGCAAAGCAAGATTCATCCACCGGGTGTGGTTTAAATAGCCTCCTGTAGTGCTTAGGCGTCTCCTTCCACAGCCACGCCTAGGTAAGAAAAGAGTTCCTGCTTTCCAGAAGAGTTCCAGTGTTCTGAATCTAGGGAGTGGCTCCTGCCCCACCCAACAGGAAAAGTAGTTCCAAACAGCAGAGGATCAGAGGCTCAGCTGGCAGGCAAGTAAGCAGCATGGTCTGCTGCAGGTAAGTCCACCCAAGCATTATGAGCCCGGCGCTTCCAGCGCTGGGACTGGGCACATTTATGAGCCTGGTGCCACTGGCACCAGGACTGGGTCCAAAAGGTCCCAATTGGGACTGGTTGGCCCTCGGAACCTGGGTTATGGATCTACTTCCAAGGGAGTTGGGAAAACCCTGACCTTTTGGAAGCAGAGATCATGACAGTACCCCCCCTCAAGGCCCCTCCCAAACCGGGCTTCTCCGGTGGTTTTGGCTTGTCAGGAAATGTTCGGTGAAATCTTTTGATTAGGCGAGGAGCGTGGACATATTCAGCAGGTTCCCAGGATCTCTCTTGGGGGCCGTAGCCTTTCCAGTCAATTAGGTAAAATAGTTTAGATTTGGAGATCTTGGAGTCCAGAATGATTTTGACTTCAAACTCGAGTTCTCCATCAACTAGGATGGGTTTTGGAGATTTAGTAAGTCGGGTTTGAGGTTGCACGGGTTTTAATAGAGAGACGTGGAAGACCGGATGTATCTTCATGTGAGGGGGCAAGTCCAACTTGACTGCTACTGGGTTTACTATGGTAGTGATGGAATAGGGACCAAGGTATCTTGGGTTGAATGTGCGTGGCCCTTTTAGAGGTAGATATTTGGTGGATAACCAGACTTGGTCCCCTACTTGATATTGAGGGGCTTCCTTCCGATGTTGATCTGCTCCTTTCTTGTATTGTTCTTTAGCCCTTTGAAGGTGCGAAACAGCTTCCTTAAAGGCTTGGGTGATTGTAGAATGCAGGTAGTCTACTGCTGGTGTTTCAAGATCTTGGAGGGGATCCAACTCCGAGGTTCGAGGGTGACTGCCGTACAAAAGAAAAAACAGTGTTTTCCCAGTTCCCGAATGGACAGAGTTATTGTAGGCATATTCGGCTATCCAAAGGATGTCTTTCCAAGTTTTTTCAGTTTGTTGCAGCATGCAGCGTAAATACTGTTCCAGAGTTTGATTGGTCCTCTCGGTTTGTCCGTCGGTCTGAGGGTGGTGACTGGTCGATAGTCTCACATCAATTTGAGCGGACCGACAGCAACTTCGCCAAAAATGAGAAATAAATTGACTACCTCGATCCGAAATTAGAACCGAAGGAAAACCGTGTAGTCGGACGATGTTTTCGAGAAATTCGCGGGCCAGAGTTGCTGCTGTTGGCAAGCCTTTGAGTGGAATGAAATGCGCCATCTTGGAGAATAAGTCCACGATTACTAGAATCGTATTGTATCCGGAGCATGGAGGTAGATTGGTGATGAAGTCCATAGAAAGCATATGCCAAGGGCGAGGTGGGATGTCAATAGGGCGTAAGAGGCCTGATGGTCTTTCCTTTTGACTCTTGTTTTGGGCGCATACTCCACAAGACATTATAAAGTCTCTGATATCTTTTTTCCAAGACGGCCACCAGAAGTAGCGCTTGATCTTTTCTGAGGTCTTGGCCATACCGGGATGACCTTCCATTAAAGAATCGTGATAACAGGAGATTACTTTTTTCTGTAAATCTGTGCTAGGTAGGTATAATCGTTCTTGGAAATACAATAAGTTGTCCTTTACTGCAAAGTCCTTTCCCTGCAGATGCCAATTCTGTATGTCTGCTGGAGTTACAAGTTGCCTGGCTTTATCCTTAACTTCCTCTATGGATTCTGTGGCGATTACACCCAGAATTCTTTGTTCGGGAATGATTGGTACAGGTTTAGGGTTGATCAAGTGTTCTTCCACTCCCATCCGAGAAAGGGCATCAGCTTTACCGTTCTTTGTACCAGGTCGATAGGTAATTATGAAGTCAAACTCGGCAAAGAATAATGCCCAACGGAGTTGTCTAGAGGATTGGGCTTTTGCGGTTTTCAAATATTGCAGGTTTCGGTGATCCGTAATCACAGTAACGGTGTGTCGGGCCCCCAGCAGGTAATGCCGCCAAGCCTTAAAGGCAGACTTGATAGCCAGAAGTTCCTTGTCAGTAATCGTGTAATTGATTTCAGGAGGCGAGAATTTGCGGGACCAAAATGCCACGGGATGCAACTGATTGGTTACCGGGTCCTTTTGTGATAGAACTGCCCCCATGGCAAGGCTTGAAGCATCAGTTTCCACGATGTAGGGGAGTTCGGGGCGAGGGTGTTTTAAGATTGGTGCAGAGGTAAATTTAGTCTTCAAATCCTGGAAAGCTTGTTCCGCCTCGGTAGACCATTCAAAACGTTTGTTTTTCTTTAATAAGGCAGTGATGGGCTGGACTATTCGAGAGAATTCGAGGATAAACCTGCGGTAAAAGTTAGCAAAGCCTAACATGCTTTGCACACCTTTTACGGAGGATGGTGATGGCCATTTGAGAACTGCATCGACCTTCTTTGAATCCATACGTACTCCGCCAGGTGATAATATTAATCCCAAGAATTCAACTTCAGTCACGTTGAAAACACATTTTTCCAACTTAGCGAAAAGTTTGTGTTGACGCAATCTTTCGAGGACCATTTTCACGTGTTTCCGATGTTCAGATTCCGATGAAGAATAAACGAGGATGTCGTCAATGTAAACAACAACACACACATCTATGAGCTCTCTGAGGACATCGTTCATAAAATATTGAAAGGCGGCCGGGGCATTGCAAAGTCCGAAGGGCATGACCTGATATTCAAATAGCCCATACTTGGTGCGGAAGGCAGTCTTCCATTCATCGCCCTCTTTTACTCGTACCAAGTGGTAAGCTCCTCTAAGATCCAGCTTTGTATATATGCATGCTTTTCTGACTTGGTCCAGGAGTTCAGGGATCAAAGGTAACGGATATCTATTCTTAACGGTGATCTGGTTCAGGGAGCGATAATCAATACAAGTTCTAAGGTCTCCTTCCTTTTTTGGAACGAAGAACAAAGCTGAAGAAGCAGGGGACTTGGAAGGACGAATAAACCCATTCGCCAGGTATTGATCCAGGTATTGTCGAAGGTGAAGGTTCTCAGGCTTGGTGAGGGCATAAATTCTACTACAAGGAGGAGTAGATCCAGGTATCAGGTCTATCTGGCAGTCATAAGACCTATGAGGAGGTAGAGTGTTAGCCTGATCCTTCCGGAAAACATCTTGGTATTCAAGGTATTCGGGAGGTAACTGGGGAGTCTCTGAAGAAATTGCTGCCAGTGCAACACCAGGTGGAGGGTGACAAGTAGAGACACATTCTGGAAACTGGACCGTTCTTGCTCGGCAATCGATCAGAGGATTGTGTTTCTCTAACCAAGGTATTCCTAGAATAATCTGAAACTGAGGGGCCTTGATCACATCGAGCACGATCTTCTCATGGTGTCCATCTTGACTTACTAGCGTCACCTCTTGAGTGGTATGCGTTACTGGCCCGGAGGCTATCTCCATACGATCCACTGTAGTAATGACGTCCTTTACAGCCTTGGGACAAAGAGTTAGATTCATCCTCAAAACCATTTCATGATCCACATAATTGCCGATGGCACCGCTGTCGACGTAAGCTTCAATTGCATGTAATCGATCCGGATTATCAGCGCTAATGAGGACCATAGGTATCACGAAATGCGAGGTCACGGAACTGGTTTTCACGCTCGGCAAGAGGACCTCTATTCTTGTCGGGCGAGGTTGTTTCCCTGCTCAGAGTTTGTAACTTTGGTAACTGCAGCTCCTACTGCCTTCTTGGCAGGTTTCACCGGACAGTCTCGAAGAAAGTGCCCTGAGTTTCCGCAATATAGGCATAATTGCAACTGTTTTCTCCTTTCCCGCTCCTTTTGTGTTAGAGGACCTTTCAGACCCCGAATTTGCATGGGTTCCCCGGAGTCTACTCCTTTGGAAGGAGTTGGCGGTTTGGAAAATACTCGAGCATCAAACTTGGAACGGTCGGCCTTCCTGTTCTGCAGTCTATGATCTATTTGAACGACCAAGTCTATATAATCCGAACAGTCTTGTGGGGGATTCACTACTTGGGCTAAAACGTCTTTGAGCTCTCCACGTAGACCTCTGTAAAACAGCGTAATCCTTTTGTCTTCAGGCCATTGAGTTTCCACTATTAGTCTATTGAAAGATGCAATATAAGCCAAAAGGTCTTGATTACCCTGTCGCAACGAAAGAAGCTCATTGTCCAAGGCCTGCCCCTGTGAATGTCTTGCGAACAGTTTTTCCATACTAATCTGAAAGGCTTGAAAATCATGGAGAACCGGATCATCTTGATTAACTAGAGGGATCGACCAGTCTGCCGCATTGCCACTAAGGTACGAAAGTACAAAAGCTACTTTAGCTTGATCAGTTGGAAAGGCTGCTGGCCGGCATAAGAAGTGCAACCGGCACTGATTGATAAATACTGCAAACCTCTTTGGGTCACCAGAAAATCGTTCGGGCGGAGCCAGAGGTACATTCCCAGGTAGGTTGATCTGCACTGGATTCATAGAGGATGTTGAAGGAAGATTTGCCCCTGATGCGGGTAACGGGGTTTGTCCGGCTTGTGACTGTAGCAATTGTCTAGCAAGACCGTCTGTTCTCTCCTTGGAAATAATTAGTTCCCTTCTTAGAGCATTCGTTTCCTGACGAGCTGCATGCACTTCTGCCCTTAGTTCCCCAAGTAACCGGGCTAGGTGGTCAGTATCCGAGGTTTCCATAGCGCCTGTCTTGACTGTCTGTAACGCTCACCTGATTCTCGCAGAGGCGCCGGTCTTGACTGGGCGACTACCGTATCTTCAAAGGTGATGTGTAGCACCCGGTTGGCTCTTTGGGCTGGACCTCTGTGCACTGTATGCCTGACTTCAAGAGTAAGATGTCTGCAGACAGAAAATATGGGATTAATGAACTGGGGTTATTGGGGTTTCCCTATCTCTTCCCTTTTTTGCTCTCCTGTAGACCCCCAAAGGTTAACGCTCTCACCTTAGGTAAGTGAATGCCGAGCTCTCCATCTGCCTCGGGGCAGGGTGCTGTAACCAGTTTCTTCACTGGATCGGTAGCGCAGGCCTCTTGACTTCAGTGGACTGCTGTCCGTCGTTTACTGCACGAACGGTAAGTTTCGAGTAATTCTATTGTCTTTAAAGTCTTTAGCAATGATGTCTCTTGTTTTGCAGGTTCCGGCGATGGCGGATGACGGGCTGAAGTGAGTTGAAGATGGAGTCCGTATGATGAATAGAAGCGCCTGGAAGCACGTAAGTAAGCGCTTGTTGCCTGCTTCACGATGCGCTCTAACTGTCTTTTATTTTGCAGGTACGAGTTCGGAGCGGCTGCAGGGTGCCGGAATACCCACTGGGGTTGATGTGGAAAGGAGTAATGGCACGTGAGTATTAAAGTTCCCCAATGTCTTTAAACGCACCTTGTTTTGTCTTTCAGATGCAGGATGCAGCGCAGAAGGCCTCCGGAGCGTGCGAAGAGTCGGTAAGATTTTGTCTTTCAGATGCCGGAATGCAGTGTGAAGACCTCCGGAGCGCACGAAGAGTAGGTAAGCCTTTGTCTTTCAGATGCCGGAATGCTAACCTGTTCTTTCTTGTCTTTATAGGTGTTGCTGAAGACTGGATTCAGGATGGTAAGCCTTTTTCCTTAGGCCCAGGATCCGATGCAGAAGACACGATGAGCGTTCTGCTGTAGAGGATGCAGAATAACGCAAAGCAAGATTCATCCACCGGGTGTGGTTTAAATAGCCTCCTGTAGTGCTTAGGTGTCTCCTTCCACAGCCACGCCTAGGTAAGAAAAGAGTTCCTGCTTTCCAGAAGAGTTCCAGTGTTCTGAATCTAGGGAGTGGCTCCTGCCCCACCCAACAGGAAAAGTAGTTCCAAACAGAAGAGGATCAGAGGCTCAGCTGGCAGGCAAGTAAGCAGCATGGTCTGCTGCAGGTAAGTCCACCCAAGCATTATGAGCCCGGCGCTTCCAGCGCTGGGACTGGGCACATTTATGAGCCTGGTGCCACTGGCGCCAGGACTGGGTCCAAAAGGTCCCAATTGGGACTGGTTGGCCCTCGGAACCTGGGTTATGGATCTGCTTCCAAGGGAGTTGGGAAAACCCTGACCTTTTGGAAGCAGAGATCATGACAGTAGAGGACCTGAGCATGACGACTGTACATTTAAATACTATTCTCCTTTTCCCCTTTAAGGTGGGCTCTGAAAAGAGCAGTTTTTTTGTTTTTTGGGCAGATGCCTGACGGACACCTGTTATTTTGTGTTTTTTTTATATTTTTTCTTCTCACTTTACTCCTACAATCATTACAGAACCTTCTCCAAAGTAAGCCTTACATTCCAATAGATCGTGGCATTTTCCAAAAAAGATAATGAAACACCATTTTCTCCAAAATAAGCTGCATTACTGGAAACAATGTTCTCGTGGCTGCAGAAAAACATACCAGCGCATAACATGAAAGTACACATGACGCAATTGATTATACACCTCCCAATGCTTTGATCAGGACAGAAGACACAACTGTTGTCCCATTTTCCTTTAGGGAGTAAGCCAGAAAAAATGTCTTTCGCAGTTGGAAAGACATTAATGACTGCTTGCACCAACTGTTCCAAATCTTCCAACAAAGTAGGTGAAGTCACGTACCCCAATTGGCAAGCACCGCAGTGCAAAAGTACCACATGGGGACTGGTCATCCTGGCATATCTCTGCAAACTTGGAGAATTGCCACAACATTGCAATCAGTCGCATAGCTCCACACCACCTCTACTCCTCTAACATCGAAATTGTGTGCCACATGCCTACTTTCGGAATAGTGCTGTAAACAATGGACACAAATATCTCCGATTACCAACACCCTGACTGTCTCCACCTCTGCCACCTTCACTACACGCACCATCTTTTGACACAAATGAACAATGTGAACATCTGATTGGCTGATGCGTACAGTCCCCTTTCAATGCTGGATTTGCTGTAGAACCCCATATGTGCCACGCCCTACCCACTGACAAGCGCAGGCTACGTGTGGCACGTAACTCTTAGCCAGTCCTGCTACCCTTTCCACATCACTCGTGAATCCATTCCCTCATTGAACTCAGCTAAGTGGTCACACAACCATCCAGCAATTACATTCAAGATCTCTACATCTAACTCTGTCATCAGAGTTCCGCACTTCAAATGTACTGTTGATCACTCTGAATGCAAATTGCATATCATTGCAAAGCACCTACTTCAAAAATTACTGTGCAAGTGTCGCGGATTTCTACTTACAGCTCCATGCATACACACACGCATGAGTACAAAGTACAGGTATACATATTTTATTCAGAGAACATGTGCAACCCTTATGATTTCATTTAAATAAATCAATGCCACTAAATCTACATAGCCAATACATACCAACGCTTCCCCTTTAAGTGCAAGACTTCCAATTTTTCATTGAGAAACTGCACTACTTCTTACTGTCTCCCGCATAACCTATACATACGTAACAACCCTCCCGATTTAGGTGCAAACCCAATTTTCCATTAGAAAATGTCACAATTTTTTAATGTCTACCGCCAAAATGAATGCTACTTCCAATGCGATCGTATGAGAAAAATAAACGTTTCCGATTGCTGTGGTGACATCTCCCTCCGAGGTTCTCCTGATTTCTCACATTCGTACTTATAATATGAAAGTAGTCAAATTCTTCCCATCTACTATAATGACCTATCACTTACAAACCTCGCTGCTATAGACAGCACAGCTTAAAAAAAAAAGGGGATTTCATGAACTGAAAATTGTACTCATTTGTGAAGCAGGTTCAACTAACATACTGCAAATAACATATAAAGGCTGCACATAGTGAAATAAAATGCACACATGCACTGTGTTGAGATATCAAAGGAGAATACTCCGACCAAAAATGCAAAATGAACTTGTACATTAACATCACTGCTTTAAACACACAAAGTTACTAACTTCTTCCTTTTACAATTGCAGTGAACACTACTCTCCTGAAAAGCAACAGCATCTACACTGCAAACAACATATCCAAAGAAACCTGGTCATTCCACAAAAAAAATCAAGTACAGTACTACCTTTATATTCTTACTGTTCCTCAAAGAGACTGTGTGGGTTATTTATGTAGTTTGCGCACCAAAAAAAACATTGATTTCTGAAACATTCTACCCACAAATCCCCATTTGTTAAACAAAGAAAAACAGGCAGAATGGCACACAAATCCCTGTGTTTTTGGAACACAAATAACATACAGAAGCCTTAGAATGTTAGTACTACAAAAAAATAGCTGTTTTAATTGTATGCCATTATGTTTACTATTAATGCTTCTCCTCACCACTAGCTCACTTTCTACACTCATCTGAAGCACAGTGTAGTAATATACAAACAGAAAAATAACCTTCCCAACTCATTGTCACTGCCCAATGCACATTCACACACCACCACAAACAGCTTCCCGATCAAACTCATGCACGCATGTACACAGCACACATACATTGTACAAAAGACCAAACCATGCCTTCTTTTTTTTTAACAGACCCCAAAACGCAAGTCTGTAGAAAGGAACGCAGAAATAGAGAAAATTAAAATAAAACTGTCCAAAGTAAGCATCCATCTCAGGCAGAGTTTGTAGAGAAAGTTGGAACCAAACAGCTCATAAAGTCACTTAGCGAAACAAAGGAAACTTCAACTACCGAAACTTTGGCTCCTCTATCAAAATGTTGCATGAAACAGAAAACTGCTAACAATGCTCCTATGGATCCTGATATAGTAACAAGAACCCATAGTAAAAAAAGTATTTTAGCAAAAATGTTTCACCACAGAGTCCTTCAGAATCTAATTAGAAGAGGAGCGAAATCATCCTCAACCCTTAAACCTACTGTAGAAAATTAATCCTACAAGCTCTCGTAGACAGTGCAATCCTTCTCAAAAGGAAGTTATTTATTTTAGTGTTAAATAGGATGAAACCACTAACAAAACTAAGTATCCAACTACAAAAGAAACTTTTCAATAAACGGAATGTCAACAAAAATTACTTCTTAAATATTTGTGGAGTTGAATGGAGTCACACAACGACCACAGAACCATATTTTAATGAAGAAGCATACAAACAAAATCAAATAAACACAATTGCCACCCATAGCATGGGACGAGGGTATGAAAAAATCAATAATAGCATCATGGCACAAGAAACACTGCTTAAAAAAGTATCCCCTAAAAACTCAGAATTACCTCTCCATTCAACTGAACCAGACAGTCCATTATACAACTGGCCGTGCGCGTCAATGTGTAACATTCCTATCAAATCTTTCAAATCTTTACGTCAGTTCCTCAATCAGTATGTGAAAGGTAAAGACGAAATCAAAATGAAAATGCTGCAAAATATGGATATCTGTCCAGGGCGCAAATACACAGGACTACAAGGACATTCATTAGCCTGCATTTCAGGTCCTATTTGCAAATGCACCTTCCATGATATCAAAAGAATATCAGTACATCGTTCAAGTGTAGGAAATCTTGTGTGCAAACTGTGCTATGCTAAAAGTCCAGCTTTAGAATTGGCCAATTTAAATAACACTCTTCTACATGGTACACCCAAATACCTACAAGAAGAAATCAACCGTATCCAGAGAAAATATTTTGGAAGCGAAAGCCACTTACAAAATGCAATAGTTTTAGAACAGACCAGCAACAATTCTGCACATAGCAACCTTCTTTTACACACATACAAAAAAGAAATACTAAAATATAAAAGTACATCGGCTGAAGTACCAAACCATGTGTGTGTGTGTGTTGCCGCAGAACGTTTTAGAAAAGGAACACAAAATCTATAGACGTAACATACAAAATAGAAGACAATGAAGATTCCAAATGGTTTAATTAGCTCTCTACCTTTTTAGAAACTCCTTCATGTGCTATCACAAATAATTTGGAATTATTCCCACTACCAAAACCCCTGCACCAACTCAATTTGTATGAGAGCATCATAATTCAAACAGTTCACCCATTTCAAGCAATAATATGCCTTCAACCAAAAATAGCAAATTACCTCCATTTGTGGCAAAGTAGTTTATTTGCCATTAGATCTGACAGAAAATGTGCACACTCTAGGAGTGCAACTTCCAATAGAGCATGCTTTAATTGTCTTAGTAAATGGTGTACCTACAAAAGACAAAAGAATTTGGCAACAACTTGTGGATTTATATAAAGTTAGACAAGCCTTACAATATCTAAAAGACAATAACGAATACTACAAAGAAATAAATATTGAAGAAACCTTAAGGGAAACAACTGAAATAATTCAAGAGTCATCAGAAACTGGTCAATTTGAACTTCTGGATCCTGCCGCAGTATCCACTCTTTTGGACCATCACACAATTCATCCATTGCACTCTAATGAGAGAGTGGATGATGCACTAGAAATTTACCAAATGCGACAAACCAAAGGGTCACAAATGAGCATATGGGAAAAAAGTAAAGAAGCATGTGCTTTTCCACTGCTATTTCCTAGTGGCAAAGGCGGAAGATACAATGATAGATCCACTCAGAATACGGCATCAGAATACCCCTCATTACGAATGTATTCTCAAGATCCCAGATTTAGACAACATGTGGAGTACATATTCCACCTATTCTTTGAAAGTGAACTAGCAACCCTATGTTACGGAGTTGCACACATATTGAAATCTGGAACCCTCTTTCAAAATATGTCAGCTACACAATTAATACAAAAAGTGCAAGAAAAAAATGAGGTTTTACAATCAAGTATTACAAATCTGTTTGCAAACATGCGTGGTACGAATGAATACTGGTTCCGGCATGGAGATGTACGTTGTATGATCAGAAACCTTGGACCACCCACATGGTTTGTTACATTAAGTTGTGCAGAGTATGCATGGGAAGATTTACATGAGTTCCTACGCATATCAAACAACAACAAAACCAACATAGATATACTAACACCTGGAGAACTTTGCTCTCTAGATCCTGGTAATGTGTCAAGATATTTCCATTATCGTTTCATTTCTATGCTACACTTTATTTGTAATAACACTGTTCCTTCCCTCAGAGAAGTACAACAATTCTTTTAGAGAAAAGAATACCAAGCTAGAGTAGCACCACATATTCACATGTTTTTATGGATCAAAAGTGCACCTAAGTTGGTTCAGGACAGTGATGCTACTGTTTTGCAGTTTTCCAAAAATATGTCACTTGTGAAATCCCTTCACAACGGACACATAGTGACCTTCATGGACAGATTTTACAATTTCAAAGACACAAATGTGGCAAATATTGTCATTGCAAATACAAAAGCAAAGGGAAATACTACACCAAATGCCGCTTTGGTTTCCCTAGACCAGTTACAGAAACAGGTGAAGTGAACAACTTCATGTCTTCAGTTCGTCATAGTTCTAAAGGTAAATAACCTAAGAACACGTTTTACATAAAAAGAAGAGAAGAATCAAAATATATCAATGATTACAACGCAATCATTGCCCTGTTATGGAATGCACACATAGATGTGCAGTACATAGCAGACAATTCCACTGCAGTTGCACGATATGTTACAGCCTACTTAACAAAAGCAGAAAAAACAAACCTTCAAGACCCCTGGAATGACCTATCATCAGACAAAACATTATCTCAGAAAAGGCATAAAAATGCTCTCTCATAGAGAATGTGGCACCTATGAAGCGGCAGATCGTTTAACCGGTACTACTTTGTAAGGAAAATCAGAAAGCTTAGTATGGCTAAAACTTGGTTGTGCTAAATCTAGAAAAAGAGTTCTGAAATCATATGAGGACATAGAAACAATGCCAGAAATGATCCCAACAGGCAAGACATTTTAAAAAACAATTTACTGGACACATACTATCCGAACAGGAGTACCACTTTGGAAACCATGTGTCTAACCACATAGCTCAAAACTCTGCATACAAGAATAATATAAAACCCGATGAAAGCAAAGGTAGATATAGAGTGACAGATTGTGATGGCAGCTTAGTGAAACTTACCAAACAAAGCGTAATTAATCATGTCAAATTGTCATTAAAAACTCCTCAACAGAAAGAACTATATTACATGTCCCTGCTACAACTTTTTAAACCATGGCGAAAAGAGGAAGAGATACTAGATAACTATGACTGCTGTGAAGATGCTTTCAAAGCAAATGAAAGCACTATCTCCGATGTGAACTTTACCCAGTACAAAACAATGTTGCACAATGAACAGCAACACGAAGAAGAACTTCAGGCCCAACTAGATAAGGATACTTCTGACAGTAGTCAACCTTCTGTAGCAGGAAGTCAAGAACCACTAGGATGGCCACTAATAGTAAATGAGGCAGAATTAGCTATGACAGAAGTGGAAAACACCATGTGTCACTATGAAGAAAATGTAGAAAACTTAACTGTACTACAAGCAGAACTTAAGAAAGACTAGCAAAACCATTTTTTAAAGAAGTAACACAAGAAATTGCACATACAACACGAAAATAAAGAATGTAACTGCCAAAATTACAAACCTATGCTGCTGTACATCAGTGGTGAAGCTGGGTCAAGAAAAAAATTCTTAATCAAAATCATCAGCAAGTTCCTTCAACAATTGACAAACAACAAACTGTCAGCTGTTGTAACTGCCCCCACAGGTTTAGCTGCCTACAACATAGGCGGTGTTTCTTTACACTGATTTCTACTCCTTCCAGTAGAACACCAAAACAAATTAGACTATTACAAACTTTCTGCAGAAGCTTCAATGGAACTACGCAGAGTATTAAAATTAATGAAAATGTTACTAATAGATGAAGTGAGCATGGTCTCCAACCTAATGTTGGCTTTGATTAATCCTCACATTGCAGGAAGCACTTAAAACAAACTACGAAGAACTCTTTGCATGGAAACACATTATCTTTTTTGGAGATCTTCTACAATTGACACCAGTGAATGGTGAACCTATTTTTAAAACCTTAGGACACAAACTCTGCCGTAAAACTGTTGGCAGCATAGGAAAGTGAACCTTTGGCAACATTTTGCAGATCTCACTTATGCCAACATTTTAAAAAGTATTAGAGTTGGTGTACTACCTCAAGAAGCTCAAGCAATATTGAAAAACCGGTACATTCAAGCACTTCATGGCAAAATGTCAATATTATGGCCTTTATGCCAACTCTTGCAAGCTGTTTCAAATTCAATGAAACAATGTTAAAAAGAGAAATGCAACCAATAATGGAAATTTGCTACACAGCCAAACTAGACATACATGGTATGACACTACCCATTTGTGAGCACGCCATAACAAGACTAAATACCTTAGAAAATTCAATCTCCAACACAGCTGGTTTGGAAAAAAATATTAAAATTATCCTTAAATTGTAGAGTAATGCTTAAACGTAACCTTGACATGGAGCAAGGGCTAGTTAATAGGGCACTGGGTACAGTTGTTGGCTTTCAAACATACCCACGTGACAACAACATTCAGTTTGTCAATATTCGCTTTGACAAACTTTCAGAAGTGACAAGGTAGGGCGCTCAACTGCCCGATTCCTTCACTTCAAAGACATGTATGTACCTAGAGAACAATTTTCTCTAACTCTTGCATATGCAGTCACCATTCATAAATCCCAAGGTCTTACCCTAGACAAAGCAATGATAGATATTGGGAACACAGTCTTTAAAGAAGGCATGAGCTATGTAGCACTATCACGCTTACGTACACTTGACGGTCTATTTCTAATCAACTTTGATGCAAGTAAAATAAACGCTGATATTCCTTGCATTTTAGAATACAATAGACTTTGCTCACTATAGACCCCCCACCTAAACACATATTCTGTTCCACAAAAAGTAAAACGTTATAAAAGAAAAATAAATCAAACAGAAATGCAACAGGATGTCACTGCAAATCCTCCAAAGAGAGTAAAAGAAACTAATACTTCAACAAGTACCACAAGCAAAAAAGAATCAATTAGGGAAAGTAAACCAAGTACTTTTTTAAAGAAGGAAGACAAACTCCAAATAAAGCAGTTAGATACAGAACTACCTGGACCATTTAAATTCTCAAATATAGTTGGTGTAAGTTGCTACGCAAATGTAGCAATGAATATTCTATTTCAATTACCACCAATTGTTGACAACATTTACTTACACAGTACAGACCCATTGTGTTTGCAAATGTTAGTACTTCACAGAAATGCAGCAAACAATCCTGACAACACGTATAGTGTTTTTGGAATAAGACAACAATTGGACTACTGTGCTGGAATGGTGAAATTCACTATAAATTCACAGGAAGATCCACAAGAATTTCTAATGTACTTACTACAAGTACTGGAAAACAAAAACATACCTATAAATGAAATCTTTTAGATTTCATACATGTGGAAACATACATGCACTCTCTGCAACAATGTGACACAAGAAGAAATCCCCAATGAACGCTTCATATATATATCAATACTAAATTGTGAATCCATTCCATTTCAGCGACTTGTACAAAATGCAAACCATGGTAGATTATGCTCTACCTGCAATTCAGATAATCGCTCCACGTTAGTAATACAAACACATAGTAAATACATAATACTAATGCTTCTACATTACAATGCAGATGGTACCAAAAACAAATGCAAGCTGACTGGATTCATACATGGTCAAATATCACTTGGTAAGAAAACCTTCACAACAATAGGTATAATCTACCACACAGGAGCCACAACCAATTCAGGGCACTACACTGCATATATAAAAAAGAAATGTGGATGGTTTGAATGTAATGATAGTACCATTACTCTAAAGCAGAGATTACCAGGAAATCTTACAAACGCTTATTTGATGTTCTTAAAACCAAAATTTGATAACTAAACTGTATTTAAACCCTAAGTAAACTTGTGTTAAAAAAATATAAACTGTTAGAATACTCCAAAAGCTATCTAACTGCTCAAAGATTCTACAACAACTAATCAGATAAATGAATACCACTAAATTATACCAAAAAATAGACAGTTAGAATACGCCAATTGGTATCTAACTGTCCCAAAATTTTACAATATCCAAATAGATAAATCAATACCACTAAAATATATAAATAAAATTGTCATGATGCCTACCTCCAAGGACCCAGGTCTGACCCAGCAACCCCAGAGGCAGGCATCATTTCCCCCAGGGAAGTGCCAGCGGGCCCAAGCTGGGGCCCTTTGGACACAGTCCTGGCGCCTTAGGTGCCAGGCTCATGTTGGACCCCTGTCCTGGCGCCTTAGGCGCCAGGCTCATAAAGCTAGACATGTGTTCAAGTGTTTTAAGGTGCACTTACCTGATGCAGACCATGCTGCTACAGCCAGGCCCTCTTGAGGCCTGAATGGAACTACTTTACCTGTGGACCTACTTTCCCCTGGGTGTGGTCGGGGAAGGATACATACCTGACCGGTGGAACGATACATACCTGGAACTTCTTCCAAAGCTATTTAAACCACGCCCGATCAGCAACTCACGCTTCGCGTTGTTCTGCTCCTCGCAGCTGGACGCTCACCGTGTCAGCTCCTGCATCTGGACTTCAGCCACGCCTGTCAGCATCCTGGGTCACCTGCTAAGAGAGAATTGGAGAGAAAGAAGACCTTACCTGCTAAAGCTGCATCACGGAGACTTCACACCGACGATCCTGAAAGGGAAGGCATCATTTTAAAAGCATTTCGCTTCGATCGCTGCAGCGCTGCATTTCACTCACCTTTCCTGGGCACCTCCATCTTCAGCAGCGATCATCCGGATCCGCAGCCACTTCCCAGAGCCTAGAGAGAAAAAGACAAGAACACAAGGTGAGAGAAGGAAGGGAATAGGAAAAGCTCAGTTTCCTTCTAAGACTTACCTGTTGGGTCATTCCCATTTCATTTCAGGTCCTGCCGCTTCCTGGCATTCCGGACCCCGGCCCCTATGGGGAAAAAAGACAAAGACATTGAATGAGCGAATGCAAAGACATTACCCGAACGCTCATCCAGAACTTACCTGTCATTTACTGGGACTGCACGTTTCACTTCGGGTCGGCGCCATATCTCCGGCATTCCGAACCCCGGCCCCTAAGGGGAAAAAGACATAAGCGTTAGCGCTTGCTGCAATAAGACAATGAACATTATTATTAAGCTTGAACTTTTGAACTTGCTACAGAACTCTTACAGCGCCTTACCTGAATAGTCAAGCTTATTTGAACTCCCATCAAACCTCAATACAGTGAAGTAACTGGGTTTCAACGCGCCCCTGCATCAGAAGCAGGATGGAGAACTCATCCTTCCAGTCCCTAAGGTGAGACTTCACGGGGAATCGAGGAAGGGTATCGTGGAGGGCTGGAAGGGAGTGGGAGGCTTGAGCATTATTCCGTCAGTAGGTAATACTCCCTTTTCACGCACAGGGGAATATTCCTGTGAGCCAGTGAGTCCATCTTCAGAGTCCTGCGCTTCACCATAGAAGAAGCATCAGCACTCGAAGCCAGACCTGCGCCTCCGTGGGAATCAGGTGAGCGTGACAAAAATAGACAGTTAGAATACGCCAATTGGTATCTAACTGCTCCAAAATTTTATAATATCAAAACAAATAAATAATATGTTACTGCTCCAAAAAAATACAACAAGCCAAAGTATAAAGCATTAACCAGAAACAACAAGTGAACACTGAAAACAAACAAACAAATAAACTGTAGCATAACAGAAAAAGGTTTTTTTTTTTTAATCCAACATGGATTTTTTTTTTCTCCCACAGACCCAATGATTTTAGAAACAAATACAGAAACTGAGGAAATTGCACAGTACTCTGATTTGTAATCTACTAAATATGAGGGTCCAAAAAAAAAGTATATTGATTATACAATGTAATAAGTCATTACAAAATACTAATACTAACATGCTATTTTCTTTTATCACAGACATGAACAAGAAAAACATGGACTCCCGTTACTAGACCAAACAGTAAGTATACAATAATAAGGAGAACCATAGCAGCATATCACATCCATAGTATCTAATACCTTTGTTTCTTATACATTTGTTTTTCACCCAAAGTTATAAGCAAATATGAATGTGATAAACGGCGGTGGTTGTTGCCAGGGCATACAGTCTTGGCTGCATGGCCAAATGGCCATGCACCCAAGACTATATGCCCTGGCAACAACCACCGCAGCATATGAGATCCATAGAGTCAAACATTTCAACTATGGTCTATGGAAACTTTTAATGTTTGCGGACATTATGAGTGTTCTTAGAACACTTTCAACTTGCCAGCGAACAATACGGACAACGTTTTCAGGACACCCCCTATGAACATTTCAGAACAACGCGATAGTTCTTAGAACACTTTCAACTTGACAACGAACAATACGGACAGTGTCCTCAGGACACCCCCATTTTGTTTATTTGCAAACATTTCAGGACACTGCGAGTGTTCTTAGAACACATTCAACTTGCGAACAATACGGACTACGCCTTCGGGACACCCCCTATGAACATTCCAGGACACCACGAATGTTCTTAGAAACGTCTTCAGAACACCCCCATTTTGTTTATTTGCGAAGATTTCAGGACACTGCGAGTGTTCTTAGAACGCATTCAACTTGGCAACGAACAATACGGACAGTGCCCTCAGAACACCCCATTTTCGTTTATTTGCGAACATTTCAGGACACCATGAGTGTTCTAAGAACACATTCAACTTGACAGAGAACTATATGGACAGCGTCCTCAGGACACCCCCATTTTGTTTATTTGCGAACATTTCAGGACACTGCGAGTGTTCTTAGAACACATTCAACTTGTCAGCCACAACCCCCATTCATATTTGCGAACATTTCAGGACACAGCGAGTGTTCGACAATGTCTTCAGAACACCCCCATTTTGTGTATTTGCGAACAATTCAGGACACCGCGAGTGTTCTTAGAACATATTCAACTTGACAACGAACAATACGGACAGCGTCCTCAGGATACCCCCATTTTGTTTATTTGCAAACATTTCAGGACACTGCGAGTGTTATTAGAACAGTTTCAGTTTGCTTGCGAACAAAACGGACACATATTGAGTCCTCAGAACACCCACAATTCAGTTTATTTAGAACATTTCAGAACACCCGTGATGTCCGCAGACAAATCGAACACAAAAAGAACGTCTAACACATAAAAAACACAACTTTCATCCTATCTCATACACTCCCAGCCTCCCCAAATACTCCTACACACCAACACACTCTACTAAATACAAATTCTGAACAAAGTTTCACCACACTGTCCGCAGACGACCGTAAATCCAAAATGGCGGGTGTTACCGAAAATCTGACGCGCTTCACGCTCTACGCCATCCAATCAGCGAACACTTTGCATGTCCGCGAACATCACGCAAGACGATTGGCCAATCAGGACACTGTCCGAGGAGCGAACAGGGAAGTGTGTCCGCGTACCGAACACAGATATCACTAATTTTTTTTTACCTACTTTTTGGTCATTTTAAAACAAACTACTGGACAAGTCATTATCATTTCATTATTCAACATATTAACATTACGAATATTATACCTTCATCTTGTACGCTGCACATAATGTTATGTTTCTGTATGAGTAGCTTAGTATACCAGATAGAACCCCATAATAGAATGCTATTTATATTAATGCATCGTTCAATGAACTAATTAGGGTATAATATTTATTGCAATGATCCTTGACACTTGTTTTGCAACAGTATAATAAGAATCCCTTGTACACATATTTCATGAAAAGTACATACACATGTGATGTGATCAGTGATGTCATCAATGACATTTGTGATGTCATCTTTGATGTCCTGGGTGTTAGTCTTAGCAGTGCACGGAGGTGGCGCGAGTTATGGTTGCTTAGCTTACCATAACTGGCGAATTTCAAGGGTTTTTCGGTTTTACTTGGAACCATAACGTCCCTTTGACAACGTTTTTTCACTGAATTTCATAGGTTTTTAGTAGCGCAACTTAACCATAAGGTCCCTTTAACAAAGTTTTTTCACTGAATTTCATAGGTTTGTATTAGTGCAACTTAACCATAACGTCCCTGTAACACAATTTTTTTTTACTGCATTTCATAGGTTTTTATTAGTGCAACGCCACCATAACATCCTTTTCAATAGATGAAGACCACTAGCATCTTAGGTCCTCAAAGTGGGAACCCCAGGTGGTAAAAAAAGATTTTTCTTCCCAAACAAAATCTTTTACCAAGATGGCCACCATGGAAAGGGAAGGCGGGGTGTATAAAAAGAACACAACGGCGGGGGGTGGGCAGGAGGGGATAGACACACACAGGGCATGAGTGGGGGGTGGGCGGGAGGGGATAGGCACACACGGGGGCATGAGCGGTGGGTGGGCGAAGGGGATAGACACACGGGGCATGAGCGGTGGGGTGGGCGGGAGGGATAGAGACACACGGGGCATGAGCGGGAGGGGTGGGGCGGGAGGGATAGAGACACACAGGGCATGAGCGGGGGACGGGAGTGATAGAGACACACAGGGCATGACCGGGGGCGGGTGGGAGGCTTAGAGACACACGGGGCATGAGCGGGGGGTGGGCGGGAGGGGATAGAGACACACGAGGCATGAGCGGGGCGTGGGGGAGAGGGATAGAGATACACGGGGCCTGAGCGGGGTGGGTGGGTGGTTTAGAGACACACGGGGCATGAGCGGGGGTTGGTGGTCGGGATAGAGACACACGGGGCATGAGCGGGGGGTGGGTGGGAGGGATAGAGACACACGGGGCATGAGCAGGGGGTGGGTGGGAGGGATAGAGACACACGGGGCATGAGCAGGGGGTGGGTGGGAGGGATAGAGACACACGGGGCATGAGCGGGGGGCGGAGTGATAGAGACACACAGGGCATGACCGGGGGTGGGCGGGAGGGATAGAGACACACGGGGCATGATCGGGGGGTGGGCGGGAGGGGATAGAGACACACTGGGCATGAGCGGGGCGTGGGGGAGAGGGATAGAGATACACGGGGCATGAGCGGGGGTGGGTGGGCGGTTTAGAGACACACGGGGCATGAGCGGGGGGTGGGTGTGAGGGATAGAGACACAAGGGGCATGAGCGGGGGGTGGGTGGGAGGAATAGAGACACACGGGGCATGAGTGGGGGGTGGGCGGGAGGGATAGAGACACACAGGGCATGAGCGGGGGGTGGGTGGGAGGGATAGAGACACACGGGCATGAGCAGGGGGTGGGTGGGAGGGATAGAGACACACGGGGCATGAGCAGGGGTGGGGGGGAGGGGAGAGACACACAGGGCATGAGCGGGTGTGAGTGGGAGGGATAGAGACACACGGGGCATGAGCGGGGGTGGGTGGTAGGGATAGAGACACACGGGGCGTGAGCGGGGGGTGGGGGGGAGGGATAGAGATACATGGGGCATGAGCGGGGGTGGGTGGGAGGAATAAAGACACATGGGGCATGAGCGGGGGTGGGTAGGAGGGATAGAGACACACAGGCATGAGCGGGGTGGTGGGGGAGAGACACATGGGACATGAGCGGGGGGTGGGTGGTAGGGTTAGAGACACACTGGGCATGAGCGGGGGGTGGGTGGGAGGGATAGAGACGCACAGGGCATGAGCGGAGGGTGGGTAGGAGGGATAGAGACACATGGGGAATGAGCGGGGGTGGCTGGGAGGGATAGAGACACATGGGGTATGAGCGGGGGGTTGGTGGGACGGGAGAGACACGGGGCATGAGCGGGGGTGGGTGGGAGGGGAGAGACACACGGGGCATGAGCGGGGGGCGGGTGGGAGATGAGAGACACACGGAGCATGAGCGGGGGATGGGGGGAGGGGAGAGACACGCGGGGCATGAGCGGGGGGTGGGAGGGGAGAGACACACGGGGCATGAGCGGTGGGTGGGTGGGAGGGCAGAGACACACGGGAAATGAGCGGGGGGTGGGTGGGAGGGGAGAGACACACGGGGCATTAGCGGGGGTGGGTGGGAGGGGAGAGACACACGGGGCATGAGCGGTAGGTGGGAGGGGAGAGACACACGGGGCATGAGCAGGGGGTGGGTGGGAGGTTAGAGAAACACGGGGCATGAGCGGGGGTGGGGGGGAGGGGAGAGACACATGGGGCATGAGCCAGGGGTGGGGGGAGGGGAGAGACACACGGGGCATGAGCGGGGGGGTGGAAGGGAGGGAAGAGACACACGGGGCATGAGCAGGGTGTGGGTGGGAGTAATAGAGACACACGGGGATTGAGCGGGGGGGGTGGGAGGTCTGGCTAGAGACACACGGGGCATGAGCGGGGAGTGGGGGGAGAGACACACGGGGCATGAGCGGGGGGTGGCTAGGAGGGCTAGTGGCATGAGCGGGGGGTGGGTGATAGGGCTAGAGGCATGAGCGGGGGGCGGGTGGGCGGGCTAGAGACACACGGGGCATGAGCGGGTTCTAGAGACACACAGGGCATGAGCGGGGGGTGGGTGGGAGGGCTAGAGACACACGGGGCATGAGCGGGGGGTGGGTGGGAGGGCTATTGACACACGGGGCATGAGCGGGGGTGGGTGGGAGGGCTAGAAAAACAGCGTGCATGAGCGGGGGGTGGGGGGAGGGAGAGAGACACACGAGGCATGAGCGGGGGGGTGGGTGGGAGGGCTAGAGACACACGAGGCATGAGCGGGGCGTGGGTGGGAGGGCTAGAGACACATGGGGCATGAGCGGGGGGTGGGTGGGAGGGCTAGAGACACACGGGGCATGAGAGGGGGGTGTGTGTGAGGGCTAGAGACACACGGGGCATGAGCAGGGGTGGAGGGGAGGGAGAGACACACACGGGGCATGAGCGGGGGGTGGGGGGGAGAGAGACACACGAGGCATGAGCGGGGGGTGGGTGGGAGGGCTAGAGACACACGGGGCATGAGCGGGGGGTGGGGAGAGGGAGAGAGAGACACACGAGGCATGAGCGGGGGGTGGGGGGAGGGAGAGAGACACACGAGGCATGAGCGGGGGGTGGGTGGGGGGGCTAGAGACACACGAGGCATGAGCGGGGGGTGGGTGGGAGTGCTAGAGCCACACGAGGCATGAGCAGGGGGTGGGGGAGAGGGAGAGACACACACGAGGCATGAGCGGGGGGTGGGTGGGAGGGCTAGAGACACACGAGGCATGAGCGGGGGTGGGTGGGAGTGCTAGAGACACACGAGGCATGAGCAGGGGTTGGGGGGAGGGAGAGAGACACACGGGGCATGAGTGGGGGGTGGGTGGCGGGGGCTAGAGACATACACGGTGCATGAGCGGGGGTGAGCGGGAGGGAGAGAGACACACGGGGCATGAGCAGAGGTGGGGGGAGGGAGAGAGACACACGGGCATGAGCGGGGGTGGTGAGGGAGATAGAGACACACACGGGGCATGAGAGGGGGGTGGGAGTGGGGGCTAGAGACACACACGGGGCATGAGCAGAGGTGGGGGGGGAGAGAGACACGCGGGGCATGAGCGGGGTGGGGGGAGGGAGAGAGACACACGGGGCATGAGCGGGGGTGGGGGGAGGGAGAGAAACACACGGGGCATGAGAGGGGGGTGGGGGGGAGGGATAGAGACACACGGGGCATGAGCGGGGGGTGGGCGGGAGGGATAGAGACACACAGGGCGTGAGCGGGGGTGGGTGGGAGGGATAGAGACACACGGGGCATGAGCAGGGGGTGGGTGGGAGGGATAGAGACACACGGGGCATGAGCAGGGGTGGGGGGGAGGGGAGAGACACACAGGGCATGAGCGGGGGTGAGTGGGAGGGATAGAGACACACGGGGCATGAGCGGGGGTGGGTGGTAGGGATAGAGACACACGGGGCGTGAGCGGGGGGTGGGTGGGAGGGATAGAGATACATGGGGCATGAGCGGGGGTGGGTGGGAGGAATAGAGACACATGGGGCATGAGCGGGGGGTGGGTAGGAGGGATAGAGACACACAGGGCATGAGCGGGGTGGTGGGGGAGAGGGGAGAGACACATGGGACATGAGCGGGGGGTGGGTGGTAGGGTTAGAGACACACTGGGCATGAGCGGGGGGTGGGTGGGAGGGATAGAGACGCACAGGGCATGAGCGGGGGGTGGGTAGGAGGGATAGAGACACATGGGGAATGAGCGGGGGTGGCTGGGAGGGATAGAGACACATGGGGTAAGAGCGGGGGGTTGGTGGGAAGGGAGAGACACGGGGCATGAGCGGGGGGGTGGGTGGGAGGGGAGAGACACACGGGGCATTAGCGGGGGGCGGGTGGGAGATGAGAGACACACGGAGCATGAGCGGGGGATGGGGGGGAGGGGAGAGACACGCGGGCATGAGCGGGGGGTGGGTGGGAGGGGAGAGACACATGGGGCATGAGCGGTGGGTGGGTGGGAGGGCAGAGACACACGGGAAATGAGCGGGGGGTGGGTGGGAGGGGAGAGACACACGGGGCATTAGCCGGGGGTGGGTGGGAGGGGAGAGACACACGGGGCATGAGCGGTAGGTTGGAGGGGAGAGACACACGGGGCATGAGCAGGGGGTGGGTGGGAGGGGAGAGAAACACGGGGCATGAGCGGGGGGTGGGGGGAGGGGAGAGACACATGGGGCATGAGCCAGGGGTGGGGGGGAGGGAGAGACACACGGGGCATGAGCGGGGGGGTGGGAGACAGGGAAGAGACACACGGGGCATGAGCAGGGTGTGGGTGGGTGTAATAGAGACACACAGGGATTGAGCGGGGGGTGGGTGGGAGGTCTGGCTAGAGACACACGGGGCATGAGCGGGGAGTGGGGGGAGAGACACACGGGGCATGAGCGGGGGGTGGGTAGGAGGGCTAGTGGCATGAGCGGGGGGTGGGTGATAGGGCTAGAGGCATGAGCAGGGGGCGGGTGGGCGGGCTAGAGACACACGGGGCATGAGCGGGTTCTAGAGACACACAGGGCATGAGCGGGGGGTGGGTGGGAGGGGCTAGAGACACACGGGGCATGAGCGGGGGGTGGGTGGGAGGGCTAGAGACACACGGGGCATGAGCGGGGGTGGGTGGGAGGGCTAGAGAAACACGGTGCATGAGCGGGGGGTGGGGGGGAGGGAGAGAGACACACGAGGCATGAGCGGGGGGGTGGGTGGGAGGGCTAGAGACACACGAGGCATGAGCGGGGCGTGGGTGGGAGGGCTAGAGACACATGGGGCATGAGCGGGGGGTGGGTGGGAGGGCTAGAGACACACGGGGCATGAGCGGGGGGTGTGTGTGAGGGCTAGAGACACACGGGGCATGAGCAGGGGTGGAGGGGAGGGAGAGACACACACGGGGCATGAGCGGGGGGTGGGGGGAGAGAGACACACGAGGCATGAGCGGGGGGTGGGTGGGAGGGCTAGAGACACATGGGGCATGAGCGGGGGTGGGGAGGAGGGGGAGAGAGACACACGAGGCATGAGCGGGGGTGGGGGGAGGGAGAGAGACACACGAGGCATGAGCGGGGGGGTGGGTGGGGGGGCTAGAGACACACGAGGCATGAGCGGGGGGTGGGTGGGAGTGCTAGAGCCACACGAGGCATGAGCAGGG